>NC_143401.1:53808046-54440738 GCF_052110815.1 Crocodylus siamensis | reverse complement strand
ATCACAGAAATATAGAACTGTTAGGCACTTTAAAATGTCATTCTGTCCATTCCCCTGGTCTGAGGCATGATATGTAGGCCATTCTTGTCAGATTTGTTTAACTTGTTCTTAAACACCTTTGGTTTTCCACAATGTGCTTAGTTAACCTGTTCGTTTTTAACTCTGCTTATAGTTGATGTGGTTAATAGTTAAGGTTATAATAATGCTTATAGTGCTATAATGCTTATATTTAAGGTTAATGTGAGGCAAAATATTATTCCACATAAGAACACCTCCAGTGAGGAATAGTAGTTTGTATTTCCCGTGAAATACCTAACTTTAGAGCCACGTATACCCCTGCCTCTGACTCATGGCCATGGCTCATGAAGCACTGTCTACAGCTGCCTGTATGGACCTTTTAGATAACATCCTGTTGTTATTAAAGATTTAAGCTCATCCCTGCTTATTTGAGGTATTTATTAATAAATCTATAAAGCTTTCAAACATTCTAAGGGGCCAACAATGCTTGATAGTTAGGAATTCTGAACTGTAGGAGGAGGAGTAATATTTCTAATCAAATAAAAGAATACATTTGGGCTCTGTTTCACTTAATGCTCCAGGTTTTTGTTCATCAGTTGCTGCAGCCACCAATGAGCCAGATACTGGATTCATGTAAAGCTTTTTTTACCCCTAGCAGATGGCATTCAATACCCTGTCTCCAGATGATTATCAAAGAAGTCTGTCAGGACCCAGTAGTCTTATTGATGGGGATTTCTACAGGTTCAGCATCAAGGCATAGGAAAAAATATCTAGCAGTCTACATGGAATTTCCTGCAGCCTTTTTCTGGTGGAATGTGGGAGAGACTTGGCTATCTGCCTGAGCAGATCTTTAGAAGTTCTTACAATATTAGGGGAGATGGAATGAAGACAGTACTGCTGCTGATATTTTTTCAGTTCAGTCTTCGATGTTTTTCCTTTGCAAAAAGGAAATTTCCTGTTTTGGCTCACAATTGTATTTTCTTGTCTGACACCATAGATTTTTGCCTTGGAATAGGGGTTGTGCAGGTGATTAACGCATGCACAATAAAGGATTCTAATATAGTAATGATGGAATATTGTAAAGATAAGAATGAGGAGGCCACGTGGAAGGGTATTGGACCATTTGCTTACCCTTATAATCCGAGAATTTTGTAGAAAAAGAATTCTCTCTTTCTGACTCTCAGAACGCATAAGAAGGAACCTTTGGGAAATAAGTACAGGATTTCTCTACTGCATTTCATAGAATCACTGAATCATATAAAATTAGGGTTGGAAGGGACCTCAGGAGGTCATCTAGTCCAATCCCTTGGCTAAAGTAGGACCATCCCTAACTAGATCATCCCAGAAAAGGCTTTGTCCAGCTGGGTCTTAAAAACCTCCAAGGATCGAGAATCCACAACCTCTCTGGGCGACCTGTTCCAGTGTTTTACTACCCTCCTAGTGAAAGAGTTTTTTTTAATGTCCAACTTAAACTTCCCCTGCTGCAACTTTAGACCACTGTACTCCAGGAGATGAGTATGAGAGCTCCATAGTTAAGGAATGGGCTGTCAAGATGGAATATTAAATTTCAAAGCAGGTAGCAAGGTAATCAACCCCGGGAGTAGGATATTTTTAATGCCAATGGAAGTGTGAGCTCCATTATTATGGAGTAGGTGTTCACCCCAATGGAAAGCTATGAAAATATCAGTTCCTCTAACAGCAGGTGGTCCTCCCATGTCGTATGTTTTCCTGATACTGAGAGAGTGGTATGAATCTCGGTCCAGAAATAAAATCTATCAAGGCTGATGGCACTGATGCCCAGTATGGATACTGGTGCTGCGAAAAGTAGCATAGAAGAAATTAGTGCTGAGAAGCTTGCTGCATAATCCAGCACTGAAGTCCTTGGTGTCATAATGCCTCCTAATAGTCCAGCTCCACCTCTTCAGGGTGCTGAAATCTCAGTAAGCATCAAGCAAGCAAAGACAATTGGGATATATGAGCAACAACAGTGAAATGTATATAACAACATTCTAGGAAGGAACTAGGGATTATAGGGGAAACTTTCCTATTCTGAAAGCTATAATTCAAATCTATTTTTAAAAATCAAAATTTAATAGTTGATCTATCAGGCTTGACTATGACTAAAATGCTCTTAAAGTAGGGAACAATACACTGATGAAACAACACACACATTACAATTATATTGTATTTCTATTCCTTGCACACAACAAGCAACATTGTTTATAACATTCCACTATTTTAAAGCTGTATAAAACTCAAAAGATAAAAGGTTGTACAGATACAACAGAAGGCATAATTTGCAGCCAACAAAGCTGCAGCCAACAAAGCTGTGTAAATGTAGGCTTAATTTAGCTTGCATTACCTTATTAACAATGGATTGGCAGCCAAAAAACCCCCCAAAAAACTAAAACCGCTGACCCCCAAAAATGTCTTCTTTCATTGTAAACCCAAGAACATTTGATCTACAAGTTCTTGAAAAACAAACCTGTTGTCCCACAACTGTTTGTTTTCATATTTGCTTTTCAGAGCAGAATCATGGTCTTTAAAAAGTTGCTTTGTTCTTAAAGAAAACATTTTAAGCAATGTGATATAATGTAGCTTCTTGGTATTACCTATGCCAGTGGGGGCCAGCCTTTTTGACAGGTGTATCACAAATCAGCTCTGCACTCTTCTCACTTTGCCACTTTGATCCTATTCCTCTGCTGTTCTGCTTCCTTCCTTGTGCTCCCTCTCCCTGACCCATCTGCTGTTCTGCTCTTTGCTTTTTCCCTGTCTGCTGCTGTGCTGCCCTCTTTGATCTGCCATGTGCAGTGGCACGTGCACCACAGGTTGGCCACCCCTGACTTTTTTGCAAACAAACCCAGATTTCCCTGGCTTTCTGAAATTGCTGAGGTGACAGAATTCTCAAACCACTTGGCTACTTGGTTCATTATTGCTTATCTTGGACTCTACTGGTACAACTTCACTGGAACTAATAGAGTTTTATAGTGAGGGACACCACTGACACTAGGTGGGGGTGTGAGCTAATGCAGTGAGAATTAAGTAACTTGAAATTACTCATCAGCAATACAAAATGTAGTTGGTTGACTAGATGTATGGTGTACCAAACAGGAGTATCTTTTAAATTAGATTACTTTCTACATAATCGATTATAATCTTTCATGCAGAAATTATACTTAACACTGTTTTAATAAGAAAAAGCACAATGCACTGAAATTTACACTATTGAAACCAACTGGAGTTTTGCCATTTATACTAATGGGAGCAGGATCTTGCCTCTGATAATCCCCTTTCCTGTCAGATGCCTTTTAAAATAGTCCTTCTGTAATAACATAAGCCTCTTTTTGGTGTTCATACCTGCCACTGGGAAATGGGGGGAAAGCCACTGACTTCAACTTCTTGTCTTCAGCAGCTGTTAAGCAGTTCTTTACTGTCTCCTCCAACTGTTCTTCACATTTGTCTGAACCCCACTGGGGGATGTGACAATGGATGACAAACTTTGCTGCAAGCCCACTGGACTGGGTGAGAGCAGCTAATGCATAAAGAAGAAAAGACAATGCCTGATTTGTCATAAGCTCATTTTACATTTACATAGGATGTTCCATCCCAGAGTACCCCACTCACTGCACTAATTACATTAAACCTGCCACAATTAAGCATTCCGTTGCAACCTGAACTTGGCCCTTTTGTGATGCACTCATTAATTACATGATCACACAGAATTTTTTTCCCCAGGACACCTGCCTCATCTGATAAATAGGCAGTTATTCAATATTTCTTTTCATCTTCTTCAGTGTGTGGTCCCATATCAGCCCTGTACTGAATACAAACTTATTAATTTCTTGATGGTATTTCTGCTTGATCTTGCTATTGTATCTGGGTGTTTTAAAAATGTTAATGAATTTATCTTCACTGCATCCATGGGGGATTAGGTAGAAGTGGTATCTTCATTGTACAGCTGGGTAATTCAGGCACAAAGATCATAAGAGTCACAAATAAAGGAATGGGAATGTTGAGGTCAGTAGTTCTCAACTTAGTGCTATGAGACCTGCCTCCGGAGTGTTGTGATGCAAGTGCCACTGCTGCAACAGCAGCCAAGTAGAACTGCCCCATGTGCAGGGCTCCAGCACATGGGCTCCTCCTGTACTGGAGTTCTCCAATCAGCCTGAAGCAGGCAGGACAGGTCGCTTGGGCTGCAGCTCTTCCTGGTCTACCGACACCCCACAATGCTCTTTCTGTAAACAGGCACCCAGAACAGTTCTACCTTCTCCTGGTCTGTTTCTGAGAAATGCTGTGCAGGGTCAAACCAGGGAGAGCTGAAGCATGATCCACCTTAGTCTCCTTTAGGCTGATCAGTGAACTCTAATGCAGGAAGAGAGAGTGTGTGTGTATGCCACAGCCTTCCCCCATCTGCTGAGCAGCAGGTGCACAGGGCACTTTTACTGCAGCAGCACATGGTTGAGGAGCACAGGTAAACTGAATGCAACCATGCAGTTGGTCCAATAAAAGCTGTCGCCCGCAGAAAACATTTCCAATCCTTTTAGTGTGGAGCTAGGCAAAAGGCAGGGCAGGGTGGCACATTTATAGACTAACCTGTTTCTTTTCTATTGATATTTTCTGTGATGTTTAATGGGGGGGTGGGGGGGGAAAGCAGCATGTATTTACGACTGAATGTGAGAGTCAGATGACAAAGTTGTCTAAAAACCTCCTAATGATAGTAGTGGATGTCCCATCATATGGGACTTAAAACTAGGCTACTTATTCTGGGGATTTTTGAAACTAGACTAAGCATCAACCAGAAGAAAAACATATTTCCTTGTGCAAACATTTTTAAATGCAACTCTGTATACCTTCAGCAACTTCCAAAGGTCCCTGCGATTTGCGGAGCTCTTTTACTGTTTCTAAGAACTCTTTTCCTCCAGCCTTTTCCAAGGCCTTACCTGCAATGAAAGCAAAGGACCTTGACTTCAAACAAAATATCAGAATAAGGAATCTGATTTCTTTAAACTAAACTAAACTCCATAAATTTTTTTTTAATGATACATGTATTATCTTGGTTCACACTAACAGCTAGTGTTTACTTATCAATCCTAAACCGCCTGTTTTCACTTATGCTAATTTAAATATACAGAGAGAGGGCATACATGTGAAGGGTAATGTAAAAGGTTTACATTTTGCTAATGTTTTTAAATGCCAGTTACCCATGAAGAGGTGAACTTAAATTTGATCCTGCTGTTAAGAGATACTAGTGGAATGAACTTATTATTAAATCTTACATCTAAAATAAACTGTTGTGGGACTATTCAAGATGCATGCTTGCTAGCTGAATTCTTGAATGTTATGTGGCATGTGACAGTTTTTTGTTGTTGCTGACTTTGATCCACCTTTTCACTTGTGGACTGGAGAGTCTGCCTCTCATAGTCCTAAAAAGGATGAAAACATGAGAACCTAGTATCTAAGATGTGTGCAGCCTATGGACAAATTCTAATCAAAATGCAAGATAAATCTTGCAAGAGACTTCAGGGAGAATTTCCCCAGCAGTACCAAAAACCTGCTAATTTAAGTCAGGGCCAGCAATTTGCAGGATGATGCAGTGTTTACTGCTAGTGATATCCCCCTTTCCTCTCCCCCTCCGCCCAACTTCACTTCAGTTCCTTGGTGCAGAAATAATTAAAAAATTGCAGGAAGAGAAAAAAATTGCATCTTAAGGGACTTCTAAAATTAGTGGAGGGAATAATTCAATTGCTTTCTGGCCATCATTTATACAAAGGAACCAAAACAGTTGGGATGCTAGTGGGAATTAAATTCCTGCTGAGGATTGTATAAAGCACTGATCCAACCCCAGCTTCTACTAACTCATTATGTAGCCTGGACAAGTAGCTTCATCTTCCTGTGTTTCAGTTTCTCCATATGTACAATGGAAATAATGTTACTTAGGTTATAGAACTGATCTCAGGCTTTATATCTCATAACTTTATATAATAAATGAGATCTTACAATGAAAAGCATGATTAGAAATACTACAATATGTTTAAATTTCTTCCAGGATTTTTCAAACCAATTACAGTTCAGAAATAGATATAAGAAGTGGTCATTTCAGAGAATAAGTTTCCATGTGCTTTACAAAGCTGAAGACTCTTAAAAAGTGAAAATAAATGAAAAAGCTGCAGCTATTAATTAGGTCTACAATTAATGTTTATTACAGGTTACAGAGAATTTGGTAAGTCCTAACATGAAAGGGTAAATGACTGATATCAACTTTTATGTCATTTTAGTCATGATCATATGGCCTTTGTCATCTTATCTGCATTTTGACTATTGTTAGCAATTCACTGATTAGTCACAAATATTTGGAGGCTATTATGGCTGTGCGAAGCTTTGGGTGCTGATTTGATTTGAGGGGATTCGGCCCGATTCTGTGGCTGAATCTCCAAATCTGAAATGAATCAGGGGACCAATTAAAAGGTACAAATTGATTTGAAGCTCTCCAAATTGACTTGGAAAAGATTTGGAGAGCTTCAGCAATTTGAGTAGTCCCCGCCTGCTGCAGGAGGGAGCTGGACCTGGACTCTGTGCTGGTAAGTATGGGGTGGGGGAGAGGCAGCTGGAGGAGGGGGGAGGGAGGACCGTGGGGGGACCCCGCCAGGCCCCATCCCCTGCCTGCTCCTTCAGCCCCCCCCAACCTCCACCTGCTCTCCCAGCCCCTCCAATGGCTGCCCTGCCTGTCCCAGCTCCCGATTTGTTTTAAAAAAGGCCCCCACTCACCGGGTGCTGCCTGGTGGGAGGCGATCCCCACTGCCCCACGCCATGTGGGGGGCTCTGCCATGATTCCCCCAACCTTGGTCTTCTCTCCCAGCCCCCACCCATGGCTGCCCTGCCCGCCTCAGGTGCCAGCCCTTTTAAAAAAAAAGAAAAAAAAAGCCCCCCCACTTACTGGCTGCTGCAGCAGCCTTGTGGCTTCTGGGGGCTTGTGATAGCCCCCCATGCAGTGCGGGGCAGCGGGGATCGTCCCCCCTGCCTGGCAGCAGCTGGTGAATGGGGGCTTTTTTTCCCAAAGAGCTGGGAGCTGGGGTGGGCAGGGCTGGGTGTGGGTGGAGGATGGGCCTGTGTGATTTGGAGATTCGGCCAATTCAGCCGCAGCCGAATCAGATTCGGCCAAATCAAATCGGGACGGTGATTCGAATCACCGAATTGAATCACTGTCCCCCGAATTAGCCGAATCCAAAGCGAATACTAGCCGCTTCGCACAGGCCTAGAGGCTATTGCTCAATTCCAGCCTGCTTTTCAGGACTTTGAAGGACTGCTCATAGTTAGAAGTTGGCAGTCTATGGCTTGATCTGGGCAGTACGGGAGTTGGGGGCACCTGGTAACTTAGTGGCATGTGGTAAGTGGGCAAAGGGAGTGGCAGAGTTGCAAGAGGTGGCCTGTCTTTGGGCCAAGCTGCATTACTTTGACCTACTGTTTTTAAACGTTTGCCAACCATTGCCCAAAGTGATTCCAACTTTAGTTCTTTCATGCTTCCAAAGCAGCCTTACCTATTTCCTCTTTGAGGTCTATTTCAGCAGTTGTTGGGTGAACAATGCCTTCTACTTTCATAGAACCAATATCGCTGATGTCACTCTGTGTCAGAGAAAGCTGTAAGGTATTGATGAATGAAGAATGAAGTAAAAATTAAAATCTGAATTGTAAGATCATTTTCAAGCCAAATTATTAAAACAGACCACTGACAAACCTAACGTTCAAAAATCATTCACTGCATTGTAATGAAGTTGCCTGCTTTCAGCATTTAAACTTCAGTTTTATGCATGCTCTTATACCAGCTGGATTATATTATGCAATTCCTGTAACCTGAGTGAACACCATAGAGAAAACTATTGTTGCAAAAAGTTTATTCTAGCATCAGAGCTTGGCTACCGCTACTGTTAAGAAAAACATCCTTCTGCTCTAGAATGAGAAAATGCTGATTTTAGAACCAATGGTGGTTTTTGGTTCAAGGGAATAAGAAAATGGACAAAAGATATTATCCTTTCCTTTTCAATTTATGACCCAATCAGAAACTGTAGAAGCAAAGTATGAAGATAGGCTATCCTGATGTAAGCAGGTCTGTTTCTACTCAAGCAATTTCTTTTCTCTCTCATCTCGGAGCCTACATAGAAATGAGAGAGACTATTTCCTCATCCAGCCACCAATCAGGGGACTGTAAACAGCCAAAAAATATGAAGCCTTAATAAGCTCTAAAAGGCTGTTCTCCAGGCTTTGTACCCTTAACCTCTCTTTTTTTTCACTCCTACCAACAAGAGAGAGGAGAAAAATACTAAGAACATTACAAAAAATAGTACAAGTCTGTAAATCCCAGGAAATCATCATTTGTATATATTCAGTGGAGCTTGCTTCTAACTTCTGGATGAAGCACAATGGAGTCTCCTGCCACTGCTGCAAAAAGGCTCTTTGCAGAACGATTCATAGCTTGATAGATACCAGCCCATCTATTTCACTGACTTTGTGTTAATAACTGTGCACCTCACAATTATTATTCTGAACAAGGTGTATTACTTAACCAGGGAGGAAGGTGTACAGCAGTCCTTCCCCACTTACAGAGTAACTGAGAGGCTGCAGGAAGTAATTTCTAACAGAACTGCGAAAAGTATCAGCAGCCTCACCGAACAGACTCAAGACTCATCCCTTTAGTCATGTAACTGTTCTGATGCTACCCGCTATATAGATTAATTTTGGTATGTGGTCTGTAAAATGGGGATCCTCCTGGATGTGCTAAAGTAGGAGCTCAACAGATGCTGGGTAACCAAAAGGACTGGGACCAATGAGGTCCAGTTGCTGGTGCATCAAACCAAAAGGGCACGGGAGTACTAAAGGGGAGGTGAGCAGGGAAGCTAGAGGTTTGGTGCATATGCAACAATCTTTCATAGTCCATGTATGCCTAAGGACAATCGCCTGAGATGCTGATGTTCAGTTACACTAATGGTGCTGATCTCAAATGGTGTTAGTGTCGTGTCAGAGGGTTGACAAAGCATAGCATAGTGCTAGCGATTAAAGACCTTGTTACACATCGCACATGTTAATTACACTTAAAATCCTAGCGTCTGATCCTTCAAGCGGTAAAACATGTGCTGAGTGGCAGCATAGCATAGCAAGTCAGGACTTTTCTGCCAAGGAGCATCTCCAGATCATATTAGCTAATGTGTAGTCTCTTCCACGGAGGTAATATGATCAGGAGGCTCCAGTGTGGTTTGGGGGCTGGGGGCAACAGCTGTTTGTTGCTCTTAGCCCCTCGCACTGCACCAGAGCCTGAAAAAGCTGTTTGTCACTCCCAGCCTCCACAGCACATCACACCACAGTCTTCAAGAGCTCTGGTGCTTAGGATGTGCTTTATTTAGACCACAGTATTACCATGCAACTGCTCAGAAAACTTTCTAACTCATAGAAATGCTTAATACAATCAAAGTAAAACATATTATAAGTGTAATGTGCAACAAGACTCTACATATTGTAAATGCTTTGAAATTTATCTAGGAAATCAGACTATTACTTCACAAGAAATTTGCAGAAGTAGTTCAATATAAAGTACATTATTCCAGAAGAGTCTATCTTTAAAATGAAAAAAAGCCAGAACTGTCCATAATTATATCTATAAAACATTATATGCTATTTTGCAAATGAAATTACTGTCAGAGGGTAAAGAAGGGGAAAAATCAGTTTGAAACAAGAAATAAAAAGAGGAATTAGAGAACGTTGTCAGAGGGCATAGACAAACTGAAATCTTGTTAGAATAATTTTATAAACCTAGCTATTCAAACTGTTCAAAGACAGCTACATCTCAAGACCTAATTCATTATTTTATTCTCAACAGGAAGAAACAATGTCCATTCTTAATTTTAAAAATCTTTAGTCTCCAGACAGAGTTTGAGGCGTGATCCAAAAGTTACTGGAGTAAACTGAGTCAGAAATCTAGAACAACTGAGATGGAATGTTGAGATGAAAAGGTTCTGTGTTAGTGGTGGATGGGAAGTATCCTTCTGTTGATACTAGACTCCACTAATGTGATCACACTTCATTATATTACGTACGGTCTCCAATTATTTTATTACCTTTTGTCCTGGCATGAGGCTCTTGGAGGATAGAATGGTGAATCCATCTCCAGGTCCATCCTCAGATGTTGAATTTGATGCCCCTTCTTTTTCATTCTCCTTCTGTTTGTTCTGTTTGTGAGGGGGAGCAACCATCAGGACAAATCAGGAAAAAGTTGGAAAGTATCATCTTTCAGAAGGTGAAAGCAACAAATCTGACCTTTATAGGATAACACAGAATAGCATAGCTTTTTGGTAGCTCTGTAGTCCTACGATGTTTCATTGTTTACTAAATACAAAAGATTACTGGTTAAAGTGAAACATTACAAAAGTTTTCTAATACTTTTGAGACTCAACAGTATGTATACATCCCTATGTAGTACACTAAGGGTTTTTGTAGTGTTTGCTTGCTTTGGCCACTAGGAAAGCAGATGCTGTACTAATCTGAGTACTCAAACTAAAAGGTATAGCTAAATGTACTAATTTAAAGAAATCTCATAGGAACTTCCTAATAAAGCAAATCAACAGAATGCTGGATTAGCAAATTTGTGAAGTGTTCCATATTTAAACATATGCTGCACAGTGGCAGCAATTAGTCTTGGTGGAAAGAGGTGTAAGAGGTGGGTAATGTGAATACCATATTTTATCAGATATCTCATTCATACCGCAAAAATTAGCCTTTCAAAATAGAGGTGCCTGTCTCAAGGATGGAAACTGATTTTCTGCCCAGAAAAAGCAGCATGAAGACTCTGTAAGATGGCTGTGGTTGTTTTTCCTTCTATTTCCTCCAGCAGCTACACTGGGGGTGGGGGGGGAGGTGGAGTCCAACAGGGGCAAATCCAGGGTGGGTTCAGTGGTGCAGCTGCACACTGCTTAACCTTTTCCTCCACCCAAGGCTTAAAACTAACAGCACCAGTAGCATTTCTATTCAGGCAGTGCTAAGGGAGACAACTGACTTCATGGCTCATTATAACCTTCCTGATTCCTGCTAACTGCTCTTCACTCCAGAGTTGTTAACAACCCACTCTTTTTTAATGGGCTTATGTTCCACTAATCTATTCTTTGGAAATGTTGCTGTTTGTTAGCTACTCCTGGTCTCTCTTCTCCTATTTCACAGTCCTGAAGATCATGTTTAGCTCTTTTCAAAATCCATGGGTGTATACCCATGGAGTCCAGTCTTCAGCAGGCGCTACAGTTTCAATTTGTGGCTGAGCAACCAAGATCTGCTAACAATTCAACTGTGAAAGGGATTAAACAGTAGCTTTTGCCTGAGTAGGAATGGGAGGGTGAGTGAGCTGAGCAGCAGGCTCTGTCCCCACTCTTTGCAGCCATAACTCTGAAAAAAATCTCTTTCTTCATTCTGTTTTCCCCAAAATAAAGTCTGTTTCTTATTTGGGGATGTGTTTATGCAAGAAAATATGGTAATTCTTATTAAGTAGTTTTACTTTCTTCTTAAAAGTGGTCTCTATATATTTCCATAGTTGTGGTGGTCTAAAATGTAATGCAAACCCCTAGTAAAATGAGTTAAAATATTCTACTATAGCAAAAATTGTGCAACTGTCCTCTATTGGACCTAAGTGCCAAGTCAAGAAAATACTGCTGCAGGTATGAATGGAACTCTAAGTAGAAAATCAGTTTCCCTGCCTAAGATGGGCACCCCAATAGATTATATATTATCTTTTATAGAAGGCGCTCTAAAACATTCAGGTCTGACTAAAGTTTAAGTGCACTTTGACAGGTTGTAAATGGAAAAAGCATTTTTTTTTACACTGTCACCAAACACTTTAAAATTCTAAGTGAGAAACAGTTTAGTCCTATCCAAACAAAATTGTGCAGATGCCACTGAGGGTTTGCATCCTCACAAAATTCTGGAATGAAAAAAAATGAGAGACATTCTCAGTTCCTTCTAACAAAAAGGAAAATTTAGGGTGAAGGTATAAGAAAATCTTGGGATGGTAGAATGACAAAATGTTTTGGTTGTCAAGTGGATAATGGTATACTTTGCTGATCCGTTGTGGGGCTTTTGAGACTAGGAAAAAAAAAATCCAGGCTGGTGAATGACAGGGTGCGTTTTAAATATTAGAGCAGCTTTTTCATGTAGCCGTTGTGAAGGCCTACTGATTTTATGGGTTTTATGGAAAGCGCTGTGTGGGGAAATGTGAATGAACTTGCCAGTTGTCCTTTGAAGCTCTAAAGGTTGTCTGTCACCACCTTGGAAGTTCCTTATAGAAATGATTTAATGACTCGTTTCTCATTTGATTTGTAACATTTAGGGAGAAACTCCTGGACTATGTATTTCTCACTGATTATCATCCTCTCCCTGCCACTTCTGGTGGTCATAAGAAAATACCAGTCAGAAAAAGACAAAAAAAAAAAAAAAAAAGGAAGGCAGCCGTTTTTCTCTTTTTCCCTTTGTCATTCTATCAGTCTCCCTTACCTCCTAAAACACCAGTCTGGGCTCCTGCTTACCTTTTTGGGTGTCCAGGCTTTGGTGGCCTTTGCTTTCTTCCCACCCTTCTTGCTTGCCAAAGGTTTCCTTCCTCTCTTCTCAGGAGATGGGGAAAGAATTGTCTCAGATTTGCTTTTGGCACCACGTTTTTTGGCAAGGAGCTCTGGTTGAATTCTGGGTAGGACACCTCCACTTGCAATGGTCACTCCCTTTAGCAACTGCAGGGAGAGGCAGTATAAAAAAGTATGACTTATTTATTCTAATCAGCATCCTTTACCCAATATTCTAGTGCTTTTGCCTCAAGCTGCTGCTAATGGCTGCATTTCACTATATGCAAGTAGGTGGCATATTTTAAATGCTTGTTTTGTATAGTAACTCTCACACCAACAGAATACTTCACAATAATTATTTAAAAGCATAGTTAAATGAACGGGTTTAAATTAAAAGTATGCTGGCTAGGTCATACAGATCTACAGACATAAGAAGAGCATTTAAGGAGGTCTCCGTCATGTAGGCCTTATATGAAAAATACTCAGCTATAGTTCTAGTTAGCAACCCAGTAACAGAGGAAGGCTGAAAAGGAAATTTACATTGTAACTGGAGTTGATTTTTGTTTTTTAAAGGAGTTGTCTCCATGTATCTTACACTCTTGGCATATCCTATGCACTCAAAATAGGAGTTTCTGGCCAGTAGTGCCACTGGGGCCAAGCATAGATCCTAAGTGCCCTGTACTTGTGCATCAAGGGCAGTCTGGGTTCAACTCCACTTCAGTTCATTGCCACCCCAGACTTCAATCGGTGGCAGAACTTTGAAGCAGGGCTATTTGTGTATGGTATATATAGGGACAACACATCTCAAAAACCTCCAGCTACTGTACAGTTAATTAACTTGTTAGTGTGTATATTACACTCCTGGTGACCCATAAAAGCAGTGATGCAGGTATGAGTCTACCTAAATACGTGTTGTACATAGAACTGCTGAAAGAAGTGTCCTTTATGAAAGCTTCCAGTAATTTAAAGGGTTTAGTGAAGGCGTGTATGGAACACCAACTGGCTGGTTTGCAGATAAAAACAGCGCTTCTCAAAAAGCAGCAGAGGCTGTTTGCACCCTGGTGGAATGGGCTGTAATATTACCTGGAGGAACTAATGCAGGCAATTCATAACATACTTTGTTATTTCTCTAAACCCTTTAGATAATCTTTGGGCAGAAATAGATTGTGGTCTTATCAGAATGGAAAAATGTGTACAGGTTTTGTAATGGATGTTCATAGCTCCCTGTCCTAATATCTGAAGTAACTGCTTCAGGAAAGGTTTTTCCAGGTAAGTGTAACAAAGAAAACAAAATAAAAATTTGAGTTAGAGATCCACAATACTAAGAAGTACTACATTAAGGCACTGGCTTGGAATAGTTCTTGTATGAGTGGAAATATTTTTGTAAAGCCCCACAAATGGCTAAACATGGTGGGGTGAGGGAAATTGTTACCATATTTTCTTGCATATAACATACCCTGCCCTGGAATATAAAACACACCTTGTTTTTGAAAGGCAGAACAAAGAAAAAAAGATTTTTCCTTGTAGTAGGTAACTGAGTAGCAGCAGTTAGAGATCTGAGCTTACTCACTGTTCTACTCCCAGTAGATCACTGTAGCTTTTACTTTTGGCTTTACCCAGTAAGTAGCAGAACCTGCTCTTACTGCATTTCTCACATATAATGCACACTCTAATTTCCAGCGGCTTGTTTTGGGGGGGGAAAGGTGCATGTTTTATGTGAAAAAACATGATGTATATCTCCTTATTGGAGGACAGTAGACATTAATAGACACTAGCTTTACATTCAGAGAAAAAACTGAAAGTCAGGATGTCTTCAGAAAGACTCTGTAATCCCAGTTAGTAGGCATTTATGTCAATTTATGTTGTTCACATCAAACTGGATATCTCTTTTGCTTAGACAGGCTTGTGTGGTTGAATCTTATATATTTTATGCATCTGAACAGGAAAAAAAGTGTTTCTACTATCCATTCAGGAGTCATGCCATGAGATGTAAGGAAGATGGGTTTGGGTAGAGAATGGTTCTGTCATTCTAGGATATCAAGCCTGGAATTATGAGGTAAACATTTCAGAGGACAGCTCACTGAATCCGTTCCAAGTGCCAAAACTACCTCAGCCGATTGCTGTATCCTGCCTGTTCTTTCTGAAAACCTTGGCGAGTAGTGGAATCAGTAGATAACTGCACTAATGCAAAGGTACACTGAACAAAAAATTGATGCCTTCTTTTCTAGATGGCTTCACTGATCTATGGTAACAAATGCTTTGTTCTGTCTTCTATCTAGAGTAGGAATAGTATCTATTCTGTTTTCTTTTACTCCAAGAATTTAAATTCCAGGAGGGAAATGGGATGCACAAATTCTTTAGAGTATAATGAGCATCATCCATCTTCACTTTGAATAAAATTAAGCTTTCAAAATAGAGGACCATCCATTGGTGATTGAACTTCACTTACGGTTTCCAAAAAGTAGAGATCAGAAAGTCAGTCTTATGACTCTAGATCTTAAGTGTGCACAGCAGTATCTGTAGCTTCTAGACTTGCTTGTAAATAGGTTCTTCCCACTAACTGCCCTTCAGACATTAGGGGTCTCAAGTCTTCCCTATGTTTCTGTGGCAATTTATCATCAAAATGTGAAACTTTACTGCAATATAAGCAATTATAACATTCAAATCAAGTCTGGTAATTTGAAATTATGTACTGTAAATCATGCAGAAGAATAACATGCAAGACTGAACGCATCTATTTGTTTTCGCTTTTTCAGCTGGACTTTTCTTAGATTGACAGTGTCTACTGTTGTTGTTCAGTGCTGCAACCAGTAAACAGCCTGGTACTGAGTACAAAGATAGATATTTTGTTTCCACAGACAGGTTTTGAAATTGGTATGAGTAATGATAGTGTCCACCAAATATTTTTTGCAAAATCCATTCAAGCTTCATTTATAGGAAGAGCCACTCTTTTTAATGTAGAGAATATCAAACAATTTTTGACAAGTCTCCTACACCTCTGCAAGTGAAATCTGGAGCTATTCAGCTATGTTTTTTTATTAAGTCATGTAACCTTTTATATTCTTCTGGATAAAATGGTGTTGACGGGACTACTGCCTCATAGGCAGCGATGCCAAATAGCCTATTCTGGAGCTGTTCCTCCTCAGAAACATACTTTGAAAACTGAGGATTGTCCAGGGGCATCTGAAGTGGCGTAAGTCTCTTCTTCTTACTAAAGAAGAATTTTAGCTGTAAGATGCTTGAGGAGTGACCATAAGAAGCCCAAAGATTCCAGTACAATCATGCAGGTAGAGTATATGGATAGGAAGTTAATCCAAAAAAAGGGAGGACCAAGGCATATATTTAACTTCATATCCTACAGGGCATCTTTGAGGCCCCCAAGGAGTCTGACAGAGCCCGGGGGGTGTGGGCAGGGGGTGCTGCTGCTGGAGCTGAGCCCAGTGGAGGGAGGTGAAGTGCAGCCCCAGCACTGCGCTCCACCTCCCCCCACACTGGACTCAGTTCCACGGGGCTGGGAGCCGCTGGGAACTGAGCCTGGTGGAGGGAGGTGGAGCGTAGCCCAAGTGCTGCACTCCATCTCTCTCCACCAGACTCAGCACCCAGTTGCTTACTGGGAGGGAGGTGGTGTACATCACTGGGGCTGCCTCCCTCCACCAGGCTGAGCTCCCAGTGGCTCACAACCCCATGGAACTCAGCCCAGTGGTGGGGGAGGTGGCATGCAGCGCTGGCTCTGCCTGCCTCCTGCCACTGAGCTGGGCTCCGTGGGGCTGGTGGAGCCAATCAGAGTGTAGCCCCACATTGGGAGGTGGGCAGAGTGGGTGCTGTGCTCCTATTGGCTCCACCAGCCCCACAGAGCACAGCCCAGTGGCAGAAGACAGGGAGCACCAGGGCTGTACTCCCTGCCAGACTGAGCCACATAGGTCTGTGAAGCCACTCAGAGCACAGCCCTGGCTCTCCCCTGCCTCCCACCACCTGGCTGCTGCTTCGAAACTCGAAATGTTTCGAGGCTGTTTTGAAGCCCATCGTTTTGTTTTGATTTTGCTGTTTTGTGCTCGAAATGAGTCGAAACAGCGTTGAAACGAAACAGCTGGCAAAATTTCGTACAGCCCTAATAAGCAGTCAGTGCTAGGAGGAGGTCAGAAGCAAGGAAATGGCAGATGGGCAAACTACAGTAATGTCATGTTTAGCTCAGGTATAAGTAAAGGAGACGCTAGCTCTTCTAAACATTGGAAGGCAGTACTTTATGATTCCCAGACACCAGTATAGTGATGTGTACCTAGGGTACTGCATACCAGGGCTGCCAGAGTAATTGTGCTTAGTACTGAAACAGTCAATACTGAGGAAAAGACTGCAACTGGTGTCAAAATACTTGGTGCCCCACTGACCTCAGAAGCTATAGTCTTAGTATCAGCCTGGCAATCACTCTTATCTAGACAACAGCAAGCAACTGTGCTACCTTTGAACTTCCTGGTTTCCTGATTTAGTCCGTGTAGTCTTTCTTCAGAAGGACTGAATAAGTGATTCAGACTTCTTAGCAGAACCTTTGTGAATTCATCTGCTTCTGATCTCAGACCAGGTTTAACTGGAATGGTCCTACCAGAGTCCCTTGAAGCCTGAACTTTGGGAATTGAAGTCCTGCAGCTAATGTAACCTAAGGTAGAGGGGAACATTCCATCCAATGGAATCAGTCAGACCCAACTCCAAGGAGGCTAATAAAAAAAATTATGTCACTATTTTTGGCTTTTAATGTTTCTTTGAAAAGAATTTACTCATGTCACACTGGGAATATGGGGATGTCCCTAAACAAAAGCACTATGAAGTATGCCCACATTGAACATGAATTGTCACCTCATAATGGACAATATTTAAATCCAAGACACTTAGGTTGTGATATTCCAAAATCCTGGTAATAGGAAGGATCCCACTAAGAAAAATTTAAAATGGAACAAAATCTTCTAAAACTGTGCAATAAAGAATTGTTTTACCAAAATAATGTGAATGGGCAATCACCAGACAGATATAAGGCTAATACTAATATATGCCTATCTAAAGTTTAAATCAAAAAGAGACAGTTTGAGTACATGGACACCATGAACTCCATTCCAAAGGCAATTCACTGAGCAGGAATTGACTACCCATTGGACCCACCTTGCCCTTTGTGCTCTAGGTATGGTAATTCAGGAAGCACGTGTGGTCCCAATAGACATTGTTGGCCAAAAGACTGATCTCTAGCACAATGGGGCGCATTTGCACCGGAAGTGGAATACACGTATACACAAGCACTTGAGGATAACCTATAAATTATAAGCAACTATGTGGGATGGTGGCATATCCATACCTATCTATGGGGCTACTGAAAGAGTGGGCCCTGAAGGACGGCCAGTAAAATCTTTCCCACAAAGTCAGCTATAAATTCACATAGCATCTGAAAAATCTTTTTAAAAAATGGAAACTTGAGCATCCACATCTCACTTGACAGAACAAGCAACTTGGCCATTAAGACATAAAGAAAAGGGGTACCTAGTGCTCTTTTCCATTCCTTACATAAATTAAAACCCAACACACAAACACACTTTTGTCCTTATGTTGGTAGATGGTTTCTTGTTTCATTTTCTGTTGTGATAGCCATTATGGTCTCATCCAAATTCAGACTGGAGTGTTTGAACTACATTGTGTGGAGAAGTCTATACACTAAAATACTAAAAGCATACCTGGGTCTATACATTAAAATACTAAAAGCATACCTGGTTCAACTCCTCATCATTAGCAACTGCCAGGAGGATGTGTCTGGGGGCAATTCTTCCCTTTTTGTTGTCTCTTGCTGCATTTCCTGCTAGTTCTAGTATTTCAGCTGCAAATGCATTAAAGTAAAATCAGAAACAGAATATCAAATCTATATCTAGATCTACTTTTAATCCACTTGAAGGCCCATTTATATTTCCAGAGTGGTATAAAGTGACCTTAGTACCAATGAGAATCAGGCTAAAATGACCTTTTATTAAAAGATTCTATTAAAACTTATATAAAATCTTCCACTCTTCCAAAATCTTCTAAAAGTTAATGTTTTATACATTTTTACAAAATAATACCTTACTCTTCCTATTTCTTCCAAAGGATAAGCACTGTAAAAAATAGCATGCCAAAAAACTGTTCATGTAATTCTGTATTGTTTTTACAAATCTCAAGTTGAAATGCCCTTTCAAAAATAAGCACACAAAAATAAATATTAGCAATCCAAAATTGATCATGTAAACCCATAATACTAAAGCAGGGTGCGCATGTAACAAAAATCCCTTGAATCTAGGAAAGAACGTTTAGACACAGCAGGAAGGATTCTCAGAATGAAATAAGTAAGAATATTGATGGTAAACATGAGGGTGCTTCAGTGTCAGTCTAACTGGTAGCCAGCTCCCACACTAAAGCACCCTTGTACCCCAGCCAGTCAGGTCAGTGTCTACGTGTATGCTGCTAGGGGGTAAATTAGTTAATTCTAGCTTAATAGGGGTGCATGTGCAGAGGCGCAACATTTATTGTGCAGCTAATTAGTCTACTGTGCAGTAAATGTCTTATGTAGGCATGCCCAATGCAAAGCAATAAACTTCAGAGCAGTTTGAGCCAGAGTAAACTACTCTGTGCAGCATCTACATGTACACCCAGGACAGCAGCAATCTGAGCTGGGGCAAAGCAGTCCCAGGCTGGCACAGGGTATGAGGGGTCAGCCCTGGGCTCTGGGTGGTGGCACTGGGCAGCAGAGAGGCTGGCTGGGACAAAAGGGTGCTAAAACTGTAGAGCCATGCAGCTAGGCAGTAGTATGGCCTCCAGCTGACTGGGCACAATTTACACCTAGTCAGCATCTACAGCTGCATTTAACTGCAGTAAGTTATTCTGGCATAAGACAGTACTGTTGGTGAGAGGACTATCTTACTGAGGCTTTAATTGGTTTACTGCTATCTAATAATGCCACAAATAATTAGTCTACTCCATAGTTACGTGCATGTGTAGACATGGCCACTGAGGATTATTTGTAGGGCTATGCTGAAGATCAGAAATAGAATAGGAAGGATTGGGCCTTGACACACCAGTGTGAAGCTTCCTTTGAGATCAGGACATAATACTATGGTTTAGATGCAGTAGGGTATTTTTTGCTCAAATCAAGCATAAGAATGATACCAAAACATTTCCTCACTTTCATTATCCAATTTTCCCTTCCTTTTCTGCTTTTTACATGAAATAACATCAAGTCAAAAACCTACAATTGTATCAGTTCTCCAGAGGCTGCATATTCTTTCCTTACAAGCAAAGTAACTAACTTGAGAGAGAAGGCTGAGAGGTGATCTAGTGGCCGTTTACAAACTCACCATGGGTGGACCAGAAAGAATTGGGTGAGACTCTGTTCCCCTGGGTACCACCTGGGGTTACTAGGAATAACGACCACAAATTGTTAGAGAGAAGGTTCAGGCTGGACATCAGGAGACATTACTTTATAGTTAGGGCTGCCAGGCTCTGGAATAGGCTCCCAAGTGAGGTGGTGCTCTCTCCTACCTTGGGGGTCTTCAAGAGTAGGCTGGACAGATGTTTGGCTGGGGTGATATGACCCTGCAACCTGTTCCTGTCCGGGGCAGGGGGTCAGACCTGATGGTCTGTTTAGGTCCCTTCTGACTCTAAGTACTATGATACTATGATTAACAAATACAAAGACTTCCATGGAAAACCCAGCTGAAATAGACAAAAAAGCTAGCTGACAAAAATCCAAAGGGCCTCTCAGCTCATGGGTGAAATACAGGTTTTCAATTTTCATTAGCTCAGTTAAAATTGCAAACTTGTCCTCCAATTTCTACTTCTATTAAATCTGAGCAGCAAAATATGGATGTTAAACCTTAAAAGTTATTCTTTGGTGGTATTACCAATATACTGTATAAAATGTTTGGCAGCTGTTTAAAATACAAACTAGTTGACGTGCAAAAAAAGATTGGAAGAACCTTATTAGGATTACAAAGACAAGTATGAATGAGGCTGGGGGCCTGTGAAGAAATAGTATGAGATGAGATAATTAGAAAATGTATCTTAACACATGCAGGAGGATGTGGATTAAGATTGCACAAGCAGCTTTATTTCTGGTATTGCCCAACTTTTGGGCATTTGACTTTTCAACCTGTATAATGTTCTTTTAATGCAGAGTTGTGTGTGTAATTTCCTAAGGTTTTAGAAACAGTTAATTGAACCATTTTTTCTGTATACGTCATCAGCAGGGCTTGAACCATTAGTCACCAGGCAGACTCTCTGCCACATTAGCTAATGGAGTAAGTAATAACAACAGGAGATTGTCCACTACATTGATCAACAGTAAAAGAGACAGTCTTTGCAATTAGATGTCACAGATATGTGCTAACAGGAGAATGGTGAAAGTCCAGAAACAGAAGCTACTTACCTGTTCAGTACTGTATTCTTTCAATTGTGTTATTCATACATACATTCTAGTAATGTGTATGTGTACCCGATGCACACAAATTCATAGGCTCTTGGCCAGCACTGTGCATATAGTGTACCCCTTAATGTCTTCATGCCTCATATTAAGGGCAAAAAAGTGCAGGGTACTGCAACCACCATTCTGTTTCCTCCAAACTACGGAATCTTAGAGGGTAAGAGCCCCAAGCAGAGGGAACAGAGGATGGGTCAGGGATATATGCATATGGTACAGGTAGGTAAACTCGCTGATTCATTCATACAATTATCCACATATACATTACATATATACATATAGATCCACATATACATCACTGCTTCCAAGCAATGAACAAATAGAATGGAGGTGGGAGCTTAAGAGTTTTAAGAAAATAAAGATTGTAGAACAACTTCACAAAGTGCAGCATCTGATCTAGAAGCTTCAGTAGTTATCTAATTCCTTATGAACATAGGAATGTAATTCAACAAGACTGCTTTCTATGTTTCTCCCAGAATCGTTTGTCAAGATGTTGCTGAAGCTACAGTGAACACCTAAAGTGATAGGGTGATTCAGCTTAGCTAACTTGTGTAACACAATTTCAAACAGAAGTCCACCTTGACAGGCTCTAACATGATATGGCTGTGCCTTTCATCTTCTTGGAACAGTCTGAGTAAAGACTTAAACAGTTTTGCTCTTTGTAGATAAAATGCCAAAGAAGATCTGACATTTAAGGTTGAAAAGAAGCCTTCAACTTGGAAACATGAAGGTTAGAAAATAAACACAGGTGTGCTGGATCAAATGAACCTCTAACTAAAGTCAGCAAGAACTAGGATGTCCCTTCAGGGATAGAAGATGGTAAAAGAAAAGCTGGCCAATCAGTGGTTGGATCTCTCCTGCCCTCCTTGCAGAGTTAAATGTAAATCATTTTTTAATTTTCACTAATAAGACATGAGCCAAAATGGACAGCTCGTGAGAGCTTAGAGTTCCAAGCTGCAGTCCTGACATGGGATGGAGCAGTAGGAAGGGTGGGAGGTGACCAGGGCAGCAGCCCTGGGCACCACCTTTGTCGGGGGGGAGGAGATTAGGGCTGTGCAAAATTTCACTGGGCGTTTCATTTCAAAGCTGTTTTGATGCATTTTGAGCTTGAAACACCGAAATTGAGCTTGAAACACCGAAACTGAAACAAAGCAAAAGGCTTCAAAACAGCTTTGAAACGAAATAAGGGCACTTAAAATGTTTCGAAAGTTTCAAACATTTGAGTTTTGAAGCTGGGCTTACTTGGCTTCAGCACCGGTCCCAGGTGGTAACAGCAGTTTCCTGTCATCCAGTGCACAGATCCGGGGGCTCGCACCCCCCGGGAGGGCTGCGGGGATGTGCCGGACTGTTCCTGGGGGTGCGAGCCTCCAGATCTGCGCGCTGGATGACAGGAGGCTACCTGGGACCGGTGGCAGCAGCAATCTTCCCTGCACTGGGTATGGGCTGTGCCCAGCGCTGGTCCTAGGCGGCAGCCTCAGCCTCCTGTCATCTGGTGCAGAACTGGAGGCTTGCACCCCCAGCAGGTGTCCGGCACAGCCTGGCAGCCCTCCCGGGGGTGCGAGTCTCCAGATCTGCACCCTGGTGAGAGGAAGCTCAGCCTACTTGTCTCACCTGGGACCGGTGCCCCCTGCTCACCTCCCTGCCCAGCTGCAGACCCCTGCACACTCCTCTCCCGGTTGCAGCTCCCCACAGCCTAACAGCATCAGCAGCCGTGCTCTTGGTCCCCTGCACGGCAGGAGGCAGCACAGCTTAGCCCTAGCTGCCAGGTATCAGCTGCCTCTGCCATAGCAATTTTCATCCAAATCAGGCAATGACAAAGTTTTAGGCATTTTTATCGCACCCATCTGACCTTGTGTAGGCACTCTCACCACTTCGGAACATGTAACCCAGTGCCAGCCGCAGGGTGTGTTCCTGTGGCCTTAACGGCGGGCCACGTTCACCCTGAAGGAGGCCCCAATACTCACCTGCCATGACTTGATCTTTCCCTTCAGTGGTGGGGCTCCTTTTAGCTCCTTGCTGACCAGGGGCTACCCTTAGCGGGTGTTCTTGGGGCTCCCCCTCTCCTATATCCCAGCCATGCACCAGCCCTCAGGATGGCCAGATGATGTCTTCGCTTGTCTCCTCTTCCCCCTGCTCATCTCCTGGCCCCCTCCTGATCTGTGGAGGTCATCAATGACCCCTCTCCCTGCCTCAAGATAACTCAAAACAAAATTAAAACACAAAAGGAAAGGTTGGGACATGGGGCCTCAGCCTGCCCCACTCATGGGTCCAGTGTCTGTAGCTCCAACGTCCCTCGACGTAGTCCTCCCTGGCCTGGTTGCACTGCTGGGCCACCATGGCGCCTCCTTTAGTTGATCCTGGACCCCTCTGTTGGGTCTTGGTCAGGATTCCCTCTGGTCTGCTGATACAGCCTGTGTGTAATTCGGAGAGTAGCCTTGCTCTCTGGCTCTGGCTATCTCCCCCAGCCATTTCCCACCCACCAGGTTTTAAATCAGCTGGGTAGTGGTTTTTGATGATGTCATCCGCCCGTGCCATACCGAGCTGGTAATAAAAATGGCTAATGAACCATAAAGGCAGTTCATCTCAGCATGGCTCGTCCGGCTCTGCTTCTTCTAAAAAAGGTAAGTTTGCCCTGTCCTCAGGGGTTTTCTCTTTCTTCCCAAGGGTGGCTGGCCCTGCCTTGGGTCCTGCCATTGGAGGGGGCTTCAGGCCCACTGCTTGCATCCCCCTGGGACATTCATGATTCCCCATTATAGCTTATGGATAAAATGTCAAAACTCGTTGAAACAGTTCCAACGAAACAGGACAGTGCTTCAAAACGAAATGAGAAAATCAAACACTATCCCTTCGAAATGGCAAAACGGACATCAAATTGAAATGATGGTGTTTCGCATAGCCCTATGGAAGAGAGACAGGGCACAAGGCGCAAAAGTAGCCAGTACTGCAACTAGCATGGTAGAAGCTGGCACTGCCTCATGCATTGTGGCTGCCGTGGGCAAAGAAGTGCCGTGCTACACCCCTAGGATGAGATCTCTGATGCATAGGAACATTTTTGCAGAGCTTTTCAAAACCTCAATCAGAGCTGGGTGATTACTGTGGATGGTGTGGAGAACGAGCTGCCAGATGGACTTCGAATGCACTAAGTAACAAAATCGTTAGTTTCAAATTTAACAAATAGTATAAGTATTGGGAGTTGGGGAATTTTTACATCAACAGGATATCTTGTCCACCTTGCCAGGTAAGCCTGTCTCATAGAACTTCTTTCTTCTCATTAAAATATTCTGGACAGGTGCAGAACAATCCAAGCCAGCAGTCAAGCAATGGGATGAAAGGGCTTCTTATTCAGGTGAAAGATTTTAGTTCTGTTTTACAGAAGATCTGAAAGCAGAGGCAGGCATCTTTGGCTGACAGATCTGCCGATTCATATTATCTGGGAAACAAAACTGCCTAAGGCAGGCCAGAGCAATCAGTCAGTTTAGGTAAGTCCTATCTGAACTTGTGTTGCATGCTTAGTGGGACCAGTGATAGATTAGGCACACCTGAAGACTCCTGCTAAGACGTTAGACAGGTGGCCTTGGTTCCTGCCTCCTCTTGACTTTAAGTCTGACAATTCTTGTTGTACTGTTACAAATAAGTCTACCTTAGAATGATCTCATTTGGAAAAAGTGGCCCACTTGATCAAGTCTTTAGTCTCTCACTCATAAAAAAGAAATCATTCCTGCTCTGTTTGCTATACCAAGGAAATATGGTAAACCAGTTCTATAATCTGATTACCTCTTGACATTGCAGGATGGTCTTGCCCTCCTTTGACTGTCAATGCAGAACACAATGGCCTGTATGACTGTCATTACCTGGACAGACTGCCTTCTACTGTGATGGAGAAAGTTCTTGCTAGCTTTGTATAGCACCCAGATTTCTAGAAGAGTGATATGTACTAGTGCCTTGCCTGATTTCACTGTCATTGCACCTTCAGGCTAACCAGTAAGTGTTCTCCGTCTAATAGTTTTGGACACGAGGACTCTTTTACAGACAGTTCAAGGTTTTCTCCTACATTCAGGAAGTATAAATTATCCTGCCTTAGGGCAGGAATTGGACTAGATGACTTCTCCTAGTCCCATCCAGTCCTATTTTATATGACTAAGATTATATAACAGTATGAATAGATGCACATGAAAGGACCTATCCAGATGAGGTTTGATAGGGACATGTACCAACTGTAGCCAATATAGGTGCACCAATAAAGTTTTTTTTTGCCAATACTGATAGCTGATACTGGTCTGATTGCCAATATGCAGCCTGGCAGCTTGGAGAGCAGCATCTGGTGGGGGAGGTAAGGGATATGGGGGGAGCAGATCAAGGCCCCCCACAGTGAGTGAGGGAGTAGGGCTGGGCAGGGGCAGAGCAGGGTACAGGGCGAAGCTGCAGGCTGCTTGTCTTGGAAGCATGGGAGGCAGCTCCCGCTGCTGTGTGCACCCTTAGGGGAGGTATGAGGGCATTTGGCCCACAGATTTGTTCATAGGGTGAGGACAAGCTGCAGGCTTTGGCCAGGGGCTGTGTGAGCCTCTTCCCTAGGGAGGCAGGGTGGGTTAGGGGAGGAGCCGGGGGGGATGGCAGTGGCGCTGGGGGGGCTACAGTCATCCCAAAATTCACCGTAGTCCCCGCTCCCAGTATCGCCACCTGCCCCAAGCACAGCCCTGGCCCAGCCCCACCCCTCCAGGAAGAGACTGGCACAGCCCTCCAACCTCAGCCTGCAGTGGGCAGCCCACCCTTGTTCCGTGCACACATCTGGGGGGCCCATGCCCCCATGCCTCCCCCAGGGGTGCATGCAGCAGCAGCAGCTACCCCCCCGACAATTCCCACACCTCCTGGATGTGCTGCCCATCGCTCTGTTCCACCCCTACCTCCTCCCTAGCTGGGCAGTGCTTATCCATGCCCCCCACCATGCCCCTTCCCTCTCCCCACCTCTTCCCCACCCCACAGATTTACCAGCCAGATGCTGTTTTCCAAGCTGCCGGGCTGCATTCCTGGCCATGTCCACGCTGCAGCTGCACATATGCACACAGCATTTATCTGTGACATTATCAGCCACATTGGCAAAAAAGGCTGACTGCCAATAACGTCAATTTTCCTTTTATTGGTGCCAATATGATATAGCCTGATATATTTGCGCACCTCTAGTAGCCAGTCCTACATGCTCCAAAGATGCAGTCTGACATTTGTGCCGCAAAGATGCATGAAGCCATGTGTCCTAACACAGCAAATCAGTCCTTACTGTGGTAGCTGGATTTGACTGCAGTTGCATTATCAGGGCACTTAAGTTCTTAAATCTGTCTTGAGATGGGTAAATTGTGGACCCAGTGGAGTTCAGGATCATTGCTGAGTCTCTGGATAGGAACCAAGTTGGACTTTTAGAAAGTCAGCAAGCAAACTTTTGCAGACTGTGTTTAAATCTAGCTAAAAATGTTAAGTCAGGTGTGGAAACATTAACACAAGTGACCATTTACTCAGGTGGAAAACAACTTTCGGAGAGGCATTGGATGCACTGTCAAAATGCTCAAGGCTTGATTTTGTTTTATGACTCTGAAAGAGATGTTCATTTAATTTTACTGATTACAGTATTAAAGAAACATCTTTTGATTATTTTTCAGAAGTCTGATTTGTTTTTAATGCATAATATATGAAATAGTAAATTAATGCACATTCCTATAAAGTTAGATTTGTTCTGCTTCAATCTTACACTGAGTAATATAGCCCTAGGCCCCTGACATATCAGTAAAGCTTCTAGTTTCTTTTTACCTGAAGAAAAATATATGTTGCATTATATGTAATGGTGCACCTCACTATCTGCAACCTTTTTTTTTTAAATCCTAGATCTACCTCCAAGAAATATGCATGTTTTGACCTGCAACACACTTGTAATTTGAACCTGAATCCACTCCTCAACAAGTGCTACAACATTTGCTGAGGTTTATAAAGCAGACAAATTTCCTTTTGAGAGGATAAATTAAGGTTAATTCTTGTAAATATAACAAGAGTTTGGATTTAAATATCATAGGACAAAAGTTAATTTCACAGCAGCAGCATGCATAATGTCCATTTTGCAGCAAAAGGTGAACTTTACATATTAACAAGGTTAAAATACATGCAATATAGTTAAGTGGGATTCCTTTGGCCATCCAAAAAACACAAAGAGAATGTGGTATAATTTAACTTGAAAATGCTATGTAAATGAGAGGAGGATTCTTTTTTTTTTCTCTTCTGCTATGCATATCCAACTATTTCCAAGTGTGACATCATTTCCTTGAACTAAAAAGGACTGGATGCCACTCCCTTTTAGCTCATCAGCATTTCTAGATCAAGCAGAAATCACTGTAAAGCAATAAAAAACAATCCTTCCATTTAGGGATTAAGCATGGTACATCTGCAATATTATCATCTCCTGCTGTTCCATGAAGAGAATAAATCCACTTCAGCCCACGAAGTGCATGTCAGTATACTTTTTACACTTACAGAGCCTAATTTTCAGAGCTGCAGAGCACCTGATTATCTCATGGACTTCACTTAGTGCTGTACATGATCAGTATTTTAAAAATCAGGCTCTTAATTTACCTGCTAGATATTCTATGACAGCTGCCATGTAGACCGGTGCTCCCATACCTATCCGATACTTGAATGTTCCTTTCTTTAAGTAGCGCATCATCCTTCCCACTGGGAAAATAACACCTGCCCTGCTGGAGCGTGACATCTTGGACATTTTCTTTTTCCCACTTCGGCCTGACATCTTGCTGCTGTATACCTTTCAACTTGCTGACAGACTGTTCTTATTCACGTACACCCAACCCAAAAGCTGCAAAAGAAAAAGACAGGACTGATCGTGGGTATACCCAAACCTTAGAGTCATAGAAAATCTGTAGAACAAAATCAGAATAGATTTCCTTGTGCATGGAGAAGGAAAAATCCAACATAACACAGACATTGATCTGGCCTGGATGAATATAAATATTAAAGCAGAAATATGAGTTATCAAATAGCAGACAATTTGAGCATTTACAACAGTATAATCTATGTTATTCTGAATATATAATAAGATATAAACAGCTCAGGAAGAGCAGTTTGGGGAATTTAAAAAAGTGCATGTTAATTGAATATCATAATCTCTAAACAAGTGTCCTTGGTATTCAAGGGATCTGTAAGTTTGTCTGTTAAAACATAGTAGGTGATGCTTCTGCTATTGAAAGATTCTTTTCCTGCTAAACTTGAGAACTGTTTTACAGTCATGGGAATATTTTCAGCAAAGCATAGTGATAGTGAGGCATTTGTCTCTCATCATTACTTTGAAAATGTATATTGAATTCTAATGAGATAAATAAAAATTATATAATTGATATTTGAAGAACACTGAGGATGAAGTTAAACAGTGAAAATTTTAAGATGTCAAAAGCCAGTTTGCAGTGTAACCTTAATATGGCTGCCTGACATACTATGCATTCTTACATAGTCTTTCATGACATAAACGCATCTTTTACCCCATGGGGCCCCTGTTCACTCAATGTGCAAAAAAGACAGTACTCAATGGCTGCATCTATGTGAAATGCTGATGGTGCAGTTGCTACTGTGCAGTCACTTAGTACTTGTATAAATGAATACTAAATGACTGCATAGTAACCCGATTTACTGTGCAGTAGCACCACCAAACAGCTTTATTGTGATGCTGTCTGCACAGTAGCCCAAGACTACTGCGCAGTAGTGTCGTGTCACGGTTTCTGCCACACAATGCTATTGCACAGTAGTTTTGGGCTACTGCGCAGTCAGTGTCTCACGTAGATATGGCCAATGAGTAGTAATTCAAAATTTTTTATCCCCATTAGTATGTACTCACATGCCTTAATTCCTGCACAACAGCCAAAACTTACATTGAATAAGAATTTATTTTTCATGGGCTTTTAATGACACTCATCACTGTTGCAGTAATAAATCTATTTTCAAAACCTCCTGCTTGTTAGATGATAAAATATCATCATAGCCATTTTACAGGTGGCTAGCTGTGGCACAGAGAGATTAAGGCCTTTATTGTATAAAGTATCCAGCAAGTTTGCCTGATCCACCATTAAACCTAGAAAGATCTAGATAATTCTCTAGGGCACATCTACACATGCAATTAATGTGACTTAATTTATTGTGCTGCAGTTTGCACCAAAGTAAACTAATCTAGGCACAATGTAAGTGCAATGACAGAAGCAAACTGAGCCAAAGTGGAGCAATTAGTCTCAGCAGCAGGCAGGAACCTAATTGCAGTGTGTATGTAGATGGTGATGCTTTACTGCAGAGCAAATTAGTCTACTCCATGCAAAAGTGAACATGTAGATGCACTCCCTAGAGATGTATAAAGCTTTCCTCAATTCTATATGGGAGAGAGTAAAGGTCACCTGCAAGAGACTCTATTTTTACCTGTATCTTTTGCAAATGGAGTTCCACTGAGTACAGTAGGTTCAGCTTCAGATAAGAGAAAGCAGGGGACCTATCTGGGCTCCCCACCCCGCCCCATTCTGCTCCTGCTTTATAAATGGAACTCTGGAAGGCAAATATATAATAGTGTTCAGAACCATGTTATGTCTGTCTTCATATCTTGCTGGTGCTGCTGAGCAGTCACAGGGCTCAGCTGCCATTGATCTGAGAGAAGGACCTTAATCTCTATCATGTTTTTTGCAAAAACAGCCAATATAGGCTAGGCATAAGGACAAAGAAAATAAATCTATTTCCTCCCATATTTCTTCCTATTTTCCTGAGGACAGTAAAATGGTATTCAAGGAAGTACTCCAGGACACTGAGGTCAGCTACTTCACTTTAAACAATATAACCAGGCTTGAAAAGGGGCACTTTTGTTCCTGAAAGCTTATCTAGAATTTCTCCCAAGTTTAAAGTTTGCCAACTAAAAGATACCACAAAAAAAAATCTTTAACTACATATATGTTTCTGATACTAGTCAAGTAAATGTTAGATTTTAACTATGTAAAGATAGGTAACCCATGCCAGTGACCTAATACTGAACTCAGTATTATGCCATAGTAAGTCCAGAGTCAATCCACTGAGGGAAATAAAGAATTTGGCTGCAGCAGTGGCTGTTTCTGTCAATGAAGATGCAAGCACAGAATTCATCTAACACAACATTCAAAATAAAGGAAAAATATTAAAAATAAAGGAAAATTATTATGACAAGAAAGCAGGCATCATAGGAAATATGCTATGGCTACAGATTACAGCATTCTTTAGTTGAAGGTTCATGGGATCTTTTCCAATACTATGTGTTTTACTTCTTCAAGGTCCTTCATTTTGATGACCAATACTGCTGGAGAGGGTTTGATGTACTGCCCTCAAAGGCAGTAGTGGCTCAGTTTATTGCTTCAACTGTCCTTCTCACCTTGCCAAGTTTCTGACTGAAGGACAAATTCTAACAGGTAGTAGCAACACATGATCACATATTATATAATCTATTATGCTACTCTCAGGCCTGTGATGGGGATTTAACTGCCATCTAAAACAGCTCTTGACATCATTCAACTACAAAGATACAGTCAAAATTAATTTGAGGAAGACATCAAAATCCATGCCTGATTCTTTTCCTGTTCATTTCCTGTACTGAATAGAAAAAGGGCCAATACAAATTCTAATTTAGAAGGTCAAAAAAATGTTTCTCTGTAACAGCCATAGGGAAATTCAACAGTGATTTTTTAATGACAATCTAAACTGAATTTTGGCTATACTTCTGGTACACCTAAAAAATAAGAATGCTAAACGGGCTGTGTTGGTGAAAATAGCACAATGTGTCCTTATCTACGATGCAGATGATTTTCCTTTCTTCATTAATCATATAACGTAAGTAAAACTAAGCTTAGAAGAGAATAACATATACTGTAGTAGTAAAGGACACCCTAAAAACTAAGTTTCACATCACCTCATTACAAGTTCCAAAAGAATTTCCATTTTTTAAATTAAGGGCTGTATTTAACAATTTAATAAATTGCGAGACCAGAGGAAAAGTTCCTTAAAAGAGCATGATTAGCTCCTTCTCCCTTATGAGTCTACTTGGCTGGTACAGGTGAGAACCTATACTGAATTCCTGCAAGTAGACAGAAGGACACGGAGATAAGCCTATATTCTTGTGCTTTAGGTGAGACACCGAGATAAGCCTATATTCTTGTACAGCAGTGATTTTCAACTGGGTTGCCATGAGATCCTTTTAAAAGTGCTGCCGGGTACTGTGCAATATTAGCAATATTAGGTGTGCAAGCACCTATGCATAATTCACGCAAACCAAGAATTTCAAATTGGAATCCATAGTGTCAAAATCATTCTGACCTGTTATCGTCTTTCTAAGCTCTTTGCAACAGAAGATTTGCTCTATTATTTTTCTGTAGTCAAAAAATAAATGACAGCTAAGAGGTGGCATTTCCAACTTCTATGAGTGAAAGCTGCAGCACAGCAAGTTGCTTGTATAGTTCAGACAATCTGTTCAGGACTGGTTAGTTGAGTTGGAGATTACTCATTGATTTCACTCTTTCTGATTAATTCCTGGATCATTTTATCTGTGTCTGCTTTAATGATATCAGACAGGTGGGTGGTAACTCTCTTTGGAGAGATCTCTTCCTGTGCATCTGATGGATTTTATGATGCATCTGTTACCTGAATAACAGGTGTGCAGGTAGGCTGGATTCTGGTAAAAGAGGCAAGAGATAGGTCTACAGTCTGCTTTTTAGGCTGCTTGCAGACATTAAAAAACAAAACAAAAAATGCAGCATCTGTAAAGATTGTGCACTTCAGTGGGGCTTTTAACTAAATCTGGTTCAATCTGTTATTAGATAAAAGTCCCCAAAAACACCACTACAGTGCCTGATCTATACAGATGTCAGGTGAGCCGGGCTGAAGTAACACACTGCCTCTTCTGGGTGTGTGCAGAGCTTGGCGTGGGAAAGTGTAATGGGGGGTGTTACATCTGCAAGCAGCCTTAGGGGTTTTTTACATGTGTTCCACAGACCGTGGGGGTACACACTTTAATGAGTGGCTTTGAGAGCCACTCTAATTAAAGCATTGCAGCATTTCATGTATCAGTGTCCCTGCACTTCAAAATGGTGCTGGGGGTACTTTAACTAAAGCTTGTTCAACAAGCTTTAGTTAAAGCATCCTTGCCACCTTTATGAAGTGCGGGGAGGTTGATACATGAGACAGGGAGGCTGGCTGGGGTACAATAATTAGCATATTGCAGCAGACTCAATTAATTACAGACACACTGTAATTACAGCGCATCAGAGCAGCCTCCTTAATGTCTAAACCAGGGGTCGGCAATCGCCGACACGCGTGCCAAGCATGGCACGCAAGGCCATTTTCCTCAGCATGCGTTGGGGCCGGGAGGTAGCAGCTGTTTGCAGCCTCAGGGCTGCATCCAGCTGCAGCTCTGGGTAGCCGCTGCCAGCCAGGAGCCCAGGCTGCTCCCAGTAGGCAGCTAGGAGGTTGCAAGCCCTGCTGGGCTATTAGCAGCTACCCAGAGCCTGAGCTGGCTGCAGCCAGGAGGCTACAAACAGCTACTGCCTCCCTGCCCCCGGCCCGGTCCGAACGGGCACAGTACTGACACCTGCTGCCTTCCCGGACCCCAGGGCCAGGAGACAGCTAGGGCCGGGGTGGGAGGGCAGCAGCTGTTTGTAGCCTCCTGGCTGCAGCCGGCCCAGGCTCTAGGTAGCTGTTGATAGCCATGGAGGCTGCTCCCAGCAGGTGCTGGGAGGATGGAAGCCCTGCTGCAAGCAGCCTGGGCTCCGTGGCTATCGGCAGCTACCCAGAACATGGACCAGCTGCTAACATCTGCTGCCTCTCTGCCCTGGCCCCAGCTGCCTCCCAGCCTCAGCCCCAGGCTCCGGGGAGGCAGCAGATACTGGCAATGCTCCCCACTGTGCTGCCCTAGCTGCTGCTTCTGCAGAGCCACATTGGAACCCAGCGCGCCAGGGCACAGTGGGGGGCGTGGAAAGCTGCCTCCTGCTCCGAGGAGCTCCCTGCTGCTCTGGCCACACTTCCCCTACAGGTGGGGGCAGCAGCGAGGGACACAACCCTGTATGCTGCCCACACTGCTCCCATGCACAGAGGGGAAGTGTGACCTGGGCAGCGCTGAGTTTGCAGCAACAGGCAGCTTCCTTGTGTGGCCCCTTTGTATGTGGCTGTCACCTGAATGATAAATTTATGGAGTTTATGGGTTATATGTAATAAATGCCCATTAGCCAGTTTAGGCTAGAATCAAAACTTAATTAGACTTGTTACAGAATTCCAAGAAATTGAAGCCCAAGGATTTTATACAACAGATAAGAAACTGAGAGCACTAAAGGGTCATCATGGTGGTATAGAAAGTCCCAGAAGATGAGGGCAAGTTCGTGGCGGGGGAAAATTCTACTTGGTGGGTAAAACTTCTACTTGGTGGGTAAAACTTTCCTGCCAGAGACTATCCATAACATAATATCCAAGCCCAAATTTGGGAGTAGTGATGAGTTTGGGTAGGAGTGGCCCATGATGGCAACTCACCCAGTATATAACCGGTAAACTAGTCCCAATTTGGAGGTAACCTCACTTGCAGAACAACAAAGGAAGAATCGCAAGTGTAGGCTGGATCAGACTGATCACCTGAACCACCCTCTCCATGAACATGAATCTTTTGTTCAGGCTGAAGCTGCGGAATGCCCCAGTGGTACCGGAGAAAGGGGACTTGTTCCTACCACTACTGAGGCCAGCCCATTAAACCTCAATTAAAGAATGAACAGATATCTGGATATCTGGCTTCTTGGAATCCTAGGACTATAAGTATAATGTAAAAAATAAGAGTTACATTTTTTCTAGTTCGAATTTAACCTTTAGTTGTAATTTTAATTGTTCTTGGAGTGCTGTTCTTAGTATATGTAGTTATAGTGTTTTGATGTTTGTGTTGTTCTTAAAACAAAGCAATGTTGTATACACAGTAAGCATTTTTCAGATAAAACTGTGTTTTACGAATTGAGGGTGTAATCATTGTGAAATTGTGCAATTAACCAAATACTCCCCAGCCAGGCGCATCAAAAGAATCAGTAAATAACACGGGATCTTTCTCCAGTCCATAACCCACTAGAGAACTGGCCGCTCCGGGTCATGCACACTGTGCTCCAGAGGGCCCAGGAGAGGGCAGCAGGGCCAGGAGCTGAGTGCGTGCGACACAGAGGGTTGCTACCTGCTGCTGCAAGCTCTGTGCTGCCCAAGTCACACTTTCCCGTGTGTATGGGAGCAGTGTGGGCAGCATGCAGGGTTGTGCCCCTTGCTGCAGCCCCCACTTGCAGGGGAAGTGTGGCCGGGGCAGCGGGGAGCTTGGAGTGGCAGGCAGCTTTCCGAGTCTCCTGCTGTGCCTGCTGCACCAGATTCCAATGCTGCTCTGCAGAAGCAGCAGTGAGGAGCATCACCGGTATCTGCTGCCTCCTCAGAGCCTGGGCCTGGGTCTGGGAGGTAGTTGGGGCCAGGGCAGAGAGGCAGCAGATATTTGTAGCTAGCCCAGGTTCTGGGTAGCTGCTGATAGCCAGATCCTGGGCTGGGGGGTAGGGGCTTTGGGGTGGGAGGACAAGGGGTAGCCGGGCTGGTGGGTGAGAGGACAAGGGGTAGCAAGCTGGTGGGCAGGGGCTTTAGGTAGGGGGACAAGGGGCACAATCAGGGCATCCTGCCATGTACCCCTTGCCCTCGTTTGTTTTTCTGGCATGCTGGCACTCCAGCATCTTCCAAGGTAAGCATTGTGGGTTTTTTCGGCACTGGCGAAAAAAACATTGCCTACCCCTGGTCTAAACCAATAATTTACAACAGGGGTTTTCAAACTTTTTGGGTTAGTGTACCCATGGCGGCAAGTTGAGATGGCAGGAGTGCCCCGAAGGCCAGATGAGCAGCTGGGGGGGCAAGGGGGTATCCCCCGCAGTGGCGTATTGCGGGGGGAGGAGGGGTCCCCTGTGGCCGATCAGTGACCATGCCAGCAGTATGGTGGCAGCAGAAGTGCCCCGTTGTCAAGTACCCCCCAACACCATCCCAAGTACCTCCAGTAATACACATACCCCTGGTTGAAAACCCCTGGTTCACAGCCTTTCTAGACTCAAGGCACTGATATATATGATGTTTGAGAGCAGGCCCAAAAGCCAACAAAGAAAAATACTGCTGAGGCCATAAACAGGATAATCATGAATTCTCTGTATGCAGGATGACATTTGGAATGTGAGTTGATAAATAGGGATGGTACAAACTGAACCTACCATGAACCCACTAGCATAAGTAAGTGTTGAAAAGGAAGTTGCATATTTGATGATAAGGAAGATGCTTATGCGTAAGAACTGCTCAAAGCCTATTATTGTGTAGCTGTAGAAATTAACAAGACCATAGATAAATCTACAAAGCAGACTCAGTGCTTCAAAGACACAGCTGAAACAATCAAAGATGCAATCCTCCTCCCTGATTTAGCATATCAAAACAAGTACAGGCATACCTCATTTTATTGCGCTTTGTTTTATTGCGCTTCGCAGATATTGTGTTTTTTACAAATTGAAGGTTTGTGGCAACCCTGCGTCAAACAAGTCTATCGGCGCCATTTTTCCATTGGTTAGCATTTTTTAGCAATAAAGTATTTTTTAATTAAAGTATGTACATTGTTTTTTTAGACATAATGCTACTGCACACTTAATAAACTACAGTATAGTATAAACATAACTTTTATATGCACTGGGAAACCAAAAAATTCGTGTGACTCGCTTTATTGCGATATTCGCTTTATTGCGGTGGTCTGGAACTGAACCCGCAATATCTCCGAGGTATGCCTGTATGTAGCCAAAAGCCAGTTTGAACTAATTAGAAGTTCTCACACCAACCTGATATCTTGCTTTCTTTTCCAGTGGGAAATTCCCACCTACATGCATATCATGTCATGCGCACTAGAAGTTTTTAACTAACCATAGAGGTTGAGTCAATTAAGTGTAGAATTTGTGATGCAAAACTGTCTATATAAACTTGCTTACTTATTATCAAGGGGGGCTGGTTCTTGGAGGAGATGGGCTGCTCTTTGTTGTTGTATGCACGCTTCAATAAAGAGCTTTAAGATAAGACCTTGCTGGTGTTGCCTGTCTCTTGCAGTCAGACAACGGACCTGGGAAGTTGGGGTTTGAGTCCCTGACAGCAACCTTCCTTAACTTTTCTGAATTTACCAGTACCCTACTCCAAAACTGCTTAAAAAGTAATGTGACTGGAAGTACATTTTTTTAAACAAACAGGAAAAATGCATGGTTAACAATAGTATTATAATAAATGAGACACTTAAGCCTGGTTCTTGTAAATATCTTGCATTTCTTAATCAGAACAAATGACACAACTCAAATGAGCAGATTCTTAGTGCTGATAAGTGTGAAATGGATGCAAGAACTGTGAGCTTAACTAACAAGCTGTTGCTTACTTTTTGACTATCAGCCATTGTTTAGGGGAAAAATAGAAAAGGCACTGAAATAGATGCAAACAGAAAAGGCTTGAAGTGTTGATAATGTATCACCAGAACTACTATAACATTTTGGGAAAATAGTCAATACCAGCTGCCCTCCCTAATGTCTCGTCACGCAGGGGATCCTGGAGAACTGCAGCCTTTAGAGCCATAAGGTACGATCAAGGAACTTCCCAACCAAGCTGAAGCACTTCAGGGGAAGCGCTCGCCCACCGCTCAGGCGGGGCAGCAGCGCGGCCCAGCCGCGGGATCGGTTTGGCACCGACGCGGCGAAGACAACACAATGGCTGCGGGCTGAGGCGGTTAAGCGAGACCGAGGTGCCCCGGGGGTAGCAGGGCAAAATGGCGTCATATCTCCGCTCCGGCGCGAGAAACCGGGATGGAAGCGCGGGGGTGGAGGAGGGGCAGAGACACGTCTGTGGATACCACAAAACGGCGGTGAGCCCCACACCCCCTCATCAGCCCTCGCCGTCGCCCAGGCGTACCCGCCGTCTTTTTCAAACCCGCCCCGCCATCAACGGCTATCACACAGCCCCACCCCTTGGCCCCGGCAGCATGCGCTCATTGGCCCTCCAGAGCACGCGCCGCGTCCAGGCGCGCCACTGGGCGGCGGGTGGAGGACAGGCGGTGGCGGCGCGCGGGTGCTGATTGGCCGAGCGGAAGGTTAGAACTTCTCGCGTGCGCTAGGCCCCCAGCCCACGGGGGGAGGGGCGCTCTGCGAAGGCTCCGTTAACCCGGGGGGGCGGAGGGGGGGGGGCATGCAGCGCAGCATCCGCCCGTTTTCCCGCGTAAACGCTCGGCCGCTGTGGGGAGGCTCCGCCAGTCGCGGCCGCCATCCCGGAACGGGAAGCGGAGGGGGAGTGCCCGCGCCCCATCCCCCGACCCGGGCAGGCGCACACAGGGCGGTTACGGCCTCGGGGAACGGCCTGCGCCCCGCATCCCCACCCCCCCCGGTCCTGTCCCGCCGCGCCGCCCCGCCCTCACCTGCGCTGGGACGGCCGCCCCGCCCTCCCGCCCCGCCGCCGCGAGTCCGGTGCTGCTGGTGCTGCGGCTCGGCCAGCGGCTTTCTCCTGTGCGGAGCGTCTCAATGGCGGCGGTGGCGGAGGGGGCGCCTTCTGCTCCTCATACCGCCTCTAGGAGGAGCCACCGGAGCCTGGTCCGGCTCGAGCCCCTGCTGACGCCCCCCCACTTCCCCCCCGGCTCCGAGGCGCGACTCGGGATCGGGGCGCGGCCCGGGCCTGGGACCTGCGCGGGGCGCGGAGGCTGGTTGTTTCCGCGCTGGGCGTCCCTGCCCCCGCGGACTTACTTGGTTTGGCCGGGGCGGCGCGGGCTGCGGGGCTGGGGGCCGCACCTGTTACTGCGGCCTCGGGCAAAGTTGCATCAAGTTGTGTCTTTTGTGTGCGAGACCTTCGCGACCTCCGCCTCCCGGGTCGCTGGGCTTGGAGACCCGCGAGTTCCTCCTCTCGGTGTTTCCTCCACAGGCCTTTGCTCGACCTCTCAAGGTGCCGGGGACAAAGCGGTGTCGCCCTCCTCGGGTCTGTTCTGGCGCCGCCAAAACTTGTGCCCACAATGTTGTACTTTTCCAGGGGAAAGAGAAGGGGTCGTTTTGAAGACTTGCCTGAGAGGCATTGCAGCACTGCATGGGGTTTGGGAGCCGGGGGGCTGTGGCCAGCGTTGCTACTAGTTCTCTCTGTGAGGAGCAGGAATCCTGGCTTTGGTTTAGAAAAAACCCCCCAATTTTTGGGAAAACAACCCAATACAGGAAGAAATTACACATACTGTGTCTGAAAGGAGGAGAAACATTTTATTTTTTTTAAAGCATCTTTTGTGGTACAAATAGCTGTACACGTGTAGTGTTATTAGTAAGTACGGTGTGTACTCACTTTATGTAAATAGATGATGGTTATACAATAACGTTTTGACAAGAAAATGATAAACATTTTAAATATTGGAAATGTTCTTGAATTGCTTTAGATGAACGGCAGTGAGGTGCCATGTGATAATGGAAACCGTAAACAACTGGAATAGAAAGAATGATCTATGGTGCACAAGCTTTTCTGCTGGTAGGTTGCCCTGTTCATATTGATAAAGTTATTCCTCCCACCTGACTGCAGTCATATATAGGATTACTTTACTTTATATAGACTTTACTCTTATATTTAAAGTCTTGCACAAAATAGCGAGAGATTGCATTACCACACATTCTGTTCAAGCTAGCATTGTTTTTACATAATTCTCTCGGAGTTATAACTCAAGATTGTCTTTGCATGATTTTGGAGTTGACGTCAGTGGTTCCCCATATAAGGTTGAAAAGCATTACTGTAAATCCTGATTTTCATGCCATTATTTCAATTCCACCTTTCCTTAAAAAAATTTCTGCTATGTTCTAATTGGTTATTTTGCTTGTGGTCAAAAGGATGCTGATCTCCATTAGGTGTTTAAGAACATAAAACATGTGCATCTAGAAGCAGTTTACAAGGTCTGGTATCAACTTTTGTAATAGAAACATCAAGTAAATCAATAGAGGCTTCAAAAGAAACTACAGGAGAGTGGTAGCCCCTCCTAGCTTCTCCCCTTCCATGGGAAGAGGTCATGAAAACCTCTGAGGGTACACCACAGAGATTTGGGAAAAGTATAGGAAATAATTATGTTTGAATGGCTTTACAGGTTGCTTCTGATTTTTTTGAAGTACTGGTAGGTGTGAACAGTTTGATAGCAAATTTTCTCTCTTTAGTATGTAAATTACTAGTCAAAGTAAACAATTGTTACTACTTTTTGTAGATGTATTTAAAGAGAAGAAAGTGTTCCATGTTGAAAAAGTTATAAGTCAGTGCATTTCTGGAAGGTGTTCAGACACCTATGATGAGCTTGGCATAAGAACTGGAATGGGACTGAGAAGAGAGTTTATTATTAAACAATATAAAGCAACTTCCTTTTATTGTGGTAAAGCAATTAATGTATAACACCATAAGGCAGCAGTAAGAAGAAGTGACAATCAGTAGCCTATTTATATTGTTTGGTGATGGATTGCTCTGAGCAATAATCCTATATTATTCCTGGCAGACATCTTCACATCTGCGAGAATGCAAGTGATCAGCAAGCCCCCGGGGGTTTTCATGCTGCAGCAGCTATAGCAAAGAGAAGCAGACAAAGTATCACCATTTGGCTTTGATCCAAACAAATGTTTCTTGTCATTTGAATCTATCCATTACAAGACTGGTATTATGTTTTAGCATTCTTTAACATTAAAATATACAAGTGCTAAGATTATAGGAGTAATATTCCTTATTAAAGCAAATGGAGTCTACTCTGATTTGTTTTTGCAGACCATCTGCCAGTTGATTTCCAAGTGTAAAACAGATCTGTTTCTTTATCAAAATAAGCATATCTGTTGAAAGAAGATATATGGATTACTGGCTGTGTAACTCTCAAGCTATTGGAGTAAGAGTGTTTGTTTATGTCACACTTGTGAATGAAAGCTATTATTCTTACATTGTAATGAATGTTTCATGACTTCAAAAAGCCAAGAAGCTCAGCCTTATAACCATTATTTTAATAACTTCATTATGTAGAGGTGTGTTTTTCATTTCTTTAAAAAACCCAGTATAATTATTTTGGGACTTTAAAATGGCAGCTAAAGACTATTAAATTAAATTACAGTTTTGACCATTGCAGTGAATTTATGGTACCTCAAAGCACTGCTATGGTAGAGATGTAAATTAGGATCTGAATTTATTTGCTTTTTTTTTTTTTTTTTTGTATGGGAGAGGTACCCCTATCTTACTTCAGTGACACTCCTTAGCTCCTTGAGGAGTGCTGTTAACACTGCTAGAGGGAGCATGCTTTAGCTCTTCTAAACTAGAAGGATAAATGGACTTCATGCTTGACCGTACAAGGGAGGAAATAAAAGAAGCAACATGAAATATTACTCAAAGTAGTTAAATGTGATTGGGCTAAAATTAATGTACATTAGGGATCTCACCCTCTTAAGTTTGAATATTTCAAATTTACTTCAATAATAATTATAGGGAAAGTGGGAGTGAGGTATCTCATGCATACTATAATCCTGGCTATTTCACTGTAAACACGTATTATAGCACGAGTGGTTCAGGTACTTCCAGACAGAATGTAGGCAAGTGCTGTGTTATTATTTTCCTTAAAAAACGGAGAGGATATCTTAGTGCTGAAATGCAACACTCCTGCTTTCCCTTATCCATTTCTTTCATAAGTACAGGCTACCAGGTGTCAAGTGAAGCTCATTTTTAGTTTCCCAGCGAGACAAAAATAACCAGTTTTAAGGAATTCAAAGGTGTCTTGTCTTCTTTCTTCCTGTTCCCTGTTCTTTATTGTCGGTTGTCTTTCTCCATGGCCCTATTGTCTATCTTTTGATACTGGGTTCATTATTTTGGAAAAGATTGTGGCAGCTGGATGTCCAAGAACAGGTACTTTTTACTACCCACATGCATCTCAAAAGGCTCTGCAAGGATATGCTGCTGTGATCATATTTCAGAATACCAAATCTAAATCATCTATTAAAAATAATTTGTTAAGAATAGAAAGATGGGTATTTGATAGTCCTGCTTTGAGTTGGGCTTCTTGCTATATTCTGGTACTACTGATATGGAGATATCCCCATCTGCCCCCACCCTCACAACCCATCACCCCACAGAATGAAATTTACATGCATATCACCTTGACAGGAAAAAATACTGAACTACAAAGTTTTTTTCAGTATGGGTCTGGAAGTACCTGATCTATGCTTGCTATAATAAATAATTTTCAGTAAATTAAATAATCTTCCTTAAAATTCATGAAGCCTTCAGATCTTTAAATAGATTAAGGTTCAGCCAGATAACAATGCACGGTGGTGTTTTTATCTATTTGAGACCATTCCTAGACATCTGATACACTCCATTTATTGCCCATGCACAAGTGCAGACATTTGCTACCATTATACAGTGCTGTCTGTTAATTTGGGGGGGGGGAAATGTAATTATTTATTTCAAAGTGGCCTTAGAAGCCTTGAAGAATCATGCCTTTATGATCTTTTCATGTAAATATTTCCAATTCCTAGCTTGGAACACCTGGATAAATTCTTCTTTGCATGTCAACTTAGTATGGATCAGCCTTCTGGCTGATAGATATGTACTTTAGAAATGCAAATTGTTGAGGGTTTTTCTTTGTTGTTATTATAACAATAGCAGGAACAGGGTGCCCATATCTATTGTTGAGCAACTTGGGAAATGAATAATTCTCAACAAGTCATTCATTACATTCTTTTAAAGGCAACTGAATTAGTGCTTTTGTACTTGGGATTTGCACACATACTACCTCATCCAAGTTTATAAAAACGACAGGAAAACAGCAGTTTTCATACAGACATTCAGTTTTTACTGGTAGAACTGCTGTTCTCCCAGAAGGGACCATAAGTGTTCATGATTTTTTTTTTTTTCCCCACAGCAAAAATGGAGAAAAATTACCTAGGAAGAACTAGGGTTAAATTACATTCCCTTCTGAGATGAGCCACAGCACAGCCCTCCAGCTTCTTTGGTTTTGCTTCCTTTCCACCCCACAGGGCAACCATCACTCAGGCTATGCAGGCTAACCCTGAGCAGTGAGCAGTCTGGGTCAGCAGATCAGGACAGCCCTGTGTGCTGCTGCCATTGTCTCCAGATCAACTGAGAGAGCCTATAGAGCACCCTGAGAGGTATGCACAGGAACCCCCTTGCTGTTCAGCATGAGCACCACAAGCTCTCTGCTCTCCATGGGCCCAGCATTTGAATGAGCATCTCTGGGTAAGTTTTTCTACCAGGAAAACAAACCCAAGAGAATTTCCCCCAGATCACTTGAACATGTATTCCCTTTGAAGCTGACAGGTTGGATATAGAAGACCAGACTTTGTTATGGGCCTGTAGCAGGGGACCTGAACCCTGTTACTCAGATGCAAGGGAGAGGGAAGAAGACTCCATCAGTGTACCAGGAGCTTGTGCCAAAGTAGGCCACAGGCAGGGGGGAGCTTCAGTGGATGGCATCCAGGAGGGGACTGTGAGAAACACTTGTGAGAGGAGAAGGGGTTGAAACAACCAATGCAGAGGGGACCTACATTTGGGAGTCAGGGCTTCTGTCACTGTAATGGGATGGAGTATCAGGAATGCCAGCTGAACCTTAATTAAATATGAAAAACCTAGGTGTATGGCCAGGAGGATAGAAGTCTATGATGGGGGGGCGGGGTGTTGTTGTTTTTTTGTTTTTTTAATTTAAAAAAAATTAAGAGGAGGTGGAGCTCCTGGATGCATAAGCACCATCTGTGAGTCCTAGCAGTTTTCAGGCCTGCAGGGAGCGGAGCTCCCTCAGGGAAGCTGACTACAGGGAAGCGCTTCCCAGGGAAATGAAGCTACCCCTAGAAGTGAGATAGGTTTAGCCTTGGGGTTATAGTTTGTGGGATGCTGGCTTTGTAAAGGCAGTATGTATGCATTTTAGTTGTGCTATTTATGTTATGTTTGTATAACCAGTGGACTGGATATGGCTGAAAGGGGAGAAGAGGAGGACATGAGGGTGCTGCAGGGGCACCCAGCATAAAGCCCATCCATGCCCTGGGTCAAGGGTGCCAGGGAGTCTGTGACCAGGAACAAGTTGGGGCCGAATAGGCCAGGGGCCAGAGATACTGCCTGGCTGAGGCTGAGGGGGCAAGAGCCTGAGCACAGATGAGATGATCAGGGCAACCAGGGGTTAATCAGAGGCTGTGGAGACCGGAAGGCCAGACCCAAGACAGTGTGCCTAGGCCATCAGTCAACAGCCAGAGTAACCCATAGGCCAGTGTTTCCCAAACTTATCCTCAGTGTGACCCCATTTATGACCCCATTTCCTCAGCGTGGCCCCCTCTCTCCCAAGCCACAGCCCTCTATAACCCCAGGTGCCCCTTGCTCCCCTCCCCCACCAGATGCCCTCAGGCTAGGGCCAGGGCCAGAATCCCCCCTGCTTCACTACAGCACCACCTGAGCCTTGGCTGCCACCTATGGGTGGTGGTGGCTGCTGTGGCTGGAGCAGAGTGCACGACCTGGCTTCCCACCCTGTCCCCTCCCTTGCAAGCAGCACTGCTGGAGTGGAGCCCAAGTGGGGGGAGTATGCAAGCTGCCTACTGCAGGCTTGGGGCTCATGGCCCTACTGCCCTCCCCCTGGGGGCTCTGTGGCCCAGTGGTTAGGACCCAGCATGGGAGGGAGTGCTGTGCTGCACCACAGCGCCATGGCTGCCAAGTTGAGGTGTCCCCTACTCACCCAAGAGCAGCATGGGCACAACTGTGGCACTACCACTTCTGCTGTCATGCCTCACCTTGGTGGCTGTGATGGTGCAGCACTCCTTCCCACAATGGGTCCCACCTGCTGGGTTACAGAGGCCCTGCGTGGAGCTAATCGGGCCCAGCTGCAGCACCGCACCCTGCTGTGGGTACAGAAATCTCAGGGTGCACGTTTATTGCGACCCCATCCACTGATGTGATCCCATTTGGGATCGCAAACCACAGTTTGGGAACCACTGCCATAGGCTAAAGCTAGTGAAGTTGAGGCCTAACAAGGGATCAAAAGGCAACAGTAACAACTACAAGGCATGGGTATGGTTGTAGGGGTGGAAAGAGGCCACAGATTTAGCTCTTAAGGCATGGAGGGCCTGAGGGAACAAACACTGAGAAAGGGAGAGGGAAAGAGCACTTGTGGCTCACCAGCCTCCAAGGGCAGCATCCCCTCATTACTTCCAAAGACAAAGCATGGAAGATGGGGAAGCATCTGGGAGTCAGGAGCAAGGGCCTCACAGGATTGGGGCATCACAGCAGCTCTCGGGTGCCAGTCCTGTCACAGGCCCTTATTAAAAGAGCAATTTACAATTAAAGAGCAAATTAAAATATGGCAGAATTGTTTGTACTAGCAGTTGTGGCCATGGGGACATGAAAACTTATATAACGCTTGCTTTTCTGGAGGATGGAAATTGGATCAGCATATAACTTTAAATATTGTAAAATGTTTGAATTTCCAAACCTGAGGTTTTTTGGCATAACTCTCAATGTTTATTTAAACTGAAGCACTAATCCCTAACAATGACTATTTACATTTGAAAGGGAAACATCTCCGTCTATATAGATAAGGATTGGAGTACGTTTTGAAAGAAGTTTCCCATTGAGAGTCTATATCTGTTGAATAAGTGACAGCTGTGAAAATATGATTAGCAATTTATCTGTCTGCAAGGATGTAAGTATTTCTGTATTTTGTAAATGTAATTGTAAATCGGGGATAATCCCTGGCATGACAGCCAGATGCATATCTGGGGGGCAGAAATATCTGCATAAAATACGTGCTCCTGAAGAACTGAATATAGAGTTGGGCAGATAAAGTGAAAATACTAAAAAAATGCTAGGTGAGGCAAACAGTTGACTAGGGAAGTCCTGATGTCTTGGAGGTAATTCCTAGTCTCCACCTGTTAGGGTTGGTATAGCAAGTAGAGAAGTAGCAGACTAGAAATGCTGAGAAGAGTATCAGATAAACAGTTTATTGGTCAGAGAAGAGATATTACTCTCTAGTGAGAAAAGCAGAATGAGATTCTCTTGCATTAAAAAAAAATGTATTTGGGAGTTTTATGCAGTCTTTGTGCAATTTACAGTTTATTTTGCTTGATTTTTGTGTTATTTACTTTCCTGATTGTGGTAAAAGTGATTTTTAGAACAATGAATAATTGCAAGCATTTCTCTTCTGCAAAAGTGAGGACCTATAATGTAACTGAAGGGGAATACCTCATAAACTGACAGACTTTCTTTGCTGGAGTTTCAAGACCTGGTCTGGTGCAGGTGGGACTAAGGCAGGGTTGGGCAAAATGTGGCCCGGGGGTTGGATGCGGCCTGCCAGGCCATTCTATCTGGCCCATGGGGCCTCTAAAAAAATTAGAAAATGAATATTTTATATGCCCTGGGCTGCCTGTCATATGGCCCTTGTTGGCTTGCCGAAACTCAGTAAGCGGCCCTCCACCCAAAATAATTGCCCACCCCTGGACTAAGGTTTGCTGGGAAAAGGAGTGAAGGAGCAAAATCTAGTCTGTCCCTTCTAAATACATAGCCTAACAGTGGGGAGAGGCTTCAGCTGAAGGGTACCCCGATATCACGCTACCATAGCATATATGGTTAGTTACAGGTAGGCTAGGCACGTCTCCTCTAGTCCCCTCTAGCACAGTGGTACTAGCAATGTGGCAGAAACAGTAATTGGGATTTAAGACCTATTCTTCATGCTTTGATACCTGTTGGGGATTGGCATTCATAGACCTTACCTACCATGGAGTAGGATATGTCTTGGAGCAATGTTCTGTTTGGTGTTCTTTAAGCATACTTAGAGAATAAGAGAAACACACCTAAAACATGTTCTAGAGAGATCAGTGCAAATATTGCTTCAGAAATGAAGGTTATAGTCAAGTCCCCATGTCTGCTTTATTCTGCCTTTTATGGCCCTGGTGTGCTTTTGGTATACTATTCTAGTGTACTGTCTTCACTCTAAATCAGTGAACTGTGCTACCATTGGTACTGAGCCTTCAATTTCAATACCAACACAGTGCTTCAATATCTAGAGCCTTGTGACTAAGAGATCATGAAGTATAAAGAGTCTCAGTTCCTTTCATCTTTGCAATAGCTAGTGCTGCTGTACCTGGTACTTCAGCACTGGGTATCTGAGAACCTATATTATATCTGGAGTCATGAATTGGTATTCAAGTGGTACTGGAGTCACCACCCCTTGAAGGCAGTGAAATCTAGACTACTAAAGTCACTAGTATATCCCTACTGTTGACCACTCCTATACAGATGCAGGCCAAACCCCATAGAACATCTCCTCCACTGAAGAAAATACGTTCTCCTTCACTCATCTCATCTGAACACAGTTCCCTGTGTCTGTCTTCCCTGCTTAACATAATGGTAGTCAAGGAGGGATTCTAGACAGGAATGCATGAAGGGCAGCAGAAGGGCTAAAGTAGGGGTGGGCAATTATTTCGGCTGGAGGGCCACTTAATGAGTTTTGGTGAGTCGTTGAGGGCTGCACACATAAAATGAATGATGAGCATACCATTTTAACAGATTTTACATAAAAATGAATCATATGCTAAAAATCAAAATCTATTATAAAATACTTTAATTTTGTTTCAAAAAATAATTTTTCCCCAGATTTATGTTTTTTGCATAGTGTATATAGAGGTGATTGCATAATAGCTTAAAATGAAGTCTTTCTCCCAAGGGAAACAAAATCAGCCAGCAGGACATTCAGAGAAGGGAGGACACCTGCAACCACAGCAGAGCCCTGCCACTGCCTACCCACCCCACAAATCATAAGGGAGCTCCTGCCACCACCTGCACCCTGCCACATCCCTCAAGCACCATCTGCACCCCAAACCTGCCTGCCCACTGCCCAACAGCCCCCTCCAGCCTGCCCCAACTCCCTGTCAGGGCCATGCAGGCTGTGCCCACCCAAAGCCCTGGGGTCCCCCTTCCACCAGGAGGAGCCCCAGGGCACTGGGGGCAGCCTCATCTGGGTGGACAGGATGGGAGCCACAATGGCTGCAGCCAGGAGGCAGCAGGTGGCTGGGCCAGCTTGCAGTTCTGCATGGGGGCAAGGTGGGAGGACCAGGGCTTCACCTGCCAGGAGGCACCAGGAAAGCTCTGCCACTGTTGGGCACAAGTGCAGAATGCCCACTGCATGGTCCTAGTACCCAGGATGGCTCCTGCCAGCTCTGACCTGTAGGCAAGTGGCCCGCTGCTAGCCCAGCCCAAGTGGAGGTGCCCAGGCCCAAGCACAGCTCACCTAGGACCTGCTGCATGGAGCCGGGTGGGCAGCAGGTAGAATCAATTGTCAGGCTGTATACATCCCACAGGCTGTACTTTGCCCACCCCTGGGCTAAAAGGGCTGGTAGGAATGATTATCCTGCTATTCCCTTCTATGTCCTCCTACCTCAATGCCCCCCTTACCACCAATGGCTCTATTGGAGGCTCTTGATTGTATAGCTATATTCCACAAAACCTGTATCATCCACTCTATAGAGCAATGGTTCTCAACCTTTTCAAACTCTAGGCACCCCTTATTCAGCTGGATGCACCCGTCAGAAAATGCCAGCTCTTACTTTTCATTCATTTTTTGACTACAGAAAAGTTATAGAGCAATTCTGTTGCAAAGAACTCAGAAAGACCACAACAGGCCTGTAGCAGAGCCCCATACTTACAGGATGATGACTGCCAGCATGCTCCATGGACAGAGGACTCACAGCCAGCCTGGTGGGAAAGTGGCAATCCCAAGGGACACCAGAGCATCCTGCTGCTCCCCTGCCCCTGGGGCAGGCAGGACAAGTGGCAGTGGGAAGCAGGTTTGCTGCTGGCCCCTTCTCTGGGGCAGAGTAAGAGCTGGAGTGTGGACCCTGTGCAAACCAAGAGCCTGGAGCCTGACCAACCAAGGAGGCAGGTGGTACAGGTGGACAGTACTGGCCCAGAAGCCCATCTGGGGCTCTCAGCACTTGGCAGTGAGTGCAGGGCACATGGGAGCAGCAGGCATCTGGGTTGACCCAGGCCAGCCTAGAATTTCTGATGTAAGTGAGTACGAGCCTCAGAGGAGAGTGGAACACTGGCACTGGCATTGGCCTACACCACATTTCTCCACCAGAAGGCAGGACTCAGATTGAAGACAGTAAGTCACCAACTCTACAAGAGGAACCCTGACTGTCCTTCAGCTGTCAAAGGTCAGGCACACAAAGGCAACCCAGGGATTTGTGGTACCAATAGCCCCTGAGTGCCCAAGATGGGCCAATCCACTCAGGATTAACTCATAAAAAGGGGAGGGTAAGCCCTGAAGAGCCCACTTGCTTCAGGAAAGGCAGCTGAGGTGCACCAGTGGGCTGACAAGAGGCCAGAAGTAGGCATGGACAGTATCACCTGAGTTATAGTTATGTATTTATGTGTCTCTGTGGTGGACATGTACACCTAACATGAGGCCAGACCAGGCGCCCATCGCAATCACCAACAAGAACCTGAGTGGAAAGGGGTGCAGTGTAGGGGAGGTAGAGCCCCACAGAAGACCTGCAACCTCTGGGACTTACATCAGCTCAACAAACCACAGGATTTCAGGTACCACCCCCTGACAACTTCTAGTAACTCCAACTCGTGGCAGGTGAGCGATAGAGACAGGGCGGAAGTAGACACCTGTGAAGCGAGCAGCACCCGAACCTTACCTTGGGGTTGGTTGGCCAGCATCCTTCTACAAGGCCACTGTGAATTCCTATTTGAAATCTCTAGGTTAATCTTGTGAAACATGCTTGCACACCTATGTGCTCATATTGTGTAGCACCCCATTGCACCCTTGAAATAATCTCAAGGCACCCCCAGGGTACTGTGGCACCCTGGTTGAGAATCACTGCTCTAGAACTAGTTCATCTTTCTCAAAGAAGCAAATCACCTCAAACAGACCAGTGACATAGCTTCAGACATAGAAGAGGCAAAGCAAGGAAGAGTGAGAAAAAGCATCAGCTGTAAAGGGAAGAATGACTCATCTGTGTTATAGTTTCTTCATTTCTGCACAAGCGATATAATGTATTCTCTCATGCCTTCCAGGACGTCGTTACAAGCTGCACTGAATGTTTCTCATGCTGGCATGTGCTATGGTTGCTATAAGTATGAGGAAGTAAATATGGCTTTAGTTCTTTTTTCTCAGTGCATTCCAAACTAAATCATATTGCTGGCCCTGTACTTTTCCAGTCTTCAAAACCTCAACAGATGAATTAAGCAGGCAGTTCTCAAGTACCCAAGAGTGTTCTGTCAAAGATTCATATCTTCATAAGTAGGGATTCCTAGAAAGAGATGTTTGCCACAGGCCAGAGCAAGTAAGGCATTTTGCTTCAGATGATTTCCCTGACCAGATGTCTTCATCCGTAAGACAGAGTGAATGAAACGTGCCTTTTTATTGATTTCCTTTTATGCTGAGGAAAGAGAGGCAAAGATTCAGGATTGATGATCATGACAACTTTAGCAAGGGCTAAAGTAAGCAGGTATGACATTTATATAATGAGTGTCTCAACACAGTCAGCCCCCACTATCCTAAGCTACTTCAAAATCTCACTGTGCAATATAGAGTTCTAGGCAGACAAGGTGAATCTGATATCTTTTATTAGACCAACTTAAATAGTTGAAAAAAATGGTCTTAGCAAGCTTTCAGGTTTAAAAACCCTTTGTCAGGCTGGGGAAGCCTCTGTAGTTGGTATGTGGTTTTCCTGGATGAAATGAATAGTAAAGAAGCCAGAGGCTGGGCTGGTATACATACAAGACAGGCAGTCAGTGAAGATGTAAATTGAGGAGTCAGTGGGTGAGAGACAGGTTGGGGTGGGGGGTGGGGAGGGGAGAAGGGGGAGGTGAATGCAGCAGGTCAATATATATACAGTTCTATAATTTTGAAATCTAAAAAAAAAAAAAAAAAAAAAAAATCATCCCAAAACTGAAAGGAGATGCAAATGGTTTTATATTTTATAAGTTAGATCAGTTGCCATTTACAAATGACAGGAAATATATCTAAATAAACATTCACTTTAAAAAAGGTAAAGAAATGTATGTACATCATATATAACAGACACAAATAGAACAGGAATAGATACAGTACACTAACAAATGGAAATCCTACTAGAACTCCTGACATTGAGGAGTAAAGTTTCAGCATGATGCATGGGAATTAGTTAGAGTTCTATTACAGGATCATGGTCATGGTTCCATATTTATGGCTGTAACCAATAATCATTCTATATTTCAGTGTATTGGTACCCAAATTTGTCAAAAAAAGTATATCCTTTGGCCAAGCCATTTATAATAGTAATACCTAGCTCTTATATAGCATGTGTTTATCCATATGTCTCATACAATCTTATAAATAGATATGAATATGTTATCTCCACTTTATAGTTAGGTATGGGATGGCAGGAATTTTTCATGTTTTGTATTTTGCAAAAATTGAAACACTGAGGAAGCTGTGATTAAACCCTTAGACCCTGAGTGAGCAAATGACTCAAGGATGTGTCTAGTTTTAAGCACACACATAGTTCCATTCAAATCAAAGACACAACTAAGATTCTTATGTTTAAATGATATGCTTTAGATTTTGTTGACTTAGTCTTAGCTCTGCTGAAGACCTAGCACCCAAGCTACTTTTCATTAGTATTTGTGGAAGTCAATTAACATAAATTGCTATTCCCTGCTAAATGCTGAATATTTAATCCTTCAGTCTCTTTTAAATTTTTAATCACACTGTAAAGAATTCCTTAAACCTGAATAGATGAGAAAAGTATCTACTAATTAAAGAAACCTGTCTAACCTATGAAACCTTACTTATATTAGGAGACTTTTTAAATAAAAATATGTCAAATTCCGCTGCCATTCTCAACTCCTGGTGATGCAGTTCACTGCCTGTTCCTCAAAAATGGCATTACAACTTGGTGAGAGTACCAAAAAAATGTTCAGACTGGCATTCAGAATTATTGAGATTAGAAGCAGACATAAATCAGTGATATTATTATCAAGAAAAAAAGGCAAAAACTCAATTTGGCTGGGGAAGCTCCTAATAAGATAGGAATTATTGGAGGGGGGGAACTATTGTTGTTCTTCTGCTAGCAATTATTTATGTAATGAATCATTTAAAGGCAAAACAGTTCTGGCTAGCTGAACTAAGTCAAAAGGAGCTGAAATAAACTCAAATCACAACAATAATATTAGCTACTATTAATACAAAAGTATATTACAGCACTTACAACATCAGTGTATCGCAAGTGATTAGTTTGGATGTCTAACACACAAGCTGAATAATTCAGCATAACAAATGAAAAAAGTAAATAAACATTTAAATGTTTCAAAAATCAGCCAACTCCTGTAGAAATCAGCCTACAAGAGATGTATAGAAACAATGCCCCTTCAATTTTTATCCATATCTCTTAATTTTAAAAAAGGTATATTTAAATATTATATATTCTATTCCACCAAAAATAGAGAGAAAAGTAAAATATCTCTTGTAAGATTCAAGAAAATTGAATATATAACAACAAATTGCTTCAGCAAATAATTCCCCTGGAGGACAAATTCCATAATTAATAGTTGCTTGATATTTAAAAGGCAATGATTGTTTTTACTGAAAGGTTCCTTGTGCTTGAAAACTCTTTCACAAGTTTTGCAGAAATGTGTGTGTCAGTAGGAGGAGGAGGTGAGGAGGACTTTGTGATGAGCTGCAGAGTTATGAGCTATGTAACAGGTAGCTTCTGGGCAGTGGGGCTGCCTGTGGGCAGGTGGGAACAGACAGCTATAACTCAGGGGAAGCCCACAGGGAACAGCCTGGGATCAAAAAATACATTGGTCATGACTTAAAGATACATGGATACTTCCCCCCAAAAAACCGCCAGGCTGTTAAGTCTTTGTTGCTCCTCTTAGATGCACAGCACCAAATATGATACAAGACTATCATAAATTGAGACAGCCAGCTGTATTTTGGGAGTATAATTACACAAACTATTTCTTGTCCTTACTAAAGATAGGCAGAACATAGATAATCCACCAGTTGCAGCAAGGGTTAGTGTTTTAATTTAAAAGATGCTGGTTTTTAATGTCTTCTCACACAAAAAGGTGTTTACTGATCAGTTATTGTGTATGCAACAGCGGGGAAAACATAAGCCCCTGCAGGGGAGTAGAGGGAAGAATTTGTTGAAGCAGTGTGTTGAAACATTACTGTGAGAAATAATGGAATTATTGCAAAATGGAATTTAGTCCCTGGCATGTCTCAAGCCAGGGACAATTTATTGACACACATAATCATGCAAAAGAAAGAATAAATCCAAATAATCTCTAGAAGTTTAACGAATAATCTCTCATACATTCAATTAACATATTTTTACTTACTAAAATCTGAAAGTGGCATAAATTAAATGATGCAATGACATGTGGTGGAAGTATTTTACAAACATATTAACTGATTCTATGTGAGTGGGTTCCACAAAGAACCGCAGTTGAAAATCAGCATTAGCAAACAAAGATATTAAGCTACAAAGCTAAACTGGGCTTTGTTATCTACTAGTTCAAGCACTGGAAGATTTACATCAAATATAAAAGCCCCTACTGTCTTTATTGATGTTTTGGCTTGATACCTTCGTTGAAACATGATGCTTTCATCAGATCTGATTATAGTGAGGTAAAAGGAAGAAAATAATGGAACAAAAGGAACATATAAAAAAAGGGCAAAAAAGGGACTGGATAAAACAAAGAATAAAACCTAGCAAGAAAAGAGTGTATGAAAAATGGAAAAAAGCACCAAAGAAGGGTATTAACACAAGGGATTAACAACTGGAAACAGAATGGAACAATGTGGGGGAAAAAGAGAACCAAGAAATATGAAAGAAATGGAAGCCCAGATCCAGCAAAGGATTTAAGCATGTCATTTTTCTTTTACCCAATGAGACTACTCACATGCTTAAAGTTAAACATGAATTTAGTTGCGTTGCTGGTCAGGATCACAGAGAACAAATATAAGGTAGTATAACATTAGTAGATGATGTAGTCTACTATTTTCAAGTCATAACTGTTTGTTTCTTTTGTAATCATCATTTCAAAGTTTTCTAATAGATTCCATGCTATAAAACACCAATGAAAGTAACATAGTGAAACTTTCAGGACCACCTTCTTTAAGAGAGACCGCCTAATAGGAGAGGAGACCAGTTTGTCATCTGGTCCCTAATACAGCTTTTTTTGATTTTGAAAATGTCAGTGCAGTGTGTTTAGAGAAACCATTGTCTGAGAGGTCACTGTTACCTGGTCCCTGTAGGTGGTCTGTGTAGTTACATTATTTTTACATGGAAAAGTAGTATGTCAGTTAACAGCACCAATTCATTATAGAACTGGTAGGAAGAAAAACCAGGACAAGACCATCGTTAGGAAATTTGGGGTGGGTGCACTTATAATTTCTGCATTTCAAAAGTCCATTAAAATACTCCTAAAAGAAATCGCAACAAAATAAAAAAAGCAAATATATCTTCCTAAGAATATCAATAACAAAAAAGTGGTATTGACACCATGAAACTATATATATAAAATGATTTTCATTTTTTAAAAAGGGCACACCGCCTGCAGTTCTGGTGAGGTTCTTTCCCAGTCCCCCCTCCCTGACCCCCACTCCCAAATTACAAACAAAATAAATAAACCCATCACCAACCTGATTCATAATTGAAAATATTTCTACCTTTGTGAGTACATTTCTTGAATAAACTGTATGGCAATTAAAATAATTTTAATAATAGTACCCTGTGTTCTTTGGAGGGAATAAAATGGAGTTTTTTCCCAATCCTCTTTGTTCTTGAGTTATTTTGAAAGTGGACTTTCTCTGAAAGGGATATGCATAAAGATGAAAAATGATAGATGCTTTCCTATAAAATAACATTATCACTGTGGTTTGTTTTCTATTTGAAGTTTTTTGCTGCTAGATAAAGGATCTTCATTAGAATGGTTTCAGTGGTTGGGAGCATCCAAAGACGAATCAGAATAAACACAGGTGTGTTTTTCCTGTAGGCATCTTGGTTTCCCATGACCTGTTTCCAGGACAGTGTCAGCCTTTTCCAAGTCTGTATCCTCATTTATTTTTTCTGACCCTGCTTTCTGTTCTTACTGGTACTGCCATACTTGGTATATGCTTATTTAGCAGTTAAAAGTAGGACCCAAAGAGGAAAGGTGTTTTTTTCTCTGCCATTCTAAATAAAGGTGAAAGTTTATTAATCTGCTTGTTAAAAGACCATACTTTCCTTATAAAATATCCTGAATTAGTAACTTTTTCCATCTTCAAAATGTTATACTGCTAGGTTTTTAAAAATACCACTGGATCATCTGTTATAAGTCAGGAATGGGCTTTTAAACATTAGTTATGGATATGAACTGTATGCAAGGCTGTGTCTGTAAGATCATTGATTCTGCTGTTAAATTTAAGTCCACCACACCTCTTAAGATCTTAGCAATCCATTGCAACTTTTTTAATGAAAAGAGTGTCATCTTAACTCTAAGGCCCTTTTGGTTTGTCCACAATGAGAGTTATTTCAGAATAGCTATTCCTGATTAACCTTTCCTGATTAACTATTCCTTATTAAGTCCCTGTATGAATGCTTTTATTTTGAAATAATAGTACTTTATTAGTCCAATCCACTTTGCAGTTGATTAAGATGACTTGGAAAAAGGCACTTGTATTTTAGGAAAAATATGCCCATGCAGGATATTAATCAAGAATAGCCTTTTTCACTTTAAACATAAACTTTATTTTAATCTAAGTGGATATTTCTGTATAGAGAAGCCTTTAGATACTGGTAAAAAAGCACCAGTAATGTAGTCATGGTTGTTCCAGGTGAAGTGGCAGAGGTGAGGTATCTGCTTTTTGGTATTTCCTTTAATTTAAAAATAAATCACTTTGACTGAAAATAGGCCTCTCTCAACTAAACCCTAACACGGATTACTGGCCTATCACCTGAATCAACTTGTTTTTCCTAATGATGACTACTTCTGCCAATTTATAGAATGAAAGGCTGAAATTACACTAGAACCACAGAATGCCAAACCTTTTCGGTGAAACCAGGGTTCCTTTACATATTAGAGGTTTTCTCTCTTAGATGAGAAAGATATTATGTGACCTTTAAGTTTGATATCACTTTTTTTTTAAGATTCATTAATTTATAGCTTAGGCAAGAGATCAAAGGTTGTGAAAGGGTTAAAGATGGAATCATCAAAGGTAACGGATGGAAGATTATCATCTGGTAACCAGGAAAGGTAGCAAAGCTTTTAGCATGTCCACTTGAAGCCTCTCTCCAAAATGGATATAGATGATTTTTTTTAAAGATGATTGTTCCAGACAAAAAGTTTCCTTCTTATATTGAGAGACTCCAATAAAAAATTTTGGCTACAGCTTACACTTACTTTACATATTGGCTGGAAAACCAGTCTAAATCTTCATGTGAAGAGTCCAATGACAAAAATACAGTTAGTGAAACTGACAAAAAGGTGTTATTTTTGAGCTTTACTGCTGACCTCTGGAAAGAGAGGGCAAAACACAAAGCCAAAATGATTGGCATACCCATCTCTTGCAGCCACACCAAGCACGTCATCTTGGCACAAAACTGGTGTGTGCAACTGAAGAATTCTCCTAGGCTCCAGCGAGGCAACTTGCAAAATATCTTCAGCAAATCTTTAGGCAGGGTGCTCTCCTTTCATTGTTGTAGTCATTCCCCAAGCTTCTCCAGCCTGTTACTTGTCTCACTTTTTAGCTATCAGCCAAGGAGTTTGACCCTTGAAGGGGCAGAGAAATGTTTTAATATGAAAACAGCCTATCAAAATACCCACTAGTGTAGTACTCAACAGTAACACTGCTTTATAGTGCTGTAAGTTTCAGTAGAGATGAACCAAAAATCTAAACCTTGAATCAGAAACTTCAAATTTTAGGGTCGTTCACAACTAACTGATCAAAACCTGCTTTTAGAATTTGTTTTTTGTTAAACTCAAATATTATAAGGGGTTTTAAATCTTGTCAGAGTAGCTGTTGAACCAAAATTGTAGTCTAAGCTAGTGGGAATCTCAGAAGACCAGCTGATGGCTAGAAATTTCTGACATTTTGCATCAAAATCTCATTATAATTAATAACATTTTGGTCCTGTCAAATCCAAACCCATGAAGACACTGCCTCCTCAGCTCTCTAGGTATTAGTACAGGATTATGGGCTTGCTTTCAGTTCCTCTGTGATCTTTCTACTCCCGTTCAGTCTCTTCCTTGCTACTAGCAAGGGCATAGGAGCAGTTTTCCATTAAAGCTCTGTTCCATTGAATTTCACTATGTACCAGCCATGGCCTTGAGGACTATAGGTTCCAGATGTACCTGAAACACTACACAATATTAAAAAACTAGGACGTAACTATGGCTGGTCCCATGTTGACACAGAGGAAGAGAAGGCATGGCATCAGTCTTTGTGATTCTTGAGTCCAAGGGTGGAGGGAGTATTAATGTTATCAGGATTCCAAAGCAACCCAGAAGGACTTAGACCAGGTCCCCTGCTTTCCCACTAGCTGACAGATTTCCAAAAAAAGGTATAGTCACTGAAAAGTGAGTTCCAGTAGAGCAGTAGCCTTCTTCATCTGCATAACTTTAACTTGTGAAATTACAGTAGAACTTTTCAGGTTCTCTTTCCCATGCTAAACAATTTCTAATGTACCTAAAGGAGCAAATATTTGTTGTTGTTGGCAGCAGTTTTTTGTGTATTCTGGGTGCACCTACACAAGATGTTTACTGTGGAGTTGCCTTATTAGCTCTAAAGTAAATGTCTTAGCATCTAGACATGTGGCCCTATTAGGCTGCAGGAAACTAAATAACTCTGCAGGTTAGTGCTTGTAAATACAAGTACTCTCCTGATGCAGAGTTTTAGCATGTGCAGCACTGCACGTGTAGATGCTAACCTGGCTGGTCAGAGCACAAGGGTGCTTCAGTGCAGTGGCTACCTGCCAGCTAGCCCCACACTGGAGCACCCTCATGCCCCAGCTAGCCCCTCCACAGCACACTGAGCTGGGCCAGAGCAGCCCTGGGCTAGCAGGTGCCTGACTCCCCAGGTGCCCTACCAGCTGGGGCTACTTCATCCTGGCTCAATGTGCTGTGGTCCTGGCTATACATTCAAATGACATGCCAAGGAGCAGTAAACGAGTTTATTGCTGTGACTTACATGAGACTGTGAAGCCGAAATGCTATATGCTCTGTAGCTGAAAAATACTGTGCAGTAGCGCATCACAGCACAGACAGTGTTAATATGCTACTGCACAGTTTTCTTAGGCTACTGTGCAGTAGTGTCACCTAAAAGACGTTTGCCGGTGCTACTGCACAGTGAGTCGGTTACTGCGTATTTATTTAGTACTTGCTAATACAAATACTAAATAAATGCACAGTAACGACTGCACAGTAGCATCTCATGCAGACATGCTCTCTATGTAACGATTTAATACTTCTTCCCCTGTAGCTTCTTTGTTGTTGAGTCTCTGAGATACTCGAAGGCAAGATTTTCAAAGGTATCAGGGCTTTTAAAGATGCAGATCAGCACCAGTATGTTCCTTGCCAGGTTAGGCACCAGTCTATTGAAATAAAATTTTCATCTAGAGTCAAGACCATCCCAAGCCTAACTCCCCAAGAATTGAGTTTTCTTTATTAATGAAGTTAAGAAATACTCTCTGCCCAAATTTTAAAATATTTGTTATTTTTCAAGTAGGAGAAGAGACTAATTTTTAAGTCAGTAAACAATATTCTGAGAAAATCCCTCTTGAAGTACATATACTATTAATTTTTAAATCCTTTTGCACAAATTGAAGCTCATTTTTTTAAGGAGATCAGGAAGTGTGTTAAGCAAGACCTAGAAGTCATATGATGCCCAGAACCTTTACTTCACAGTCCACTGGCATCTTTGAAATTGTTTAGAGAGTAAGGCACGTTATCTGAAGCATAGCTGAATAAAGAAGTGAGGAGAGAAGTATGCTGATTTTGCCAGGTGTTTGTATTTGCACATTGCTGACTAAAAGATCCTATCTGAAGATATTGGTCATGGTCATGATTCTTCTTTTATTTGCACAGATGTAAATCAGAAGCAACTCTATTGAAGCCAATGGAGTTATGCTGGAGCAAAGCAGGACTGATAGAGAATCAAGTCCATTTTCCTGCTGTGCCTTAGAAGTTACAAATCATCTGCTTTCAAGAGCACTGGCAAGTACATGTCAAGATCCCTGATGCTTCAGACAGTGACTTCCTTCCTCTCAAATGTCTCAATGGAAAAACAGCATGAGAAGTAATAAACTGGTTCATTAACTTTCAGTAAAGTAAAACAAAACTGTTACAAATGTAAGTTTTGTTTTGTTTTAGATTTAAAAAACCTTGCAATAAAACATCCATGCAAGTGCAATACAAAATAGCACACTTGGAATTATGTTATAAAGGACAAGGGGATGGAAAGACAAAAGACATTTGTAGATTCTTCTATGAGTGTATCAGTTTCTGATATTTAAATGCACCCATTGTTTTTAGAAAGGGTCAAAATGTATGGACTCTTCTATCTTGTTTGCTAATTGCTACAAGATACTCAGTTTCCTTCTTACACTATAATATTCCTGGGAGAACTGAATTACATGATTGTGATTCATCCAGGTGCTTTTGCTTTATTTTGTTTTGACTTGTGTTTTGTAAAATGTGTGATCCAGTTGTAATGCTGGAATTGTGTGGCATTAGTGTTCAAATAACTGCTGTTCATGGCAACAAAATTTCATGGCTCCACAAGCTTGTAAGGGGGAACTATTTTATGTTAATTAAAATGGGGGAGGGGACCCAAAACAGTGCTAGACTTGTTAGGTTTTATTCTACACCAATTCAGCCAAACCTCCCCAAACATAGGAGGATGGCATAGATTCTTGCCATAAAGTTATACAAGATGAAGAATTAGTTCACTAACAAATTGGTGATATGATATATGAGATGATATAATACATAGTTGCATACAAGGGTTTGTAACAGCACTTTGTCCAAATAGGTGTTCACCTTCCTTATGCAGCCTAGATGTTGTGAAGGAGACTGCTGAACTGCTGGTAGAGATGTAACAATCCTTCAGGAGCATAATTTCTATATATGTGTTTAATGGAATTGGTGGACCTTGTGTGTCTGCATTGTAATTTCTGACACTGTTAACTTCCCCTAAGAGTTCTGGGATGTATATTGTATTGCTCATGTTGCACTCTTCAGAAAAACAGCACGAAAGGTAGACAAATACAGGAAACCCTCGCTATTCGCTGGTTCGGTATTCGCGGTTTCAAATACTTGCAAATGGTGTTCATGAACACAGTGCCTTATTTGCGTATTTCGCCATTTGCAGGGGATACGAGAACATATCCTCCACAAATGGCAAGGGTCTCCTGTATTAGAACTGCACATCATCCATTTGTTTCCTATGTACAATGTACATATTAGTCCAAATTCAGTCAGGAAAAAGTGTCTACAACTCCCATTTGCTTCATTGAGCATTGCACTGACCTCTTTCATGACTAAATTTGACTTTTTATGGACAGGATGAATCTGATGAGTACAAATGTAATTTGTGTTATCAAGATCTCAGTTTGGTTCGTTTGCAGATTATCTCAGACTGAGGCTTTTGTAGGTTAGCACTACCTTTCAAACTACAGTATAACCTCATGAATCCAGCATGCTCAAGACCAAGCACCTGCCGGAACTTAAAAATACTGGATTTTTTTAAACTGGTAATGGACTGGGGGTGGGGGAGTGGTGGCTGGTCCTGGAGTTGCAGTGCAGGGTGGTGGATGGTGGCCGCCACTCGCAAGCTTTCCCCTCTATGTGGTGGTGGGGAGCAAGCTGCAGCCAGTCCCGGAGCCAGGGAAGCTTCCCCTGCAGAGGGGAAAGCTTGCAAATGGCAGCTGCCTCTGCCATTCACCACCCCCCACCGCTGCTCCATGTGCGGCCTCTGCTCTGGGCTTCCTGATGTGGTGTAGTGTATTTTTTAAAAGTGCCAGATTTTCGAGAATTCCGGATTTTTTAGATCTGGATTTATGAGGTTATACTGTATTATAAACCTCTGTTCTTTTACTGCTTCTGCTCTGTATACTGTGATATTCACTTCAACATACTGACACAATCTTTACTGAATGGATAAGCCAGTTGCAGACATTCATATAGGTAAGCCAAAAAGAGTAACTAAAAGGTACGTATATGCACATAACAATTATCTTTCCAAATTTGCATGCAACCTTTTGATTAATCCTAAATGAACAATGTGCGTCTGATGATGCTATATGCATGCATCAAGGTAAATCAAGCATGAGCTTAACTTTAAGCATGTGAGCAGTTCCATTGCTTTAATGAAACTACTCACCTGTGTAATATTAAGCAGGTGTTTGGGCTCTGTGCTGAGCTGGGAACCATAATCACAAGTGTTCTTCCTCCCAACTGTTAACTGGTAATGTGGGACTCACCATCTTAATGCAGTCCAACACATTTAACACAATTCTTTATGTATAAGCCTGTTTTTCTGCCTACACGTTTCAGTGATGAACAGGTACCTTTTCTGATATAGCACCAGTCCTCTAGGGGTGATTAGATAGCACTAAAATAGGGCAAACTGAACAAGACATCCATGCTGCCTGACAGTGATTAATAAACAGAAATCCCTAGGTTCATTATTATTGCTGGTTGGCTCAGGTTCTCACAGAATTTATTCACAAAAGAGATAAGCTGTATATTTCATTTTAATATAGAACACTCATAATACTTTAAAATATTCTTGAATTATTTTCTTGGGGATGGGGAATGAAAATGAGCTTTAAATCGATATGAAATAGTTCCTTTTGATACTTTAATGCAATAATTTATTAAGTTCTAATACTTTATCAAGTGTGCACAAATATCATGCAAATATTACAGCTGTACTCCACAACAAAATAAGCATAAGATAGCCATAGAAATACACAAAGAATTGACAAACAGAAAAAGGGAAAATTAGTATTTTCTGTACAAAAAATATGCAGCTTTTTGATAACTTGTAAAATGCATAACTTTTGGCATTTCAGAGAAGAACACTGTATAAAAATAAATATTCTATGTACAAAAACACACACAGGCCAGTCCACGGTTAGAACCATCACTGCAAAAGAAAATAAACCCAGGTTAGTTGCACAAACAACTGGAAAGATTTTTTTTATTAGAGGGAAATGCATTTCAGGACGCACATTGTCATATGAGCATGCTCCAGGACATACACTAGGAGAGCAAGCAGTCAGGTATGTTTCCTTCATTTATCTCATAAGTGAGGAGGAGAGACAATGATGGATGACTCCCTAATCCGGGGCAGACAATTATTTCAGACGGAGGGCCATTTACTGAGTTTTGGCAAGCTGCCAAGGGCCACATGGGTAGCCCTGCCCCTGGACAGGTGCACCACTCCCTGGTCTCTATCTTGGGACCGGAAGTCTCATCCCTAACCTCTGGCCTTTGCCACTGGAAGTCCCTCCCCTTTTTCCCCTGGAAGTATGCCTTTGGGGAAGAGTTTGCCATCTTAGAATGGGGGAAAAAACAAATTATATATAACAAAGACTACTATAAAAGACTATGTACTATACTATACTATAAAAGACTCATAATAATATATATTAATTTAATTTTTTTAAAAATGGTTGTCCTAATTTGTGTGTGTGTGTGCTGTATATGTAGAAGTGATTGCATAATAGTTCAAAATGCAGTCTTACTCTTGTATAGTGTGTGGGGTGTGCAGGAGTGTTGGGGGTATGGGTGGGTGTGGGGTTTGTGGGGAGCTGTGGGTGGGTATGGAGGGTTGTGGGTATATGTGTGTATGTGGGTACGGTATTTGTAGTGTGTGTGTGGGGGAAGAGTGTGGCTGTGGGGTCTGCGGGAAAGGTTTGAGGGTATGTGGGGTGTGCACGGGAGCTCACCCCTGTATGCACCCCCCTGAGCTGGTCAACTCCTGCCCCTGCCCTGCAACAGCCAAGGGCCTGTGGCACCTCCCCATCCCCCCCCAACAATGCACAGCCCCAGTGTGCCTCGCGCCCGCTCTCTACCAGCTCGCCACATGCAGCAGTAGCAGCGGAAACCAGCGTGTGCAGCCACAACTCTGCATGCCTTGTGCCAGCTCCAGGATTGCCCATTGAGGCTGAGCAGCGGCAGCAGTGGCAACAGCAGCTGGGCAGAAACTGCTGCTTGGTGAGGAAGAAAGCAGCTCCTCCTCCTCTGCTGCTGGGTAGTTTTTGCTGCGGCCGCCCAGAGCCCACACCATGCTAGGCTGTGGTGCGGCTCCTTGCTGCTTGTGGAGTTACATTCTGCACTAACACAAATAGCAGGTAATAAGACTAAGGGGCTGGTCCTGAAAAGGAGTCGTAATGTAAGCCTCAAAAGTCTTACAGATTTAGTAATTCCTATGCAACTGAAGAGTAGCGTAACTAAGGGCAAGCAAGTATGGTGGTCCCCAGGAGCCTGCATGACAGTGGCCACAGGAACAGTCACTAGTGTGCAGACAGCCCATATAGTGGCAACTCCCAGTGCGAGGGAAAACTGGGCCACAGTGGCAGCAGCAGTCAAGGTCCTTAGAGTCTGTGGCAGGGATTGGCAACATTTTTAGGCAGAGTGCCAAAAACACCTGCAACCTTGACTTGTAAGATTTTGGCATGCCGGGGCAGCTGGGAGGGGCCTGATCCTTGTTGCAGCACAGCCCTGGTCTCTCCCCCCACTGTCTGAGCCAAGGTGTGTGCGCCAAGCAAAATGCCTTCAAGTACCATGCTCTGGCACTCATGCTAGGGGTTGCCTACGCTTGGTCTATGGTAAGATTCTCCTCTGCTCAGCACCTCCCCTATCCCATCTAGTGTGCTAGAATTCCCAATTATGTTTCTGCAACTGACCTGTCAAAAAGGAAGGGAAAAGGGGCTCAAGCAGGGTTCTGTGCTACCTTTCTTTAAAGGGTTGGGATGGTTTGTGTGACTGTGTATATAAATCATGGACAACAAATCTTCAGCCCAGTGGGCACATCCAGAAGTTGCCCTGTCGGGATTAGTATAAAAAGTCATGGCTGCAAACTTCAGACAGACCTTGGAGTTCCTGAGAGTTTAGATTCTGACACAGTAGGTGCATCTACATGAGATGCTAACATAGCAATAGAGTAATTCTACTGTGTATTAGCACAGCTGGCAAAAAACATGCTAGTGTGCTAATGTACAGTAGAATTAATCTATTGTGCATTAGCATCACATAAAAAGTGTTCATCTGTGCTACTGCACAGTAGCGCTGATTATGGTGCATTAAGTAAGTACGTGTTATTACAGCACATTTTATCTAAAGAACTCAAAGCACTTTACCAATATTTAGGGTGCGCCTGTGGCACAGGACAGAGCTGAACTAAGACACCGTCTGCCCACTCCACATATGGTAATTCTCAAACTGGAAGTAAGGTAACCACTGGTGCAGCAAAATGTACCCATGAGCTCTGCCTTCAGGCTCATCCCCTCACAGTACAGATCAGTTTGGCCACAGCACTTTACTTATATCATGGGTACTGTATTTCTGTGTTAGGAGCTAGTGTGAACAACAGCTGATTTTGCATGTCTCAGTATAACACTACCTAGTACAGTACAGGCGTACCCTTAGTTTGCTAATTCCTACATTAGACCCTTCTTGCAGATGACATACAGAAGCACCAAGAGGTTGAGGCTTATATAATTTCAAGTGCTTCAGTTTTGAGTGTCTTAATTTAGAAACTTAGGATCTGATTTTCAGAGTTATTGAGCACCCACAAATCCACGTGAAGTAGTGGGAACTGCAGGTGCTCAGCTCATCCGAAAATACAGGTCTGGGCATCTAAAGTTGGACATTCTAAGTTAGAGGTCCATGAGATCACAGAATGTTTGCTGGATCGAAGCCTCATGTGACAGTTTTCAATATTTAACTTGGTGGGGGAAGTAGAATTTGAGAGATTTATAAAAGGCAACTACACCTGAGCTAGACATCCAGTCTCAAAGATACTAATTCCCTCATTTATATGATAACTCCAAGTTAATGCAGTTGAATACTATCTGTGGTTGTCTCTGCTGAAAATCATGTCAATTATTATTTTTGCATACCTAAAATTAGGTTCAAGTGCTTAATATTACATACTCAATTTTGACAATTTTGGTCTTTAATCTGTCTCCAAAATGAGAATATCAGTGCCTACCCACATTTAGAAAGTGCTTGGAGATGTATGAATAGAAAGTATTGCTTACAATTAATATATCAAATTCTTTTTCATGGAATTATTAACTCTTTTTCAAGATCTGAAGTATCAAAGGTCCTCATAAAATCCCCTCACTTTCAGACCATATTTTGTGTAGTAATTTATAGATTAAATAGATGGGTTTGCTTATTGTTTGTCAAGAGTGTTGTAGTGGGAATCCTCTGTACACTTTACCTATCTATTTTATTAGACTAACAAAAAAGCACCTGCAAAATGCAGCAACACCTCTAATTCAGCACAGCCCCCAAAGTTCAAGGCTATTTTACCTTATTCCAGCATCCCTGAACTGGCAAGCCATCTTCCCCCTACAATAAAGAAACAAATACAGTTTAGGACACAGGAGATAGAATCAAGAGGGAAGGACAGAAAGGGCTAACTAGTACAGCTGCAACAAACATTTAAAATCAGAATTGGGCTAGGATGAGTGTCTAGAGTGTGTATGCGTGTGTAGGGGGAATGTGGCAAATATATACATAATTTCCCTTCTGTCTTGTGTAACCCATATGTCCATCTGAAAGATATGGCCTAGTCTGAACCAGAAATCAGATATTCAGTGGGCAATGGGGTGAGGGCTGATGCATGTCATGCACTTTGAAAATGTGTTTGGCACAGCCATGGAGGAGGATTCATGAAAGCTCCCAGATGTTGGCAGTGGAAGACTTAGCATGACTGTTTTATGGTATTACGTGATTCCATATCATAACATGGAGATGATAAAATACAGTGAAGCAGATCCCAAGCACTGCACCAACCTCTGGATTGAGGAATGGCTAGAAAATATTTTCCTTTTAGTACGCTGTCTCTTAGTGTTAAGGGACTTGCTTTAGCACCAAAGAAGGGAATGATCACATGTACTCATGAACCAAATTTCAGTGAGTGCTGCACTTTTTTAGCTACAAACTTAGGTTTTGGTAAGAAGTCCCTTATGTCAAATCTGCTGAAATGTCAGCAGGCACTTTGTCACATTGTTTATGACTTTTACTTTGAGCAGGGGTGCTAATAGGGGGAATGTGGCAAAGCCACAGCACACAGATGAAGCAATCAGATACAGTCATTAGGATGGCAGCAGCCGGCCATTCACCATTCCTAATGAGATCTGCCAATTTATCTGTGGGCATACATTATCAAGTAAAATTGTTAGAATTATTCTCTTAATAAGAGTCACAGGATTGATGCAGGTAGTCCTTGCCCTTTAGTTCTTTTTGTAGTTGTGCTCTCTGTGGTCTGTGTGAAGGAAAGCAGTGGGAATGAGGCCTTTTCAATACTGCAGTGCTTTCAGTAAAGAGGAATATAATGAGTTTAGCTTGATACTGTTGGCTAGTCCCTTAGCTGTGTGGGTGAAGCCCAGAATCCAGATGGCTATGTTGAGAACATAGTATAGAAATTACTATGTGCCCAGTTTGTTCAGGTACTCCATTTCTGACAAGTGGCATTGAAATGGGAACACAGGAAACAGAACAGGTTTCATTCTGCTTTAAAGAATTGTTACTATCACCATATGGACTTCACTATTTAATATTTTTGCAACAGATTTAATGTAAATGGAAAAGGTTGTTTTTTGTGTTAACTTTAATATGTGGCTGATATTTTTTGGTTTCTAACATAAGACTCTCATTCATCTACTATTACTTTTTAGAAACTGGCTGCTGCATTGCCCAGTTTAACTAAAAGCTGAGTTATTTTAAATGCTTATTACCAGGTGAAGCTTACAGCACTCCCTTGAGCAAAATGGTATGTTACCTTTCCAATCCTTAGTACAGCCCATGGCCAAATTAGTCCCTGACATAACACAGAGGTGCCTTAGAGCTGCTCTATACTCTGTTAACTTGCTGCATCCAAGAGGCCATTATTTTGGGATTGGATACTGCAATGGAATGTGTGCCAGCTGCTTTCCTTCCTGCCTCTGAAATATCCTTATATCAAGAAGGACCAGAAAGCACGGGAGCAGTTCTCATCCATCTGACAATTTCCCCTATGCTCAAGGACTCTCCAACTTTAATTCACCTTTTTGGCTCTTTGTGGCAATCTGAATACTTGACACAATAGGCATTTTGTCTTAATAGGACCGGCAGGATTATGCCAATTTCCTTTTGAAATTAAGGAGATCCTGTACCAAAAGGTTGCAGGGTCAGGCATCTCTAGATGAGTTTATTTTTATATTTTATTTTATTTTTTTTCATCTTTTGAGTGTTTGACTATTAAAAGGAAACAGACAGGGTGCTCCTTGCCTGGATAACTGGAAGATGAATTTTTGTGCAACATTAATTCTACTCACATCAGCATTATCTAACCTTGAGAATTAGGAAATTGAGGTTAATGAGGAGAAGCTACTGGGAATGAAATAATGAACATGTGAAAAGCCTAACCTAATGAGTGAAGACATTGGTAGTTAGAAAACTCAATCAAATCCTTATAGAGGTAGCCTAATGTTTCTCTCACAGATCAAGCTATTAGGCCAAATGCCCTGATGTAACTCTATTTAGTCAGGGAAATTAGACAAAGGATGAATTGAATGCATTTTCTTTAATCAAATTAATATGTTTTCAGCTCCTGAATTACTGCTTGAGATATCTGCAAAGTTTAATATCTCATTTTAAAACAAAGAAAATAAAGGACTCTCCCCCACAACCCTCCCCCCCCATAAGAAAATGCAATGTTATATTGAAAGATAAACTAGTTAAATGAAATACAGTTTCAAGGGACTTTGATGGACCAAATATCATCACGAATGGTAGAAACATATTACATTCTAAATCCATTTTTCTTAATGTGGTTTCTTAACAACACTTTCCCACACAATATGGGTCTGTGGAAAAAAGTCATGAATCCACTAATGGGGAAGTAGTGATGTTGCCATTGGTACACTGGTGGCGGTGGAAATTAATTTTGTAGTCCACTGAAGGAGGAAAAGGAAAGTTAGGTGTATGAGGGAACAGGAAGCTGGGAAGTTACAGTTTAGGGATCAAAGGAAGAATGTAGTCACATGGAAGTGTTTGTTGCAGGCTAGTTTGCAAAGGAAGGAACTTGTGGAACATAGTTGTTAGTGAATTTTTAGATTAAAAATTTTCAGACTTAAAAAGCTTTAGTTTTGGCCTCCATAAATAGTTGTGCAGATTCTGAAGAACAGTGAGATATGTCAGTACAATGCCAGGCTGAAGTAAGGTATTAACAAGTTTAGGTCAAAAACCATGCTCAGTATCCCAAATTTATGCAGGTGCCTGATTATTATATATAATGTGAGTTTTAATTAATTAAATATTCTAGTGAGTTTCCCAAAACAAAACAATCATGAAAAGACATGCATTATGATGCTGCCTCTGCGAGTAATTTTGACTTGAGAGGAGTAATGCCAAAGAAAGTAGTCAGATAATTTTCCAAAGGCAGTGGTACAGTCTTTATTCCTGGCAGACAAAGTTCTTTGGATAAATGTGATATCTTTTATTAGACCAACTAAATAGTTGGAGAAATTGTTCTTTGCAAGCTTTCGGGTACAAACACCCTTCTTCAGGCAGAGGGAGAGTTTACAGTTGTTTTGTGCTCTCCTGGATGGGACAGAAGCCAGTGTGCAAGAATGCCAGTATGCTCTCCAAGGAGAGCACAAAACAACTGCAAACTCTGCCTCTGCCTGAAGGAGGGTGCTTGTACCCGAAAGCTTGCAAAGAACAATTTGTCCAACTATTTAGTTGGTCTAATAAAAGATATCACATTTATCCAAAGAACCTTGTCTGGTTATATCTTTAGACCAACATGGCTACAACACCCTCAAAACATGGAGGATATTCTTTATTCATGGACATTTCATACCATTTAGGAATGGGCCATAGAAAGCTGACTTATGCTAGTAGGAGGTGAAATGTATTCAACAGTTCCATTTCTAACCTCTCCGGCCAGCTAGGATGGCACATGTGAGAATATGGTCAGCAACTGTTTGATTAATCAGTATTCAGAACAGTTGTTGCTATTAAAATGTTCGCAATTTTGGCTTTGTAAATAGTTATCAGCATTCAATTATTTATTCTGAAGAGCAAATGGAAGTGCAAGATACAAGGAATACCAAGAGTATCAGTAGTGTTAACTGGTTTCAAAGATAAAATTGTAAATATTTTACAAACATTTTACTGCATATATTTACCCAGATGCAAGATCTGAGTTTGGGGCTTTTTTTCTTTTTTACATGAGGCACAGACAGAAGAGCAGCTCCCCACTGGAACTCATGGTGCTTTGCAGGAAGTTTACTGTTGGGTCCCAGGGGTTGGGGAATCCAGCTGCTGTTTAGAGAGGCTGTGAGCCTGCAGCCACTCTCCCCTAGCAATGCCTGTCCCCATTCCAAACCCCAGTGCTGTTTTCAGAATGGGTATAGGGAAAAGGAGCAGAGGGAACTTGTTCTGGGGGTTCCCCAGTCGGCACTGATGGGTGGGGTGGATGGATTGGAGCCCCCTATGTCGGCAGAGCTCCAGTCCACCTGCCTCACCCTCCAGTACCAGCTGAAAAAAAACCCATACCGAACTCCCTCCACTCTTTTTTCCCCCATCCCATTCTGAAGATAGCACCAGGGCTGGGAGGTCAGCACAGACACAAGTTACTGAAGCCACTCCATTTTGCTGAACCTTCATGAAATGAGAATTCAGATTTTTGTGGGATTGGGCCCTTTTAAGGTGCTTTTCAGCCAAGCACTTCTGTTTGGTTATGACTGTAGAGTGCTGTCAGAGGGCAGATAGAGTGAAAACTGTTACTTCTGCCTGTGCCTACAGTTTTCTAATTGGATTGTTTCTGAAACAGGGAGGTTCAAATGAACTACTTGTGGTTACACCTTTTGTGCAAAGGGCTGCACATGTCTGGCAAGACTTGGTGCCATCATTCTTAGGTAAACCTGGATTTATGACATAGATTAGCTGTGGTAATAAACTCCTGAATAACTTTGTCATATTTTGGTTAACAGAGTATTTAGGAAGGTGAATAAAACTACTAAGGTAGTTATTTTAGCATTTTGTTGTGCAGATTAAGACAAGGGTAACCTTTTCTGAGATTAAGGAAAACATATGTTGAGTATACAGCCACAACAGAGGTCAACAGCAGAGTTTGAACTTGCATTCCCTTAACACAGAACAGAGGAAACTGTTGAGTGACGGTTCTGCATGAAGGTCCTTCAGTTCAAAGAGTTTTCCATCTGAGTCTGAATTTAACTCTTGGCACACTGCAAAATCCCCTTTTTTTTTCCAGACATTAATAGGGTTAATGGGTGAAAGGGGCTGGCAATTAGAAAAGGACTTATATTAAGTTGTGCCAAAAGGGTAGAATGCTGTATTGTTTCTAGGACAGTACAATTAGAAAATCATTTTTGACAATTTGATGGATTGAAATATTGTATTGAGATATTTCTCATAGGTTGATTTGTGTTATATATGTATCCTTATGATTTGCTTTAAAATATGGAAGGCACCTAAGCAATGTAGGAGGATGTCAGACTTTGCTGGCTAAATATAAATACTTGAAAGTTGAGTTAGTGCAGAATTTAAGCATATCAATTTATCAGATTGAAAGCTGAAGTACTTGAGAGTCACACTTTGAAGTATCAGTCCAGGAGAAACCCTGAAGGAAAACTGAAAGGTTGAGATGAAGCAATTATGAATGAAATTTCAAGCTTTGTTATGGGGAAAGACAGCCATACTGCTGCTTTGTTTCCACCCATACCACAAAGAGATGGTTGTAGCAACCCTGACTCACTGCAAAAGGGTTACGGATCACGTTCTGAAGCAAGCGGGAGTGGAGATAGGAGAGAAATTGGTAAAAAGGGATCTATTGACAGTCCATGCCAGTATTGAAGGAATCAGGAAATAGCATTTAAAAAAGCAGCAAACAGAAACATGCAGGAAAGGGAAGGTAACACCATACCAATGGGCAAGGGGCATCCAGCCCGTCCAGCCCAGGTAACCCCGGCTCACCCTTCTCGCCTTTAAAACCTCGGTGTCCCTGTTCATGAAATCAACCACTATAATTATTTCAGTCAATGCCAGCTACCTCCCTGCTGTGGGAGGAGAGGCCCAGTTCTACACAGGGAGGGCACTCAAGCTGTATACCCAGTGCAGAGACAGTCAGAGACATAAAACACAATATCTAGGCAATCAAAAGTAACAGTTGTCTCTTTGGATCAATATATTTTAAAAGTCAGAAGCTGCCTCTGATTTTGTTAAATAAGGGAGGACTGGGAAGACGATCTCTCTATTCAGAAATCATTTTCACTTCCCAGCCTCGCTTTGATACAGATTAATTTCTATTACAGATCTTTCTCGGTACATAATCTGTATTTAGCACTGTGGTACACAAGTGATTTCAACTATAACAAATAGTTTAACTGAGGAAAGAACTGAAAAGACCAATAATTACACTTGACACTCCTAGAGCTTCCTGAAACAGCCAGGCTATATCTTTGTGAACTTGTTATCATATAACATTGTGGCTATTCAAAAGGATTTTAGAAGAGTTTTTTCATTAAGAAGAAGTTGAGGCATTCTCGCTCTTTTTAAATGTAACAGGAGGCTCCTGATGAAATGAGAGGATGTCATGTTGAATGAAGTAGTCATCCTGATCATTTTGTATTTCATATCAATTTGTGTTCCCACTGGGTATCTTAACCTGGGTGTCCTGTGTTGTTATCAAGTGGAGACTTAGATTTTGATCACACCAGCTGGTCACTACCCAGAGGGGAAAAAAGAAGGCATTTTAGATTTCATTACTGCTTAAGGATGATTATGTTAAATATTTCCAAAACGGAATCTGTAACTGGGATCACAACAGGAGTTCCAGGGCTCTACTTTCACAATGAAAGCCCTTTGCTCTCCTTTCTGAGCTTCTGAAAAGAAAGGAACAGGCAACGTTACTCAACAGCCCACTTGCTTACAGAGTTGTCCCTATATATCACTGAAGAAAACAGCTTTGCCGTAGACTACAGTGGAAATAGGACAGGACCTTATCTGAGCAATGTGACTTTTGTGATACCAGAGTAGTCATTGTTTAATTTAAGTTTTCCTTCTTTCTTTCCCATTGACAAATCTTAAAACAATACATTTGATAAAACAGCACATACCAATGGACAGGGTGCATCTAATCCAGGCGCTCCTTGGTCTCCCTTATCCCCTTTAGACCCTCTAGAGCCTTTCTTGCCCCTCTCCCCCTGTAAATAATGGTTTAGTCCAAGAAAAAAATACACAAAAGCTTTAGGATCATCCATCTCAAATGAGTGTCAGTGACAGTAAAAGAAAAAAAAAGATAAACAATTAGAAAAATACTGTAAAAGATGAGATACCTTCAGATAGGATGCTTTTACAGGAAACCATTCTATGGGATTGTTGCCATTTTTTTTTTTAGAGATATAAGCACTTTAATAGTTATTGACTTCCCAACCTGACAGGCTACTAGGATTGTGACCCCATTTTTTTCATTAAAAGAATTATAACCCCAGTGAATTTATAGTGAGTTTTACACTGAGAAGCTGCTGCAGGTGGGCAAGGATGGGGGTGAGCTCTCACAACTCCACAGCCTGGCTGCTCACACACTGAACAGTCCTTACTCTTCCTCTGGAGCCCAAGTGCATCTTGTCTATGACCTTCTTGGGCTCTAATCACACAGCAAACAACAGACTTTCAGCCATTTCCAAGTTTGGATCTCGTATGCTAATCGTAGACTTTGGTTTTTTTCTACCTCCCTTTGCCCCCCTCACCTCAGAGTAGTTCTGGTTCATAACAATATAATTTTAAACAATTAACTTCAAGTGCATTCCCTTACATTATTTTTAAGTGCCTGGATGTTGCATAGCCATGTTAAAATGCTGTATTTTTAACTATAAAATAACTTTTCTTTGTTTAAACCAGCAAAATTGTGTCTGTATTTACTACAGCTTTAATTCGTTCATGGGGCAGGGATTTGGGGGCAGGGGGGGGGTGCGGTCTTCTCTTTGGATTTACACTGACTTTATACCACTGTTGGATTGACTGTCATTTTCCTTTGTTTATACTGGCTTAAGCAAGAGGAGGCTTGAGCCCAGACAATGAATTCAGGCCTATGCAGATGGCCAACCCAAGGCCTGTGTATAAATGGATCGTAAAGGGGACTTAAATATTCTCATGCTAGCCCTCTCAGGGGAAAATTTCACCTTCATTCTCACTTGAGTCATTGCAAATGTTGAGTTCAAATCAAAGACAGGCTAGGGTTATCTAATTGTTAGAAAACACATATGCAAAATACTTTTGTAATATGTTTAAAAATGAGTGGCTGAATAAAAAAAGAACTTCTCAAAAGTGTTGTGCATAAAACAGAGGTAGACTTGCTGAAGAGGGAATTTTATTTAGGATTTCAATGGTCAGGGTTAGAAGGTACAAATAACACCAGGCAGCAGATGTATATATATATTTTTTTTTTTTAAAAGTGGGATGATGAGTAAAATAAAGTCAAAACTGGCAAGAGAAATGGATGGGAGAGGAGAGGTAATGAGGAGAAATCACCCGGGTTCAAGCACTGGAACAGAGAGGATAATCCAGGAGAAAATATGGTACAGGTTGCAATGGTGGGAAGAGGAAGGACCCAGGAAAAAGGCAAAAAAAGAGGAAGGGATAAAGGGGACAAAGGAGGACCTGTCAAAGCAAGGAACACACATGGACACACATACACAGGAGAAGAAAAAAATACAGATATTAAAAAAAACGCATGAGGCTTTAAAGCTTTACACTTTTTCAGTTGGTTTGCCTGAAAGGCAGTCCTGTTCCAGGATCTGCTTTTCAGCTGTTCCAGAGCACAGCATTTTCAGGCCTGAATTGTCTCTTGAGGCTATTATTACAGCTCCTATAGTGAAGAAATGGCTCTGCTCAGAAGAAAAACTCCAGAGCATAAAAAAGACATTGTTCTGCCTTCTGCAATTGGGAAGATTTTGAAGACAGTCTGAGAACTAATTTTGCCAAATTACAATGATTGGAAAGTGGAGTGGATTTTTCAGAACCTACTCTCAATGCATTAGGTACGGTGGATATACCTTTATCTTACTGGCATTTATGTTACTGGTATTAGATTTTTTTTAAAGGAGCACTGAAAATTAACACATAATCTAGCTGAAAAAGAAGCTATTGCACATGAGGCAGGTGCTTGTAGTTACTTAATTACACTGCTGTCTTCCCAATGTCCTGTTGTAGCAAGTCTCTCTCCGTGGATCAAAAGGATTTTGTATTTAAAAAACTTTTTTCTTGCTATCATTCTTACGTCTTTCAGCAGATCCCTAATAGTTTGGTTATCAGTTATCCTTCCAGATATCCTTCACCACTTTTGCCAAGATTAAAATGACTTAGGAAACCCCACATCATGTAATTTCTACAGCATCTCTCTGATACGCAGGTATGATGGAAAAAGGCATGCTGAAGGTCAGTGATTCTCAACCAGATGCCCCCAAATCCTTTGAAGGGTGACAAAGTATAAGACGATAACCAGGTGTGAGGAGATAAGCACAGGCTCAGACTCATCCCTGGCTGGCTATTCCTCAACCCTCACTGCCTGGCCATTCTGCACAGAGGTAAGCTCTGTAATAAATTAGTTATGAAATGGTGCCTGTCAGTTCACAAAGATTATGTAGGGGTGCATGAGTATAATAAGGCTGAGAACCAGTGCTGTAGATGATGCTCATCCCTGCTCCAAGATCATACACTAGACCATAATTATAGAGACCAAGCAGTGTCATTAAAGAGAGATTACCATGCGTTGGCTTGATTCCAAATTAGATATCATAGAAGCCCCCATATTTCAGAACCTTTAAGATCTCTGCAGTGGTTCCAGTTGAACAACACAGTTTTATAATGGATGCTTTCAAAATTGTAACATTTACTTTAATTTCGAAGCGTTTCTGTATGGAGAGGCCTTTTAATCATCTGTGAACAGGATTGTGGGATAAGGAGAAGCCTTTATCTAAAATGCTAGTTAGTGGTAAAAGATACATTTAAAGGTCAGACCTGAAAAGCTGTGGTATTGCACATTCCCAAACAAGTTTCCTAAGTGTTTTTCTTTCAAAGCATTTGTTGCATTTCAGTCCAATCATTCTTTCCAGGGGCCAATGAAACTCCATGTTTGCAGTCTGTGATAAGAAGCACTTCTTCCTACTCGTTATTTACTTTTATGGGGAGGGAACAATCAAGTCTCATATGCCTAAATTGGTTCCTACTATAACCAACAAAAGCCCTCCTTTAAAATAAATTATCCATATTTAAAACCAACTGAAAAAGTCCAAGGATTCTGTTAAAGTTATTTCTTATTTAGAAACATAATACAATCTTAATAAAATAAACAGCGAGTTAAAAAGCAAAATCAGAAGTGGAATGATTAAAACTGTGGCAACACCCTGGAGTTGCCATGAAGTGAAAGAAATTTGGACTCTCTTTCCTCGTTTAACATGCTGACTGGCTAGTACTTTTCAGAACTCTTAATTTATCCAATTCCAGATCAGAAGAGCACTCCAGATGATAAAGAGGGAGAATGAGCACTCACTAGGTGTTATCCGAAAATACATCCATAAAGCTATTACTTTTGCACATACACCATCACTACTTTAGTCTATTTCAGATTAATGTCCATAAGGTATCAGCATCTTATAAAAAATATGGGTGTGCACAAACTATACTCAGCTGTAAATCTCTTTACTACTGTTATCAAAGGATTCAAATAATATATAAAATAGAAAGCATTTGCGTGAATTCCCATGACACTAATAATATAATAGATTAAAGTAGGGTTTAGAAATGTTTTTATACATTAAAAATACAGCGTGGCATAGTTCTTTCCTTTATCATGTACATAAATTTACATAACTTGGTGCCTTATCTCACTGTTATTACCCTAATTCATCTAAAAGCCTGAATAAGGAGCCCAAGACTTTACAACTGGGTTCTCTAATATATTCATATTTATTTGATCTCCATATTTCCATATTCACCTAAAAAATTCTAAATCTAAGAAACCCTTGAAAGACATTGTGCTGCAGTATAGTAGCTGATATTCTTTTTCACCATCCAGAGTAATTTAAAAGCGATGTGCTAAGAGTTGTACCATCTTCACTAATCTGAGGAGGAGTTCTTAGTTTGCCCCCCTGCCCATCTTACTATATAAGGTATGATTTTCAAAACCCCTCAGTGCTGGCCTAAATCTGTGCCTGTTGAAGTCAATGATAAAATTCCCACTTCAGTGAGAAAGGGTAAGCCAATCAGTACTTTAGAAAATCCCAACTGTATACTTTAAAGTTCAAATAATATCTTTGGCTATAATATATTGCATAAACTGGAGAAATCACACTGTAAAAGACCAATCTGTAAGCAACAGGTTTACCAGGTAGGATTTTTCCAGTTTTCCCTAGGTAGTTCAAAAGTTAATCATTCCACCACTATGTGAAGACATTAGTAACCAAATGCAATGACTTGTGGTTCAGGACTTACCCGGTTTCCTTTGTCGCCGGGTGAGCCTGGTAAACCCTAAAAAGTATCAAGAAAAAAATGACACTGTTTTAAATCAGTGTCAGCTAAATAGATCCCTTTGTTTACTGAGTCAAAATTATCCTTAGCACAGGAACCAAGGAACCATATGATTCAAAAGGGCACAAATTAAAAATTAGCCAACCAACAAATTTTTTTCATTTATATTTTAAAAATGAAGCAGTCTTGTGACTCATTAAAGTGAAGGTTCTAGTCCATCAATCCCGTATTTTTATGAGTAAAAACCTTATGTAAGTAATGTGGCTGAGAGGCCATTTGTGTGACTGTGGTTCCAAGATGAATCCTCAAGTCCTCTGAATTGTGTTCAAATGGAACACCAAATACTTAGAATGGGAGGTGTTCAATACCAGCACTATAATATAACAGATAAATAATTTAGGCATAGTTTTGGCTTTAGGTCAGTAGTTTCAAGATATATGTAATGTTATATATTTTGTCTTTACCTATTATTCCAATTGTTTTAAATTCTTTGGAAAGTTATAACATCATTAAGAGGGTACTGGGACACAGAGACAAGTCTACTGAATTGAAAGTTTGAATTGGGGTTTCCCTTTGACTGTTGCCTCAACTTGATATAGATGCTACTATGGCAGTAAAAGAACATTTTCTTTTGTTGCCACAGAGTATTCTTCTGCTGGAAGTGATGCCATAACATTAAGGCTTTGTAGATGGCAAAACAACCAAAGATCCCTTACTTACAGGAAGCCCAGCTGGTCCCATTGGTCCTGCATTTCCAGGGTCTCCTTTACTTCCCTTAAAAAGAGACAAAAGAAGAGAATCTTCTATTTGTAGACAATATTGACAGGTTGACATTATTGACAGACGGGTGAACCAACAGTGCTAGAAATAATGTAAAAGATATATTGTGTCCAGGCATCTAAAATACAAATTATTAAAAATAAAAGAAGGACCAACTCAAAGGCTCACATTCACAAAATACAAAAAGCCCCTCACCAGAGAAGTTGTAGTAGCTTTGAAGACATTGGGTGTTGGAGGGGCTGTGAAAGGTTTGGTTTTAAAGCAAACTTACCCTTTCCCCTTTTGGTCCTGCTGGTCCTGGAACTCCAATTGGTCCTGGAGTACCCTGCAATTTTAGAAAACAAAAATCCATAAACCCGTGTCTTTCAACAAATTTCTTCAAATCTGGGAAACAGCATGGCTCCTTGAGGAAAAAGCACAGCTGAGAAGGAGATTCCAGTTAATGTGAGACATCACTTGTATTACTACAGCTTTCAGGGCTGATGAGGATGGGTTTTCAGTAACTGTTAAATACCATTAAAAACACAGGAATAGGTACAATGGATTGGACTGGTACAATATTACAGAGCCTTGCATTATTTTAGGGTGTAGGTATTAAAAATAATATTGACATACACCCCTTTATAAATCAAATGAGTGAAATTTTACTGTTCTCTTTGTACCCCCAACAAAGCTGAAAACTGTAGCAGAATGAAGGCCAGGTAGACATATTTTTAAGCAGTTTTGTCTGTTTGTTTGAGTCAGTTCAGTTGAGCGTAAACTAATTAAGTATTTGCATTACTTTTTGGTAGGCAGCTCACCATGCAGACTGAAAGGTCACCATGCCGCAGAGACTAGTGCAGATGCACACATACATGGATGCAAACAGAAGAGAGAGTACTCATTCATTTCTAAGTCCTCTGTCCACCCTTTCACCGTTTACACTGTTCTACCAGGCCCTAGATTATGCTATAAGAAAAACCCAGTCTCCATGCTCAGCCTTTAGCCCAAGAGCAACCTCCCACTTTCATACAAAATTTTTCAGCTGTGCTGAGGCTTATTGGAGTTTACCCAGTTAGCTAATTAATCAGCCCATTTAGGTCTTTTTTTTTTTTTTGCATTAACACTACAGTGGGTGGGTAACAGCTCTTCTACCCAAGAAAAGTGTTATCCTTCTTAAAGACAAGAAAACTTATTTCTATCTTTTGTGGAGATTCACATGGTTTACATTAGTATGACCCCAGATCCACTCCTATGAAACAGGGCATCTGAGTGTTCGTTCTGCTTTATAACATCTAGTATTCTCCTTGACACAATTTTACCAGCTAAGGAAAGCAGATATCTCAAATTTGCAAAGAACAAGAGATCTCAGAACACCTTCCTAAACCTTCCTAATGGTACATTTATCTTCTTAACTCCATGATAAATCAAATCCTATTATTCTGGCTTGGTGAAAAACCAGCCAGTCATTCAAGTTCCGATTCCAGCAATTCTTTCCTAGAATTCTAGAAAAACTCATTATCTGACAGTTGGGAGTCCTTTTGGAACCAGTACACATTTTACACTAGTTAATCCCTTTGTCTGAAGGAAAAGGGCATGGACCTTTAATCATGATCCTACAATCCTTACCCCCAAAAGATGACTCATGTCATTAAGGAAGATTATGTGTCTAAGTAAGAATTTGCTGAATCTGGCTGGAGAATTAGTTTATTATGAAACACAGGTAAAAAAAAATCATCCCATAATCCTTCAGAAATATATCATACATATTTTAACTTCCTATATCTTTCTGTTGTTTTAGGGAACTGTCAGAGTGATGTTGTAGCCTCGATGGCCCAGGAATTACGTGAGAGGTAAGGATTTCTTAGGGTGTCATTTTAAGATCATTCAAGACCTTGTTTCCTTAAATATCCATCAGAACTATTTAGAATATCTAATACGCATATTCATAAAAGTAAATATATAACTTCCTGCAAATAAGGAGGTTGCTGTTTATTTTCTGTTTGGCAGGAGTTAAAGAGCAATGAAATTACTTCCTGTTCCACTGAAAAAGGAAAAGCAAAGTGTTTCTGAATAACACCAAATCTGATTATAACTGGAGGACATGTGTCATTCTATGAAGCAATAAAAATGTTATGCCCTTGCATAGCATTTTTTGTCCAGGAGTAAAAAATGATTTGTAAAACTGGAAGAGTGTTATGATTTATTATTTATATTCCAGTTTTGCAGGCTGGGAAACTTAGGGACAAAGAGGTTAAGTGATTTACCCAGACATAACAGTAAGTTAGTGATAGGGCTGGGGGCAGAACATACAACTCTTGATTCTCAGACTCCCGCCCAAACACTAGACACCACTATATCCCAGATGAATGGAATCAGTACTAAAAAAAATTCCACCCCAGGTTTCTAGGACTTGGTGAAGGCATTTATGCTTGCTGAAAGGATGCATCTCTTTCTGTTGGCGGGGTGCATGTCAGATAATTGGAAGAGGGTTCCTGCAACCCACTGCAATGCAATCCTAAATGGTAGATATGAAAACAGTGAACAACAAAGCCTTCTGCTCACAGGACAAAACACAAGGTGTTATTAGGCCCAAGACAAATCTGGGGAGTCATTGTTGCAGAGGGCTATAAGCAAAGCTACCACGGGGAAAGACACAACGGAGACATTTCACAATATGAGGACAGAAGTACATAGTACAACAGATTCCTGCATAGGCTTCATTTAATATAATTATGGCAATAATGTACCCATATTTACAAACTATTTGAAAGGATGAGATTAAAGCCAAATTTCCTGATCCCAGATGGACAGACAATATTGAGACTGACAAGAATGTGATTTTTCATTTGTCAGTAGGTGTGTCTTAATTTATCAGTTTGACTTATTCTTTCCTGGTTCAGAGAAAAGAAAGTTAGTCATATCGTAAACAAGGCTATGGGGAGGACAGATGAGATGAATCATAGCATCAGAGAAGAGGAATGGAGGGTAATGGAGAAATGGAACTCACCGGTGGTCCAGGCCTGCCGTCTAAACCTGAGGCACCCTGAACAGATGGGGAAGGGTTAACAAAAAAGGCAGGAAGGAAAAGGGGTGAGGGAAGGAAAAGGAAAGGGGGAGGGAAGAGGTGAGTGAAGTGACTTGAGACAAACATATGCTTGCAATAAACAAGAACTCAGACCTCAAGGACAGGTGATGGTACTTACAAGGAAACCAACAAAAACATAGAGACATTGAATGTAAGCACTGTTGACTGGTGACTTTAAGATCCCCTTGAAAATACATTATTCCCTCTCATGCTGTACCAAAGTATGGCCTGATAGTTAACAAAAGTGAATGAACTTGTTCTGTGCTTTTCTAGGCAACAGAGAAAGCAGTGTAATGCAGGTTCTATAGACCCTTCTAACAGCAGTACCAAGCTGGCACTGTTGGGACAGACAGTGCATCGTCATGGATTAATTCTGAAATGAGTTCCACCATGTGGTAGTAGAATGCAGTCTAGATGCCTACAATTTACAGACTATCTGCCACAGGTGCTGGAGCCAGCCCCAATTCTGTGAGCTTCCAGGTGGAAATATGGGGATTCGTTAATAAAGAACATAGTTCCTTATTAGTCAACTGGCTTTAGTCGAACTGCCAAGCATTAAACATTTGTAAGAGAAATGGGCTTGATACCTAGAAAAAAGAGGAGCTGTAGCTTTGAAAGCCAAATAATTTCAAACAGGCTGAAACACAGAGTCAAAACAAATGCCAAGGATTTGTAGCAAGGATACTTGGGACTACCTCTTCAGAGAGGGACAACTGCCTTAGGAGAATCCTTCACAGCACTCCCACTATTAGGAGTTGTCAGATTAATTCTCTGAGCATCATGTGAACATACTCCTGTGCCATTGGTTCACATATTCACAGCAACTTCCTCAGCTTTAGTTTAGTTTAGTCACAAACAAGAGTGAAAAAAATTATTTAGCATTTATGATTAAGTTGTTTGAGAAGGCAAATTAGATATTCAAAGGGTTCTTGCTTTCCACCGTTGTTAAAACTCCCCTGAGAAGCAGCTTGTTTTTACTTTTATTGCCACTGAGAACTGTGGGTGGCTGGGACAAAAAGGAAACGTATGAATCACCTATTTGTGTGAAGGGCTTCCCCTCCCACTCTCATGTGTTGTGTCCGTTTTTGAAGTCACTTATTACATCACTGCTTTAAACATGATTTTTCAACACAGTAATAAACAAAGACATGCACATTTCCAGACAAAACTGGACAAGGGGTCTGGGTGATAAAGGCCAACAAAAATAGCAACATCACACAGATATGGAAAATGCCCTCTTTGCAGTATTGTTTCCAGGCAGAAAGGTTCAATAAAAGTGAATTTGGTGCTTTCACCTGAGTGCTTTTTGTTAATAAGCAAAAATTTCAGGGCCTTTCCTTTCAAACCTGATTGGATTTGATATAAAGCTACTCTGATTCTAAACTCCAAGGATTTTCACTAGAGCTTCTTTGATAGCATATATGTGAGTTGCACAGTAACACTGATTTAATCTCAACTATATTAACAAGTTTACACTTGCTACATATAAAAGTGAAAAGTGACATTTTAGTCAGGCATTTTCTGCTTCTGGGAGGCCTTCAGGTTTTATGATAGAAATGATAGGGATAGGTGAACTTCAATGGACAAAATAAGAACCACACTAACACATGAACCAAAACATTTTTTCAGGTTACAAATTGCTCAGCAGGCTGTTTGTCTTTCACTTTAGCATATCTCCAAACTTTAAGGCAGGGATGTCAAACTCACTTGGGGCCCCAACCTGGACCCAGACTGTGGGGCTCCTGCTGGGCTGGATCTAACCTAGGGCACATGGGCTGCCTTAGTGGCCATTGCAACAGTAGTGTGGGGTCTAGTGGGGGCAGTGGAGGATCCAGCAGCAGCAAGCCCAGTGCAGGGTCTCACAGAGGCTGGAGCACAGATCTCAGTATGGGTGGGGTTGGCAGGAGCACAGGGTTCAGTAGTGGTGAGCCAAGCTCATTGCCAATCTCTGTGCCCAACAGCACCAAAGGGTCCAACATATGGTGCCCTCCAATGGGCTGGATAGAGAGGTTCTGTGGGCCAAATCCAGCCTATAGGCCATATGATTAACATCTCTGGCTTAAGGTTACAGCCAGGACTGACAGAGAAGTGCCAAAAATTGATTTTGTCTCATTTCCAACCCAATTAGAAGAAAGAACAATACAGGGGACCCTTTTCTAAAGAGTCCTCTAGTTTAACAGGCCCAAAAGAGAAGATTCTGCAGCTTCAGGTGCCTATCTTAATTCCCTAAAACCCTGGAGGCTTGCTTACCACTAAAATGCAAAAACCATAGCAATTTATAGGCTATCTTTTGCTCCCTAAATCTCACTTTACAAAGTCAAATTCTTATTTGAAACTTATTTATTGATTTTTTTTTTTATGACTGGACTAAGTATAGTTTGCCAAGTTTTCTCTGCTTCCTAGATACTTACGGGTAATCCCAGTGGACCTCGGTCTCCTTTTTCACCCTGGACACCCTTCTCTCCTTTCATTCCATCAATCCCTGCTTCCCCCTGAAGAAGGATGGATCAGAAAATAAACCCACCATAGTACCACTTCTAAAACAAACATTCCTCCAGTTCAAAGGCATGGTAGTGGCAGAGATGATAACAGAGGCAAAGATAGCTTGATTGTCTCCTCCTACTGAAGAAAAGCAGTGTAGCTCAACTGACCCCAGTGAGATCCCTTCTGATTTACAAACAAGGGAAGAATTAGCCCCAGTGACTGAACACTAACATCATTTGTGAAGAACAGAGCATAACAAGTGTTAAGATACTAGTGAAGGAGTAGCAATAACCAAGGCAGGTAGGAGTTAAGTATAGGTAACAGAGCTCACTGGAAATTTTCTGATGGAAAAAGTTACCAAATTCCAGAATATTAGAACTAGGGGGCACCCACTGAAAAAGCAGGAGACAGATTAATGACTAGCAAGTAAAAAAACTGCTTTTTTACTCAGCGCAAAGTTAACTTGTGTAACTCATTAACACAGGAAGTTTACACAGGCTAATGTTTGTAAAGCCAGGTTCAAAAAGAGACTAGACCAATGAATAGATGACAGATGCATTAATAACTATTAAAGAACAGTAATCCAATGGTGATGGCTGCCAGGGAGAATAATGAATAGGGGATAGATCACACTAGGTATATATTGTTCAGTGCTCTCCCTCTAAAGCATCTACTCTTGCTATTGTCAGAGCCTGAGTGAGATGGACAGTTGGTCTAACTTAGTATTGCACTGCTTATGTTTGTATGTTCCTGATACAGTATAGGTTAATATAGTATAGCAGAGGATAGTAGAGTATAATATAATAAAACATTTCATTTTGACAAAACAAAACATTTCAATCCAAAGGGTTCTTTTGTATTTGATGGTTTTTGTTTTTAAAAAATTCAGTTATTAGGAAATGTAGAAATTTTGTTTTTATGCTATCCTGGATTAGAAATGTCAGCACTGTATAAAAGTATGCACCCTGCACAACTATATTTGCCACTTCTCCCTTTATTATGAAGCATACTCCTATTTATTTATTTTTGAAAACACATGTATCATTGCTTACTGTGCTTCAAAACATTCCACTTAGCTCCAGCGTATGTACCTGGAACAGACTTCTCTACCATAAGCATGTGCTTCCAAAGAACAGTCAGCTATCTTTCAGGGCATTACAAAGATGCCATAGGACTTCATAAAGATGGAATATAGCCTTCCACATCCAAAGAAACATTTGGACTTGTTTCTTATGGGACCATGCCTATGCAGAGTAGAGTGGGTACAGTACTTCCCCACTCTGGGAGTGCATACCCAGGGGTCAAAAAGTACCCTGGGGAAAAAAAGCAAGGCAAGGCATGATCCAGGACTATGCCCTGAGGCAACCACAGGCCTGGTCCTCCACAGTGACACTCTAATAGCCAGCCAGGGGCTCTCTATGACTGGCTCTTGGCCTGGTGCTGAAGCACGCTGCCTGCCTGTGCAGGGCAGGCAGTGGTGCAAGCTGCAATTACCTGGACCTGGCTTCATGCCAGGTAAGTAGGGGGTTGGGGGGCTGGAGGAGGGTGGGGGCCGGGGGGGGCCACCCGGCCCCAGCCCCCATTCATTCGCCTCACCCTCATTCATTCTCCCAACTCCCTGTTTGTTCCCCCTGCTCACTCTCACACCTGGCCCCAGCCTCCCCACAATCGCCAGCAGTAACAGCAGAGGTCAGGGCCACTCAGGGCTTCATGGCACAGCCCTGCTGCGTGGAAGGCAGTGAGGCTCAGGTCCAGCTGCCTGGCACCACTGCTGCTGCATTCACGCAGGTGCGGCCCAGCTTGGCAGGGTGCCGCACACTGACCACCGCTGCTACTGGTAAGCTGCGGGCAGTGTGGGAGGCTGGAGCTGGGTGGGGGAGTGAACAGTCCCCCCACGACTACCCACACACTGACCCACATCCCCCAACATCCCTCCACACCCACCTATATTCCCCCACCCCCTTCCCACCCCCCTCCTGCAAACCCCACATCCCCCCCCCCCCATCACACACCCACCATGTGTTAAGGAAACCAAGTGCAAACATTAAAACATTTAGATATTTAGGATTTATTTTATTATGATGCTAGAGACACTGGTAAGCTTCCAAACTGATTTAACATTGTAAATATAGCAATAAAACATTGCCCATCTGATCAATTCCTCTCTCTCTTTTGTTCTAATTGTGAAAGAACGTAGATTTTGGGTTATTTTAAAAAGTGAATTTGGGATGCTACTTCAGCAGTCTAGCTGACACAAGGGGCTAGTGTCCCCAGGACTCAGCGGGGTAAGCCCTAGGGTCTGTTTCCCCCAGATGGCTGCGGGGGGCTCTGTTACTGGACCTTCCTTTGGGTTGGACAAAGCCTCAGCACCTGTGGTCTCAGGGGGTAGGTCCTGGCCAGCAGAGTGAGAGGTTTCCTCCATGGGCTCCTGGTAGGGACTGTCCAGCAGCCCCAAAGCCTTCTTCATGGGGATCACCCATTTGATCTTTCCACTGGATGGGGTGTCAGGCACAGCCGGGGAGGCCCATGGGAGCTAGGCTGCTCCTTCACTCTGTGTGGTGGTCGGGGCTGGGGGAGGAATCTTCCATGTCAGAGGGCTTCAGCTATGCCTGGACCTTCTTTTTGGCTTTGCGCCATGAGGGGACCTACACCCACTCAGCCATGGGGTGGTCCTCAGGTGGACAAGCTTCAGTAGGACAAGGTGAGGGTTGGATGGGTGGGGAAGCTACAGCAAGGACATGACTACGGGCAGGGGTGCCCTACTTCCTTTTTCCCCTTGGCTATTGCTGCCTTCTCCGGTACTCTGCTAAACTTGGTTTGGGGGTGAGGTCCCCTGAGCTCACAGAGCGGGGAGCAGTACTAGTGGCAGGGGCATCCCTCTTGCCAGTGGGATCTGAGGATGCCCTCTCCTGCTGGCCCATGGGGCACTCATGATGCAAGTGCCCTGGGACATGGCACCAGAAGCATCACAGGTCTCCCAGTGTATAGAAAACCCTCACCAGGGCTCCCTGAAAAGAAATCACAAGGCACCCCTCAGCCTCCAGCCATGTTCCTGCCACCAGCTGGATCATAACCTGGCGATGGAAAGAGTGCATGTGTGCAGAGGCTGGGGTCTTGGCACCCCAGCAAGAGGGCCACCACCAGGGAGATAACTCTCTCCAGGGTTTGGGGCTGGGGGAGCAGGGGCCAATTAGGGATACAGGGAGGGACAGAGTTGAGGACCACCCTGGTGCCCAGCTCTTCTAGGGGCTCGAAGAGTATGTACTTATTCTCTATCACAAGTATCCTCTCCACTGCCTTTTTTTGCAGCGTCCTCCAAGGCAAGGAAACAGACCCCTTGCCACCTGTGCATAGCTTCAGTTCCCCTGCTAGGGGGCCACACTTGGTGCGGCCATGGTCTAGGGTGAGGGACAGTCTAAGTGGGTGTGCTGGCTGGTGTAGCATGCACCTGGTACCCTCAGGGCACCAGTGGTCTAGGCTTGGGGCCCTGGGGGGCCCTTGCCCACCCCCAGCTGTGGAGGAGGCTGAAGAGGGTGGGGCCCTTGCCCACTGCCCTTTCCCTTGGTCCCTGATGGTGGGGGGGAGGATTGGGACCCCTCTGGGGGGAAGGGATAGCCAGGGGAGATGCCCTGGCTCTTGGCTCCCTGACAGAGAGTCTTGCCTGCCCTGCAGTGGAGGTTGCAGGCTTCTCTACCCCTGGAGAAGTTTGGTTTGACTCTGCCTCCAGGATGGGGGCTGCAGGGGCATGCATCCCCTCAGGGCTTGGCTGGGATCTGCCCCCATAGTGGGGGCTGCAGGAAGCTCTGTGGGGGCATCTGCCCCCCCCAAAGGTTCTATGCCCTGCCATTGCTTCACATAAGGGAGGAGGAAAACCAATAAAACCAAAATATACAGTGGGGCTGTGAATCTAATAGGCTGCAGGTTGTGGGGGAAATGGGGTGGGGGGGCTGAAGCTCAACGAGGCCCCACAGGGAAAAAAAAAAATTAAAAACCAGGAGGCTATGCTTGGGGAATGTGTGGGAGGGGGAGCACACTGACTTACAGGACAACGAACACCAGGCCAGAAGTGGACCACAGGACTTACCACACAAGGGTGGGAAGGCTGCTGAGGCAGATGTAAGAAGATGGCTGGAGCAGTGGAGGGGCTTTGTTTGTTGAAGGTCAGTCCAGGAGCCCCTCAGGCCTCCAGCCAGGCACTCAACAGCAGGGCAATAGGCAGGAAAAGGCAAAGTAGGATCAGATGCAGTGAGGCAGCTGTAAGGGAGTGCAGGAGCAAACAATTAGGGAGTAATCCAGTTCAGGTGTGGTGTGCAGGTGGTGCAGCAGGGAATCTCCTCTCCTGAGAGAGGAGCAGTGGCAGAACAGGTGGCATCAGCAGCAGCAACAGCAATGGCAGTGGTGGTGGTAGCAGCCATCCAGTTCAGCCACTCAAGGTGTGCTTCAGGTGAAAGTGGAGGTGAAGGTCAGGGGGTGGCCTGCTGAGGCAGCTGGGGCAGGCAAGGCACCTTTGGGCTCCAGCAGTGCTGGTGGGGAGGGGCTCACAGGCAGCACAGACCTCCATCCCCAGGCTGTTCCCTGGCCAGCTTGGTGGTGGGCTGGGCAGCAGACCAGAACAGGAAGTGCAGAAGCTGGTGTGCAGTACTGGGGTGTGGTGGGCACCTAGGGGGGGCAGTGTGCAGCAAAGGACCCCCCCCTGGGGGGGGGCAGTGCAGCAGGCAGGAAGGGTGCAGCCTGCTTACCCCCCGCTCTGAGGCCAGCAGCTAGCAGTAGCCAGACAGCAGCAGGCCATCTTCTCCCCAGAAGCAACCGCAGGAGCAGGCAGCAACAGCCCTGGGGTAGGAAGGGTCATGGCCAACTTCTCCCAGAGGCTCCTGTCTATTTGTATCCTTCAAATACCATGGCCCTAAGGCCCACCTGGCTAACTAGTAGCTCCTATTGTGGGGGCCAATGGGTGAAATGCCACAACAGAATTCTTGGGACAAAAAAAGCAAAAAACAGGACAGGAGTGATGTGAGGGTCAAAGTGTCAAAACATGAAAATGAGTGGCCTGAGGGTGACACTGAGCAGAGCCCCCGGGCTGCACCCACTGGTCCTCAAAGGCCTCTCCAAGGAGCCGGTGGATGCCACCCACTGGTGCTCTGCCCAGAAACGTGCATGAATAAGTGAGAGGAAAGTGGCCCCACAGTTTCTGGGCACCTTCCCAGCCAGAGCCTCCTTCCTGGTCAAGTACAGGGCCCACTTGGCCAGGGCCAGGAGGAGGTTGATCAGGAGGTCCCGGGACTTGGTGGGGCTGAAATGGGGTACCAAAAACAAAAAGGTGGGGGAGTGAAATTCAACCAGAACCTCAGAAGGAGGTTCTGGAGGTGGAGGGGCTGCAGCCTGGCACTTGAGGGTCATGTGTGCAGGGTCTCCCTCTGCCCACAGAAGGGGGCAGGAGACCGGGGTGTCTGTGAAGCTAGCCACATACACTCCCATGGCGATGGCTCCATGGAGGAGCCACCAGCTGAGGTCTCCAGTGGCTCATGGGATGAGGGTGGAGTACAGACTCAGCCACTGGGGTGCCCCAGCCATGTCCTCGCTGAGTAGGTCCCGCCACTTGGTGTCTGGGCAGGATGTGAGGGTGGCATGATGGATCATGTGGCACGCAATGGTGTAGAGGTGGCCATGTGAACAGTGGAAAAGCAGACTGGTCTGGTGTCTTCCAGCCAGCTTAGGTGGTGGAGCGGGGAGCACTGTGAGGCCAGGCAAGGTGCCAGCCCCATGACAAACTCCTGGACTGGAGGACATGGGGGAGCAGGAGACTGCCATGTGCAGGGCCTGGGGGCAAGGGCATTGAGAGGTAAGGCAGATTTCACCTCCTGGACCAGATAGCAGGTTGCACACGTCTTGGGCAGACCCATGCGCTGGGCCAGTGCAGCAGGGTCCACCCACTCCTGCCTATCATAGTCCAGGAGGTCTCTGACATGGGTGACACCAACCAGGATCAGGGCACAGGGTGCCTCTGCTGTCGACATCCAGAAAGGGTAGTCCTGAGAGCAAGTAGTCCTGAGCTGCTTGCCAGGGCCACTTTTTATACTGCTGGGGCCAGCACAGGTGCTGGCCCCAGGCTCTAGCTCCCCCTGGCTGCAGATCCAGGAGGAGCCAGGCAGGGTTATTTTGCCCCAAGTGGCACAACTTGCACCACAACAAAGTGCATGTTCAGGCATGAGTGCTGAGGCAAAAATCCCCGGCTCAAATTTGTGCCACTTCCTATTTGAGCTGCTGCAAGCACACATGCCTGCATGTGTGAATGTGCCTATGTGTAGATTTGCATAGCTGTGTATCAAGCCTGTACATTTTCCAACCTTAAAAGAGAGGTTTTGAAACTACATAATTGGATGAAAAGCAACATGTTGATCTGGTGGTGATGTTTTATTGTCAAAATATGATGTTTTGTTGAAGCTGAATAACTTGGAATTCACTGGGCATGAATAACTTTAGGCTGGAAATTAGAAAAAGTTTTCTAATCATCAGACAAAACACTCTGGAACAGACTTCCGGTAGGGGTTGTGGAAGCAAAAATCCTAATTAGTTTTAAGATGGACCATAAGAAGTTTATGAAAAGGATTATGTAACATGTTTTTTGAAATAGCAGAAGACTGGTTTGACTCAGGAAGTCCTGTCCAGTTTTGTGCCCTATGTGTTTGTATTTCATGGAGAATAATCAATTTTGATAATACTTCTAAGGTCCAGAGTGGGCCCTCAAGTTTTCTGGCAGAAAGAGAAAGGGAGGCAGACAGATAGAAATCAGAGACCCAATTTTTTTATCTCAAACTGACATAGCTCTGTTTTGCAAAACACATTGAATAGGTTTTACCTCCAGTTCAAAAACAAATTATGAAAACTATAAAGTTGTTACTAAACAGAATTTATCTCCTCTGGCTACCTTGAGTCAAAATGTCAATACTGAATACTTTACAGCCTTACCTTCGGTCCTGGAAGGCCTTGAGGACCCTACATTTGAGATAAGAAATAAGAAAAATGGTATCTTACTAAGCTAGTTTTAAATCACAGTATCCTGGTTCCACATGCAGTGTGTTAACTTTTGTTTCTGACACGCTGGACTCACATACATTTAAATAAACATTGCCTCAGAATATCTTTCTGTCTGTATTAAGATGCACTTCACATACTGCTCCAGTTTGGTAATGCAGAGAGTCTATCCAGGCACAGCCTGACAGTGGCTGTCTGCTACTAAGATTGTCTCCCTGGTTCATCCTCTCATCATATCATTCCCTTTCCTCTAACCCCTTTCTCTTTGCCTGTGCCTTTTCCTTTCTTTACCCTTAACACTCATTGCACAATAGATTTACTCTTGTTTGCAGGATTTAGTATCAGTTGTATGAGTTGTATCAGTTGCCTGCTTCACTCTCTTAGGCTGCGTCCACACAAGCATGGATGTTTGGTTCCTTGGGGACAACTTGCATGGGCACACCTTGTGCCACCACTAGTTATACTCAGGGAATGCCTGTGCCATGTGCCCTTTAGAGTGTGGCAGGTTACCCCAGGTTGGGTAGGGGAGGCTGCAGCAGTCTTACCTGGGATGCTGGGGTCCTCCTGGGGCTGCAGCAGTGACAATCCTGCCACTCAGAGCCTGGCCAGAAGCCGGAGCTTGGCTCTGGCCGGCCAGGCTCCAGATTTGAATGGTGTGTGATGCCCCTGTGTGCACCACTCCACTTTTTTTTTTTGCATGGTTTTTTTTAACCTCTGGATATCCAGGGGTCAAAAAAATCCCTGCGCTGCTCCCTTGCAGTGTGAAGAACAGCTGAATATGCAGTATGTTCAGCCTGTCCAGTATGTTCCGCACAGCCATGCTCATCTGGACACAGCCTCAGTGTTTCCAAGCTTCAGTACATCCAGTGCTTTTCCTCCTCAAACCCTTACACACATTTTTCCATGCCACATTTTATGCAAGTGACATAGTCCTTGGTAAAATCTGTACAGCCACTGCCCCATCATTGTTCAACTTCTTCCTCATGATGCATCCCCCCAAAATAATTAATCAAAACTTACTGAAGCACCAGGTGGACCTTGGGGCCCAGGTGGCCCAGATACCTAAAAATGAAAAGTAAAATAGTCATTCCCATAATAAATGCTGCAGCAAAAGCACAAGCTATGATTAGCGGAAAAGCAGGAAGTTGGGCGGCTCATGAAGCCCGTGGAGATGCTATTGTGTTGGTGATAATGTGGTTTGTGTGGGACGAGCAGAGTTCCAAGAAGCACTGGTGCCAAGATTCAATTTTGCCCCTTCTGATCTTACAGGGAAAAAAAAAACAATACTTACTGACTCCCCTGGGTTTCCTTTTTCTCCACTTTCTCCAGGTTCTCCCTTCTCTCCCTGAAAAAAACAACAATAGAACCAATGCATACAGTAGCACCAATGAGAGGTCTAGCTTCATCACTAGTAATGTATGATATAATCACAATGTTAGAAGAAGAAATCACTCAAAAGTGTAAAGAAGACTTAACATTTATTCATATAATTTACATACAGATGCCTGAAAGTATTGCCACACAGTGGATTTTCTGTGGGGTGTGGACAGTTAGGCTAGTATCTGTTGTTCTTACACTGGCATGCAGGGTACAATTTTCAAAGGTGTCTGGGGTATGTCTCCTCTGCAGAGAGCAGTATGGTGTAGAGATAGCCAAGCATGGAGCTCAGTGTGAGAAGCAGAGTAAACTGACCTGCAGCAAACTGCATGCTGCTGTGGCTGGATTACAACTAGTGTCTGAGCTAGATCATTAGCTATCCTATACCACACTGGAGTCATCGATGTAGACAAACATGATATAGGAGTCCAAACCCTATTAGATTTCAATGAGATTTAAACCAATTTTCAAAAGTGACATAAGGACTTGGGAGTCTCAGGTTTCTCAGTCACTGAAGTGCTTTTGAAAATATTAGCCTTAGTATTTTGTACTTTCTGTATCCTCTGCTTAACCCATCTTAAAAAGTCCATGTTTCTTTGCACTCTTACTGTAAGTCCTGGAAGTCCAGTTGGACCCGGTAATCCAGAAGATCCTGGTATCCCTTCCTCACCTTGTTCTCCTTTCTCCCCGGCTGGGCCATCGAGACCCTACAGAGCAAGAAAGACTTTTGTTTCTTTCAGTATTTAATCATGCAAATGAGAGAGTGACAACATTGAATCAAAAGGTGAAAAGCTCTTTTTGTTCCGTGAACTTTGGTGGTAATCTTTACCCAGGTGACCCATGAAACTTGTTCCTTCCCTCCAATAGAAACCCCTTGGTTACTAGTGCAAATAAGGATATACATGTGCTTAAATGTTTTACTTCCTGAAGACCTTAATAGCCATTGTGAAATGTTTTATTTCTGCAACTCTGGGTATTATGCCCATGCTTAATATGATGCTTACACTGAAATGTTTTGCTGGATTGGTGCCATAATCTCATCCTAATACTAACCATAAGATGGTGGATATATGTGGAATCTCATGGAAAACATGTTCTATAAAGCATAATTAATTATCATTTAATTTGGAGAACCTATTAAGACGTGACACTCTGCTAACAGCTGGGAGTCTCTACACTTACATACAATGTATGCTACAGTTGACCCTGTCCCTAAATTTTGCGTCTGAGATTCTCAGTGTTCAAGGGGGTTCATATCTAGACATTTCTGCCCATTTCTGCTGTGAACTTCAGCAAAGACAATTCACTGCTCTAAGGTGCTTAGTACCTACTCACCGGTGAGCCAGCTTGTCCTGCCTCCCCTTTGTCTCCTTTCAGTCCTGGAGTCCCCATAAGTCCAGGCTCTCCCTTTAATCCTGGAGGTCCATCCTTTCCTGAGGGCCCTTGGGGACCAAGAGGCCCCATTTCTCCTGGTTTACCTCGTGGACCCTAAAAAATACCCATACCATTAAAAATAGTACTCTATACAGTTAGGTCAAAGGGCCTCCCAACCCTATCAGTCCACTGTGTTAGCATGATTAAGCCCCCCATTTACATTTGGGTTGACTGGGAAAGCTCTTTTGAAACAAGTCCAGGGTGGCACTTGAACTGGAGTCATAAGACAACACCTTAATCAAGATGTTTCTGCTGTTGTTTACAACTTGGGAAAGAAATAAAAAAGATTAGGGCAGGAGTCAATGGACCTAACTGTCATTATTCCAGCAATGTGAAGGGGAATGTGCAGTAAATGTATTGTACAGAGAGATAAAAAGTCAAGGACTTATTGAAAACAAGACTCAATCCCTATTTCTCAGTTGTAACATTCGTTGTAGGTTGTCTGAAACAAGTGGTGGAGTTTACTGGTACTTTCATATCAACTTTCTTTTTTGCAGAAAAAAATGGTTTTTACAACTGCAATTAACCTTTGAATAATGGGAAAAACATTACTGCAATTGCTTTACGTAAAAGAGATGTATGACTGTTTAGTGAAAAGGCAGGTGTGACAGGGAACCCCCTACCTCTGTTACTGGAAAGTAGAGCACAGGGTTGGATAGGGAGAACAATACCAGTGTAGCCTGCAAAAAGCCTGGCATGTGTGGCAGGCTCACTGCTTTTGCCTGGCAAGCCTGGCTTGGAGAAGGACACTTTGGATTGGTGGAACATTTCCACCAATCAGGTAACACTTGGGAGAGGCTTACCCCGCCCCTACTGGGGGTGGAGTGGGGATGAGAGGAGCCCCGGGACCTGATTGAAGACTGTGCTTCGCAGGTCTGGCAGACTTCAGGGGCAGGGCCTCTGGTGTAAATAAAAGCCCAGTGTGCTCAGCATGCTGGGCAGATGTAGCGAGGGACTCAAGAAGAGCGGAGCCAAGAAAAGCTGGGGAGCTCTCCCCCAGCAGGCAATAGGCCCAAGGCTCCTGAAGCCGCCACTGGAGCAGCCTTGGGAGCAGTGCGAGACTGCTCGGGCTGTTGATGGCACGTGGGGACTGTGCGGGGAGACCTGGTCCTGGGAGCAGTGTGAGACTGCTTGGGCCCATCATGGTGCACGGAGCCCAGGCTTTGGGAGCTGCAAGTAGTGGCTCAAGCCTGCAACCCTGGCAGGGCCAGGGGGCCACACAGTGTACAGGAAAACGCACAGGGTAAGGGCCTTGGGGCTGCAGTGAGGCGACTCAGTCTCCATCTCCTGGCAAGTGGCCAGGTCCCCTGGTGCGCAGGGTGGTGCACAGGCCCAAGCCTTGGGAGCCAGGGAGCAGTGGAGGCTGCTTGGGTTAGCCACCCTGCATGAGGATGGCTGGCTGGATCCTGAAGGGCCTGGCCTGTGCTAAAAGAGCCCTCAGTGCCAAAGCCAGGGCATGGGGAAATAGTAGTGCTGCAGTGTGAGGCCCAGCACCCAGAAGCCAGCAGCGGTGGTGCAACAGCTTAGCGGAGCTGAGCCCTTGGTGCCTTGAGCAGGGTACAGGATGGGTAGGAACCCAGCGGCGCGGGAGAGGCCTGCAGAGGCACTCCAGCAGAGAAGACCCCATCAAGCTGCACCCTGACCACCACCACCTTGGGTCCCACAGGGGAAAGATGTTTGGGGCGGGCAAACCCAGAGAAGGGGCTGGGTGAGCAGCCCTCCCCCCCCGCCTAGTCAAGGCCCTAAGGGGAGGTGCTTCCTGGACACCCCCCGAAGGGACCCCATTGGAAGGAGGACTATCTATCTCTTGCCATGGGTCAGGGACTATATTAAGGAATAGATGTTATTAAGATTGTTCATGTTTGCACCTTATATTTTGTAATTGAAATGTTGTATTGTGATGTTGTAAATAGTGTTATTTAGGGTTTGACTTTGGTTATTGGTTAATGTTCACTGTGTAAATATATGTATATGGTATTTAGTTTTATGTTTATGTATATTATAATTCAATAAATTGTATATAGTTAAGAACTTTGGGCTTTGGCTAACTCTACAGAGGAAAGAGGGATTCACTCAAAATTCTGGCATCCCTCTCACAGCACCCCCTCCTGCCTACCCATCCCATCCTATTGAGAATAGGGCACACCCTTGGGTGTACCCAGGTTACACAGGTACAAATAGCACAGCTGAATGGGCTGCAGGATCCAGACGGCAGACAGCAGAAGGCTGATTAAACTGGGCCCTGTTAACAGAGAGCTGGGTCAGATGAGCAAAAGAGGAAGGAGCAAGGGGCCATATAAACATGAGCTTGAGGTTCAGATTTGCCCAGCAAAGCCCAAATCCTCAGAAAGGGAGGAAGCTCTGTGGAGAGCTTCAGAAGAATAAACAGTTTTGTGGTATGCATTTGGGTTTTGGTTGAATGGAAGCTTGGGTTGTGGCTATGGGGGTGGTTTGGAGCCCACAGGGACCTCTAGGAGGTAGCTACTTCTTTGAGCCCTGCAAGGGACAGACAGATAAAAAGCAGCACAAAGATCAGGGGCCTAAGGCTGGGATAAGCTGCTTTAAAGAAATGGCCAGGAGGCGCCATAAATGAAATCAGAGTAATAAGTGTGGCTGGAGGCTATTATTATAGTGCCTGAGGCAAAACTAAGGCCAGGGATCAATGTTTAGGGTTTATATGACCCTGCCTGCGTGAGAAAGTAGAAAAACTCTGAGGACCGTCTGAAAGGGGGTGCATAGGGAAGCAGGACTAGAGACAGGCCCCAAGGACTGGGTGTGGGGCAGAAAAGTCCTAGGAATGGAGTTTAGGGACTCGGAAGGCACAGGGACTGAGCTAAGAGAAAAAGCCCTGAAGAAACTCATCAGGCCTTGGGAGAAAGCCTCCCCCATTACCTTAATACAAGGTGTGGCAGGCAAGAGGCAGGAAGTTGCAGGGCAGTGGGGAAGAGAGCAAAGAAGGACAAGTCGGGCTGCTAGGGGGTACCATGGCTGGCCTCGAAGGTTAGGTCATGTCATGGAGAATTCATCTTTTCTACCTAAACATCTTTGGAAAGTGGCTTGAAAACACTGAAACTACTGCAGTTTTGTTACATAAGGCTGACATATGCAGGCCACAGAAATAGTACAAAGAAACCGCATCACAGAGCCTTACTCTATGTAGTTTGTCTCCACATCCATGTAAAAGAGGGTTTGAATGTCAAGTAAAAGGGCAGAGGCAGAGTCTGTGTATAAGGGAAGCTAAGAAAAGAGAGTTATTTTTATAACTATTAATTTCAGGCTCAATCCTGCTAACTGCTGAACATTCTGGACTCAATCCTGTAAAGCTCTAGCCCAGTATTTCTCAACCTATGGGTCGTGACCCAAAAGTGGGTTGCAAGAATATATGAAAGGCTCACAAACAAGCTTTAAAAATGGAACAAACTTGAAAAATGGACTCTTCTTTAAAGGAGAAAAACATGGGAAACTCTGACTTTTTCCTTGCAGGCTGGCAGACTTCCAGCCTGCAAGGGGCTGCTTGGGGACCCCCATGCCCCATGCATTCCGCCCAGCCCCACACACTAGGGGGCTGAAGCCTGGGGGTGGGGAGCAGTGGGTCAGGAGTGAGGGGCACTGAGTTGGGACTGGCCATTGGTGTTTACAAATGAGTCCTGGTACAAAAAAGGTTGAGAACCATTAATCTAGCCCATGAAAATCAATAGAAAGCTTACTATCAACACCAAAGGATTTGGGATTAAGTCCTGACACTACAGTTCAGCAAATTATTTAAGTATGTATTCCCCTCTAAGGATGTGAACAGCTTAATATGTTTAAGCACTGTGCTGAATTAAGGTTATCTATGCTGCTACTTAAATCCTTCCAGAACCAGAGTGTTCAGCAGCTAGCAACCCCAATGGATGTGCTCTGCTTTCACATAAATTAAATATGAGTCATGAGTCAGACCACTAGGCCTGTGCGAAGTAGCTAGCATTCACTTCAGATTTGGATTGGGCTGATTTGGTTCGATTCAAATCACTGTCCTGAATTGATTTGGCTGAATCTGATTCAGAGATTTGGCTGCTGCTGAATCCGCCGAATCAGACAGGCCCCATCCCCTGCCCACTCTCCCAGCCCCGGCAATGCCTCCCCTGCCTGCCCCAGCTCCAGGCTCTTTGGAAAAAAAAAACAACCCACTCACCAGATGCTGCCCAGAGGGGGGCGATCCCCACTGCCCCCCACTGCCCCATGCTGCATGGGGGGCTCTGCCATGGGTCCCCTGATCCCCATGCATTCTCCCAGCCCCCGCATGGCTGCTCTGCCCACCCCAGCTTCTGGCCCTTTAAGAAACACCTTCCCCCCAAACCCCAGAGTCACCAGTTCCTGCCCAGCAGTGGAGTGATTCCTGCTGCCCCGCACTGTGTGGGGGCTTTGTCACAAGCCCCAAGGCTGCTGCAGGAGCTGGTGAGTTTGGGGTTTTTTTAAGTTTTCCTTTCATAAAGGGTCGGGAGCTGGGGTGGCCCAGGGAGCCATGGGGGGGAGGGGATGGGAGAGTGTGTGGGAGTTGGGGGGGAGGGGAGAAGGCAGGGGATGGGGCCTGACGGAGGTCCTCCCATGGTTCCCTCCCCCCTCCTCCAGCCCCCCCACCCCTTACTTACAAGCTCAGAGTCCAGGTCCAGCTCCCTGCTGCAGTGGTCGGGGACTGCCCGAGTCACTGAAGCACTCTGAATGTTTTCCAAATCAATTCAGAGAGCCTTGAATTGATTAGGACCTTTTAATTGGTCCCCTGATTCAGTTTGGATTTAGAGATTCGGCCTCCGAATTGGGCTAAATCTCCTCCGAATCGAATCAGCACTCAAAGGTTCACACAGCTCTATTAATCACCACATTAGGGGGCTCTTTCATCAGGCATGTTTGAGGTGAATCAGGCCCTATATTTTTCACCCACAAAAAAATATACACGTGAATCAGTATGTGGCTAAATAATTCTTAGCCATGCATTTCTGATTTTTAATAAATTATTGTTATGAGAGCTGGTAAAGAAATTCCACAGTTCAATTGTTCATGTCCCCTTATCTCCAAGATAAAATTTGAAAGAGATTTTTGCAACACTTTCCACTAGAATTAATCTTGTTCCAGCATATCTACCATGTTGGTTAAAACTTTTCAAAATGTTATTGAGCATTTTTGTTTAAATTTGGAATTTTAATGGAAAAGTGGACCATTTTTGCATGTTTCAAACAACTCAAACTACTACCAGTTATCTTTTACAATGCCAAAGCTAGCAACAGAATAAAGTTTTAATAAATATGTACATAAGGAACTACTCATCTTACCTTTTCCCCATCATGCCCAGAAGGCCCTGGCAAGCCAATTTCACCCTAAATAAAAAAACACCACAAAACATTTTTTTAAAAGTACTGTTTTGCCTATTTTTACATTGGGCTTAGAAATCAGAGAACAGGGCTGGGTGTCAGAAATAATCAGCACTGATACCTCAGGGGGCAGCCAGGCTCTCATTGCTAATAATTACAAAAACAGAGGGGTCAAAAGCTTAAGATAACAGGACTCAACCACATAAGCATTATAGGGGTTAATAACAACTTCATCATTGCATAGTTTTTCATGCTGACTGGCAGATTAAGGTCTGAACTATGTTATAAATACAACGTAATCCAGGTACTGAGGTTAGCTACAGTACGCAGTCAGTTGAAGGAAAATGGGAGTAGAAAGAATTATAGACTTTCTTCAATCACATCTGTGCCTTCATATAGTGGGAGCACAGGATTTCAGGACATGAGATATAGAAAGGAGAATGAAATGACTTAAGGGACTGTAAGGTGTAGAATGTGTGTTAGAGGCAGACATAGAATACAGCAGCTGCAACTATTCTAATCTTTAGATTCTCATGCTTTTCTAGATCTCTATTCACACGTCACAAGGGGACAGGTAGTACCTTTTGTCCTGGTGGCCCCGGGGGTCCAGCTGCTCCTGGAAGTCCAGGAGGTCCCTAAGCAAGAAAAAGCTCATTTTCACAATAAGTCAAAGTTTTTTTTTTTATTTTAAACCCAAACAGCTCTTCAAATAGTGGAACAGAACAGCGGTGTTTCCTTTAAACATATCCAGTGGGACTAATGAGTAAGCCAGAGGCTCCTGAATAATCAGCAATGATAATTCAAAGTAAATTGTAGCTATATAGTATTTCTTGCACACAAAAAAACATTGCCATGAAAACAACAGTTCTTTTTAGCTGCTTCAGAAAACACAGTGACTTTAAATCTCTATTTACAGCTGATAACAAGAGTTTTTTCTATTAACAGAAAAATGGTACCCAGATAGAAAATGTGGATAATAAGAAAATGTTAGCTTGCTAAGTTCCTTAGTGGAGGTTGAGTTTAATTAACAGTAACTTTTATCCCAAATTCATCATGTGTTCAAATGGCTTCAAAAACTCTTCAAAAACTTTGAAGTGGACAAAGATTCTGGATGCCTCAGTTTTTGTGTGCCTAATTTAACACATTTGTTACTACAAAGCAGGGCACTTGACACCTGAAGCACCCAAAATAAAAGGTTACTTAAAAAAATTAGCTGACATATGGCTCCTAATGTGCACATTTACATAGTATCTGGGTGTTACATGCAAAATTAGACATCAGAGTAACAAAAGGCTGATGACTGCCCTAATTCTTCACCTCTCCAGAGGAATATTTGTTAGTTATCTTCCAAAAGTAAGTGCCAAACAATTATATATTCCTGTTACTGGGGAAAAGCCTGCTTTAAAGAGATGAAGTTTTCAATGGGCCTTGAAAATAGCACAGCTTGGGCCCCTTTTGACTTCCACTGGGTTCTCCTCATTTAGGCCAACCTTGCTGAGTGCCTTAAGAGCCCAGTGCTGCATTTACAAAGCAGGGGAAATATTAGTACAAGAATATAACACAAAACATGTCTTTTTGGCTGTCAGCATTGCTATGTCTCAGGCCATGACTGAAAAAGTTTGTGCTAGTTTGTCTGACTTTGTCCACTTTGCTTACGACTAAATTCCATTTGCTTGTCCAAAAACAAAATACCCAGTCAAGAATACAGACTCACCATCAGGGCCAAGGTTCGTATTTCCTAAAAATTATAAAGGAAGGAGTAAAACAGAAATAAAATTACAACTTGAAAGTTAAGTGATTTTTATTTGTTTTCTTTTATCAGTAATGGCATAAAAGCATCATGTATACTGAATAATATTCATTACTCTTATTATGGAAGAAGAACTAGGAAGGACCAAACTGACATGTTTAGTTTTGTCCATACTTGATGCATCTTCGTTAGACGTTTACTCCACAGTTGACTAATTAGCACTGCAGTAAACATATTGGTGTCTACACGTCCATCCCTGTTAGGCTGCAGTAAACTAATGTCAGCAGGATAGTACTAGTAAATACAAATACTATCCTGCTGTGGAGTAAAAACTCCATAGCAGTGCATATGTAGATGCTGGAGTGGCTGGCTGGGGCACAAGAGTGCATTTGTTCCTTGGTCCAACCATCTCCCAGAACTCCATCACTTAGGGTACTAGCCTGCAACTTTGCTGAAGAGCTCTCAGTTGCCCCAGAGCAAAATGAGCTAGAAAGAGCTAGGGTGTCTAAGAAAAGGTCCTTCAAAAAATAATGAACAGCTTACTCCAGAAGTCACTGAACATGGCTCCCAAGATACATGTAGCAGTTCCTCACCTGTAGAGCATCATTGATATTACCATCATAATCCACCATTTCATCCTTTCCTGGTTCTCCTTTGGGACCCTATAAAATGAATCAGAACTCCAGTCAGGGCTCAACCAGCCAATACAGAGCAGAGTTGCCCAAGGATGTAGTTCCCCCATAATCTTCTCTGAGCTGAAATACGGATGTTCACCATGATGTGAAGGGGAGGGGGGGATGTGCTTAGGGAAGCAATTTCATGGCCTATATTTTTTAAATTTAAGTTTAAAGAATGATCAATAGATATACCTATGGGGATATTTTTGTGGCTATCCAACATCAGTATGTAGTACAAAGAGGATCAGCATTGCTGCTAGCTCAGTTGTTCTGCTGAATAACTAAGCTGTGGAACAGAATTCAGAAATTTGACCTGTGGCAATTTTCACATTTGAACAGATAAATATGAGTGCTCAGGTTGACACATGCTGGCCAAGCACCTGTACAGAGCATATACATTCAGCTGTTGATGCCCCAAACTAGGTAGTATAGGTGAGACTTACAAGTAGGCTCCAGCTGCTTTCCCCCATTATGACAAGACAAACTAACTATAAACAAATTTAATTATGGTAACGGGATTTTGGGAGACAAAAGAAACACAAAGTGCACTCTGGTGTAGCTTAGGTACACATTAGGATCAGACATATTGTCATTTGCTCTTTCTAATATTTCTCATTTTTTTCATAAAGGAAGACCCAGGTTAGTTGGGTAAGTGGCACCTACCCTTGGACCAACGGGTCCATGATCTCCAGGTGCACCGGGTTCTCCCTGTAATAAAAAGGGCACTGCATGTCAATGCACCTTATTTTATAAACCTAAACTTCAGAGGCTCTTGATGTCCGGAGTTTTCTGCTGTCTCTGTGAGGTAGCATAGAGCTAGTCTGTGTTCTAAAACTGACCCTCGAAAAGGGATTGAGCATATTTTGTCTCCTCAGGTTCATATCCCACAGATGGAATTATAATTCCTTACTCTCTCCTTGGGAAACTACCCCTTTAAATCTATTAACAATTAGCCAATAAACAAAATCGTTCGTTTTGGAACGAGCAAAACATATAACTTGTTTCAGGTTAAATGCAACATCCTGACACGATCCCTTTTTAGTTTGCTGAAAAATAAAAATAAAATTTCATTTCAAAAGTGACCCCAAATGACGTTTTAATGATTTTTTCCAGTTCAGCTGCCAAAACTGAAAAATTAATTATTCCCATGGCATTGGTCAGATTTAGATGTTGGGACACTTGACATAGAATGCTAAATGTACATCGAGTGAAGTGATTCTTACAGGAAGAAATGCTCTCATTTTTCAATGGCATGAATTTTCATGGATTATATCTTTATTAGACCAACTGCATGGTTGGGATAGACAACAAGCTTTCAGGTATCATGATTCCCTTCCTCATGTCTCATTGTTCAATGCCATTGGTGAAAATAATAGCATGGTTTTCCTGTCCAATACATCACTACATATCAACCCCTTTTGCAGTGCCTGAGATTCTTTTTTACAGCAAAAAATTTTGCTAAACAAAACTGATACTTTCAGGTCAGAGAGCTGGACGTAAAGAAGCCATATGGTGTTTTTCCGATGATAAGTAACACTAAATGACTGATCCTCCTACATGCTCCATTCGCTACTCTTAGACATCACATTCAAAGATGGAAAATAATTAGCACCTTGATTTATATCAAAACATTGTCCATGCAAATGTAGGGAGGACATCAAACCAGAATAATTTCCCTTATACTCTGTTGCATATTTGGCCCTTTATATTATTTCTTTTCAATATACATTCCTCAATACAATTACATGCACACTCACACTATATGGATATGAAATCCTATATGCAAGTATCTTGCAGCTGATAATTTGGTAAACTGATAATCTTGTATGGTTTTCAGATGAGAACAGAAAACTCATGTTCCATAAGGGAACTATTATCCACAATCACACATGCTACGTTAACATATTAGGCAGTAAATTAAGCTTCTTGTCGTTTTGAATAACACTCAATGCAGTAGGAAATATAGCTAATATTATAGCTTTGGAGTAGACGAAGCAACACTTTCCACAGAGCAAGATATTTTTAACATTCTTTATACCTTAGTATGATGTTCACAGACTGTTCTGAGGAGGTGGTTAGCCCAGTGAGAACCCAGAAGACTTAAAATGATTTTGATCTTCCCTGTCCTCTTGACCCTTTAATCCCAGTTCCTGATGCATTTCTTTTTGGCTAGGGACAGACATTCAAAAAGCCTAAGCCTGAGCTGATCTAATCTTTGCTGGTTAGTCTAACCTGGCTAGGCTAAACCAGTTTGTAACTGTACAGACATCCCCTCTGGAATGAAAAAATGCAAGCACATGCCTGTGGTGTCTCAGGCTAGAAGCTGAGGAGCACTAGAACAGCCCTCCCTTCCCTTATACAGTGCTGAGCTGAGGCAGGGTATAGCCAGGCCCCAGCAGGACGTTCTGATTAGGGAGCCCACTTCTCCCCCCACCCCACAGCCCAGCAGGGAGTTCCCTACATAGTGTTATCACCCCTAACTCAGTGTTTATCAGCTCTTTAAGAAAACAACAGCCTCTCTCCATTAGTTCAAGCTCTTCTTGAACAGCTTTTCCAAGAAAGGAATGGAGGGACATTACCAGCTACCTGTTGATTAGCTCCACAAAGCCCTAAATTGACACAGTCCTGTCTGCCTTTTTCTGTCTCCCACAGCACAGACCATAGCCTACACGTGGTATGCTAGCTAATGCTGAGAGGTGTCTGTGTAAGGCAGAGGGGAGGGGGGATCCCTGCTTCATCAGGGAGTGGTGAAGGGGAGTGGGGGAGCAGGAGGAAGCCAGCCAGACCCTGCAGTACCAGCAGTCTTTGCCAGAGCTGCAGCCAGGGAGCAAAGGGGAGGGGCCAGCCCAGCTCTCTGGAGCAGAGAGCCTTGCCCAGCCAAGAGAGTGTGCCAGGATGCTGGGGGACTCTGATTTAACTTAAAGCAGAAAGGGGCCTGGGGCTGACATTGCATTAAACCGGTTTGACCCAAATCAATTAAGTCAGATACTACATTCAACCAAATTTCCCTCAAACCGGTTTTGGCAATTTTCAAACTGGCTTATGTGCACAGAATTTGTTATGTTATAGGTTTAAACCAGTTTCTGATCACTTAAACTGGTTTATGTGTAATGTCTGTCCCTAGCCTTTGAGATCAGCATTTCCTCTGTGCTGCAAGCCTTTTTTTCCACGCAGCTTTTTCTATATGTCCCTTTCCACAGTCCCTTGGCTCCTCTGTCCTGCTGTGGGTGACCAAAATGTTGGGATGTACCCCATTTGGTTAGCTTATGCAGTGGCAACAGCTAAATGTGGGATGGTGTGCCAGCCAATCCCACTACCTGCCCTCTAGCACTGCATGTCTTTCTGCTTCCCAGAAATACTGTTGTGTCTAGGACTTGGGCTCACGGGCCAGTTGGTTAATGATATTCTGTTTGCTTTGCATATGAGAGGTTGCAGAAAATGTAATGTGTATAGGAAAATATATATCTTTCTTTCCATGATTGGCTATAGCAATCAGTTATTTGATTAGGGGAAACAGCTGCAAAACAGTATTTTTCCCAATTGCTGCATTCTAACTGAGCTCCCTGTCTTGGAATCCTTCTCAGAGGTCCCATTTGTTCCCATTCCCTTCATACCTTTTCTCCCTGCAGTCCAGGCTGGCCAATGTCACCAGCTTCTCCCTTAAAAAAAGTTGGGGGTGGGGGAAGGAACAGATCAACATAAATGTGCAGAAAAGAGCGATTTCAACAATGGTGAAATGATTAAGCCTGATAACAATTAAAATTGATGGAATTCCACTAAGATAGGTAGAATTATACTATCTTAACATTCAGATTTCTTTTGGCAGTCTCAATATCTGGGGTAAGTTCCCATTTTTCCACTACTTCTGGATAAAGGTATGACTCAGCATGAGTGAAAGTATCAGAATTCAGCCCATTAACACACCTCTTAACACATCCTGAATAGAGCCAGTCTTAGGAAACTAAATCCTTTAACTGTCCTTTGCCATTAAGCAGGATTTCTGATCTGCTAATTGTCTGGGAAGGAAAGTATGGATAAGAGTTGGTTCTCTGAAGATCTCAGAGTTCTGGTACACAATGTTCACCCTGTCTCATCTGGCACATATGGCATCAAAAACTGGTGGTGATTGTGGGGGATTGTTCATTTACAGCCCCTGTAGAAAAATAATTTAAACACAAGTAGAGTTGTTTCCCTACAAATTCAGTTAATACATGTTGTAGCCTTCGATGTTTAAAATAACAAACTAAAGAACCCTGTAGAGCCTGGCCAGTTTATGAAATCTTGGCCTAAATCCAGTTGGGTGCAGATGAATGCAAACTTCACCCTCTCTTCAGCACTCCATGCAAGGCACATATCCCATACAAAAGATAAATATAGAGTGTGTTGGGGGCAATATACACACCTTTGGTCCTGGGGCCCCAGGTAATCCTGGGGGTCCAGCTTCTCCTTTACCTCCCCCGAGCACATTACCAGCATCTCCCTTCTCTCCCTGTTGGCAAGGAAAAATAACCCAGTCAATTAAATTTGTTCACCTCCTTGTAACCTCACCTGCCTTGCTGGTTGTTTTCAGAGTGGGTTGGGGGGTGAGGTGTGAGCAGTAACCCCAGTAGCTGGCTGCCCGATGATATCCTGGAATGCAGGTGTAGTTTATTTTGTTATTTATCAATGAATATGTTTAGAGTGAAAACTAACAAAGCCAGCCAAAGCTGCAGCTGCTAACGCCTCTCCACCTTTGGCTGTAGCACTCTGTCGCAGGGCACCTGAAATGCCCTGCTCCTAGAAAGAGGGACAGGTGCCAGTTGCCAGGGCAATCACAGTTTGGTCAGCTGACCAGAAGGGGGCAGAGCCTGGCCTATATAAACAAGCCAGGCTGAGGCCAGAGACCGTTTCCCTCTGGCAGCTGAGGAAGTTAGAGCTCTGCTGAAGCAGGCAGGGTAGAGAAGCCCGATGGTCTGAACAGCTACCGGGTGGAGAAAGCCCTGGGAGGGATTTGGGAGGCTAAATGGCCTGATGGTTTAGAGTTTGTTTTAGCCAGGAGGCTTAGCTTTGCATTGTAGCCGGTTGGCTCATGTTATTACATTCTGTTGTTTGTTGTTACACCAGAGGACTGGATGAGGCTGATAGGGGTTGGAGGAGGCCTCATGGGGGGCTCCACGGCAGTGTGGGGACCCCGGTGCCAGAGAGGGCACAGTATTCAGGGATGCACTGACCGCTGCCCTGAGAAGGGGGATAGTGGAATGGGGGCCAGGTAGGGTCGAGGCCGCCTGAGCCCCCACAGGAATTGTAGACCCGAGGAGGGGATTTAGGAGCCAGGCATGGCTTTGGCCACCTGAGCCCCAATGGTGAGAAGCCCCAGAGGGTGCTTGTGTTAAGGCCAAAGGAGGGGATTCAGGGCCAGGTACGACTATGGCCACCTGAGCCCCAATTGTGAGGCAAGGCCCCAGGGTGGGCAGAGAGCACGGGAGAAGCCAGGGAACATCTGTGAGGATGCAGGCCATCTGAGAAATTGACTAGACAACATCCGGGACATCCACAAGGCTTGGGATGTGGTATTAGGGGTGGTAGGAGCCACGCGTAGCCCTTAAGGCGTGAGGGCACCAAGTCACCCTAGACGGGGCACAAACTGGAGTACGTCAGGGGTACTGTGTCAAGGAGGACTAAAGGCAGCCTCCCTTTAATACTCTTAATACTCTTAACATCAAAGACATGTCAGGTGAGAACGAGGGTGCATTGACAGCAACTTGGGACAGTAGGGGGCGCCAGGAGAGATCACGGCCACTCTTAGGACCCTGCCCCGTGACACACTCCATTATCAGATTTGAGTACAAGGTTCAGCCAAAGCACTGCAGACAGTACTGTGCTGCCAGCACTCTAACAAGGAGTGCTTCAAAACTTCTCCACTTCAGGAAGTGATATATGTGACCCCCTTTGTGGGGGGGAAGGTGGGGGGAGAACCTTCTAGCATCACACAAAATCCAGCCATTCTGTTTACCCAGTCACTCTGGATAAACTCCCTGCCTGGCCCAATCTAGCTTCTTTCATCTCCTATTGCTTTTCACCTCCTACCTCTCCAGCAATATATTTGATAGCTTTGCCGTGTGAATTCCTTTCTGCTTTTGCAGCCCACAGGGTGTACCAATGTACATTTGCTCATGGTGTTTCCTCATTGTGCCTGAATCCTTTTCTACAATGACCCTGTGTGAAGCTTCGGTCCCTGATTCATTTCAGCAGCGATTCGGCCCAATTCGGTGGCTGAATCTCTAAATCCAAATTGAATCAGAGGACCATTTAATCTCTCCAGTTGAATCGGAACCCTCTGAATCAACTTGGAGAAATTCAGAAAGATTTGGCAATTAGGACATAGACATAGCTTTAAATGTTTTTTCTACATACCTCTAGGTAGCAGGTGGCTCATGAATGCTGCGATGCTGGGGCACATGGAGTGTCCCACAGGAGCATGGGGGACTCCCCAGTGTGCTTGGCAGCAGACCCAGAGGTGGGCCAGAAGCACTGCACTTCTGGTTCACTTCCGGGTCCACTGGGGAGCGCACTGGGGGCCTCTCATGCCCCCTGCCTCAGCAACTGGTGCCTCCTGGGTCTGGGGGGGGGGGCACCTGAGGTCCTCCTGCAGCTGATTGCTAAGCCAGGGGGTCACGGAGGGGCCCCCTGGCGCGCTCCCTGGCAGACCTGGAAGTGGCCTGGAAGTACTTCTGGTCCACTTCCAGGTTCGCTACCGAGCACGTAGGGGGGACCCCTGCGCTTCTGTAGGACATTTCATCCACTCCAGCACTGCACTGTTCATGAGCTGCACTGGTACCTTGAGTTACGTAGAAAAAACATTTAAAGCTGTGTCTATGTCCAAATCGCTGATTTATCTGAATCGGCATCGAATCTTCAGATTTGGATTCAGCCAAAATGAATCGGGGACAGTGATCCAAATCAACAAATCAAATCACTGTCCCTGATTTGGGCCAAACCCAAATCGAATAGAACCCACTTTGTACACCCCTACTTTACAGTAGTATATTCAATCTATAGCCTCTTTGCTGACTTTCCATAAAGAATAAAAATCACTGCCAGTTGTGGCTGAATTTTGGGGGGAAGGCGTGTGACATATACTAAGATCTGTATTAAAACCACTAGTTTATTTTACATACAGCATCCAATAAAGAATATTCAGTTACCACTAGTCTGAGCTGGATTTTGAAAACAATGCCCTGAAGATGAAAGAATGTATTTTCCTATAAGTCCCTTAAATTGCTCTTCCTTCCTACTGTATAGACCAGATTCATCATCGTTATAAAAATAGGTATGTCTCTGGTGCCTCTGGTAGAGTTGACCCCATTAAGTCCTCATATATTTGATCCTCAGTGTTTTATTTCTGGGTGCATGACATTGTTTTGTCTTGTTTTTTTTCTTTAAATCAGTAGAGTTGTCATTCTAGGTACTGAGTTATTTTTAAAACTTGAATAATCATTTTAAATAATACTGTTAATATAAGTTGTACAGTATTTTGCTGCTGCTTGAACTGGCCTTGAAAAATGATAGCTTGCAGCTACTGAAAAGGGAGGTATTTTAAGGTAGGATGAGGAATCTTGTCCCCAAAGAATTTATCCTTCTTTCCTCAGGGGAACCATCCATAGAATCATGTTTTTCTTGTCTGAAGAGCCTGCTTCTACCATGCAGCTAGTGTAGAGAAAACATGGTAACTATATGCCAGTGTATTTGTATATGTGCATTTACATGCATGTGTGCAAGTGTGGGTGTACGTGTGCATGCAGTCTACAGTCTTATTTATATTATAAAGCTCTGCCCTCATAGCCAGTGTTGCTCTCCCAACAGAAGAAGGCTTCTGCCTGCAAAGCTTGTTTTTTCAGGGGAGCTGATGTAGCTCTTGCAGCAGACAATCTCCTTCTGTTGAATGCCTGTGTCCACATCAGGAGGCACCGATACCAAAGTACTGCATTAGTAAGTAGCAACAACCCAGTAGCATAGGCAAACCCTGCAGCTGGTCCATACATGGATGCAAGCTGCCTGATGCCATACTGAGGGGAAAACAAACTGGGATGAAAAGTGACAGAATAGGTCAGAGATTGTGACAAACCTTTAGTCCGAGGAGCCCAGGCAAGCCAGGATCACCGGCTTTTCCTTTCTCTCCCTGTTGATAAAAAGCAGATAGTTAGGGGCTGGCTCTTAAAAGAGTTTTCTCCCTTGCAACGCCAGCCCAAAGTGGTGGGCAGATGTCATCTGTTACAATGCTGGAGTATTGCTAAAACTCCCTTCTTTTTTTTCTTTTTTTTCTCTGTGGGATTTTCTTCTAAGAGGCAATCAAACTTTTCAAAGTTGGAAGGTGCCTCTTTGCCAAGACTTCAGGATCTGCTTATTATGTTAACACTTTCTCCTGTCAGTGCTATCCTTTCCCCTTATGCCTTATGATCTTATAGTTCTAGATTTTTGCATTTCTTTCTTTGTTTACCCCCCCCCATTTTTCCATGTCTTTTTGCCTCAGACCAACACAGCTACCAAATAGATCCTTTATGATCTTAATGGCATTGGCAGTTCCTTCCCATAGATTTTTAGCAATAAAAGGCTGCTGTACCCAACCATGTAAAGAGCCATTCCAAACTTTAGAATTAAACTTTAATGGAGTATTTGCCTCCTGACTTGTATTGTTTGTTTGATTAAAACCTTAGTTTTCCTCCAGGTGCAATCTTTTTGTATGGTGTGAATCCAAAGAAACCTGTTGGATTTACATGCATCAGAACATGAAACGGTTGGGGGAGGTAGGGAGGTGCTGGTATAGGATAATTATAAAGGGCGACTCTTTACATATGACTTGTCCCTAGTTAAACCTTATTATTATGCAGGCATTAATTATTTTAATAAGTGTAGTTTTTGCAAAGTCCTAAAAACCAACATTTACAAACTCACTTACATGGATTGCTCTAGGTGTTGCTAATTGTTTGTCACTTATAGTTATGCTCATTCTATAGTGCACTCTCATTCAGCACATTAATATTTGAAAATTAGCAGCAGACAAAAATCCTAACATGGAATCAAGCAAAAGAGACACTTCACATCCTCATTTCCATTGCATTTAAATGAGCTGTGATAATTTCCAGCACTGCAGATTGGCCCTGGGAGGTGTCAGTTCTTGAAGTCATCTTTGAGGCGATCTTGCACCTCATCAGGAATCTTAGTGCTCTGACTGTGCAAGAACTCTAAAACAAAGTTCTACTAGTTACCCAAATACAAAGCCTTTTTCAGCATCAGGTCCCACGTAAAACTTCATACACTTGTGACTAGATAGCATTGTGCAGCATGGCTTGATAATGTGATACCACCAGACATTGCCTGAGGGGTGGCACTTGAAATAACTTTCCACATCAGTTTTTAAAGATGTTACTGCTCCTGCTGCCACCACAACTGTTTACAATGCAACTACAGTGCACGACCCAACCTGAATGATATCTTTAAGCACACTTCCAAACTCACTTGGCAGTAAGGGCATCTTGGAGATGCTGCTTATGCCCTTTTTAAGGCCCTTGATATATCCATTGCTTGATTATATTTGTTCATACTGTAGTAAATTGATAACACCAAATCTTTCCCTCACTGCTATTTAAAAATCAGTGCATCATCTCTAAAGCAATAACATTCTATACTGCTCAGTGCTAATGAAATGAAGTGGAAACAGGAGTATGGAAAGCTAAAAGGACAGAAGAGGACCAGATAGATAATTCATGACAGGACCACTAGCAAGCAAAAAATGCAGCAGGAATAGCAATTGGAGCAGCTGGAGAAATACAGTTTGGATGCATAATGGGCACGTGCATGCCACCCAGTGTTCACTTTGGCAAAGCAACCTTATTTTATTCACTGTAATATTTGTTGTGTGCCTTAGAGGTTTGTTCCACAACAGACTCAGTGCCTGACAAATTCTGGATAAATTCCTGTTCTAGTCTGTTCATAGTGTATACGCTTTAATGTTAAGCCCAAATTCAAGGTATTTTGAATGACTTCCCCAGAGGTTCTGTTGTAAAGATAGCTAGCATGTTTAGTTAGCATGTTAGCAAAGATAGTTAGCATGTTTTTTCTTACTCTTCCTTTTTTGCTGTTGCAAGTACACTTACAAATATTTTAGCCTTACAGAGAACAGGTTTAATACAGTAACATTTGTTGTTAGAGATATTTTCTTACCTGTAATTCTTAGTTCTTCAAAGTTAGTAACTTTTTAAAGTTAATATAAGCAAAGAGCGTACATGCACAAGGCAGTTACTTGCCTGCATTTCTTAAAAGTGCATAGATATGCAGACCATTTTGAAAGCAGGTTAACTTACTTTTTAAAGCAATGGAAATGTGCTATATATAACTTTGTAAAGCAGGAGTTGACACCTATGGCCCAGTCCACAAAACTGTGGCTTCAGCAGTGAGGGTCTCTGTCTGCTTTGTGACAGTCAAGCAGTGGCAGGCTTCTGTGGAAGACATGGGCTGACTGCCCACAATGTGCCTCAGTCAGGCGGTTAGAGGACTCAACCCATGTTGCGCTACAGCTGAACAGCAGGGAGAAATAGTGGAGACAGCCAAGTCCTAGTGCTGGCCTACCTCAGACCCATGCTGGGTCATTTTGACCCACTGCTGGAAAATATTGCCAACTCCTGCTCTTAAATAATCAGAATCAAGAGTCTGTGACTCTACTGCAACAACAACAACATCCAGAAAACAAGAATTCTAGATAAAGAATGCCTTTTTCCTTGCATGCCATATTCTGTACCTGTGCATGTTGGTGTACATTCATTTCAACAGAGGTCAAGGACAGATATCTAACATGCATGGTACTTGCATGAATACTCTGAGAAAAGGCATGCATGCTATTGCTTATGACAATTAATTAAAGGAAAAGATATTTGTTCTAGACACTTCTGACCCCCCCACCAACAACAGCCTTTTTATAAGACATTCTAACTTTCAAAATTCCCAATAGTCATTCTTCCCTTCATAACATACTCATTGTTATCATGAACTAATGATTTTCTCCCTGGAGAAGACAATAGGCTGGCTTGCATTTCCCAAGTTTAGAATATTGGTCATTTCTAGAATGTCTGAATCTGTTCAGATTGATCCACTAGCTGAATACACATTAGTGTATGTAGAGTGTTTTCTGAGATGCTGAGGAGCTGGCAGTAGAAGTCAATAATTGAAAAGAAGTAAGTAGTGATTAGAGATGGGGACATGGTATTTAGCAGTTCCAAGATGAAAGAACATATCCTAACACTTCCAAACAGCTTCATTTTATAAAAGTCCCCTGTTTTTTCTAGAGTTTATAAGACCGAAATCCACATTTAGTCCTGAGCAAAAATGGACTTACCAGTAACAAATTCTACTAATAATGACCTGACTATACTCACAAATAGGTGTTTAGAAGTACAAGTGCTCTGATTTCCACTTGCAACTTACCTGGCACCTGCAAAAATTGTGTGTTGCTCACACAATCTAGCTGTTTCAGTAAATCAGTGCATTAGTTTGGATATCAAGGGATCTTTCTCTCCTGAATAACCTGTTGTCTCACTCCATTCTGAGTCCAGCCTTTTGCTTTGGCTGTATTCAGCATTATTTTCTTTCCCATGTACTTTAAAGATAAAGATTATTGCCAATGGGAAGCTGTCATAAGGGGGGCCCTAGCAGAAAGGGACATATAAAGACTCAGCATAAATATTATTTAAGACATGTTGATTCCAGTGGTGTTCAGATTACTGGCACCTCAGGTCAGTTATTACTGCTGGAATTAAAACTTATCAGGAGAAAGCTAAAACCAAATACTTAATTCCTTTAAAAAATTAATTTGCTCCCACTTCTTGTTCTGTCTCTTGCAAGCAGTAACATACAAAGCTCACTCCACCCATGCACTGAGAGCATCAACAATGGGACACGAGCATTCCACTTCAAGCACAGAAATGCAGCGCAAAACAGTCTCTCTTCAGCCAGTGCCAAAGAGGAGGAACGGCCCAGTATAGCAGTGCTAAGAAACCAAGCCCAAACACACAATGTCCTACCCTCTGCCCCCTTTTCCCTGGCAAACCTGGGGGGCCCATCCTCCCTGGAACTCCAGGTTCTCCCTTGTTGATTAAAAAAAAATCATCTGTTATATGGCTGATTATCTCTGCAAAGCACAACACACCTGGCTTAAGATCAAACAAAACTTTGCTGCCCTGTGTTCCTGTGAGCATTCAAGGATATTTTTGCAATATTTTTTGCTGCATTGTTTTACATGATATTGATATAACTGGACATAAAACCTAGGACCAATTCACACAATGACTGTGAAAAAGACTGCATCCTTATTCTGCAAAATGGGCATGTGCCTAGTGGAGGTACAAGTACAAGTGGGGAGGAGTGGTCTGGGAGACTGTGAGATAACATATTCTTCAGTTAAACTGTGTTGCTATATATCCTATAGGACAGACAGGAAAAGAAATAGAGGAGCCAAATAATATGCCTACAGGCAAAGCAGGAAGGAATAGGAAAGGGAAAGAACCAAAGAGAGACTATTTGCAATATGGAAGTCTCTATAAAACGTGCATCTCCCTCTGTTACGAAGAAAAGTTATTCAGCAGGTGTACCTACACAAGATGCTAACTGTGCAGTAGCCTAATAACAATGTGCAGTAGTGTGCTGGGCAAAAACTGTGCTAATACACGACTGTGCAGTAGTTTTAGGTTACTGCACAGTAAGCATCTCTAAACCCATGTGCCAGTGCTAGAGCACAGTAGCACATGTTACTGTGCATTGATTTAGTACTTGGTTAACCAAGTGCTTAATGCACAGTAACTGTGGTGCATTAATGAATGTGTAGACATGCCCAGTTTGTCTCAAGCTCAGGTACCATATTGACCTTGGGCCAACTCTACAAACAATGTAGGAAATGCAGATTTGGAACAGCTATGCATTTCAAGTGATACCTTTTCTCCTGGAGTGCCTGGCTCTCCCTGTATGAGGAAAAAATGGAAAAATAAATAGTGAGAAGACAAGAAAAAACACGGGGTGGACCCCCATGTAGAGCTACTAAAAAGAAAAAATGAGTGTTTGCAGAGAAGCCCTCATGCCAATGCCTTGATGCAGTATTTTAATTTGAATTTAGATTTTTGTAAGTCAGGGCATACAGACAATTTGGGAAATGTTAAAGGCTTGCTAATGGAGACACGTTTGATTTTATTTGTTTTTGTATGAGGCTCTTGTTTTTGTCCTTATTTTGAAGGCATGGTATATAGCCGTAGGCTGAAAGCACTACTGATAAAATGCAGGTGCATGGGCAACTGGTGCCTCCTGAGTCAGGGGGGGCATGTGCCCCCACAGTAGCCAGTCAGCAACTGGGGGGGGTGTCCCCCCACAGCCAATTGCGCCGACCCGGAAGCGCAAGCTGGCACTTGCAGGGGGAGGCACCAGCGCTCTCACCTGCCCCCCTTGCCCATTGCCTAAGTGGGGAGCACTGGCTGTCAGGGGGTGCGCCACTGCTCTCAGGGGGTGCACATGCACCCCTGTGTACCCCCTACATGTCGCCACTGTGCAGGTGTACAACCAATTTGAGCTGTTTTTCAAGAAACAACTTCCAAGGCCTGCCTGTTTAAAAGCCATGCAACAAGGATCATAGCAAGAAGTCTGGGATTGTCTGGTTAGATCTCTCACAATTTCAGGAAGATGCTAATGCTGACATTTTTTTCCTGAGCTGCTTCCTTCACAGCTATGCTGGCCTTAGCATTTCTGCTGCTGCTATTATTGCTAACCATTTGTATACAGTAACACCCAGAGCCTTCAATTACAAGTGGCTCCTTCTTGTGTACAGTGCTTTACAAGTGTGGGATCGTGGTGGTGGCAAAGCTATCTCAGCCAATAAGAATGGGAGAGAGAGGCTTCATCACCACTCAAAAAGAGTGCTTCTTTCCTCCAAGCATTTTCATAAAAGCATAGCAGTCCATGTTTTCCTTGGGACATGATATTAATTTGAGACAATAAACTCTGGCACAAAGTTCACACCAAAGTTTATTGCTCCCCAGGACAGTGTTTACATGTGTGCCTGGAACTGCATGATGTTGAACTGCGGTGAAGCAGCCCTGGCTGGCAGGGGACCCTGGGGGCATCTTGCTAGTCCAGGGCTGCTCCCACCCAGCTTAATGTGCTGCATAGTAGGCCTGTGCAAATAGGGAAGTATTTGATTTGGATTCAGCCAATTTGGAGGACAGTGATTCAATTAGGAGATTCGGATCACTGTCCTGAATCAATTTGACCAAATTGGCTTCAGAAGATTCAGCGCTGATTCAGAGAGATTTGGCCATAGACTATAATGGGGAATCACTGAAATACCTGTAACTTTGTCATTCTTTGGCAGATTTGGATGAAAACAGCAGGGATGATAGTTCATTCTGAGGGCATGAAGCCTGCCGTGCTTCAAGGAGATAGGTGCAGAGGTTTCTGGGAAACTGCACCTCGAACTGCTGAAAGCAAAACGCATGTTGCATATGTGTCAAGGCAGATTTGAATTAAAACAGCAGGAATGGTAGCCCATTTTGAGGGCATGAGGCCTGCCAAGTTTCAAGAAGATAGGTGCAGGGGTTTCTAGGAAACTGCACCTCCTGACAAGCAAAACTGGTGACATAACTTTGTGTGTGTTATGTCACAGTGGGATGAAACCAGCAGGGATGGTAGCTTGTAAGAGGGGGCCTTCTGGGTGCTCAGGCAGAAACAGCTCACAAAAGGGATAGAAAAGCTGCAGACAGAGGCTTATGTGCTGTTTCTACATCCCTTTCCGAGAACACTGATTGGAAGGGGACTCAGGGAAAGATCACAGTCACTGGCCAGCTACAGCACTGGCCTGCTCTCCCTTCCTCTTTTCAGTTTCTGTTCCCCTTAAAGATTGCCTTCTGAATCTCCAGATCTCTGAATCTTTTCTGAATCGATTCAGAGGCTCCGAATTGATTCGGAGGGGTTTTTTGGTCTCCCAATTTGATTGGATTTAGTGATTTAGCCTCTGAATTGGGCCAAATCTTCTCTGAATCAGCGACCAAAGCTTCACACACCCCTATTGCAGAGGCACTGGGGCATGAGGGTGCTCCAGTGAAGGACTAGCCAGCATGACCCAGCCAGTCTCAGTCAGCATCTACACGTACGTTGCAGTGGAATAAATACATCCACCATAGGACACTATTTGTGTTGGACAGTACTGTCCTACAGTGGAGTTAATTATTTTACTCTGGCTTAATAGCACTGCATGTGTAGATGCTGATGGTGATGCTTTAGTGCAGAGCTAATTACTTAGCTCTGCAGTAAATGTCTCATGTAGACGCACCCCCTATTATTATTCAGTGGGTTTTGGAATTCATCTGTGCACCACTTGGCCAGCTAATCTGGCAATTCCTGCGTTTACTGATTTGAAAGGTTTTCCTGTCACCATGGTAGCTGAACCCTGGTGTAAGGTTTACTTAAGCAGACATTTATTTGGCTAGATATAAAATGTCTGTGTGTCTGATGTCTATATATTTATATTTATTAGAAAATAACATAGAACCAAGAAATATGGAGGTTCAAATACAAGTTCAGATTTTGAGTTGAGAGGAGCTGAAAAAAAGTCAAGTTTCTCTTGATTTCATTAGGCTTAGAGTGGATACAGGAAAATTTAGCTGACCAATCTGGGGAAGGGCTTAGGCCTTCTTTCACTGGTGTCAGCAACTAAGTAGACAGTTCCCTAGTTCTTCCCATTGAAAGGAATAGACATTCTCCCTTTTTAATCTATCCTGAGTTTCTAATTTTGTGTGGATGAATCTTTACCCTGACATTGCAGGAAAGGCAATTAATGTCTGTGTTTTCTTTTAATCCTTGCCTTTCCCAGCATGATCAATGGCCATCCATCTAGGACTACAAGCTATCTCTCCTATCTATGTCCTAACCTTCCCTCTTCTCCTCACTCTGGCCTAACAGGCTGCACTTTAATGCAAAACTGACCTTCATCCCTGCAGCAGCCATTCCAGGAACCCCCTGACAGAAAGAGAGGAAAGAACACTTTGAAATTAAGTAAATATATATATTCTTACATAAACAGTATCACTGGGTGAAAAGTTTAAAGGAATCCTTGTCTCCTTTTCCAAATCTCAGAAGAGACATAGTAGCAGCTACAGCTACACACATCCATCCTTATTCCCCAAAATGGGGAGTTTCCTTATGGTAGTGGCTCTGCTGTCTAGTAAAACAAAGAGACTATGCCATGGAAGTCCCCACAGGCTCAACCCACTCAGATGAAACTACTATTTCCTTCCTCCAAATGTAGTTGTTACTCTGTCACATTGGATCTGTGACCCAACAAGAAGCAGTGCTGGCTCACTGAAAATCAGATAGAAAACATGAAGACCCCCTATCAACTAAAATGTTTGAATTCAGGTCCTTTTTTTTTTTAATGTCTCTGAAAATGGTCAAATCAGAACAGCGGGAAAAATGTTCTTGGTCTTGCTCACCAGCATTGCTCTGTAGTATCACAGAATCCAAAACATTTAGTATGAGCTTTGTGAGGGATCTATGAAGCCAGCTACCATGGAAAAAAACTCTTTCAAGCACTCAAATTCTTGCATCATTCTGCAAAGCAAAGCAAAACACCACCAACAGCTTATGGAATGTAATCTTCCCCTGGAGACTGAGAAGGGTGTTGACTGCCCCCTTGAGACAGGTGCTCCTGTGGGTAGGATTATATTTCCCTTAAAGACATGGTGTGAAAGCAAAACTTAAACATCATTCCCTTGCTCAGACCACATCTTTGTATACTAAATGTTAGTACAGGTTAGGTTCTTTACACATTTCCAGTTATAAAAGCAAATGTGAAGGGTAATGAAGATCTAGGAAGGGATGTAGAGCAGGAGGAAATGAGGCAGGGTTAGAAATGGGATACAAGAGGGACTGGGGATATAGCAGATAAGAGGAAAAGAGATGGAACAGGAGAGTTCATAGCCAGAAAGAGCTTGGAAAAGTTCAAACGGGAAGAATGTGAAGCAAGAGTGGGACAGGATCATACCTCTCAACTTTCTGAAACAGAAATCAGGGACAAAGCTAAAAAACACAAGGACAGAAGATGGAAATCAGGGATTCTATGTAATAAAAGGGGAAAAAAAGCATTCAGAAATGTATCAGAGGTGAGTAGTTTTTAGTAAGTATGGGCCAGAGTCATGAAAGGGATCATGTGGCCTGGGGTTTGGATTTTACTGGGCAGATAGCATCCCTATTCCTTGTGTTTCCACTTTAAAACTGCAGTGAATAATTCCAGTGATATTTTCCAATGTTTATTTTTTAATTTCAGTGAGCACACAGAGACAGGGGCCCTGATTCATCACTGCCCTATTCCAGTTTGACACTGGTGTGATGCCATTTATTTCAGTGGAATAACACAAGCAAGAAACTTAAGTTTGTGATGGTGAAGTTGGCCCAATAGCATGCTCATTTCCATTTTACAACGTGCTGATTTCCTAGAAATACTGACTATCAGGAGGTCTCATCAAAATAAAGCATTAAGGATCTGATGATGTTTTCAGTGGGACTAGAGGACATGCAGTTCGTTGCAGAATTGAGCCTCCTGGCACCAGGAATAGGCAGGTCATTTGTTCAGTAAAATGGCTCCCCTATTATCCCTTTGATAAATTAGGCCCTTTATTTTTAATTTTAGAAGCAGAAAGAAAATAGTAGAGAAAGTGAGAAGAATCATTGTAGAAACCAAATAAGGGCCATCCCTGAATGTCAGGGACAGTTGAGAGGTATGGGTAGGGTCGATGAACTAATGCCACTCCTTTCCATTTCTTTTAAGGTACCTTAGCTCCATGTCTTCCTGGCAGCCCTGGCATGCCCCTTTCCCCCTGGAGGCAGAAACAGAAACAAAGAAGAAGAAAAGGACAGACATGAGAGGAGTCCATGTTGGTGATCACGAGAAGAGTAGACCTTACATGCATGGCACAGTATGTCAAGACGTGCTTGTTAGTAAGACTGGAAAACAGTCTTGCCCTAACTCCAGCTTTTATTTTTAAGAAGACAGTTTCTCTTACTTTTCCTCCTTCGCACCTGTATGGATCAGAAAGATTGCATTGCCATACTCGTCTTAATGTCACTGTATATTTTTGCAGTAGGATAATGTGGACCCAATTCTTTTTGATGTCCTTGCTGATATAAATGAAAGCAGAATTAGGCCCTAAATTCTAATCTCAAGCCTGGTATCCTGGAAAGTTTTCTAATGCCAGTGTCAGCTCCTGTGCAGCATGTGAGTATGAAAATGTTTTCTTTATTTCTATGGCAAGCTTGTTATTACATATTTATCACTGTATCTGAGGTCAAATGGGAAAAAATATACACTAACCAGTATCCATATAATTATGTAGGTTTGCCTGGGAGAAAGAACACAAAGTTTATAATCACTGTCTCCAGCAAAAGCTGGAATAAATTGGTAGACTTTGTCCATGCCCTAAATAGCAACAGACCTGTCTTTCATCAGATCTGAGTGTCAGTTTTTCAGGTGTTTATAATCTACTTCTTTCTGCTGGATGGAGTGAGAGGTTGCCTGGGGCACGAAGGTCCTGAAAGTGCAGAGCTGTGTGGGTAAGCAGCTGGTACAAGTCTGGCCCCCTGCTGCCTAAGCTGACTTGGCAAAATTGATTAATTGACATAGACATAGACATAGACATCAGGGCTGGAAGGGACCTCGGGAGATCATTGAGTCCAGCCCCCTGCCCAAAGGGCAGGAAGTCAGCTGGGGTCATAGGATCCCAGCAAGATAAGCATCCAATTTACTCTTGAAGGTGTTCAATGTAGGTGCTTGAACCACCTCCGATGGCAGGCTGTTCCAGACCTTGGGGGCTCGGACAGTAAAGAAATTCTTCCTTATGTCCAGCCTGAAACGGTCTTGCAGGAGTTTATGACCGTTCGACCTAGTCATCCCTTGGGGCGCTCTGGTGAACAAACGTTCCCCCAGATCCTGGTGGTCACCCCTGATAAACTTATAGGTGGCCATCAGATCACCCCTGAGCCTACGCTTTTCCAGGCTAAAGAGTCCCATGCCTCTCAGCCTATCACGGTAAGATCTGTTTTCCTGACCCCTGATCATGTGCGTGGCTCTCCTCTGGACTCTCTCAAGCTTCTCCACATCCTTTTTGAATTGTGGAGCCCAAAACTGGACGCAGTACTCCAGCTGTGGCCTCACCAAGGCCAGGTACAGGGGGAGAATGACGTCCCAGGATTTGCTCGAGAAGCATCTATGGATGCAAGCCAGCGTTTTGGTCGCTTGACTAGCTGCAGCATCACATTGCAGGCTCATGTTCATCTTGTAGTCAATGATGACCCCCAAGTCTCTTTCTTCTGTAGTGCTATCCAACGTAGCACTGCCGAGCCTATAAGGATGCTGGAGGTTTTTCCTCCCAAGGTGGAGAACCTTGCATTTTTTGGTGTTAAACACCATCAGGTTCTCGTCTGCCCATTTGCTGAGGCTGTCCAGGTCAGCCTGGATCACCCGCCTATCTTCTGGCGTGGATGCTTTGCCCCAAAGTTTGGTGTCATCGGCGAACTTGGCCAGTCCACTCCTGAATCCAATGTCCACATCATTAATGAAGAAGTTGAACAGTATAGGTCCCAGGACAGAGCCTTGAGGGACCCCACTGGTCACAGGGCACCATGATGAGTGACCGCCATCAATTACAACCCTCTGGGTCCGACCACAGAGCCAATTTCCCAGCCAGCGGATCGTGGTAGAGCCAAGGCCACAACTGGCCAGTTTGGCCAAGAGGTGATCATGGGATACCAGATCAAAAGCTTTTTTGAAGTCAAGATATATGACATCAATCTCTTCTCCCTGGTCCAGGTGATAGGTCACCTGGTCGTAGAAGGAAATGAGATTGGTCAAACAAGAGCTACCCGCAACAAACCCGTGCTGGCTGTCCCTCAGGATGTTAGCTTGCGCCAGTCCCTCAAGGATGGCTTCCTTAATAAACTTTTCTAAGATCTTCCCCAGGATAGAAGTCAGGCTAATGGGCCTGTAGTTAGCCGGATCCACTCTCCTCCCTTTCTTGAAGATCGGCACCACATTGGCCTTCTTCCAGTCTTCGGGCACTACACCAGAGCGCCAGGAGTTTTCAAAGATCCGTGCCAGGGGCTGGGCTATGACACTCACCAGCTCCTTGAGTACCCTGGGGTGCAGATTGTCAGGGCCGGCTGACTTGAAGGTATCCAGCTTCTCAAGGTGTTCCTTCATGAGGTCAGCATTTATGGAGGGTAGGGGATCCCCATCACCCAGATCTCCCTGTCCCATAGCAGGCATGGGTGTCCCATGGGACTGATGAAAGACTGATGCAAAGTACCTCTTTAATAGGTTGGCTTTTTCCTGGGCATCAGTTGTCAGTTGCCCCATCTGATTTAGCAGGGGTCCAATGTTGCCCTTGCTTTTCCTCCGGCTCCCCACATATCTGAAAAAGGACTTTTTGTTGTCCTTGATGCTTGAAGCTAGTTGGAGTTCAGTTGCAGCCTTGGCTTTCCTGGTTTGCTCCCTGCAGGACCGGACCAGTGCAGAATAATCCTCCTTGGAGGTGAATCCCGTCCTCCATCCTTTGTAGGCTTTCCTTTTTAGCCGTAGGAGGTCCGCTAGGCTAGTCCGCTAGAGATTAACAATTGCATCGTTAATCTCTCTGTTGATTAATTACAGTGTTGATTAATTTACTGAAGCCTAGTAGTGTTGCATATGTAGGCAGTGACACTTTTTTCTGCAGCTAATTAGTCTACTCTGTACTTAAGTTCATATGTAGACATGGCCAGTGAGAACTAAACTAAGATAGCATCCCCGGAAGGAAACAGGGTTAAGTTGCTCCAGTATAACTTGTGCTAACCATAGAGAAATCAAGGCACAAAGGCAATTATTGCATAGTAAAGCCCATATACTGTTAACTGTGGGTACCAGGGAGAATTGTGGGCTTGTATCCCCATTCTTAACTACCATTGTGGGCTTGCAACCCCTAATTTGAGAACCACTGATTTTAATCTTTCTGGGGCTGCTCTCATTCCATTGGCATTGTGATTTATCATTCCTGTTACAATAGCACCAAAAGACCCCAAAGGAGAACATGGCTGCATGATGTCAGCCTCTGTACCAACATATAGTGAGAAACAGTCCCTGCCTTGAAGACAAAGTATGGGAAACACAGAGGTACCAGGAGATGAAGTGACTGGCCTGAAGTCAAACAGGTAGTTGATGGGAGAACCAGTTTTAGAACTTCAGCTCTTGTAACTCAACCTGGCAAACTGTCTCCTTGACTGCCAATAGGGTGGGTGAGTGTTTCATGAGCCCTAGGCACTGATTTATTGGGGACACTGAAATAGGGAGTCTGCACCACTACACCATTGTAGCAACTGCTGTTGCAGCAGCAGCCAGAGATGGGCAGACAGCGGGACCTTAAGTAGTCCCCAGAGCAAGTAAAGCTGACCACGCAACCCCTCTTTCCCACTTATGCTGTGGTAGGGTTTTTGCAAGGGTGTAAAATTTAGTTACACCTGTATCAACCATGGTGCTTCTTCATTGCTTTGGTGGAAACTAGGATGGCATTGTAAAATTCAGTCCATATTTCCTAATCTTAGAAGGCAGGCCAGGTTATTCATATTTAATGGTCACTACATAGCTGGTATTATTTATGGTACATGGTAAACATGGTGGATACAGAAACTCACTATGCAAGACTAAAAAACAGTTTAATGTTCCTGAAGAAACATGAGGGAAATGCACCTGCAAGCTCTGACAGTGGGGTTCTGTATGGTCTTTGGCTACAACTGATGTAACAAGTTGTTTAGATACAATAGATAGCTTATGGAATACTGCAAAGTAGATTTGCACCTTATAGACTAACTAAATCAGGTATATTGCAGAAACTTTCATAAGCAGTGGGTTTACTTCATCAGATGCTGCAAGCCCTCTGATTACAAAAGTTTATGCCATGTATCTCTGATTTAGTTGGTCTATAAGGTTCAGAGTGATCCTGCCTTCTGCCTGATTTCATATTAACACAGCTAACTACCTTTCATGAAATAGTACCATTCATTAACTGCTATTTCCATATGCAATTGATAGTTAATGCAGGAAAGAAAACATCTCTAATCACATCAGCTTTAGAACAGCATGGAGAAGAAGAAGAGTGCTTTCAAAGATAAACTATAAAATTAGCACTTCTTCTGATGCATGGCTATTTAGATTTTTAAGAGCAGCAGTGATGCCAGACTTGTCTTAGCACCCCAGCAGATGGCAGTCCAAGACCTCAACTTAAGGCTCAGGATTCCCAATAATGCAATAAGTCCTAGCCACTAGCAAAGTCTCCTCATCCCCTCTTCACCCATATGAAGCCATAAGGCTTTTGAAGCTGTGATATTTCTATCAGTGAAATCTCAAACCTTCCCATGATCACCAGCAGATCAGAAAACTTGATTTAGAAGCTGCAGATATGTCTGGAGATTATAAACCCATGTTCACCAGCTGTGCATAACATTTCTATCTACCTCTCTGAGTATTTCCCTCAACAGAAAATTCCATGGTGTATTCAGTGTTGGACAGGCTCATTTAGAAATCCAAATTGAGATTTTCAGGTGGGCTCAAGTACACATATATTACAAGCTGATCATCATTAATATTGCTATAACCATGTCTCAGCACTAAGTTATAAGAAGCCATTGTCTACGTGGGCCTCTAAGTAGCTTCCAGTTCATTCTGAAGTGTATAAATTCTCAATATTCTGCATATTAGCTCAAAGAGGAACTCCTGCCCTTATCAAGTGTGAACTGAATGATGAATTGAAGACTGCTGTAAAAGCAGGGAAACAGGAAATATCTAAAGACAGGAATATGATATTCTTATCATTCTGTTTACATTTCTTTACTCTTCATCTGCAGTTTTCATTTCCAAATTTAACGTGATGCTTAAGTCACTGAAAGTAGCTGGTGTGCCCTGGGGCCAAGTTCCAAGAGGGTACCGAGCAGTGACAAACAGGGAAGTAAGTGTTCAGGGAGACTAGAATACTCTCTGCTGTGGATCAGATGCTTCTGGACTACAATCCCTCTGATGTCAAAGGCACACTTATGACATTATATGTCTATAGAAAAAAGTATTAATACATCAAGGAGGAGGCACAGTTATATAAAAACACTCAGGGGCCAGATCCAGAGGTGGAGGCATGTGCAGTTTGTGCCACCTCACACCTCTTTGTGGTACCACAAACCACGTCTGGTATGTTAAAACATGCCCTACACTGCAAATTTGCAGCATGGGGGCAAAATTTGTTACTAGGAAATTCTAGTAAATAAAAACGTTTAAAAAAAAACGGTGTGGTGCATGCTACAGGGCCACAAGCTGGCAGACACAGAGGTTCAGTCCTCCAGGGAAATGCTCTGACTGCTGGCCACAGCATTTCCCCTCCTCTGGTAGTCCCCTGACTCCTCCAGCACAATGGGAGCTGGGAGGACTAGGAAACAGCAGTATCCCCGAAGTGGGGCAAATTGCCCCACAGCAAACTGTACATGCAGGGGTGTGCATAGCAGCAAAAAATAGCAGCACAAATTTGTTCCACTGCTTTTTTTGCTGCTGCAAGTTCATGCCCCTGCATGCGAGGATGCATCCAGGAAGCTTACAAATAAGAAATGTACTGTGTCCATATATTCCAGTTTTTCTAGTGGTCTGTATCATTGAACCCATATGGAGTTCTTTGTATCCACTTAGCATGAAGGACTTTACCAGGAAGTTAAGTTTCCTTACTCCCATATTGCAGATGGGGAAACTGAAGTACAGAGAGGTGAGAAAACATACTAAAAGTCTCAAGGCAGATGAGGGATAGTGCAATAAAAAGAAGGCCTCCTAACTCCAAATTCGGGCTACATCCATTGGGCTACACTACCTTCCCTCTTATTATCCTTTATGTCATACAACAGGGGTTTCCAGCCTGCCACATACGTGCCACAAGTGACATGTACAGCCTCTATATGTGGTACATGGCAGATCAAGGGAGGGACAAGTAGCATAGTGGCAGACAGGGCAGGAAGCAGAAAGCATAGCAGCAGAGGAGGCAGGGAACATGGCAGGAAGCAGAAAGCAAAGCAGCAGATTGAGCAGGAGAAGGAGATTGGAGTGGCACTTCACGAGGATGCAGGGAAAATTTGTAGCATACTGGCCAAAAAAGTTGGCTCCCGCTGCCATACAACATGTCCCATAAAATATCTGGGCTTGGAAATGTAGCAGACAGAACACTGCTGCAGGAACAGTAACTTCTGCATTCCCTGGTTTTTAAAAATGTTAATGGTTTCCAGTTGCCTTATAATGTACTGGACTTTCCCCCATATAATTTCCTTCTAGTTATTTAACAAGGAAAAAAGAGAGAAAGGGTACTGCTTTTCCTTCAGTTGCTAGTGTTGATAAGCCTCACAGGATCTGGCCCACACACAGTACAGCTCCACTTTGAGAATTATCTCTGTGTAAATGACCTATTTTATTCAGCAGACTTGTCAGGATACACAAAAGAAGCAGATCTGCTCAGGGAATGAGGAAAAATAACATCTTTTTATGCTGCTCTCAGCCGTGCAAAACCAGTCCAGCTCTGGGAGAGTGAATTGGATTCTTTCTGGCTTGTCCTTCACCCTTGGAACTGTTAACTAGAATACAAGTACATGTACACACTACATGTGCAAACCCACTATCTTTAAACTATGTCAGTAGTTCTTAGACTCTTTTTAGACTCAAGGCGCCCCTTGCTGAACTCTCAGAAAGACTACAGCAGGTCAGAATGGTTTTGACACTATGGATTCCTGTTTGAAATCTCTGGGTTTATTGTGTGCTATCTTACTGGTAACATGCACAGCACTGTTAAAAGGATCTCATGATACCCAGGTTCAGCAGTGTAGTGAGCTCACTGTGTACCTGGGACACAGGGGGTATACAGGGATATGCTGTCCACTGTTCTGGTGGGAATATGGGTGAGTGGAAGAGAAAGCGTATCTTCCAGGGCTGCTGCTGCTTCTGTCACTGCTGTTGTGTCAGCTCTGCTCATGTGGCCGCAACTTCATGGCTGGGCTTCCTGGAAGCTGACCCTTGTGTCCAGTTTCTCCCTTCCTCCACCAACCTCTCCTGATACATACATATTGGGTGCAGGGCTGTGGCTGCCCTGGGAAAGGCTCCTTAGGGGGTGGACAGGGGAATCCCCATTCTTCTCACTCCATTCACCCTCTACCCCTCAGTATGTTGCTGGGTGTGACATTGCCATGCCCAGCTCCTATGGTCAGGAAGGGGCAGCACAGGGCTACCCCAGCCTGGGCAAAGATTTCTGGGGGGTCCATTTTGGCACTCTTCCTAGTCAGTGCCTGGGGCTGGCGCCCTATTCCCTGTACCCTAATTACACTACTTCTCAGTTGAGAACCACTGAACTATTTCTTTAATTATACCTGCTACAGCCTTGTTGAAGGCAAGAGCACTTTCTGCAGATGTATACAGGAGTCTAATTAGAGCCTAAGTCAGATGTAATGGATAGCACTGAAGTAACTAAAAGCAAACCCCTGCTTACAGAATCTCCTTTATGGGGGAACAGCACAAATCAGAAGGAACTCAGTTTAAGCCCAGGGTTGCAGAGCTAGTAGTTCAGGTGAGAAGGTGTCTTTTAATATATCAATTAAGCACGTCATCTAGAAGCTTGTGAGGAATAATAAATGTGGAACTTCACAACACCAATTTACAGTTCTTGGTTACCATTTGATTCATACAAATGTGCCAGAAAAGACAGGCCTATCTGTTAAGGCCAGAGTGTAGAGAAATTAATTACAGTGTTTCCCTTGAGCACAGAGGGTACTTGCAAATGTGCTTCTTTTGACAGACCTGCCATTCCTATTCTTGAAATTCATTTCAGCAGTCTTAGTACAGGCCAAACTCAAGCTTAACTCATTGGCACTGTTGAATAGTAATAATGAGCCATTAATTAAAACACAAAGAAAACCTCACTTTTTGATTCTTGATCTCAGAGACTGACTGTTGTGTAGCTACTGTCTTCCTGGCCTGTAGCCAGTTTTTGTCTTACCCATTGTGTTCTCCCTCTAGGAATAAGGAATGATTAGTAAAAAAGCTTAAGAACTAAAATAGGAAATATCAGGTAAATAGAATTTGACAGAGGACGACAATGCAGGCAAAGGACCAAAATCTGATCTCCTCAACATCACTGATAAAACTTTCTAGTGGATTCAGAGGAACTCAGTGTCTTTACAGTACAAATGGAGGCTGGATGGAAAGGATTACCAAATGTTGCAACAAACACTGAGGGTGTATAGAGAAGTGTTTTGTACATGTTTTACAGCACTGTAATTTAGAACATTTTTTATGGCACAATAAAGTTACAGTGGTCCTAAATATGACAGAGTGCAGTGTTTGGTGGAGGAGACCTCTGAACCTCCCTGCACTTTCCAGGAGGCAGGGGGCACTCTGCAGCCTCCTGGGGCTTTTCCACTGGTCAGAAATTTGACCACTTAGGCCGTGTGTAGATGAAACAAGGGACATGTATGCACAACACTTTAAAGTGGGCTAAATGCTTTTGCACCACTTTAATGGTGTCGGTGTTTGTATGCCTCGGTGGCATATTGTGCATTAATTCCAGCTGCTCTAGCAAATTCAGCAGTGTAATGCGTGTTGGAGGAGTTTTAGTTTGCTGCCCTACCAGGTGCAGAGTGAAGCTCTGTGCAGCTCCGCAGCTCTGCAGGAAGCTCTGCAGGCAGCCTGGCAGCAGCCTGGGAAAGCAAGCTCCACCCAAGAGAGATAAAGAAAAAAACCCGGCAAGCCTGATCTCCGCCCCCTGGAACCTGCCTGCCTGCCTGAGCTGTACAGGGGCCTGGTGCTTCCCTCCATGGCTGTGGTGCCCCCCCTGAACCTCCCAATCCAGGTGCCTGTGGGTGGGTGCTGTGTTGTGTGGGGGGGGAGGCATGTGCCACTGCCATGGAGGGAAGCACCAGCCCCCGCCCTCACAGCCCAGGGTAGCTCACCCTCCCTTTCCCACTGCCGGAAAAGCAGGTAAGTGGGTGTGTGCACAACACGGGGTTTAAAAGGGTCCTAAATTGAAGTGGTGTTTTTAAAAACTCATACCACTTCAATTTAGGGCCCCCATTTTGTCTACACACACCCATACAGAAATTATTTAAAGCGCCGTAGGTTACTAAAGTGCCACAAAATACAGCACTTCAAATTTAATACCTCATATTTAAAGTGTACCCATTTTTAAAGTGCTGTAAAGCCATGCACTTCTGTTAAGTTACAGCAATAAAGCACTTTAAATGGCAAAAAAGCAACTTCTGTACACATCCTGAGTTGTAAGAATGTATGCAAGGAAAGCAGTAACATTTGACAAGGAACAACATAGGCACTGTGTAACCAGTGACACCAGCAACCAGAAGGAAGCCTAAATGTTCATCACTTCTAATAGGGTTGCACATGTTAATATGGGCTGGAAATTAGCCCACAGCACATTCTGGTCTGAGGGAAGAAATAGTCTTGTTGAGTCCCGGTGATCCTTTCATCAAGAAGAAAGAGGAAGCATAATGCCTGGAGGAAAAACGTACACTTTAAATCAGTATACCCTAACTGTTACTTGTTGATTTCATACTATTTTGGTACATTTCTCTGTGATTCCATTCTTAGTGGAATCACAGGGAAATGTCCTTAGAAGGATGGAATAGGCTACAATCGGACCTAGGCAGGTTACAGGGGTGGGCAGATGAGAATAGGATGGGATTCAACACTGACAAGTGCAAGGTGATGCACCTGGGGAGGAAGAACCAGCACCATACCTACAGGCCGGGGAACTCCCTTCTTGTCAGTACAGAGGCAGAAGAGGATCTTGGAGTCATCATTGATGCCAAGATGAACATGGGCCGGCAGTGTGGGGATGCAGTCAGGAAGGCCAACCGCACCTTGTCATGCATCCACAGATGCATCTCGAGCAGATCCAAAAAGGTGATCCTCCCCCTCTATGCGGCACTGGTCAGGCCGCAGCTGGAGTACTGCATCCAGTTCTGGGCGTTGCACTTCAAGAGTGATGTGGACAACGTTGAAAGGGTCCAGAGGAGGACCACTCGCATGATCGGGTGCAGCAGGGCAGGCCCTACGAGGAAAGGCTACAGGACCTGAACCTGTTCAGCCTCCACAAGAGAAGGCTGAGGGGGGATCTAGTGGCCTGTTACAAACTAGTCAGAGGGGACCAGCAGGCATTGGGGGAGTCTCTGTTCCCCCGAGCACTACCAGGAGTGACTAGAAATAATGGTCGCAAGCTGGCAGAGGGTAAATTCAGACTAGATATCAGGAGGCGCTACTTCACAGTCAAGGCGGCTAGGATCTGGAACCAACTTCCAAGAGAAGTGGTGCAGGCTCCTACCCTGGGGGTCTTTAAGACAAGGTTTGACAATTACCTTGCTGGGGTCGTTTGACCCCAGTACTCTTTCCTGCCATGGCAGAGGGTCAGATTTGATGATCTGCTCAGGTCCCTTCCGACCCTACTAACTATGAAACTATGAAACTGTTTCTCTGGAGAACAATCTAAAACCCAGAGCAAAGAGAGACTAGTAACAACAAATGATAAAGTTTTCTTAAAAAAGGAATAAATGACACTTTAGATGGAAAGGTTTCCCTTTATAAAGAAAATGTATTATCACAAAATGTCTTGCTAGGAAGGCAGGATTTAACTTGCACTTTAGTCAACTGGCATGAATTAAGAAGCAAGGATATTTCTCCAGGGTCACATTGATCTGTCAGTCAGTGATGTAAAATGTGGTTGTTCATGTTTGTGAATGTGTGTTTGGGTAAAAGACCAAAAGAGGTCAATGAATGGACTTAAAGAAGCTTCCCTTTTTTGGCGCAAATGAAAAGAACAGACTAGTTTACTGGACTAGCGGGAAGGTACCAAGTGCCTTTCTCCATTCAGCGCAGTCTGCCATAAAATAGCAACTGCCATTCCTTCTCTGTCTTCTCATTTCTGTTCCTGTCCTAGCAACATCAAGGAAATGGAAAGAGGAGTCTGTGGTAAGCCCCTAGAATTTCAGTATAAGACAAGGAAGTGATCAATTCAATTAGAGTTGACAAGGGGGATTAGAAGGGTTAGGAAGTCTTGGGGCCTTCTCCAATTTGACCTTTCTTAGTGAGAGGTTTATTTTAGTCAGGAACAGTGACCTTGTATTTTTAGTTTGGGTTCCAGAAGAGGAATCAAAGGTTTATTAATGCTTGTACTTATGGTGCAAGCTCAAGTGATGTCCATTTAAGCCATGAGGCAATGGATTGAGACTTAGAGTCTACTAAGTATTCACTTGCGAGTATATGCTGCCTTTAATCACCTACAGCTCATTATACCAAAAAAATTAATAAGAAAGTGTCCAGACCATGGTAATTTCATAGCTCCGAAAACACCTCTGCCATGGCCTGATTCTGCTCTCATTCATCTCAGTGCAAATCAAGAGTGCATCTATTGCAGGAAACAGAATTACACCTGGGTAATTCTAAAATACCCTGGGGTTAAGCATGCACCGTGTTTATTAGTACACAAAGCTCTTACTTATAATCAGGGTTCCTAGTTTTCTGTGGTTAAAACTGGAAAACCTCCATTTAAAACCATAAAAATCCACATTTTTTCACAACCTACCAAAAGCACAGCAATGTCCTGCACCAAGCATTGCCATTTCTGCTCTCTCTTATTTTTGCCTCATTTTTTGCTTCTGGGTTAATCAGTGGCATGCACAACCCCCAGCTGCTGATTGGCCAAGACACAAAAGCTGCGGCGAGACACTGCTGTGCTTTCAGTAAGTCATGGAAAAATGTGGATTCTGCAGTGAACGGAAAACCAGGATTCCTGCTTATAACGTTCATTCAGTGTTGCTATAGTTCACCTTATAAATAAATATTTCAGGAAAATGTTTGCTGTCATAGTAGGCAACTCTGAAATATAGAGCCTAAATCCCCCAAGAACATCTTTTTCAATTCATTCTCACATGTCAATGTATCGTTTAAAGGAACTTTACTGCATTAGAATGATAATCCACCCAGATGGAAAAAAAAAATATATATGGGTGTTTTGTTGCATGATTATTAAAATACATTCACATACTTCATATTTTATATTATATACATGTCATAGTTAATGCACTTAAAATATTAGAAACGTAGGACTTTTCCCATTTTTGTACAGAATGATACAATATGCTCTATCATGAGAAATGGCCTGTCTTGTAATGTTTTAAACACAATCTGTATGAAGTAATATATTTTAAATATATGGGAGCACTAAATTTTAATCAAATAGATAACATACGGGCATAAAACTGTATTAGCCTGTAAAAAGGATTGTCCAGCACAGAAACAGAGGGAGATGGAAACAATGATGCCAAACCTCAGGCTAGGAGTTGCTGAGTTTGAATGGATTTGATGTGTCAGCTAACCAGACTTTGCAAAGAATCCCCAACCCTTCTCATCAAATAGAAAGAAATAACAAATCATTAGCAATCTTCAGTCAGAAAATTGCCTTCGGTAAGAATCAAATTCCACAAAATGGATAAAGGGCACTTTTATTGCATGCGTGTAGAGTATCTGCCTATGGTTAATCACACCACATGTTTGTATTCTATTAAAAAACTCACAGTCCAGTCTCCAGCCCAACTTTCTGTTACAATACAGTGTTCTAAGTGGCAACTTCTGCTTAACCCTGTGGTAAAAAATACATTTCTCTTGCCTACCTTCATGCCAGTGTCCCCCATTTCACCCTGTACAAGGAGAACAGAGACAGAGAAGAAACAAAGGCATAGATATTGAACAAAAAGAGAAATCCAGGAAAAGAGTACAATTTCAATAGTAAAAACAAACTGGAAGTAATTGAAAAAGGTCAGCTCTTGACAAATGATAACAATAACGGCACATAATTGGCTCCAGGATAAAAAGAAATCTGCAGAAACTTCTGTGAACCAATGCTGAACAATGTGTTTGGCAGAATGGGTATAGGAGAACATTTTATACAGACTAGGTTGATCTAGCTACAATTATCAGTATTCACAGGAAGCATCAACTGGCATTTTCAAATAAGTACCTCAACCCAGCTAGTTTTCAAGGGAAGCTGAGGCCTTTTTGAAAATCCTAGTTATTGTCATTTGAACTCCAAACCTCTCTATATTCCAAAGCCAGAAGTTATGCAAAGGAACAGTTCCATTAACCCTTCTATATATGCCTTGTTTTAGGAAAAGAGCAAGATCTAAGCATGCATTGTGATGGCTACAAGTGATTGAGCAGATCAGAGCTTGGCTCTGGTTTCAGAGAGAAAAGAATAATAATTCTTGCTGTGCATTCATTAGCTGACAGTTGTCCAGGTCCTTCTATAAAAATAAGTCTTCAGCCTGTATATTATGTACACAGAGTTTCAAAAGGATCTGTTGAGGGTATCAAGGCATTCCTACAATGTTCCTTATCAAAGTATCAGAATGTACCACATGCCATGAATAGTATAAAAGGGGCATGTGATCTAGATGGTAATTAGCTGCATTAGAAGATGGAGGTACTGACTAGCTCAAATGGTTCACCTCATGGTTACCTTGGGGCCAACAGGTCCAGGAAGGCCAGGTGCACCTGGTAGGCCTGCCTCGCCTACCTCACCCTAAGGAAAAGAAGCAAAGAAATGGAGGAAGAAGCAAACACAGTTAGCAGACAGAAAAGGGCTTCTGAATACCTAGAAATGTTAACAGATATGTATTGGAAAGTAGCACAGAACTAAGTCCCATAGTGCTGTTCAGCAACAGGAAAAGAGAGACAGAGCACTGCAATACTCCGGAGAGAGAGTGCAAAAAACAGAGAGGTGATCCCACATGCCTGAGGTTAGCTGCTCTGCGTATGTTTCCCCATCCTTTGTACAATATGTTTTATCCACAGTTAGAGTGACCATATGTCCCAGTTTTCCACATGAGATTGTTGGGTGCCTATACAAGAGCAGGGAGGCTGCTCCAACACACTGTAATTACAGCACATTGGAGCAGACTGGATTAATCAGTCTGCTGGAACATGGTAATGACCATGATCCAGCAGCCTCCAGTGTCTTGTGTATCAGCATCCCTGCACTTCCAAATGGTGGCAGGGGTGCTTTAACTAAAGCTTTAGATAATGTGCCATTTTGAAGCACAGGGATGCTGATACATGAGGTACTGTGGGCGCTTTAATTAGAGCGGCTCTGGGAGTCGCTCTAATTAAAGCCCTCCCTGAAGCATGTGTATAAATACCCTTAGAGTGTCAAAACATTCTCTTTGTTTTGCCTGAAATGTCCTAGTTTTTCATTTCATTAGTCAAAATGTTGGGTTACTGTTTTTTCAATTCGCAGTTTTTTTCCCCAGGATGTATTACCCTACCATACAGCATTTACCTGCTTTTACTAGGGGCAACCAGCTTGTAGAGCAAAGTATTTACAGTGATGGAGGATTTGGAATGAAGAGAATGGTCACATAGTAGACGGCATCAAAGCTCTTCATTTTGCTCTAATTGAGTTAACAATGTTAATTTGGTGCTTAATGACAAATTCATTCAGAATGCCAAATTACTGGAAAAAATCCATCATCTTGGGAAGTAACGCTCAGTCACTGCTGAGTAAAAATCTTGTAATAGTGACACAAGCATCAGTTTACTTTTGTCTGGTTATTTCATAAACTTAAAAAATATTGCCATGAAAGTACTGTGGACTCCATTTTTGTGTATGTGGTCACTCTTAGGCTGATGTAATGGAAAAAGTCAAAATGGAGGGAGGGTCTCTGAAACTAGTATGCATCCTTTAGGTAATGGTAACACAGAATTTTCTCTGTTATTTCATTGCCCTCTCAGTGGGGAGGGTTTTATCGTTTTATCCTCTGTGCTCATTCAATCCTGGGCTTCCTGCACAGTTCCCTATTTTAGAGCCGCCCCCCCACCATACCCCTTTCATAGCATGAAAGGAATTCAGACTCATGACTTGATAAATCAGTCAGTCAGATGAATTGCCATCCACAAGTAAAGATCCTGGTACAGGCTGGCGTGCCATCTCAGCAACTTCCTCAGCACTCCTGAGTGCCAAGACTCCTCCTGGATGTTATGCATGGCAAGATGGGCACTTAATATGAAAACCGACAGTTTGCTGACTGAGGAGGCAATAAATTGTGTGTGTCTGCAGGAGCAGACTGTGGTCCACAGGGGCTATAATTTTTACTTCCTGACATAAGAAAAACTTCTCGGTTTATGCAGAACTAATTAAAAAGCTCTCAGGTCTTGCCATTTCACCCACAGAGCAACTATAAAGCAATGTATAGATAACCCAGTACATACAACACCCGGCTGCTGGGAATACTCATGCTTCTCCTTCCTCTTCTCAATCCCTCACCCTTCTTTTCAGTCTTTCTTCCCCCTCTGTCTTTCTATTCCCATTTCTCTCTGTCTTTCCTTTTAAGCTCTTTGGGCTTGATTCAGCTCTGCTAGCAAGGGTAAATGCTGAGAAAGCACCTCCCTCCTGTCTCCACCTAAGCGTTCCAGTATCACTGCGCTTGAGGGTGATCTCACCAGCTGGGCCCCAAGGGGATGTGTGCTTTGCAGTGGTGCACTCTGCTCTAGCCAGACTTTGCACTGCTACAGACCCACTGTTCTGGCTCCTGCTTTGTAGCCTATGGCTAAATTAAACCTGCTTCTAATTTGGAGAAGGATCCTCAATTAGGAATGTGAATACCAGAGCTCTTCCAATCTCTTTCAGAGAATGTGTGTATGTGTGCGCATGTGTGTGCCTATGCAAGATACATTTCAGCCAGGAAGATATGGGTCTTTAGGGGACTTTACAGCTTTTCCAGCTCAGCCTCCTCCAGCAGAGACTGTTGCTGGGAAGTCTGTAGGCGTAGTGGCTATTTCGGAATGAAAAGCATCTCCACATCAGACTCACATAGGAGGAATCACCATAAGTAGAGGAACTGTGGCATGGGGAGTTGGGGGGGGAAGTGTTATAGTTCCTCCAGTCCCCGCCTTTCCCAGCAGGAGTCAGTCCTCACAGAAATGCTGGAACAGCTCTGCCTTACTGTGTGGTAAGACTAATTGACTGTGTGCTAGAGGCGATATCTTTTATTAGACCAATTGGTAAATCTAATAAAAGATATTGCCTCTAGCACACTGACTACTTGTACTTTTGGACCAACATGACTACAACCTTTACCCCTGACTGACACTTCTCTGCTGTTATATACCCACAGGGCTCTGATTTGCCTTAATGCATATTTGCTCTGTCTTTCTCAATATTTTGGCTTCCCCTCTTACCTTCCTTCCAGAATAGCCTTGAATTCCTGGGTCTCCCTGCAAAAGTTAAAAGAAGTTAGTGAATCTAAATTGCAAAAGAGGAAGGAAGGAAGGAAGATAAAACTGCCATTTCCCCTGTGGCATTGTAAGAAGAATAAAAGAACAGTGGAGGAAAAGGAAGGGAATTCATTCCTGTTCCAACCAAAAGTATTTAAATCCTTGGGAGCTTTGGAAACAGGGCTCTTAAGTCTTCTTCACAGGGATGAGTTTTACCCTGACTGAATTAAAATGTAACAAGGAAGATGTACTGCAGCCTGTAAACAGAATATTTGGTTTTGCTTTCAAGTTATGTTAACCTAGCATAACTTTTCTTAATCTTAGACCTTTGTGTATTATTGCATGTAAAAGCAAGCCGGAGATTTCTGTAGGTAAAAAAAGAAAAATCCAAAATTACAGACACCTCACATCTTGCCAGTCAGCTTACATGCATCTGGCAGGTAGCAGGAGAAATGTGGCAAAATACACAATATTGTTACTTAAATAATGCCTAGAACAATGGTAAGTGTGCTTGGTGTGATAAGTACCAGCAAAGCCAAACATCATATGACATTTTGTTGAATTGCCTGACAATGAACTCCATGTGGAGACAAACCTTCATTAAAATTCCCACCCTCCACAAACTGTTCATGCCCAGCTAAGTTTAGAGAGTCCATCTTTTTTGCTCATTCCAGTTCTTTGCTTTGCTTTCTACTGATGCTGAAAATTTTCTTACCTTTGGTCCAGGGGGTCCAGGTATGCCCTGCAGGTAAATTAAAAGCATACTGTGAGATAGAGAAAACAAAATGAAATAAAATACAAATATTCAGAGAATTTGGGGGCATTTTTTTTCTATTGGAATATTACTTCCTAATTTGGTTTTAAGAACTTCATCCTCTGAGACTGTCACTTTGCAAAAATTACTTTTGTTGAGTAGATGCACTCTAAAAGTTCCAAGTTTTAATAAATACCAGCTGATCCTCCCACCCAAACCACCTCCCACATACTGTTCCAAACCACTAGGCTTGGTCTCACTAAATTTGTCCTGTTTGTCACAGTTCCAGAATCTGATCTTCTGATTTATTTTTTTAATCTGTTATTAGCAGGGAACCTTGTTCTCAACTCACTGCCTACCTCACTGCAAAGATATTTAAGTCAGGAGTTAGTAGAAGAGTGGTAGTTCATTCCTTACCCACAAAGGTGATCTCAAGGGAATTGAGAGAAAAGGAGAATATTATATGAACTATCTATCTTTTCAGAGCACACTGTGGAGGAACAGAAAGACCTTTTTCTCATAGCAGAATATGTCACTATCAGATTTCAAATGGAGCTTCTCTTTTCTTCATTAGAAAGAAAGATACCTAGGTGGCATGCTACATCTGTAAAAGTGCTCTTCAGGGGCAGTAAGCTAGACTTGTATTGAACCTGGCTTTCTTTGATAAAAGATAGGGTAGATTTGCACCTTATAGGCCATGTCTACCTGAGACACTGACTGCACAGTCATTACTGAGCAGTCATTTAGTACTTGTTTATACAAATACTAAATGACTGCGCAACAATCAGAATTACTGCACAGTAGCGCCGCTGAACAGGAGTACCATTGCGTCATGCTTTCTGCCATGTAATGCCACTGTGCAGTAATCACAGTGACACAGACACGAATGGCTTAACATTTTTGATTATTTAACCATGTCCCTTAAAAATGACACCCAATATTTCATTCAGCTTGAAGCCATGCTCCAGGTCCTCAGGCATCACAGAGTTGGCATTCATCATGCAATATATGCTGCATGTACAAAGGAGACAAGCAGAGCAACTCTACTGTACCCACCTTCCCATCCTTGCCAGGCTTCCCAGGCTCCCCTGCTCTGCCCTGTTGCAAGAAAGAAAGGCACATTAATTAGACTCCTGAGGGCCCCTTATTTAATTGTTTGACTGACTGATCTCAGCCTCCTAGATTTCAAGCTGTCAGGCTGGGAATAGAGCTAACAGAACATCAAAGAGATTTCAAGGGCTTTTTTTAGTTGGGTTTCTGCTGAGAGCAGGATAATTGCACTTGGGGTGTTACTTCCTCCCCATGGCATTCTGCAGTCTGGAAAGGAGGAAATGGCACTTGTGTCACCCTCTCACACATGTGTGTGCAGATAGTGATAGCGGAGGATGTACAACTGCTCCTTTCCTCCCATCCTGCTTGGGAATGCTGTTCCAGCTATACTCTAGTTCACCCTGGGAATCTGCTGGTGATCACTGCCCTGGCTGGGGTCAGTGGTGGAAATAAATGCCAAAGGAAATTGCGCATACTTCAGAGAAAGGGAGAAGTAAATGTTAATTGCTTTTTTGTAAAAAATAAAAATAAAAACTTACAGGTGGCCCACTTGGCCCAGGTTGTCCTGAATGTCCTGCTGGTCCAGCTGGTCCAGTTGGCCCTGGTGGACCAGGTGGCCCTGGCGGGCCCTGGATCCCTGCCTGTCCTTGTTCACCCTGAGGTTCATTAAAACAAGAGTTACCATCAGAGTTAACCTACAGCACAGCGTTAGAGGTGTGTGACATATAGCAAGTCAGCCCAAGAAGGGGAAAGAGAAACGAGTGGTAGTTAGTACCCAGAGAGGTTTCCAAAACTGAGGCAAAGGTCCCCTCATGATGATCTTTCTGGATGGATGATGGCAGCCATCCCCTTATTATGCTATTACATCACATAGCTTCTAATTAGTGCTCCCCATAAAAGGGGCATGAAAACTGGGTTAAATTCTACCATACTGCCAGGTACAACCCAAATACGAATTGGGATCTTTTTTTTTAAGCTTCACAAACTGTAAGCAATTGTATATAACAAAATTTAAAATCCCTTGAACCTTTTTTAATATTTTTCATCAAAGCAATTTACACCTAGTTCTGAACAACACTATATAATGAGACAGGTGAGTGTTATCAGTTTAAAGAGGGATGAACTGAGCCAGGACCACACAGTAACTTACTGATAGATCCATGGAACCTAATTTACATGTGCTTAGGGGTGGGGATGGGGATGGTTAATTAGAGAGGTTTCCAGAGAGCCACTCTAATTAAAATGTCTCACTGTCACAGGTATTAAGCTCCCGTGCATTAAAAAATGGCCACAAGATGTCTTATTTAAACCGCATTCAACAAGGTTTAGATAAAGCACCCCTGCAGCCATTTTAAAATGAGCAGAGGCTTACACATTTCATGGTGAGGCCACGCTGGAGAGTTCTAATAGGCAGCCATTGTACAGCCTATTCATGTGCTGGTTCCTGTTCTAATCATAGCACGTCAGAGCAGGCTTGATTAATTTTCCTATTGTTTAACTACTAGACAACAATCTACTGTTTTGACACAGTTTTGCTCTGTTTTCATAGTATTTTGGGAGTCAGCTAGAATCTCAATCAGGAATGAGATTCTCATGGATTTCATAAGGTAGTCTATTCTGGTGAATAGGCTTGCGAATATTCTTGAAGGTACACAAAGACCTCCAAAAATTTGTTTACTGATCTGAACCAAGCCCTTCACAGGCAGCCTTTCCCTGGTCACCTCACAGATATTCTGGAGCATTCGGAAGAGGCTTGTGCCTCTGTTGTCCCAGGGAACAGGCTCAGATCTGGCTCGTGGCAAGCAGTTAGTGAGTTAAATACTGGACTATAAATGATGAATACAGTACATTCCTAGAGCATTGTGGCACTCATGGTAACTATCCATCTCACTCATTTCTTTTTTACAATTCCTTCTACCTAGATAGATGATTCACAAAGTCCTAATGCCCATGACAAGTTTTCAGTACAAACTCTTTGTGAACATACTGGAAGGCTCAAAATAGAATTAGGGATTTATTTAGAACAAAGACATGGGTTTAAGGCCACATTGCAGGAGAAAAGAAAATTGTCTTGATTGAATTGATACAGCTGACTTGGATAAAATGTTATCCCATTCACATGAGGTCCTGGATATACAAGTGGGTAAACTATGTGTAATATATGTCCCATGCATGTGTTGCCAAAGAGCAATGGGTTTGTCACTATAGGATAATTTGGATATTTAGGGGGAAAGGAGAATGGGAGTTGGGACTGCCTAGTGCTGATGGCCACAGTTCTGATGGAAAGTTAGTTTTGTGAATGATTTTGAGATTTCAGAATTTGTTTTTCTTTCTGTTTTGGAACAAAGATCTCAAATTTCAAAAATTGTTTTTTCATGGCAATCTGAGAGAAAAAATTGTTTTGGAATGATTGAAATGTCCAATAGCACTGAATCATTTTTTAAACTTAAACTTTTATTTTCTATGACGATACAGTATTTTAACAATTTAAAAAGAAAAAATGTTTTCTGAAGTTGTCTTGGCATCATCTGAATATTCCTCCCGCAACAAAATTTTAGTGAAATTGACATGATTTCGTAAAATGTTTCCATTTCAACAGAATGGCATATTGTAATAGAAAATGGTGCCACTGATGCTTTTCCAAGAAGTTTTTGGCTTTGCCTTCAGACCTGCTGATTTCACCCACTGTTGCCTGTTTTCCCCTATATTCTATGCTTTTCCCTCACTTGAAAAATGAGGTGCATCATGCCATACCATTGAAGCATATCCCCACAGAATCTGCTCTGATATTGGAAGAGCTTCAGATCCTGGTCTTTTGTAATCGGGATTGCTCCAAGATTCTGAATGCAGATACAGTGAAGGAGGATATGAGACAGCACATGGATCTAGATAGGCAGAGGCTCCATGCTATGATTCAGTATATAGATGCCTAAATGAGCACCAGAACAGTCATAGACTGGCCCCAGGTGTATGTTTAAGAAGAGACCAAGCTCAGATGATTTGAATAAAACATAGGGATATTTGTACTATTTATGATGATAAATAGACTGAATTAACTGCAAACTTAATTGCTTTTGTCATAAGCCAAAAATAAAAACAAATTCTCAACATGTGGGTCACCCCCACAGGAGACCCAGTCTCCCATGCTTGTTCAGTTAAGAATATCCCATAATTCACCACACCAACAGAATGGTGTAGGAAATGTAATGAACTGTGCCAAGAAAGAGCTTTTTCTTTTTCCTGTTTTTGAAACTAATCCTAGCACATCCTGTGGTCTGCTGAGAAGGATGCAGAAGCCTTCTGGTTTTGCTCTTAAATTTTGTGGTGAATGTGGTACCAATAAATAGAAGAGGCATATGAACTTGGATAGAGTCAGGCAAGAAACAAGCACAAAGCAAATTACCTCAGACTTCTCTGCCACTGCATCTCCTTCCGGACTTAGAGCATTGTAGCATTATATTTTAAATACTTTATGAATATGAAAACAAAACGTTGGTGGCATAGCAATGTTAGAAAATGTTTTAACCCTGCTCAGTGCTTTTGTTTGCTAAACTCTGTCTTTTGGTAGGTAGGGGGCATCCCAGATGCTCAATCTGTTTAAAATGGCCATGGAGAGCCGTATCTAAACCTCATTCAATGAGGTTTAGATAAAGCACCCCTGCAGCAATTTTAAAATGCATAGACAGTGGCTTGTACATGTGACAGCGAGGCCACGCTGGAGCATTCTAATCAGAATGCGAACCAGCACGTATACTGGCAGCCATTATGCAGCCTATTGAGTCTGTCAGGAACAGCCCCCCTTTTTGTAGGACATCTTCTTTTCTGGTGATGTAGTGATACTGAAGGGGTTATTTTGTGTGTAGCAATCCAGCTGCCTGGGTTCACACAAAAGCTGATAGTTGGCAAGCACTGAGTAGGCCACAAGTAGTCTTGAGTCTTAAGACTCCTGCACACAGTGTGCCATCCCTGCGGTGCCATTGCCTTTTGTTTAAGCAGATGCCTCATATAGACAGACTCCTAAGCACCCAGAGCTTCATTACCACATCATTATATTCTTATTAATACTTTTATCCTAGAAAGACCTTCTAGGATTTAACTGGAATGTAACTGGATAGATAAAGTTGGGAATAGGATCTCCTACTTAGCAGATGTCATTTAGTATTTTTAGCCATTAATTGGAGTGATCTGTCAGTTTTGTTAAACACCAATTAGTTGCCTAGATATTCCTCCTGTCTCAATGTTCTCTTCTCTCTCATGAGAGCATTCACTGCTAAATATCACCTCCCCTAGCATCAGTCTCTGCGATGGTGAGAGCTGCCACTTTGCAACATCCTCATACGGTGGCAAACTTTAAGCAGCAGTTGTCTTTCTTTTAGTTCCAATGGTAATTTTGTTTTATATACTGTGGGCTATTTTTGAGGGTGGAGGATGCTTGAAGTGTATTGCTATGATCCTAGAGGTGTGAGTTCCAGACTCATTCTGAAGGCCCCCTCCAGAAACCCAGCTGTAAGTGGGTACCCTATCAATTGGGCTGGGGATTCAAAGCAGTTGGATATGCTGCTAACCAGATCATTTTGTTATAAGCCATTAGCTCCATAAACCAGAACACCTATACCATGCTAGTCTATTGGGCTACTCTCTCATGGAGTGAATCTGATATCAGCCAAATGAATCATACAGGTTTTTAAAGAAGTCTTTGTGTGAATTTAGCATTTGTGGGTGGTGCTGAATTCACAGTCCTGACACATGAAGCCCCCAGAACAGGCATAGAATGCAGTATAGCTTTGCCAGCTTGGCCATTCTATCCTAGCAATGAACTTCAGTTTTCAAAGTTGTCTTTTCAAGCCAATCTTTAGCCTCTCTCTTGAGAATACTAGTCAGAGTGAGGAGGTGGAGCAAGCAATACTACCTATGGGGCTTTTTATTATGTAAACACCTACCCAGTAGACACTGGGCGGAAGCCACTGGGTCATTTGTCAGGAAAAAAACCCAAGTAAGTATGCTAAAGTTCTTAGGCACAAACCAACAGCCTTCCAGTAAAAGAATACAGCAGATACAGGAGAATATCAATGTCTTTTGCCATCCCGCTTTTTGCATTTCATCACTGTGAACCCATTTTAAGTCTTGATACAAATGGCTCAGTAGGGGCAATTGTTAAGAGCTTGTCTACACAGAGAAAATCAGGCAAGTGAATCCAGATAACTAAAAGTGTGCATTTAAAATGGATTAGTTAAACTACATTAAGCCTGTGTATAGGTGCACTCATGCAGAATTCACATGGCCTTAGTTCAATTTAGTTTAATTACCAAATTCATTAGGGCCACTGACTAAGGGCCAACATAATGTTTAAAAAGAGTGAAAAAAGAAGAATTTGGTTCAGTTGAATTAATCCACTGTAAAAGTTCATTTGGATTAATATTCCTGTGTGCCACCATTTATACAAGCCCTAGCAGAGCTGTTTGCCTAATAAGTAAGATCTCTTGCACAAAGTTTCATGGCATTTACACAATTTCAACAAAAAGTTTCTAACCAACTACTGATACTGTTGTATATATAGGACCTGACTCCTTAGGGTAAAAGTCAGTGCCTACCCCTTATGCCACCTCTTTTTTATCACACTTTCAAGAATCAGATGTTCCACATCTTAATTCATTTGCTTTAAAAATCAAGAATTGCTACAATTCTTGTTTGCCACGTGATGGCACCAAATATTTCTTCTACTCCAAAGAGAGCCTTTGGCTCTGCCAGAGTCTTTTTGAAACCCCTCTCTAAGGATGGAAGGAAGGAATGAAGGTGATTAATTTTAATATTCTGAGTAGACTTAAAACAGGTAAGGAGGAGAAAGTGTCTACCTGAAAAGTGCGCCTCTTTATGACCTGGGGTGAAGCCAGTCGCACTGAATTGAGGAGAGGCAACAGCTGAGGAAGAAGTTCGAACCAGAAGATCACAGGGCAAATTCACAAGGCAAAGGAGATCAGTAGGACATCAAGAGCCAGAGAGCAGCCAAGAAAGGAAATGGAAAGAAAGGGGGAGAGGGGTAAAAGAATGTAATGAGAATAAACCACAGTTAAGAGACACTTGTGAAAGGCACATGGAAGGACTGTCATTGGGTACCATTCGGCAAACCTCTGAGCTCTTCTGTGTTTTACTTTAAACATATGATGGAATATCATAAGGTATGGCCTTGAACACAGGTTCTCCTTGAAAGGGCTAGATTTTACTTGCTTTTTTCTGTCACTTATCTGTCTTTCAGACCCAGCCCTTCAATTACATCACATAACTTTTCTGATTTTGATTTATCTTCAGAAATAAAATTCACTGAACACATCTACACATGTACCTACCACGTCTTTGTTACGGCATTGCCATTTAGTACCTCCTTTTGGAAGTAGCACATTGCTACAGTGATATACTGTCACAGGTAGATGTACCCGCTAAGTAATTTCTTGTGTCAGTTCTGTTGCTTGCCTCAGAAAGTCTTTACTGCAACATAACATAAAGATTTTTCCCCAAGTTTCCCTAAGTTCTCTGGTTCTCTCAGTGTCTTATTATTAGAGTTGAACAGTAAGACAAATCAATAATGAATTTTCCACAAATTACAACCACCGATGAATATATGCAATTTTCCTCACCTTCCTTCCCAGCTCCTTGCCTTATTTCAAGATTGTTCTCTTTTGAAAGCCCTAACAAATTTCCCTCACCATTAAATAAGCACATGTAAGACTTCAGGTTGCAACCAGTATGCTACCAGTTTTCTAATTAAGTCTGAATGAGAACTATAACATTTTCCAAGCTGGAGGAGTCACTGCACAATAACAAGGGAGTCCCTTCTAAGAAATGGAAGAATTCATCATCCAAATAAAACTTCAATTTCCTGCCAGGGCCAGCAGTGGTAGGATAAGACCAATTTTTGAACTGATACTTTTTGCATATTAAAACAAAATTCTATTAGGAGATAATCTCACTTGTTCACTTTATATGAAGTGAATCCTTCACTGTTTCACTTTATATGTCTTCAGAAAGACCCTCAGTATTATCATGACCCAACTGTAGAAGACTAGAACTTATCCTTTTTGCTGTCTCTGAGCTTTGGGCAGTGGCATTGCCTCAAGAGTGAAACGAATTGTTCTCTCCTCAGACAGATATGAATTTATTGCCAACATACTGAGCCTATGCATTCCTTATCTCCTTGTCAAATAATAACAATAGTGTGTGATCAATTAGGGGCAGGAATCCTCTCTTTGTCATACGGCTGACCCATACAAATCCAAATCATGTACTAAAGCTTAGGACTTCAATTCATACTCATGCTATATCTAATTTCCACTTCCTAACATGCTCCTGTCTTTCTGAGTGCTTGGTGGGCTGCTTTACGTCCCAAAAAGTTGGCATTCACAGCACAGACACAAAGCTCAGGAATGGTAGGACCCGGTCTGATTGTCTGTCTTGTTTTATATTGGTGTAACTCCACTGAAGCTATTCTTCCTTTACACTGGTGTAAATAGGAGAACCAGGTCCTTCACATGAACACACAAGTGTGTTTGTGTCTTCAATTTTTCCTGCGTGAGCTGTGAACGCAAAGCTGAGAGGTATGCCTGCTGGTCTCCCATGACAGTAACTGTGTACATCCAAGCAGTGCATTTTACTCCCCTGAAAGATGGCTGTTTGGGTTTTAGTGCAAGCTAAGATCCAGTCTTGTTGCAAAATGAAATGTCATCACAATATTACACTGTTATAGAGCTGCCCTCTGGGCAGTTTTTTAAAAAATAACTCTTTGCAGGAAACCAGCAGAGCAAATTTCTACTCAGTGTCACAATTAAAATGAAGTTCACGGATCATATTATGATGCAGTGAACCTCAAAATAAGCAAGAGCTGTTGTACCTAGATTCTCATTAATGTAGTAAAGATCAGTCTACATGGCTCCTGGGACTGAACATCCATGATTTCAGTGCCATGCCTTTCACATGAGACCAGTCAGCTTTACAGCAGCAGTCTGCACTGATGGCCTTCAAGGTTCATAGCATTTTTATCATTATCTTCTCCCATAAGCTAACATAGGGAATCTTGAGTGATTGAGAACACAATCAACCAGGACAGCTTTGACCACAGTGAGTCCCTCCCTTCCAAAAAGCAGGTTTGTATAAAGAAGGAGGTGGAGGACCCAGCAAGAAAGGACTTGGGGTGGACGAAGATCAGAATTTCGTGGCAATCATTGTTATCCCCATAAGGACAATGAAAATGCATATGCCTTGTGTGGAATATGGTGACATCACTTAACATAATGCAGTATCCCGATGGCTGGAAAATGCAGAGATTCTGTCATTTTAATTTCCTTCAGTGCTGTTTACTGAATTGGCATCTCTATTTAGGGTGTTAGGAGCAGATAGTCAGAGAGCATGGTGATACAAGAGGGCTGGCCTTGGGATGCAGTGGAGCACTCTAGGCCTAGTTGCCATTTTAGTGGTTTCTGAGAATACTACTAACCCTAGGCAAAGGGAAAATTTAACATCCCATTGTATTCATTCAGATAATGATTTGGAAAGAACCAAGATAGATTCTGTGGAAGAGCCCTATTGAATTCTTAGTAATATCTGTGTCTGGAAGAAGTATGGTTATAATGTGGTAAAGTGCAGGGAGCTGAGGGAAAGGTTATTAAAAAGGCATGAGGAGAAAAATGGAGTGTAATCTCAGGAGTCTACTTAGCCTTCTAACAAAAGAAGCTTGAGTTTAAAAGGACCTGTGTACAAAGTCAAATATAGGGTCAGCTTTCAGGCTTTGGGTTATTTCCAGCTTCTTCCTCTTGTCTTCAGAACCTCATCCCCAATAACCCAACATGCAATATTGGATCTACATTCTTGTTTCTTTTGCAACAGAACTGGGTCCTGTTAGACCATTAACCACAAACCTTCAGTGTAAGGATCTGATTAGAGCGTAGAGCTGCAAGTGTAGTACTTAGGTATTCCTGAGGGACAGTGAAGACATAGTGACACAGAATGGGGTCAGTTAGATACATCATATCATCAAGAACAAAACAAACTTTACTGGCCCAGCTATTCTCAGGTCAGGTTCCACCTCCAGCCCTACCCTAGCCACTGCAATGCTGTAATCATCTCCAACTACCCATCTGTCCTCAGGATTGGTGCAGTATATGATATAATCTTCCGTGGTCCCTTACTCATAGGAATACAGGTTCTGTTTGCTCATGACTTGTGCAATAGACTAACTTAAAAGAGCCAAGCTGAGTGGAGAGGCAGTCCTGATTTTTAATTTATTAAAAAAAAACCCCAAATGTTCTAATTTTTTAAGATAGTTTGCTACTTCTTGCCTTGTCCATGGCATCCAGTGAAGCTAACAACTCCTCACACTGATGACAATGTCCAGTAAAACAACTAGAAATTTCAGCACAGCTAAAGTTACATAAAACTTTTGAAACTGTATATTTTTCTTAATTTTCACTTCCCTTGTTCTCTGATATTGAGGAAAAGGGGGCTACAAAAACTGGTTGACTGCTCCATTTACCTCGAGAACCTTCAGTCTACCCAAGGACATTCAACCCAGGAGCTAGTCTGGGGACATTTATTATTCTTAAGTCAAAAGCTCTCATTCAGTTTAGGAGCTTTTCAGAAGGTTGAATTGGTGTTCCTTTTGAGACAAAAATTGATGGCTGCTTTTATTGCCAGGCAAGTCAAAGTAGGTTTCCATCACTTAGCTTAGCTGGGGCATTATTGTACTGACCTGCAGTGCCTTCTACTGCTATTAGAGCTTATGTGAAGGCAGCCAACTCTTGGTCACATGGTGATGGTGTTAATTGTGGACCAAAATCCAGCGGTGTCTATAAACAGAGACTATCAAACTGCTGCCACTTGTGACCTAAAATATAAACTGATGTATAAACTCCCTGTAATTTGTAATCAGTTTCTGTATTTCCTAATGTTTTATGGTCCTTGGCCCTGCTTTTCACCTTGAGCAATGAGGACAGTCTGGAGCCAAGGGCTGTAATAGAACTCGGGACACTGCTTAAGTGAACATTGTTGTTAGCTTTTTTTTAACATAACAATGTAATGAGACTGCCTGTTTAAATAAACACAGCTGACCTTCTATTATTGTATCGGGACCGGAACACACAACCTCCCTTCTCCCCCCGCCACCCTAGATGCCACAGACAGGTTTGCTATCTACATGCAGTCTTCGTACCAGAGTCCTGGACCACTCATGGCCCCATTGCCCTCTGGGCCAAGGGCCAAAGCTCTGTTCAACTGTCCAGAGACTCTTCAAAAAATAAACAGAAAGCTTTTAAGCCTGTCTCCCTGTGCACCATGGTTACAAGTTTCAGTCTCCTCATATGATGTCCTTCCAGTGCATTTCCAATGGATTTTCAGAGCTACAGTTGTTTTTAGGTTTGTTTATGCCAGTTAAATTCTTTCTTATAATCCCCTAAACCCCATGATATGCTCCCTCCTCTTTTGATGGTGGTACATGCCGGACAGGGCAGGAGAGGGAAGTAAGAGGGGCGATTTCCTGGCTTTAATAAAATTATTACTGAAATCAACAAAAACACCTTTTTTTTTCAAACAGTGGTGCAGAAACAGCCAGGTGATACATTACAATCATTACTTTATGAATTGTGCCAGTGCTAGGTTTTTAAACATAGACACTGTGGCATTATGTCGTAGGTGGACTATTTCTGCTTGCCCACCCTTAAAAAAGCCTCTACCCTGCCCACAGTAAATTTCTAATCCTATGGACACAGGTTTTTTCAGGTGCACTGCTGTATTTCATTGACTTGATCTTTGTTATCTACACTCCCACAGCCCTTTGTGAGCCAGTTTTTGCCCTCAGGATCTCAGCACTGAAGAGGCCACCAGTACGGCGTTCTCCCCAGCTCTGTGGAGTTCTCCCCAGCTCTGTTCAGTTAGCGCTGCAGAACCACCCTCCCTCCCAAGATCTACAAAAGGCTTCCTGTGTGTTCCAGGGACTAGAATGAATGAGGAGATATACAGAGCAGATGGGCCAGGAAGGAAAAAATAGCTAGAGAAATACTGAGTCAGGGGCACACCATCCTTAGGATATTTGCCTGATGCAAACTAGGTGAACAAGAGTCCAGAGTCCCAGGTCATCCAGCCTTTTTCCCATTGGTCTCCAAATATCCTACCCCTCTGTGGTGATAGGAGCAGAGCTGGTGTGAAAGTACAAGGCCTCTGAGCAAATGGCCCTGGTCTCCTTCAAATCCTAAGGTGCCCCACCAGGTTGGGGGATGAGACCCACAACCCTCAGGAGGCAAACTCAGCCCCCTGCTAAGATGGTAACAATGGGATTTTCAGGAATCAGTACATATCTAGAAGTCTGTCTTAGTCTAAAGGAATGAAAATCCCTCCTAGAAGATTCTATGCAATGTCTTCAAATACAGTGAGTCAGTCAGTAACTTGGTACTTGTGCTGAGCTTCATTAATGAAAAGTTATGTATCACCAACAGAAAAGCCATTCAAGCAGAACAGGATTGATATGCAAGAAGCTATGGGATAGATAATAATAGATACTGCTTACCCTGTGTGGGTACTCAGCACATTGACCCTGCAAAAAAGGAAGACAATTAAAAGAAAGCAGTTTAGATATTGAATGCAGTGAACTAAAATGGACAAAGGAGGGTAGATCCATGAGGTGTAAATGGGCATGGCTACAATGGAGGTTTATATCACCTAAGCATCCAGTCTGTTTCCTGCTAACTTTGCTCCTTTTCCTTCCCACGTTTACTTTAACTAGACAGCCACAGGCGAAGAGGGAATTTAGTTCAGGAAAAGTTAGCTGACAACCAACGACTTAAAATTAGAGGGAAACTAGCAGACAGGATCTCCCTTTGACATATGCCTAAACTATTGTTCTGTAGGATTTTTCAACATGTAATCATTATATTTTCTCAGCAACTGTTGGATTTTTTACAGTTTGGACAAGATTAAAACATAAAAAACCAGGATCCTAAATTCATATTTAGGCCCCTTTTAAAAATTAATCTTGAGTACCCATCACTCAGCACTGTTTAAAATCAAATGATTTATTAAAGTGCTTATGTGTGAATTCAGGAGCTGAAGTTTGGTCTCCTATTTTTTAAAATACTGTTCTTTGTTTCTGGTGTCAGGATCTCTGTCCTGACACAACAGAGAGAAAATAAACAAAAGCTTCCTGAAGTCTCACGTTGCTTCTATTCCATTGCTGCTTTTAACTTCCCTTCAGCTTTTAACATTTACTTGTGCTGCTTCTAATGTGACCATATGGAAAACATTCTATCCTCAGTTAAAATTATGGGCATGGTCATAAAAGGCACTTTGCTGTAGCTCAGGTTTACCCCATATCTGTCTTTTGAATTACATAACTAATCTAATTTCATTCATGCCACTTTAACTGTAGAAACTGCAAAGCTATACTCTGCTGTCAGGCATTATCAGTAACATTTCTAGATGAGCTCTTAGTCCACAACCGTTAGCACTGGTCATAGTTGGGCATGATTTATGAAGCAGAGAGAACCCAGATTGTTTTTCTAAAGTTAAGAGGAGGATCAAGCTAAAAAAAAATCTTGGTCTGCTTTGGGAACTGCCTTAGCGTGCTTTGAAAGTCAAAGTTGAAGATGAAAGAGCATCAAGATGAGACACAGCCACTTCCCTGCCTCTAAGGAGCACCTTTCAAATTTTATTTGAAATCCAGCTCTTTTTAAATTTACCTTCTCTCCTTTTTGTCCTGGAGGTCCCTAGGAAAAAGCAATGATTAAGAAATAAATTAAAGAGTAGTGTGCATGTTAAAGGAAAATATCAGAAAAAGTCTATTTACCTAAGTCATTAAGGACAGTACTTACCGGCTGCCCCTTAGGACCAGCTGCACCCTTTAAAAAAAAATACTGTTTTGAGCAATCGATATAATTGTTATGTACAGAGACAAGACTAATACAAATCTAAGACAGACACTGTAACTTTAAGAAAGTTCTTAGCTAAAAGCCCTCATGGTAGAACGAATCTTTGCGATACATGCCATACAAGAGATGTGAAGATGCAGAAGTGATAGACTTCACTGAAGTTATGTTTCACAGGAGAGTGAGAAATCACTGTGGAGGAGACCCACTTTTATTGTTCCCAAATGTTTTAGGGCAGCCATCCACTTGGCTGGTAGGCTGTTTTTTAACAAGGGTGCATCAGAACTAAAAGCACCATTTGCTACTATAGGTCAAGTTAAGACTGTATAACAGGAGGTATACAGGAGCTCATCTCTTCTGCAGTCCAGGGCCACGCCCAGACGTGCACATATGTGCACATATGTGCATATGGGGCCCAGACGTGCAGTATGTGGTGCTGCAGACCCATCTGTGGTGTCACACGCTGCACATGCAGGCATTCTCTATGCTGCTACCTGGCAACAACACAGGGTGGTTTTTTGACCCCAGGAGATCCTCGGGTCAAAAAAACTCATGCCAAAAAAAAGCAGGGTGGTGCATGATATGGCAGCGTGCACCGCCCAAAACTGGAGCCTGGTCACCTGGAGTCATACTCTAGCTGCTGGCCAGGCTTTCTGCCATGGCTGCAGCCCTGGGAGGCCCCAGCACTCCCGGTAAGGCTGCTGGGGCCAGCACAGTTGCTGGCCCCAGGCTTCCCTACCCCAGCTGGAGTAACCTGCCATGTGCCAGATCATGCATGGCATGAGTGTTTCCTGGGGACAAGTAAAGGTGACACAAGGTGTGGCGCTGCTACTTGTCCCTGGGGAAACAAACTTCAGCACTCATGTGGATGTAGCCTAGAAGGGCACCTTTAACACACAATTACTAATGGATTCCAGTTATGCTCATGGTTTCATTCTCTCTTTTAAAACCTAATTCAGGAGTGCATTGGACATGGACATCGTCCATTCATTTCCACAGGAACTAGGAATACTTAGAGCACTGCAATTTTAGACCTGAACACACTGACTAACAGCCAAAGTCTGTTCTGGAATGCTCATCTAAATCAATGATAGTGGCATGTGATGTCTCAAAGGGCAGCATTTAGTCTGGTGAACGAGGGGGTTCTAAACAAAGAAGCCAGGGGAAATGGCAGGTAGGGATCAGGCCCATTTTAATTTTCTGTGACTAATTTTTTTTTAAGAAAACATAATCAGTACTTCCAAGAAAAATATCTGGCACTTTGGCCATGCACCTTCTGGGTGATGCAATTAGCCTGTTTGGTAATGCAATGCATTAGTCAAATCTATTGAAGCAGAAAGAAGAGAGAGCAAAATAATTTGCAAAATAGTGTTGAATTAATCTCTGGCCTTCATGCTATGTCAAGTAAAAGCCTGTTAGGCCTCTGACCTGTACTATTTTGACAGATTCTAGGGAGGAAAAGGAGTTTAAGACCATCAGATTTTATCTTAAGTAGAGAGGAAACAAAAACACTTTACTTCCTTTAGTGCTTTGCCTTGCATATCAGCATCTAGTTTGCAACTCACTGAAATGAGCAACATTATTGCTGGAATAAGCAGATAGGTAAAATAACAGCAGAGTTAACAAAATAAAGAAAAAAACCCAATGAGAACTGAGTCATCCAAAATTTGGCCAGTTACCCAAATATAGCTGGAGGGGCAATTGGTCTATAGAGATATTACTAATTTCTGACTTGAATAATCATGTGAAAAGTGAACTCTGAACCTTGTGAGCTCTCAAAAGCACAGAGCTAGTCAAAACTCTAGTAAAATTTGAAAAGCTGATGAAAAGAAGGCTACTAACAGTCATGCAGGCTTGCTACATTAGTTTCAAACAGCTATATTTTTGTGATTTCACAGCCCAAATTCTCCAACCATGTCAAAGGCACAACCCTTCACTCAGAACTTCATACAGAATAGGACAGAGTTATTACATAAAACTAAGCCCTTTTGGAGTTACCCAAAAATAAAATAAAGCATTTGAAAAAAAATCTTACTGGGCAAAACATGTGCTTCTTGTTTTGTCACTGCAGTTTTGTGGTGGGGGTTGTGTGGGGAAGAGAGAGTCATTTCAGACAGTCCAAAATTTTCTGGATGGGTTTTTAATGAAACTTGCCATAAACTTTTACCTCTGAGATGAGGCCAAGGATGAAAAATTTCAGTTCCCACAATATATTGTAAGGGCATAATTACTGACTAAAAATGAAGTTTAAGAATTAAAATGACATCCCAGCATAACTACTGAATTGTGATTATGACAGGATAATCCAGGAACCTCTAATGTTAAAATAATAGCTATACCTCCCATGCACTTATAAAAGGACTGAATTAACTAGTACCTAGAATTAGATAGGTACTTAGTGTGTTAGTAGCAATTAGGGCAGTTAACAAGTGTGTCTATATTAAGGACATGCCATTTAAGACAAATCCCATAAACTTCCCCTAATGCAAAACTATTAAACCCAGAATCAACATGCTACCCCTGCCAATATACATATTTTTTTACCATCTCCCCTTTCTGTCCAGGATGGCCCTGAAAGGAAAAAAGAATACATGTCAGGTGCAATCATTTCAGTATCCTGGTGATTCAGGCCTAATCACTCCATGAACGCATCACCTTAATTTGGCTCATCATTCATTTATTTTTGCCTGTTTCTGATGCCAAGGTATATTCTTACAGCTTCAGTCACAGATAATGGAATATTGCTCTTGCCTATTTTGGTGCCAAGCACTTAGATAAAACTTTTCTGATCTGTAGTTTGGATCTGTATGGTGACATGATTATGCCCTCTCAAGAGGATGGCAGAGAAAATCCCTTTACTAGAGAAAAGATCACAGCTGTTTGGCCTGAGTGCAGTGATCTGCAGAGTAGTAGGAGATTCATTAATTATCTCCAGCAGAGTATAAAAAGGGTGTTTCTGTAGCTTAGTTGTAGATGTTTCCAGCAACAGGGGTTGGGGTTTCTAATATCAAGATAGGGGAAGGCTTGGCCAAGGGCTCTGTTTCTCTTTTTGTAACTTGAGTGAGGAAGTTTTGCAGTTCAGACCTTTGTTTGGGATTTTTTTGAAACAGCCCACTCCATATTGCTTGATTCTGTCAGGGTTTAGCCGTATAACGTCTGTGTTTGGAGACTATTTATATTAGTTTCCCTAACTTACACTTTAGCCCATCACAAAAGGGATCTGAGCTCCACACAGGCCTTTAGAACCCTTTATTGACCTCATGTAAAGTCTCCTGGAAAATGGTGGGGGACACTCTTTGTGTCTGAGTAAATTAAGTGATCAAGCCTGCACCAAGATATGAGAAGCTTAGGGAATTCATTCTACTTCTCTTTGCCTTTGAGAACTCATCTGCTTAGTTAGGTTTAAAATGCAACATGAGGGGTATGTGCTAGTTTACAGGTGACCTGACAAAATAGCTGGATAAAAAATATCAGCACTTGTATATGAAAAAGGGATTCACTTCAACTCAGATAAACATATTAGGTTGATGGGCCAAGTCATACCAGTTTCTTTAGACAACAGTGTACAAGGTAGTGGTGTGGATAGCTTTACACTCAACCACTTCTGATACCCAGACCAAAGGTACAGGTAGCAATCTGTAATGCAGCTGACTATGAGCAAGCCTCTTGCTCTGTTTTGGAGCAAAGCTGTTGAATTTGCACCTCCTAGAGCTCTAGCAAAGCATTGTTGCTGCTCTCTCTCATCACCTTTGCCTCAATACTGCCCCTTTCATTATTTAAGCCAACTCCCCAGAAGGATTTGCTGTTTTTCTCATTGTTGGTTAGGAAATAGCATTTAAAGGTCTGGGGGGTTTGGGGAGTGAATTGTCTTGTAGGTATAGATACATGCATTTTAAGGGTTCAAGATGGGCAGGAGGGGTTAATTGCTTTGGAAGAGCCTGGGTTTCACACACACAGTCCCATATAGCCCTGGATGCAGACAGGCTGTCTAGCATGACAAAGCCAATGGATGGTCACAGCCTGAGAATTGAGGGGGGCATGCCATAACACAAGGTCACAGCCTTCAAGGCAGGCAGTTTGTCTTACACAACAAGGACACAGCCTGGGAACCAAGGAAATATAACATGAGATAAGTGACACCAGCTACAAGGCCCCAGAGCAGTGGGGGGAGGGGGGAGCTTGAGTTCCAGGTTTGGGGGAACAGACCAAATTAGGAGATAGTCTGGAAGGCTGTGTGGACGTGTGACCACAACCAACCAGACAGAGCCATGGATGAAGAGTCATCAGGAGTCATTAAGGGGAAAAGAGAATACAAAAGCAGATACTTGAGAGTAACAAAGGGTCCCTCCCTGTCCCTCCTTGATGTCTCTCCTTCTCTTCCTTTGTCTCATCCCTCCTGGTTCCTCCTCCTACTCCTCCCTGAGAGGGGTCCCTATCCCCATTCCCTGGGAAGGGTCCCTAAGGTCACCATGGAAAGACATACCAGCAGCCTGTCTCATGTACCCCTTGAGGGGGGCTGTGGGCCTCGGCATCCCACCTCCAGACTGCTGACACCTAAGAGACAGAGCCTCAGAGTGCAGCCTGCATCCTGACCAGATGTACTTTGACTCCGATGACAGCCCTAGAATTGGTAGACATAGAATTGTTTGTATTGTTGCTTTTTTGTTATCTCTCTGTATCAATAAATTTGCTTATTATTGAATGGAAAGGTTGTGGTCGATCTGAGGGTTGTGCTTGCCTGGAACAAAGGTATAAGAGCTGAGTCATATATCCAGTGCCAACACTCATGTTGTAAACCCTTCTTTAGGTGCACAGACTTCACAAAAATCTTTAAAAAAAGAACACTTTCACTGTGTAGCAGTTCTCCTGTCCAGGTAGTCAACTCAAGGGACATAGGTAGGGAGAAAGAAGTGTTTTACTTACTGGCTTGCCATCCAAACCAATAGGGCCCTGGAAAAAAAAGAGAAAGGTGATGGGAAATCAATTCACTGGGGAGCCCACAGAGAATTAGTTGTGAGGAAGATCATACAGGATGTAAAGAACAGTGAAGGAAGGATGTGATGCAGTTTTATACAATGGACCCCTTTAGACTCAAGGCAGAGGAGACAAGGACAAGAAAGAAATGGAAGACAAAGGAAATAAAATTGCCTGCCACAGTGGAGGGTTCCTGTAGGAGACTCCTTCTCTTGGCCTCTTGCTCTCTGTCTTACTGGGTATACTGGATAGCTAATGTATATCCTCTCTTGCCCCCAGAGGAGTTGCTTGCCTGACTACATGGGGAATATGTAAGAGGCAGGGGAGCAGGAAGGGGGTTGTCAAAATCTTTTCTTGGACCAGCGGTATAGTTGAGGGAGATATTAGACAAGTTTTTGAGCACAAAGCACCTTTCCTCAGGTCATGGCCTTGACATGCTTTGAATGTCCCTCATAGTTCTCCTTAATGGAAAGGTTGGTAAGTATAATGCTGTGTTCAAATGTGTGAAATCCATGGGACTAGCAGGGTTGCTGAGAAGCCAGTGACTGGGACAGGAGTAGGGCAATGGGGGGAGGGCACAAAAATTGGCAAAGAAGGAAAATAATAATGCTTTTTTCAATGTTTTTGGACACCAAAATATCCACGCTGTACTTCTCTACAGCTTCCTGAAAGCATTAACATCTCTTCAGGCTCTTCCTCCACATTGCCCTCCTCCACACTAAACCTCATACTTCAGTCATCAGAAACAGAGCACAGATCTGACTTCATCCAGGTCTCTTGCCATTTAACTTTTTTTTAAATTTAAAAATTGACTACATCTACTGTAATGAAAGGAGTAACTCCACTTTCTCTTTTCCGTAACGCCTCTCTCCCCACCATCACCAAAATGTGGAGAGTAAGCTCCCTAATCTGCTGAAAGCTATCCCTGCTTCCTTGGGTAATCCTGATGGTAGGACTCCTGGCTGTGGCAGGAAGTAGCATTCTACTAGGAAACTGGTTGAATGAATGTTCAAAGAATATAAGTGGTTGGAAAAATATAACGGAAAACAGAGCATTTTGTATTTTTGAAAAAATTTAAACCACTATGTCAGCTAGACAAAAATGAAAAAAAACCTCATTAATTCTAAACAATGAACATTAAAAATAACCTTGAAGCTATAGGTGCCACAAAGCTTTAGAAGACAACCCAGAAGGTCCTGGTGCTTGGAATGGGGTCAGCTTTGTCATATCACTGAGTTTGCTGTCAGGATGCTCAAACCTCAAAAACCACCAAGTACAGAAGAGACTCCCTTCTCTTCTGTGTTTTGCTCTTACCAAAGTGAGGGTGGCTCTCTGGTATTTACTAACTTCCAGAGAAAGTTACAGCACAAAGCTTAGTGGGCTCAATGATGGTAGATTCTTGAGGGGTTTTTTCCATGTCTAAGGTAACCCCCTGAAGATCTGTACAGCTTCATAACCTACCCTTGAATGACAATTTCCAGTCTCCCCATTGGAGCCTGGGCTGACTTGAAGAGGGGTATGAGTGGCAGAAGTAATCTTAGCTTCTCACATCTCCAGAATAAATTAATATATAGTAAATGCAGTGTTTTGAAACAGAGTAGATAGTGAGGGTAGTGTGGCCAGACTGCCTTAACAGGAAGCATGGAACGGACATGGGGATTTTTTCATACTTCCCAGGATTTATTTTTTGTTACCTTGCCCTTTGCAAAGCTGTAAAGTCACAGCTATATCTTTAACTTTACGGTCCTGCTGAAGAAATTCCATCCATGCCTTTATCCTTTCCCCCTCCCCCTGCTGGGACTCTCTGCCTGGTGAGGTCAGTAGCTGTGCTACACTGCACAGAGGTCTGGATGAATCTGAGAGGCTCTCTATTATTGCAGTATCACACTGAAGTCCATTAAGGCTAAAATTTCACTTACTTTGTGTTGATTTTCTTCGTTGTGTGGTATTTTACAACACAGACCTGGCTTAAGCTATGTTATTTTAACATCGGGTTTAAAAAAAATCCTTTAGGGTTTTGAGTATGTGTATGTGTGTGTGTGTTTTCCAGGTAGCATTAAAGAGAAAAGAAAATAATAATGAAACAGGAAAAAACTTTTAAATGACATGTTGGGTCCTTGGTTTAGGATAGAAATGCTGAGAAATAAAGCAGCAGTACTGATGCTAGCTGGCAATACTGTGCATATAAGCAGTTGCACTTACCGGAAATCCAGGAAAACCTCTTGTTCCAGGCTGTCCCTGAGAAGAATAAAACAGAGACAGGGAAGTTTAAATAAATGTGTGAGTAACACAGTGTTTCTGCCCAACAACACTTCATTTTAGGCTTCCTGATTTAATTCCCCACAACCTGCTCTCTCTGCGGTATCACTGCAGTGCTTGGGCTAGTCACCCAAGATTCAAGAGTGTTTTAAAAGAACAAGGCAACTGGGAAAACAGAGAAGTCTCTAATCACCCCTTCATTATTTGCAGGGCTAGGGCAGTGCTGGAAGTAATCTAGTTTGGACTCTCAGCTATTTGTCTGAAGTTTCTGAGTTAATTAAAGGGGTGCCCTTATCTCAAGAACTGGCCCTCAGGAGTGCTTTTAAGAGCTTGAGTTCATGTCCTAGAAATGCATGATGGTAACCTCTTGCTATGTTGTACAAGGTGTTAGCACTGGGTGCTGCACAAAATCCTGCAGATCATTATAGTTTGTATCCTACAGTCACATTCCAGGCTGGGGCCCTAGTGCATTAATTTTGACCACAAAGAATATTTTGGAGCATAAATCTTCAGCAGGACCTAAAGAAAAAAGATATTTTGTATAATATAAACAGGGTATTCTAAATATAAATCCCTCCCTCCTACATCTTTTCCAATAGTTAACTTCTATCTCTCTAATCCAGGACGTAATCCTAACAGATGGCAGCAGTCACTGGCCCAATGGACTATGACATATCTGCTATTACTCATCTTAGGTTCAACAACCTAGGACCAATTAGATAATGAAAGCATTCTGACTACTAATTTTCAGTACACCAAATTCTAGGCCATAGACCTCCTATACATTTTCTTTATTAACAGGACAGCTTAATCCTCATTTAGCTAAATGTGTGTGAAGCTTTGGGGGGAAAAAATCAAGAACTGAATTTCAGCCAGGTCTTGAAATTAGCCCTTTGAGGCTGAAATAACTGGATGAAATAAATTCTATTTTTTACTCCTCTACTATACTGTTGTTGCAGCTTTCCTGAAAGCCATCTTTTGCAAATATCAGTAGGCTTCACCCTCTCTGCTGGGCTAAGTTTTCTTGTCAAATATTGCATGTTTTGAGACTTCTCTGGGTTCTAATCTGGGGAGGGAAATGTGTTTTGGACACTGCTGATTGGTGGGGGGAAGTCCCTGAGCATTTAACATTTGAATACAACTGTTTCCAGGTCACTGCCCTTTGATTCTCTCAGTGAAGAAGCAGCAAAGATTCACTGAAGGGGAGGGTTTTGGGTGCTGGGGATGTATTCAGAGTAGGAAAGAGGGGCCTGGAAAATCAGACAAGATATCTGGTTGGGTTGGGAAAAAGGTGGAGTAAAATATAAGGGAGAGACAATGGTTTTGGTGCTGCACTTCTGAAATCAAATGAATCTCAGCACTCTTAATTCCTCCATCACTATGTTTAACAACACAGATCAGCGCGGCAGCAAGCAATTAGTTGGTAAGGAAACATGCAGCTTTGTAAGACTAGGTCCAAAAGGCTATGGGAAATGGGTAATAGCCTGAGCAAAGCAATGCCTGCCCTCACCTCTTCCTATCCTTGGCTCACCCTGACAGGTGCTGGAGACTGGAAGGAAAACCAGATGGGGGCCATTCTGGCAGTAGAAGGAGCCCCCAACCTTGGGATATTCCACAAAGGCTGCTTCTACCCCTTTGCAGCCCCTTTACACCTCTGGAGTGACATAATGGAGCCTTAGTACAACATAGAATTGGGCCCCCAAATCTTTTCTGCAGACCTCTAGAGAACTCCAGCTACTATAAAATGTCTCAAATTGCAGCAAACAATGGTGTTTTTATTCACAGTGCTAGCGTGACTGAATCATTTGCACTGTTTTTTAAAACTTTGCTAAGTTGAACTTGGTCATAGTTCCTTTGCAGGATACATATAAAACCACCTGGCTCTGTTGGCTGATGACCAGGGGAGAATATGTGTTATAAATTCAAAGATCCGTTCACTGGTGATTTCTGAAAGGGTGAGAATCAAGGGATCCCATTCATAAATCACTGCATTTTGATCCTATTTGGACCACTCCCATGGACAAAGGGTGCTAAGAAAAGAATTGAGGAGGAAATAAGGAAATGGTGCAATTTGGCCTTTGCTACCTTTCTTGTAAACTATAAACTGTTCCTTTTTACTCCTTGGCTAGACACTGAACAATAAAAGGCCAAAACAAAGATCAGCAACTAAAGATTCCAAGAAATGTTATTTTGTCATGTCTTCTTCAACAATTGTTCATATCAAGTATATGGCCCTGAGAGTTGCCAAATCATGGAGAGTGTCTGCTCTTGCCACTCTCAACATAATGCTTCTCTTTGGCCAGAAGGCTTGAAGAGAAATTAAGCAGCTGAAAAGTCTGGATGTGAAAACATTGACCTCCTCTTTCCTGCAAAAGGAAAATCTGGAAACTGTTTGTCATTACAGATCTTCCCAAAGTGGCCTATCTCTCCACTGTTTCTTCATTTCCCTTTGGCATTAGTTGATCCTTCATACTTATCACCAGCTCCCTATGAGCACTGAGATAGTTAGCTGTGTTAATACAAAGTCAGGCAGAAGGCAGGCCTGGGTGGGACCTTAGGGCAAGTCTACATGTTCATTAATGTGGTTTACGTAATGCACATTAAATCTAATACCTCCATTCTGAGGTACTACAAAAAGGTGCATTAGCTTATTTTAGTGCACATCAGTGAAACAGCATGTTTTAATGCACATTAAAATAGGCTAGTACACATTAAAGTGCATGTGTAGGCATGGCCTTAGAAACTATCTTGTTTAGAGGGGCATGAACTTTAATAGGCAGCAAACTACTTTAGCAGATTCTATGAAAGGTTTCTAAGGTGACACTCTGCCCTGCCTTTTATCCAGCTTCCCATGAAATCATATAATCTTTGCAATACACATTGGAGGTAGAGGAGGTGAATTTTAACAATGGTAAACAAACATCCATTTTAAATATAATTTGCCATATAAAGTCTCCTTCCTTTTATGCCTTGCACCTTCTCTAACCATCACTCCCTCCTATAGCAGGACAGCTAATGAAATACAGCAGGAGTGCTCACATTGATGGTTCTCATACTGAGATTGTGCTGGATAGAAACAATGTGCCTTATAGGCAAAGGGCAGTACCTATCTCTGAAGAAACTACAACAATAAAGGGGCTGACAAAAGTGATGTCCAATTACAAGTCTCATGACACCTGCACTACCTTCAGGCTGGTTACTTATTCAAAACTAAGGAACTGAGTTCCCTCTGTGGGTGCTGGCATTGTGTCAATGTGCAGACCCTGCTCTGCAACACCATTTGAAATTCCACTCCTGGATCACAGCACAGCTCTGCCAAAGCACATCAGTTCTGAACAGCAACCTCCTTTCCCCTGTGTCCACTATTCCCCACTATTCTGGAAGACCCTTTTATAGTCTCCAGAAGTGCTTAGGCTGAGCTCTTCCCATTGAAAATTAAAAGTGTGCACTTGAGTTCAAGAGACAGATGTGGCTAACATTTGACTAGACTTGGGACAACTGCTTGTTCTTGGCTAGAAGAATTGTGACAGTAAAATATCTCTGCCAATGTCAGAGAGCAGCTCCAGTTCACAGTCTAATGAAAAATGTGTTCCACTTTATATCGCAGGGCCTCTTTCCCTACTTGACATCCTGTTGTCCTCCTTTACTGTTGCCAGGAGCTACCTATCAGAAACCTTCTGGCTAAAGCACTTTTGCAATTTAGCACAAACAATAAAAGACTATCTGCTTTTTAGAAAACTTCAGCCATTAATATAAAAATCATTGTCTTGTGAAGAGCCCAACATTTTTGCATTTGTTTCCTTGTTTGGTTTTGTCATTTATCAAACTGCAGAGAGTGGAGGCTAGGTGGCCCAGGGAACAAACTAAGCTGTTTCTGATTAGGAACACTTACCATGGGACTTTTAGAAAGTAATTGGAAAGCCAGATGCAGCTGACAGTTCAAGCTGCCTATATCTCTTTCACCTGACCTCAACCTGCTAGCTGTGAAATGAAAGTTCACTAGGTCCCCACCCTCTCTCCAGGTCAAGGACACTACTCTTCACAGAGGTTATTCAAAAGAGGAAGTTACCCTTGAGGAAGGAGAATCAAACCTCTTTTTCTCATGCTGCTATGGAAATCTCAGTGCATCAGAATGGATTGACCTGGGACTCTTGACTGGAATAAAGCAGTAATAAAATCTGTAGGGGCAGTATTCTGTAGAGCAGCAAAAATATAGCAAATCTGTAGAGTGAATATTTGGCACATACTGGCTATCTTGGCTAATACGCATGGTGTAAGGCTCAGTAACGTCTTTATGAAGATTGATTTCAAATTTAATTTCCTTATAGGTGAAAAATGCTTTTTGAAATTGCTGCTAGAGGGGCAACCATGCTCTGGGCCTGAAAGATGGGGACCACACATGCCTTACTTTTTTCCACAGCATGAAGTTAAAGCAGGGACCTCTAGCAAAATGAATGCATGCTCATGTTACAAATCTAAACAGTAGCCAAACATTGCTAGAAGTAAAATGGAAAACTAGTTTTGCATGGATGTAAAGAAAATAAATTAGCAGATTTCTGGACAACACCATGCATTTGTTGTGCTAGGGAGTACTTGATATGTGAATTTCAGCTCAAGAAGGACTGGCAGGATGCATGACACTTCTTGCTAACCCTTGGTGCTTTCTGGGACATGAAGACCTTAATCCTGCAAGCTGTTTTAGGTAGACGTACCTCTGGATCTGTGTGGAACTGTTTGCAGCACTGAGGTCTATCACGGGGGCATAGCTTTGTCACAGCCTCCACCTAATTTACACTGGCAAAAGAAGCCTCAAGATAAAACTAGGTGAGCTGTTTACTGAACTTTTCAAGAGAAACTCCAGATCTGCATTAATAAAAAAATAGCATTTGTCATTTCTTAACCCACTTGAGAAACAAATTTGGGCCTATACCATCGGGTTAAAAAATTCAAAGTGATCCATTTTTTTTGCCAGCTCCAGCAGCCATTTGCCCAGCCCCAACCTCAGGCACATTCTGTAAAGCTGAAGAAATGCCACCTGTCAACAAGACTGAAGGCAAAGAACATGTTGCCAAAAAAGACATGCTTCCCCCAAAGCAAAGGATGTCTGCCACCAAGGCTGGGGTCATTTCTGCTGCCAAAAAGGAGGAATCTTCCTTTTAAATACAGCAGAGAAAACCGCTGGGGATCCCAATATGTTTTCCTTTTAAAGTATTCTGTGCTCACTTGTTCTAGCACTACAAGCTGTAATTTTATTATATTTAGTATATAATATTTTTATACAAGCAAACCTGCCAAGATGTGGAAACCACAATGTCATGTTACTGAGTCTCTCAGAATGAGGCTGGTGACTTGCTGCCCCTCCTAAGTTTTTTTCTGTAATTCACCCACATCCTGTACCTTTCAAAAATAGAGCACAAATAACTTACAGGAGGCCCTCGGGGCCCAATGATGGACATGCCCGCTTCTCCTGGAGCTCCCTGTAAGGAGACAAAGAGAAAGAGAGGCAGAAGAGATTGAGAAAAGGGAGTTTAACAAGGGCAAGAATTGGAAGGTGAGGATGGAAGAAAATGAGAGAAGTAGGGAGAAAGAAGTAAGAGAACTTGTAAGAAGGCAAAGGAGGAAAAAATTAGATCAAGGTCAAATAATGGCAGAGAGTGAATCCATAGAGAGCAGGACAGAGAGGTGGTTGAGTGAGATAATAAGGAGAAGGAAGAAAGAATTAAAAAAGGAGATTAATATAAAAATGATTCATACTATTTTCTATAAAGACTGGGATTTAAATGTTGATTGTTCGGCTCCCCCTTCCCCAGTGGGATAGGAGACCTACTCGGCCTGACCTGTGCATGAAATGTGGCCATTTTGAACACTCCCTCTCTCTTGAAGAGTTACTGGTGTCATCTTCAGTGCCTTGAGAGAGAAAGTGAAGACCTCATTTAATGCCTGCAAGCACTCATGCTTTCCTCCTGCCCAGGGAACTCACATTTATCTCTTCCTCTATAATCACTTGTTCTGGTTCAGCATGAAGCTTCACCTTCTTTTAGTCTGGAAAATGATTAATATAGTGTGCTAAATGCATGCAGTTTTATACAGCAAAATGGAGCTTAGACTGCAAAAAATTATAGATACATGAAATATAAAACACTTTCTTTGAAATAAAGTGTATAACAGAGACCCTGATCTCTTCTGAACATGAAATGCTTTGTGATACTTTATGTCAGAGCCAAAAAGTGTTTGCCTGAGAGTTCTGGCTAAACTTCAACTTGCACACGTGTATTCTGCTTCCCTAAATTTTCCTTGCCAATTTCTATTGATGATAGTGATCTTCACTTCCTGTTCCAGTCTATAGCTGTGTGCTCTTCAAACAGCTGTCACATCCCCCTCTCTCCATATGTATCTATACTTTAGTGGCCCCTATATTCCCCTATACTTTAGTGGCCCTTGTATTCCTAATATATACAGTCTTTATAAAGCCAGTAAAGTGCTCTGGGTGTCTTTAGAATGAAAGGTATTATGTAAAAGTAAGAAACAAGATCACTAAGTATATGAGTATTCTCCAAAGGTCAGTTAAGCACCTCCATAGGAGAGATTAAAATACTGACTGGATAACACAGCTCTGAACATACCCTAGAGACTATATTCTATAGTGCAGAATAGGGAAAGGGTGAGAGAACACATTGTAACCCCCTGTTCTTTTTCGGCTCCAGTGGTTATGATTCTCTGAATGGGTCAAATGAGATTTAGTGACCAGGTCGAAATGCAGAAGTTTAGGTCTAATTTAAACTAAATCACTCCAGATGGAAGCAGTTTGATGTACAGTATAGGAAAACAATCCCTGAAATAAATACCTAATAAATAAAATAAACATGTGGAGAGCCAGTAGGGGGTACTCCTCTGTTGAGCCAACCACCTTCCAGGCTCGGAGTACCTCCCTGGAGGTGCCTCATGTCCAGCTGACCCCCTTCCTGGAGCACACCCACAAGCCTGAGGGTAAGCACTGTCACCACCCGGGATCTGGATTGTTTCTGGGTCCTGGGCCCCCTGGCGTACACAGGCCTTGTAGCCCTTGAGGGTACTTCATCTGCTGCAAGAACTTCGGGTGCTTCCTTTAATCTGAAGCACAAACAGTGGGCTCCTTTAGTAACAAATGATTTCTACAATCAGTTGCGTCTGGCATGGAGGCAAAATAAAGGGATTTAATTGTGAATTGTATGCAAATTTTAGATATTTAGGGTCATATTATCAAGGAGCCTGAATCCAGATTCAATTTGTATACATGCAGCTTTATACAATCAGATCATTTAAGTGATCAAGCTGTGCACTTTGACTTATGTACACAAATGACAGAGCAGATACAACCAGAAACCTTCAGCATCAGAAGTACAGGACACTATCATGTGAAGCCAAAGAGTAATGCCACCAGCAGGTAGCAGTAAGAAGTTCCTCTCCTTTATTTGGACAAACTATCACTGGTCATGACTCTTTGAATCAACATGTTACACACATACAAATACAGTGAATACCATGCCTTTAGTAAATACTATGCATTCAGCCCTGTAAAGTCCTAACACAAGTTAGAACTTTACAGGGTTTCTTCAGCTTACCCCAGCTGAAAGAGTCACCAAGGGTCATTTAAGCCACCTCAGGGTGACTAGAATGTGGTACACTCTGGCCATATCCGCTTCCCAAGCCCTTGCCCCACTCCCATGAAATGTCATGGTTATATTTTCTCTGGTTATATTTTTTCATAGGCCTAAGCTGCAAAGGCCTAATCCAGACCTGGATAGCAACTTTCTCAGATAAAAGTGAGGTTAACACATAAGTATTACTCTACAGTCTTTGATAGATTAATAATGTTTTAAAGCTTTGACCCCAGGGAAGTTACCTTCTGTTTAAAAGAGTGAACACTGTCAGCTTGGAAACATTCAAATCAGACATGAATACAGAGAGAAGGACCACATGGCTAGAGGAAGAAGGACTTTGTGTTCTGTTTTTCTCTGCTAAAACTAACAGAAGAGTAACTGGGAATTTGGGGGAAATATTTTAGCTACCTCACCTAAAAAGAAAAGAAGAAACAGTTTGGAAATCAAGAGTAAAAATGGGAAACTGGGCAAGGGTGAAGCAGCTGCTTAATGACATATCACAGGAAGGTAAAGAAACCTTGTTCAAAGCCGTTCATAGAAGGAATTCTTTTTGGATTATGACAAAAAGAGTAAAGCTTTTCTTCAAAAAATAGAGGCCACCAAAGATTTGTTGCACTTCAAAGTGTATGACTGACATGCCACTGTGCTTTATAATATAAAATATAAAATTGATACATAGTTTCTGAAACACCCAAAGACTCAACAGGCTATGATTTTTTTAAATTCTTGTACAAAACAAAGTTTGTCTACAGATCATCCATTGTTTGCATGGAACCTTTTTCAGGGCAGCTCATTTAAAGTATTTTTAATATGTTAACTATTCAATCATTTTTAGCATCTGAAATCAACCCAAGATGAACACATGCTGGCATAAGAAGATGTGGACTGGCTATCAGGAGATGCCAAACATTAGGGGTGTGTGAAGCGGGCCCTTTTCTTCTATGTGCTTTAAATTCTAGAAAGGAACAGTTAAGCCATGGTCTCTGACCAGAGGTGGCTAGGGGAAACCAAATAATTAGGAGCTACTAAGACAGAGCTATTTTTTTTACCACATTTCCAGAACCAACCAAGCACAACAGTCAGCAGTGAAGAAGTTAATGGTGGAAAAATCAGGATAGCCTTAATGGAAATACTGAGTGTCCCCATCCACCACTTGAATTAGAACTTACGATGTTAGTAAATTATAGTAAACAACGAATTGGAGACTGTGTGGGCTGGAAAGAATTCAGGACATAAACTCACATTGTCAGGGAAGACGGGAAAGGGCAATTCAGAGCAATGTATGGTTCAAGCACAAAAAGGGCTTTAAAAGCACAGGTCTAACTTTGTCATGATTTGAAGTGAAAGGGTCTCAGATGGCTAAGAGGGGAAGCTGTGAGGGGTCAGGGTATGACATTATGAGCTGGAAAAAGCTGACTCACCTTTTCTCCAGGCTGCCCTTTTAGTCCCTGGGTCAGTTACACCAGCCGCACGCAGCACATGCAAGAGGGTGAAGGGGAGAGAGAGAGACAAACACAGGAATTGGCGTTAATGGCACATTAAACCCCAAATCTTAACAATGCAACAAGAAACAGGTCACAGACACTGAAACATGCTCTGTTTAAAGTTTGCACACAAGCACAGAGACTTTCACTTCCCCACTTCCCACCACCATCCCCTCCTGCTTGGATACCCCTACAGCATCTGAAGGAAAGGGCAGCTGAAAGAGAAGGCAATTGAGTTTTCAGCCAGTTTGAGGAAACCAATTCTTGGTTTTAGCCATGGTGCTTGGCATTCAATGTGGAGGTGGACAGAGAGTATGTGTTAGCAATAAGCTCACCATAGTTAGCAAGGCTGACCCACAGTTCAGAGCCATCAACTTGTAAATCAGCAAGGCAGCAGCAACAGACCTGGCCAAGGAACCTTGGAGCAGGTGATACCTGGGATGACAGTCCCTAAGTAGGCTTAATAGTGAGAAGCCATCTGGCTAACAGTTGGTCCACAATGACCAAGAGCGAGGGGTTCCTGGCCAGCCCCTTTGTGAGTGAGGTAGGAGGATCTCTGAAAAGGGGTAAGAGGATGAATGGAAGAATGTGCTGAGAAAAAAGTACCTGAATGCATGGGAAGAATGGGAAGGAGACATATGTTTAAGCAAGGCCTATGGATACTGATACCACAGATCTCTTCTCTTTCTCTTCTTTCTCCTCTACAAAAAGCCCCAAAGATGGGGTATTAAATATAGTTTATGTATAAAAGATATATGGCATGGCTATATGTAATATGTGGTGAAAATATGCAAAATACACTCAAATCTTACAGGTTGAATGTGTTTAATATATTCAGTCCCACCTGGCCAGTTAACTACAAGCTAACAGGCCCATTTGAGATACAGGGTCTTATTCCATCACCCACCTTTGCACCAAGTAGTAATTTATTACACTTGTGTAAGTTACTGATTTTAGTGGGCCTGCCTACTAAGTAAGGTATTCAGTGTAAAAGCAGTAAAGCTAGGGCCTAAGTGTGCAGAAAGTGCATTGGTTTTAAATAAAGACTGAACTGATAGCTCTGAAGTCTGTGCCCTATGGTGCCAAAAGGCTCAGGCTGGATTGCCAGCTCTGTTCCTTCACTTCCATGGTTGAAAACCCAGCTTCCTCTGTCCCTCAGAGGAGATGGCCTCGCTAATTTCTAGCAGTCATTCTGGACTCCTACCAGAGGTTAACAGACTCTACAGGCAGCTTTTACCAGTCCTCTTTTTCTACCATTAATACAACACCGAATAAGAAGGACAGCATGAACATGTACCATCATTGCTTCAGTCTTCCTAAGTATGGCATCACATGAATACTGAAGTAACCAACTCTCTTACATATGGCAGGCTGCATTCCCATTCAGATATTGGGAGGTGGCCTTTGTGGTGGTGCAGAAAGAAAGCTACACAAAGGTATTGCTGAGAGAGTCTGTCCCAAACATAATAAAGACAATATGAACAGACCTATGAATCTGACTCCCCTGCTTTCACAAACTTTGGGGGCTTGGAACAAACTGGAACTACCACAGTCCATAAGTAGTTTCCAAAAGCCCAAGCCACCCATAGTTTTGCCCTTTCTGACTGGATAAATCTCCAAATCTTTTTCTATATTCCCCCCATCACCACTTATGAGAGTTAGTAGCTGATTAAGACATTACTTTTTGTAAATGCTTGGCAGATCTGAAGACTCATTAATTCAAGGATATTTACCATTAGTATGTATTAACATTATTTGTTGGTACCTGTAAAAACTAAACTAAAATTTAAAAAGCTTGTACTTGCTAATCAGCCTATGTAAAAAACACTGTGAGGGAGTCCCTAAGATGTTCTAAACTGATGCAGCTCTATTGACTTCAGGAAATTGCACCACAATTTAAAGATCTGGCCCCACATGCTCCTAGAGTACTGTCACTTTTGAGCCTAGCTAATTATGTTTGCTGCATGTCAAATTGTGCAGGCATCATGCAGAGACTCATCTTCAATTGCACTCATATTACCCAAGCAGAGCTGAAGATGGAAAGGATTTTGGTGGAAGATTTCCAGGCTATAACACAGCCCCCCAGGCTAACTGTGCTTGAGCAATCCAGATAATTACCAGCTAAAAATGGGGATTGGCAAAGAGTTTAAAGCAGCTAGTTATAGCGCTTTCTCTCCATCTCTGAAGTGAAGCATGGTCACATCTGGAGAAAAGCATCAGGCTTCAGGTCCTGTCCATGTTTCAGGATAAACATATACTCCTCCACCCAGAAGATGCTAGGTTATTCCCTCAGAAAGATAGGAATATGTATAGGAAGGAATAAAGAGAGTAGGTCCATAAAGACAAAAATTAGGGAAGAGAAGGCAGAGCAGCAGAATGGAGGGATGTCTGAGGTATTGATGCAGTGCTGCACAACACGCACTGCCCAGCTCTTCTTCAAGGTGTGCTACAGATGCCTCTACTGGGACTAGAATGGAGGCTAAGTTAGCATCATACAGTGAGAGGGCAAGAAAGACTAAAAGTATTATTCAGTCATGGTAATTTCTTTTTTTGACAGATCTGTATTGTGAATCTGTGCCTCCTCTACTCTCAGCCATGAAGAGGCAAGTACATCGTAGGCAGCATGAAACTATGGTAGCCCTTTGCCGGGCAAAGACAGGGGGCAGCAGCCAGCATTCCCTGATAGTCGCCTGAAGCCCCTTCATGATAGTCTTATTTGGATTTGGGTGCTTGGGTTTCTATATAGAAATGTATCCAGTAGGAGACCCTGGAGACTCACCAGTGATTTGTGTCTTCATTTTCAGGGCAGAGCCTCATTAAATTACAAATGATAGGACCAGCAGCCTAGCATTTCTGCATCTCTCATTAAACAGAAGCTAATTTGAGAAGTAGATGACTAAGATGGTGCTCATGGTAGAAGCTGCTGATTTTTTTCCCCCTAGTCACACCCAAACCAGACCCTTGAAATAGAGCAGAAGACTGGGAGGGTTATTTTCCTGAATGAATTAAAGTGTCAGCCCTAATGGCCTGCAGGCAGCCCAGGTTTGGAAACAAATGTGTCAGTCAGGCAGATGCAAGAGGTTTCAACTCACCCGTCGTCCAGGGATTCCCATGGTGCCTTTGTCTCCCTAACAATTAATGCAAAATCAAATGGCAATTGGAAAATGGCCATAAGTGAAGCTAGAAAATGATGCAAATTAACTGATTTGTGTCTGCACCTTTGCTTAAGAATTTTGTGTGTGTTTTACAGCATATAGACAGACAAAACTCTTGGGTTAGAGGTGGTATCTTTTATTAGATTTTAGGGCATACACATTTGTTTAGCTTTATGTATGTATGTACATAGGTAGGTGCTTGTGCATACATGCGTGTGTGTGTGTGTGTGTGTGTGTGTGTGTGTGTGTGTGTGTGTAAAACATGTTTGTGTGCTTCTATATATGCCTGCTTATTTGGGTACATCTGAAAACATGGGTATATGAGTATGTATGTAAGCCATCACTTTGCTTGTTATTCTTAATGACTAAAGAACCAATAAAACTCAGGACAACATAGACAAGAAAGGAAAGATAAGAGTTTGTGATCTAATGGAAGAATCTAATCACATTTTTCAACCCTTCCTGAAATCCAGATTGAGGGAAGTTGATCCCTTCAATAGCAAAAAAAAAATTCTTTCTAATTAAAGGTGATCACAGGTTATTTATTTCTAAAGCTATTATGAATTTAAATCATAACTCTCAAAGGTGATGAATAGGTCAATATTATCCAGTAAACCAGAAAAAGGAAAATTATATTAAAAGTTATACTAATGTGGAAAATGGGACAAGATCCAGCTGACACTACATATACTGCCTATGTTCTGTGTCCCTTAACCTCTAAAGAATATTTCTCAGCGAGTCTGGAAGGTGTAAAAAATCCTTACATGATGTTGCATGAATAAGTCTGCCTAAAGAGGTACAAGGTAACACTTGAACTGAATTGCAAAAGGTGTGGACACCACACCATCAGAGTCTTTTATCATACATAGATTGCAGTTCTGTGGCTTAAAGTATATTTAAATTTGAACCATGTCATTAAAAAACCTCTATGTTCTTGGCCCCAAAAAGCATGTACAAGGCATACTTGGAAAATCCTGAATGATGATGTGTTTGGTGGTTGCAGAGATTTCATGGTGTTTTGCAAAATTACATTGTAACAGTCTCTCAGTACTGTGTCCAATCATCAGTTTAGATATGTTGGAAACACTTCACTATATAAAACTTACTGTTGCTGCCTACACCTTCTCTGTTATTTATTTATCTATCCCTAAAACCTGTTTTCCGCCAACAACTGATGTCTGCAGCATTTCACAGCAACATAGGCAGTGCTGGAAAATACTTCAAGCCTAAGGGGACAAACAAGACTATCTCTGCCACTTGCCAGGGACTCTGCATGTCCTTTGTCAGTTGTTTGATCATGGCAGGGAGCCTGAACCTCAGTTAGTGTCTGTTAGTGTGTTGCGTGAGGGATAGACCTATGCTGATTACACAGGTAACTCTTTGCCAAGGAAAGTAAATTTCAACATGCATAACTGTGTACAGAAATTCCATTTGTTTTCCACTCAGCAGCATCTGTAATCAACTGGAAATACAGAACTATACTGTTGGTCATTCTTGTATTGTGGCCTACCCATTCTATCTGCCAGTGATGGAACTGCAAAAAGCAGTGTACAGAGAGGGCAAAATGGAAAAGTCTGTCTTGAAGTTGGGAGAAGAGATAAACTATTTTTTGTCATTTAGTTCTTTGCAGACACTGGTTCTCAGTGACATCTTCTCTCTCTACCTGATATACACAAGTAATACTTGAGACTGATGTTCTAAATGCACCTCACCATATGCTGGATTTAACTGAGGTAAAAGCTGTATTTACATTCTCTACATATAGGAAAGTATTGTTCCCTAATCAATGGACTTTTATTTCATGTGCAAGGCATGCTGTGATAAATTAGATCACAATAATATCTCTACTGAGATAGTTGAAGTGTTGAATAACAACACAATATATAGTAATTTGGTATAATTTACACAAGCAGTATCTGACTACAAATTGAGAGGAGACAGGAAATATCTGCTCTATATTCAAGTTTTTATTCTGTACCCACCAGCATGGCATCTGATCTATCTGGTGACGGTCTGTACCTGCATCTAAGTTCTGTCTATGTGTTATAGAGAACAATGGAATTCCTTCTGAAAGAACAAACCATTCCATTGCCTTGCTCTTTGATGTTATTGGCTTCTGATTTGGAATGCATTGATGAGTTTTCTTGTAGTTTTATTTTTTCTCTTTTAGTTTCTTATTTTCCTCTACAGCTGAAATTAGCAGCAAATTATAAAGCTGTCAAGTACAGAACTCTAGTGATGTGATGTTTCAGACTTTGGTTCCATTGTTAAGAAAAGCTTCCTGTAAGTATGATGAGTGGTATTTGACCACACAATGATTGATACTGCACAGGATTGATCTATGTCTAATATTGTTGCCCGCAACATTAGTACTTGATGTCAAAGTAGTGTATGAGTGCACCATGCTTGGTATGTTACTACACAGTATTTTGCTCCTCTAAACAATATTAGTAGGGGGGAAATGGTCCTAGTAGTATAGCAAATAAATGCCAGATGTTTGAGGAAAAAGTAGTCTATTATGTGATGCTGGGAAATAACACTCAGCTATGAATAATACTTGTGTCCTGCACTGTATGTTAACACTGTATTTATACCGCTGCTATCTGAGTGACTGCTGTATTTCCAAGATGCCTATAACCTTAGTGTCAAAGCACCAAATAAGAATTATGATGAAGCCCTGGGTGTTCTTGAAAGTTGATGTATTCTTCCCTTCCCTCAGTGGCTGAAGGGCATGTGGATTATTGTTTTCTTTTTGTGGAAGTCATGGCTGAGGAGACATTTTGTATAAAGGCAAATTCATTTAGATCTGATCACAGACAGAATGTGGCTTATTTGGCTTTCTCTGACAAGGAATCCCATGCCCAGGCCTTGCTTCAGGTGCACCCCTGCATCCCCCAATCCCTCCAGCCTGAAAGATTTGGTCTGTCCAAGCGACAGGAGCTGTTGTCTTGGAGAGGCCTAGGGAGTGAGGACACCCTGAACTATATAAACCCAGTCCATAATAGCTGTGAGAATCTACAGTGAAGATATGGATTTGGTCCTGAGATGAAGGAGGAAACCAAAACGGTCCCAGAACCCTTTGCTTCATCTCTTACTACTCATTAAGTGGGACACCTTATGCTTTATGTGACAGCTAATTCATCTCCAAGTAGAATGAGTTAGCAGTGGTCTAACCTGAGAAGAATGAACACCTGGATCAAGTAGCTAAAATTCTGTCTAAGAGGAAGAGGCACAGAGCCCCTGCCAAACATGGAAAGAGAGAATCCCATGCCACTGTGGCACTCAGTATGTCTGAGAATACTGGGGAGTCCATGATGATGGCTTTGTACTTCTGTGATGCTTTGTGTGTTGCTGCCCTCAGATGATGATGAAACTAGAGTATGGGCCAGTCTGTCAGACCATTTTTCTCTTCCAGCTGATATCTTTTCTGCTTCTCATTGTTTGTGTTTTAGACTGCTACACTGCAGCACCCGTTGATCCCACCCAAGTATCTGAGCTATCTCATTTCAGAATACATGTTGACCCTAGAATCTACATTCCTTATGGTTTATTCATGATTTATCTCAGCCACTTACCATCATTAATACCTGATTTTGATTTAGTTAGATATGGATTTACATATCCCTTAGAAATTGGCAGATTAAAAAAGCTGGATTTCCAAGTTTACATCCTGGCTTTTGCTCCAGAGGGAGTGAAGTGAAGCCGTGGCATTTAATGAGAGGCTCCGTTCTGCTGCTACAGGTGAACAAAGAGGGGCTGGGGACTGGACAATACCCTAAACCCATGGCCATCCTCCCTTGGGAAGGAGGAGCACCACTTAGGCACATTATCTAGTCTGCCTGCCTTTTATGCTCAATAGTGTGCTGGGTCACCATTCTCTTTGGTTTCCATGCACCTATGCAGAGAGATGGAGGAGGGGAGAAGAAATCCCCATGGTTATTTCCATGTCCAGCAGACATGCAGAAGGTGATTAGGGTAGCTCTCAAGATATATCTACATAGCATATCTACAATGCTGAGTAAATTTGTCCTTACATGACTATATTGCTTCTGATACCTGAGCTAGCTGTGTGGGGCTACCTCAAGTATCTGCACTGTATGCCTCCTGTCAGGAAGATATACTTTCAACCTAACACAGAAGTCAAGTAGAGAATGAAAAAAAATTCTTCCTTTTAAGAAAATTTTGCATGAAGAAATAGAGGCAGCTAAATGACCTGCTATGGGATGACTCTACTGCAGCCTTGTAATGGGATGGCTTGCTCTATTTAAGGTCCACATATTAACAGGTCCTTGCCTAGCTCTGTGCTCCCATATCACACCTACTTCCTATCTCATCTTCTTTAATCATGTATGTGTTCCTCTCATCCCTCCACAGTTAAAATGAACAATCCATATACTGAAAAATTCCTCATGGTATTGGCTCGAAATAGAACTTCCAGTCCTTCCTGAACAGAGCCATATGACCTCCTTTCAGTGAGCAGATAATATAAATAGGTTTCTTAGACAGACAGGGATCTCTTATTTAAAAGGTGATCTTAAAGAAGGTATATGTTTCCTAAACCCAAAAGGAACCTGTAAGGAATGTACTTCGTAGAACTTTGTTCTGCAAAGTTCTTTTTATTCTTACTGGAAACAGTATTGGGAGCCATATCTCATTCACAACCTGCTCTCCTAGTCTACCAATTAAGACTTCTACCTTCACCCAGTTTATACAGCTTTGAGGCTTCTCTTCAAAATACTGTCAAGTAAAAAGGGAAGGAGAGAGGGAGAAAGTAAGAACAAATAAGGAAAGAAAGAGGTAAAGGAAAGATATTTACCGGAAGCCCTGCTCTTCCTGTAGGACCCTGAAAGAAAGCACAAAAAAGAGCATTTAATACAAAAAGCATGAAAAAGGGTAAATCAGAGAAGAAATTGTATGTCTAATTGCATGATTAGAAAATAGAGCAGTTCACATGCAACATGTGAACAGCTTTCTAATTAGGCAGATAGGATTGCTTTTTTCTTTTCTCTCAACCACTTTTTTTAAAGCTTTATATCTATTTGGTTTGTGTCCATCACAGTGACTCCCAAATGAACCCTGGAGACACTTGATAGTCCATGAAAAGCTAGCCACATAACATTATGCTTTGTTTTATTCTGCTAAATATTAATTATTCATGTATACAATTGCTTTAGTTGCCACAAAAATACTGTATGTGAAGAAAGGGAAGCTGTCCCTCAGACGCTCTTTATTAAGATGTGGTCCACACTACAAAGAAGTTTGAGAAATTCTGGAGCATCACTTCATTTTGTAATGCTGAAACTTTCTTCTCAGTACTGAGATCTTGGGCTCACAGGATTGCTGGGTTCCAAATTTCCCTGCCTACATCTTTCAAATCTGTTATATACTAGGATGATTCCATCTATGTGTGATTTAAGATACTTCCATTTTTCAGATATTATGTGCTCAAGATGGTGGAAAGCTAAAGAATGTCTTCACTTTATCTGTTTCTCACATTTGGAATGCAACCATGCACATCCATTACTCTCATCTAGGAGGCATAATTCTGTGAAAACTAGCTCCTCAATTGACTCTAAATGGATATAGGGTAAGAGCTGCTCCCACTGAATACAGGATAAAAAATTTTAGTTTATCAGCATTTTAAACCACTACCTGGAGTGACATATATGACACCAGCAGTTCAGGAACCACTGCCACAGACATGAACCGGTTTCTACACCTGTGCGAAACAGCTAGTATTCGCTTTGGATTTGAATTCAGCCGATTTGGGGGACAGTGATTTGATTTGGTGATTCAAATCACTGACCCGAATTGATTTGGCCGAATATGATTCAGAGATTCAGCTGCTTCTGAATTTGCCGAATCTCCAAATCACAGAGGCCTCATCCCCCACCCACTCTCCCGGCAATGGCTGCCCTGTCCACCCCAGCTCTCGGCTCTTTGAAAAACAAAGTCCCCACTCACCAGCTGGGGGTGGGGGGGTGATCCCCACTGCCTCATGTTGCCCCACATCATGTGAGGGGCTCTGCCATGAGTCCCCAGAAGCTCCAAGGCCACTGCAGCAGCCAGTGAGTCCGGGGAGGGGATTGTTTCTTTTTTTAAAGAGCCAAGAGCTGGGGCAAGCAGGGCAGCCATGGGGGGGCAGGGACTGGGAGAGTGGGCAGGGGTTGGGGAGGTCGTGGCAAAGCCCCCCACACAGCATGGGGAAGTGGGGGGCAGCAGGGATCACCCCCCTGCCTGGCAGCAGTTGGTGAGTGGGGGCTTTTTTTTAAAGAGCTGGGAGCTGGAGCAGGTGGGGCAGCCATTGGAGGGTACCTGAGGGAGTGGGAGGGTGTTGGGGGATGCTCAGGGAGGCTGGAGAAGCAGGCAGGGGATGGGGAATGGTGGGGATCCCCCCATGGTCCCCTCCCTCTTCCTCCAGCCCCCTCCTCCCCCTTTCCCTACTTATCAGCATTGAGTCCGGGTCCAGCTCCCTGCAGTAGCAAATGGGGACTGCCCGAATCGACGAACTCTCTGAATCTTTTCTGAATCAATTCGGAGAGCTCTGAATTGATATGGACCTTTTAACTGGTTCCCTGATTTGATTCAGATTTGGAAATTTGGCCACCAAATTAGGCCAAATTTCCTCTGAATTAAATCAGCACCTGAAGCTTCACACAGCCCTGCTCATTTCCATTCAGTTTTAATCAGAAGGTATGTGTTAGGCCTGTGCAAATAGGCAAATATTTGATTCGGATTTGGCTCATTCAGAGGACAGTGATTCAATTTGGAGATTTGGCTCACTGTCCTGAATCGATTCAGCCAAATCAGCTTCAGAAGATTTGGCACTGATTCAGAGAGATTTGGATCAGCCGGGAAGAGGCAGGCACAGCCGGGTGGCTTCAAGTTCTCCCGGGGCTCCTCCGACTGTGCCTGCCTCTCCCCAGGCATGGGGAGCTGCGGGAGAAGCTCCCATGGCTGCCCTGCCCAGCCCAATCCCCTGCCTAGTCCCGGCACTTAAAAAGGCCCTGCACTTGAACATTCCCCCAGTTCCTGGTTCAATTCCCCAGCTCCCTGATCACTTTTGTCAGCTTTTCCCAGGGGGTGCAGGCCCAAGGATGATGCAAGATGACAGCAGCTCTGAACTATTTCCCCAGGTGGCAGCAGGTGATCCAGAGGTTGTGTCCCCTGGGAAGAGCTGGGGAATCAAATCAGGAGCTCCAGCTGACAGGTGGGGCTGCCCCAGCCTCCTAGACAGGCACAGCACCCTCCAAACCACACTGCACCTATGCCATGGGGCAGCTGTCATACAGCTGCCAGGCAGGGGAGGTGATCCCTGCTGCTCCCCACTGCTCCATGCTGCGGGGGGGGCGTGCTCTGTGATAAGCATGCAGAGGCCCCAGTTGCTGCTCCTGTAGCCAGTGCGTGCAGGGCTTTTTTTTAGGTGCTAGTAACCTGGGCCAGGTAGGGGATGGGGCCGGGCAGGGCAGCCATGGGGGCTTTTCCTGTGGCTCCCCTGGCTGTGCCTGCCTCTGTCCCAGCAGGGGAGCTGCAGGGGCTCTGCCCTATTGCCACTTGCCTAGCCGGGGGTGTGGGGCATGATGCAGGCGTGGCTTGCTCCATGCAGCAGCAGTGCATAGCCCCCACTCCCAGTGCTACTGCACCTGCATCAGCGCTGGGACCAGGGGCTCTTCCCTGCCACCGCTTGCCCCCTTCTGCCTGGAGTGAGCCGCACCCACATCCCACTCCCCTCGCCACTCCAGCTGGGCATGCAACCCCCCCACTCCCAGTAGTGCTGCACCTGCATCCTGCGCCCTGCCACCCCCCTTCCCAAGTAAGGCACCCCCTCCACCCCAGCTGAGCAGTTTGTCCCAGCCCCAGCCCCAGCCCCAGCCCCTATCCCTCCCTCCCCCACTCCTCTTCCCTTGCTCCTCCCCCAACTCCGACAGACTTACCAGCTGGAGGCAGCTGTCAGCTGCCTGTTTAGTCTATGGCAGAATATCCAAATCAGCCAAATCTTTTTCTGAAGCTTTTCCAAATTGATTCAGATGCTTTGAATCAATTCAGAGCGCTTATTTGGTCTCCCAATTTAATTCAGATTTGGAGATTCTGTCCCCGAATCGGGCCAAATCTCCTTCAAATTGAATCAGCTACTGAAGCTTCGCACAGCCCTAGTATATGTAGGACAACCTGCACAATGTTACATCAAGTAGTTTGTTTAAGCCTTGAATAAAGAAGTTGTGTTAAGAACACAAGAACTTTGTTATATCATTATTTTTGAACCACCATCACTTGCCATGACTTAAAATCCTATGAGATCTTCAATGGGAGTAGGGTGCGGTTAGTCACAAATTTGAGGAGAAATTCTATTTTGGTTAATTACATTCAGTCTGCCTAATTTCCTCTTGTTATTTCAATTGCCTATAGTATTCTTCACTTCCTATCTTAAATGATTGACTATAGAAACAGGTTCAAAGGTCAGAATAAATTGCTATATAGTAGTGCACTTTGTCATCATCACTTTCTGGTGATCCCATTTGTTTCTGACAGATTTGAAATTTTCATTTAAATATTAAGTTTCTAGCCCTTATTATTCCAAAGAAAACCCTGATTGTAAATTGACACATTGCTTTCGGCACAAACTGCTTGCAAAAACTGCCTGGAAGACTTTGAATTGACCTATTAATTTCACTCTGAATCTTGTAGATGATGATGACCAGCTACTCCAAGTTTGTGGGCAGAGCTTCCCAACTCAATCCATCCCCCAGATTGGGCTTGGATTGATGAGCTTAGCTTGACACAAAAATGCATATCTGAAATCTGCTCAGATTTAGCATAGTTCAAAGCTGGAATCCAGAATTAATCCATAAACATAATTCTACACCCAGTCCTGGGGCCAATCCCACAAGCTGCTGGGCAGAACTCTCACTTAAGTTACTAGAAGCTTTGCTTGAGGAAGACTTATTGGGCCCAAGCCTTCAGTTTGTGAAAAACGTTTGGATCCTTGTGCAGAGACAGCCCATAGAATGGAAGATATTTTTTGCTAAAACTATGTGTGGTGAAATGTCTTTTGGGGCTCAGTCTCGATCTTTTAAAACTTATGGAATATTAAATATTTATCAGCATTTCAAGAGGGAAATAAAAAATGCTGTAGAAGTGAATTCTCCTTGGAATGCCAGCACTCGGCAGCAGTTTCCAGTTCAAACTGCTCCAGAATGTGTTACTTCACATTAATTGCATATAGATGCACCCATGGAACCTTATCCACTGAGCTTCCTCAGTGCAGAACTGCACAAAGATAGATGGGTGCATCTATGCAATTTCTATCAAGCACTAAGTACAAGGAAACTTGCAGTTTGGAGAGGTAGTGAAAGACTTTCATAGGAAAGTTGAATATAATATTGGTCATTGCAGATAAGAGACTACAATTACCTCTAACTTCACATCAACTCCCTTTACCCCATTACCATCAGATGCATACTTCACAAACACACAGGAGCTTTTGTACTTACAGGTGGACCTGAAAGAAAGGAAATGAAAAATAATTAGTGTATATTATACTGAACTCTAAGGACAAAGTGTAGATGATTGCTCCATACTGTGCCATCTTTATCCATTCATGAGATGGAATAAACTCTGATTGAATGTATTTGTTTCACCTTCAGATTACTCCATTGTGCTTTGTGGCTTCATCCTGATTTACCTCATTGAAAATGAGATCAGACTCAAACCAGAATTTCCCTCTCTCTGTCTCTGCCTTTCTGCTTCTTGCTCATTTTCAGGTTAGGTTAGTCAAAATCACTTTACTACCAAGGACAAATGACAAATTTGTGCAATTTGATTGGAAAAGCACTAAGGTTAAATATGTTGACAACAAATCAAGATACTGCATCATCACTTACAAACAGGAGGGTTTAAATCCACTTAAAATGCCATGTAGCTTCTTTTACCATATTCTATGCTATTTAAGAAAGGAATCTTTCCATTTACTTTCACTGTTTGCATTACCTTCGCTGAAGGTAATGTAAGTAAAAGATACTTCACATGAATTTATACTTATGTAAGAGCTTTCATAGCTACCTGTGCCCATTCTAATAACACATGAAGGAATGTAACTTGGGGGAACGTACTCACCAAGGAACTGTAAAAAGCTATAACAAGGTTTAAGCTAAACTAGCTGCTTTAATTTGTGCTTTTTTGACTCCTGATTGAGTTAGTGACATTATTTTAGAACCACTTGCACATCAGTAGAGGGTAAAAGTTTTAGGAGAGTCAAATGGAAAATGAGGGGTGCAGTACACACCTTTTTATAGATCACGATATCTTGTCTCTTTTCTTATTTCTTTTATCAGTTGAGTTCCTGATTCAATACCCTCCCCCCATCCCATTCCCTTTTAAAATCAGATTTTAATAACAAAAGGTAAAGAGGAAAGAACTTGTTCTTTTCAGAGTCTGTTGGCCTCTGACTCTAAAATTTAATGTGCTGTAAGAGGAATCTCTCAAACTTCCTCAGTCTAACCTCAGGCAAGGTTCTTTGAGTAGATGTGATATCTTTTATTAGACTAACTGAGTAGCTGGAAAAAAGTTCTTAGCAAGCTTTCGGGGGCAGTCACCCTTCTTCAGGCATAGGGAGTCTCTGCTGGTCTACATATTCCTGCTATGAGTGTGTCTGCCTGGCACAATGTACTGGCATGCCAAGATGCTCGAACTAACTCTGAATGAGACAGCTTGTGTACCAAAAGCAGTTTAGCTATGTCAGCTTAGAAATGTAATGAGTTTTGTGTCTTCCTGAGAATAGCCTGACCTTCTGGGACCTGGCACATTTTCAGAAAACAGTTATAAGTAAAGCAGGCTAACAAACACAATCACACAACATCTGTCCTCAAAGTCTAGAAACTGTACCTCATCTACACTCCCCTTTCTGCTAAACATTTTAAAAAGCAATTTGTACCTTAACATAAAAAATAAACAGAAAATTTAATCTGACACACAGATTTTTTTTCCTTTTTCTCTCAAGCTTCCTTCTCAAGACAGCCACTGCTATATTTTGGATGTTTGTGGTTCGATGGAAATGTTTTCCTTCCATTTTTGTGGGTTAAATGGAGACAGATGTCTACTATGATGTCATAACCTGTTACTGTGACCATTTGTATGACACCACAGAGTATTTTGGGCTGCCATTCAACAACCTCATCATCTCTTCTTACTGTAGCCATGGGATGCTTGACACGTTGGAACCTGATGTGATCAGATTGCAGTGAAGCATGCCAGACCTCTGTCAGCAGTAGCAGCAACGGCCTGGCCTGACAGTGCTCTACACGTCACAACATACATTCTGCTTTTCCCCCTCTCCTCCCACCTATGGCTTCATCCCACCTTCCTTTTATTATGGCTCTGTGAGCCATGGGGACCTATCCTTTTACTCCTCATATTTCAAAATAGGGATATGCATGGGTCCCAAATATGCATGTATGTAGGTCTAAGAATCCATAACACTACTGACAATCATCTTACGTAGATTTATCCTTTTCTCCCGTCCAACAAAATTCTGTTCAGCACAGGACTGAATCAATATTCATCCCCTGATATCATCTGGCTGAGGGCAGTTATACAAGTCAGAGCAGTACTGGATTCTTCCAACTTATGCCTTGCTGCCCACAGATCCAACATGCTCTGCCAACAGCTAAGAATGGCTGGGGTATAAAGATGTTGCAACTGTACTTTCAGTTACTCATATACACTTCTGTCAGTGAAGCTCACTGTGCTGCCAGGTGACACAAACTGGTACAAAGGGCATCTGAGAACCAAAGCTAGTTCTTGGTATAAATTAAAGGATTGTGAGGATGGTTCTGCCTTACATAAAGCTGCCAGAGGCCCCAAGTGGCATTCTGGCAGTCCAGGATTGTTTGAGCACAGACATGCCTGGGCCACGTCCCCTATATTGGAAACAGAATGGGGTAGAAAAGTCAGCTCCATGCTACTCTACTCGGGGATTCAGCTGTTTTAGGATATCTCCATTACCCACATAAGGCAGTATTACAGCTGCTTTGTGCCTCCAGGCACCATAGCAAGTAATCATAACCAGGCTGACGACTGGTCCCAGAGTATTTAGTCAATAAGCTTAAACAGCCTTATTTGTTACCAAAAGCCCTAAATGGTGCTCACTCATCAGTTTCCAAATCCCCAGCTTCTCTTATAATCACTTTGTAATGGTTATTATGTGAAGCTAGTACAAAAATGTGTAGCACCCGTAAAATATAGTGAACTGGACATAAAGATAGGCAGCATAAGAGGCTGCCATAATAAAATACTATTAATTTCCTACTTAGCCTAATAAAACCCCTCCACACTAGAACTGAGGCAAACCTAGTGTTGAAACCAAAAGGCCTAAATATGGAATGTAGCACCAGTTTGCAACAGAGTAGAAGGCCTTGACTATGGGGATCTCAGTTCTGTTTGGGTCTAAAGCAGGTGCTGTCTTTTTTGAGAGGCCACAACTGAATTTAGATTTCCATGTGTCCAGATTAACAAGATCAGAGCCACAAGATGATCCCTTTTAATTTTGTGTAGAAAAAAAATCAGAACACATGGCTTGCTGTGGCTGCATGTCCCAGCTGGACCAGCCAAACTGTATGTTCTGATGCTGGTAGTGATTTGCTGAAAGTGAGTTAGTTAGGAATGAGCCAGCCTTTTATTTATGGATTTAAAAGAAGAAAGAAATTATCCACCTCCCTTAAATAGGCTCTGTAGACAGTCCCTGTGCTTGGGAGTTACCTAAGTACCCCCTTCCACTCTTTCTTCATTTCTTATCACTTGCTAGATAAGATCCAGGGTACGCTGCTGAAACAAATGGCATAGTATACATGCTGTTCACAAACCCAATTAACATGTATGCCTCTGGTTGTATGAATCTATGCATTGGAGGAAAAAAGGCAGGCTATGCACCACAGAGAAGAGAGGGATATCAGAAATGGTGAAGGGCAGGAAAGCCTCTGGGAATGGTATTAATGGAAGAAAGAATAATCTTGGCATGACTCTGGAGGCTGTGAAGGTCAGGTCAGCAGAGCACCCATCACCAATTTAGCACAGTGGGATTTATGTGGGTGGGAAGAAAAGGGAGTGCCCCTTTCCAATGTGGGACAAAGGGGCACTAAAAAGTAAATTTAAGGAAGTAACCAATTCAAAATGTATTGAAAATGGGGACCCCAAGATGCTGTCTTACAACAGGCAGCTGGAGGAAGAGGTAAGGGGAAGAATGCTACTACAAGTGGAGACTAACTCTATTTGGTTTTGGACAGAGAGAAGACTGTGGGTGAAAACCACACACCTAATCAGAGACAGATGCTGCACTCCCCCAGTCAGTAAAAGAGGGGTGTTGTGGGGGATGGAAATGAGAAATGTTCTACATAATGAGGTGGGTGACCTTCAAAGGTATAACCATAACTTTGGCAGTATCTGGGAAAGATGTGAAAAACATCCATTCTCTATTTTATCTGTTGCCACCACCTTTCGTCCACATCCCCACAGAGTTTTTAGAAATGCTCCTGGCATGAAAGTCCTCAACCAGAATAACTTTGAAACTGCCCTTTAACCTTGTTCCCAAGAACAGGAGCCTAGAGTGTTAGCGCAGACAAAGCTGATGATTGCAACAAGAAGAAAAATGAAGCTGTAGGCAAAGAAAGAGCTAGGCTATAATAGCTATTGCTTTATAATAGCTACTGGATTCATCTCTTTATTCCCAAATTACACTTCTCCCAAACACCAGCTTTCTATGATACTGATCTTTGCTGCTGTTAAAAGCCAGAGAAAGGGAAATCCTATCTCTATTTTCTAAAGGAAATATTGAACTGAAAAAAATGGCTATATTAAGTTAACAGCCCATGGGCCCAATCTTGCCAACCATTAACAGTAATTTTACTTCCGTGAACTGCCTCATCAAATTCAGTGGGACCATGTATGTGAGTAATATTAGTGAGTGCAAAAAACTTTTTGACTAGCATAACTCATTTTGGAACCTCCCTAACATCCTATAAAACCTTCAGAATTTAAAAGGGTCCAGCAGAATTAATTTAAACACTTAATTTATAAGTGTTCCTAACTTGTAAAATAATAATGGATTTGTTACAAGCATAAGAAACCTTCCTGTCTGAGGCAATACAATTGCACAGAAAAGCTAATGAGCAAACTGCAATTATCAAATACAGTGGATAGCTTTTCCTTCTACAGTATACTAATTCCCATATTTTATTTCTGTATCTGTCCTCAGGGGAGCTAATCTATTCTTCTGGAAGATGTTTACTTTAAATTCTTTGGTTGCTTTTCCTTTGAAAGCCTTTGGAAGCTGCTAGCATGCAGAGCTGAAGAGTCTATGTACAAGAATATTTTATTGAATACCAATAAATATGTGGGGTTTAAATGGAGAACTTTCTTTTATCAGGTTCCCAATTTTTCCTTAAAATCCTACAGATACTGCTGAATAAAGAAACCTCTTGACTTCTTTTTTTTCTTTTATTTTTGTGGTTTTCTTTCAATGGGAGAAGTGCGACATTCAGTACAAATGTTGAGATTTTCAGTTTTTCCATATTTTCTAGAGTATTCGCTTTGAGGGAAATATTCAGAGACCAGAAATCTAACCAATATACTGTATAGGGCTGAGGCTCATTCTTATTTGCGCCAAAAGAGTACTCGCTTGTGTTAAAAATGGTCTGGGTTAAACCCCAATACATAGAACTGGTAACAATGAAGACACTTTAATTTTCTCACATCAAATATAACTCTTTCAGGGTAGAAATTTATAATAATTAAAAAAGGATTATTCACCTTTGGCAGCATGTGATAGCAATCAAACTTATTTCCCCTCACCATCATAATTATCCATCCACAATGAAAAAGTGCATCAATTTTCACAATTGTAGCTCTAAAGGGCATTTGAACTGTTCCAATGAAAAAGTTTGCTGACCTGATTGGACCCTTAATGGAAAGGTCAAGGTTAAAATTAGGGATTCTTCTCCTGCCTATAACTCAACTATTTGTATAGAATGAAATACCAAAAATCAAGATTTCATCTCAATGGGAAAATAGAAATTAACTGTTTCAGTCAGCCAACCACTTCTGAGCAAGCATTCTTATATACAGATATCTGATATAAAATGATAGAATCACAGAAAATTAGGGTTGGAAGGGACCTCAGGAGGTCATCTGGTCTAACCCACTGCTCAAAGCAAGGTCAGCTCCAACTAGATCATTCCAGCCATGGTTTTGTCAAGCCAGGCCTTAAAGGCCTCCAAGGATAGAGATTCCACCACCTCTCTGGGTAATTCACCCTCCACGTCAGAGAGTTTTTTTCCCCCTAAAATGTAATCTAAGTTTCCCTTGCCAAAACTTGAGATGACTGCTCCTTGTTCTGTCGTCTGCCACCACTGAGAACAATCTAGCTCCATCCTCTTTGGAACAACACCCCCTTCAGGTAGTTGAAGGCTGCTATCAAATCTCCCCTCAGTCTGCTCTTCTGCAGACTAAGTAAGCATAACTCCCTCAGTCTCTCCTCCTAAGTCATGTGCCCCAGCTCTTTAACGATTTTCATTGCCCTCTGCTGAACTCTGTCCAACTTGTCCACATCCCTTCTGTAGTAGGAGGCCCAAAACTGGAAACAGTACACCAGATATGGCCTCACCAGTGCTGAATAGAGGGGAATAATTACTTCCCTCGATCTGCTGGCAATGCTCCTATTAATGCAGCCCATTATGCTGTTAGTCTTCTTAGTACCAAGGGCACACTGCTGACTTATGTCCAGCTTATTGTCCACTGTAACCCCCAGGTGATTTTCTCTAGAGTTGCTGCTTAGCCAATAGTCCCAAGCCTGTAGCAGTACATGGGATTCTTCTGTCTTCCTAAGTGCAGGACTTTGCATTTGTCCTTGTTGGACCTCATGAGATTTTTTATGGACCAGTCCTCCAATCTGTCCAGGTCACTCTGAATCCTAGCCCTACCCTCCAGGGTATCTACTATTACTCCCAGTTTGGTGTCAGTCATGAATGTGCTGAGGGTGCACTCCATCCCATCTTTCAGATCCTTATTGAAGACATCTTAGGATATCATAGGACTGGAGGTGAGCAATATTGTGACACAAAAGGCGCATCAACACATGCCTATTTAAGGCACATTAGCCATTTTTAAGGTGCATTAAGGACAGAGGTCTACAAATGTGCACCATTAATGTGCCTTAAAAATGGTCATTTTAAGCTATTTGCACCTAAATTTGATACTTGCTTTTGCAAAAGCAGGTATCAAATTTAGGTACAAAGAGCAAAAGTGCCTTAATGCTTGTGGAGATGAACTGAGGGACATCAATGTAGTATGTCGACTGACTTGGGACTAACTTTAGTTCCAAGTCATCCACATACTGCGTTAATGTGCCTTAGCATGTGCACGTGTAGATATGCATCTAAATTGCCTTAATGCGCATTAGACAAATGCACGTTAAATTTAGGCACACATAAAAGCATGTGTAGATGTGCCCAAACCAGAATTCCTTTTTATAGTGGAAAGCAGACCTGATTTAGAGTTATTAGGTCTGCTTCATTTCCAAATTTGCCCCTATCATTCCAGCACTTGGTTTAAAAAGAATGAAAGCCAATTTTCTGTTCCAGTTTGGTTGAATTGTACCCCTTGCAAGAAAACTATTTTTATGAAATATTGTTTCAGATTGGTGCTTCTTATTAAATTTCTAATATCTACATGTGGCATTCCTGAAGGGAAAAGGAGAGCCACCCATGCCGCAGCTGCTTCCTGGGCGGGGTGGCAGTCAGCTGACTGTGGCAGCTGATGCCACTGCTTTGGGGAATTAAAAAACCCCACCAGAAGCTGTCAGCGGAGAGGAAGCCAGCTGGGAGCATGCCAGCCAGGCAGAGACTATGGGTGCTGGCTGTGGTGGCACTAGAGGCACTGCCCGACAGCAGAGGAGTGGGAGCCCTGTCTAGCACCAGGCTGGGGATAGGCAGTTCCCAGCCCCTCAACATTAAAATATTCAAGTGGCATCCCTCTTGGGGAGGACACCAGATGCCTGCAACTCAGACCCCTGAGGCCAGGGACTGAAGCTCTAGGCTTATCAACATCCTGGCGGTGGGCTGGATTATCAAAGCCAACACTGGACCCCACAGTCAAGGGGCTGACATATCATTGGGACGAAGATCTGAATACCTGAGCGGTTGGCAAGTGGATGGGATGTAGGGGAGGTGGAGCCCCGAGGAACACTACGGCGCACCTGTGAGTATCCTGTCTTCAGGTCTGTAGGGGAAGAGAACACCGCTGAACCCCCTCCTTCTTTACATATACCAACAAGTCATGGCAGGAGAGTTGGGGGACCCCGACCTTGGGGGCAGAGTTATACTCGCAGCACCTACTCAAGGTGTGACACTAGAGCTGAAATCTCATTAAATCATTTTGCATGATTTTGGCATCTTCTGTTTTAAATCATAGTCTTGCCTAACTCTAAACTGACTCCAGATGCACATACCAGTTTATCTGCTCATCTCTACACAGTACAATTTCAGCCCTAGAGAAACCAAGTCATGGATTAGGGTGTCACAGAATAAACTTAGAATGGGCACATCTGCACAAGATGCTTAACTGCACATTAGTGTAGTTTACTGCTAAGTAAGCATTTGTGTCTACAGGTGTACGTGCTTACTATGCAGTAAACCTTCTAATCCTGAGTAAATTTGCTACCTGCAGATGCAAGTAGCAAATTTACTAGAGATTGGTAACGGCTCAGTAGCACTCACGTAGATGCCTGACCAGGAGCAAAATCTGCTCCTGGTCAGCTGTCCACCAGGAGGTGGGAATTAGCTCCCTACCCCTAGAAGCTGCCTGCTGCTGGGATGGGCTTTGTCACAGTAGCCTGGGCAGGGACTATGTCCCCCTACCCTCACAGCAGGGAGCTCCAAGACCTCTGCTCTGAGATTGCAATCAGGGAGTGGGGGCTGGGAGATAGGGGTCCCCCAGCACTGGCCCCATGGTCACAGAGCTGGTGCAGGGAGCTCCCTGCTCATTGGGGCAGGAGACCCTGTTCTGTGTCCAGCTTCACAAGCATGGAGCTGTGGGGGAAACAGGCTGGGGAGCTTGTTCCCCACTCAGCTCTGCACTCATGGAGCTGGGCAGGGAAAAAGCCCCCCAGCCTGTTTCTCCCCAAGCTCTTCACTCTTGAAACTGGGCAGGCAACAATCTGCCCAGCCTCTGCCCATCATGCAAGGTGAGGGCTGGGAACTGTCTTGGTCAGGGACAGGTCCCAGCCCTGTGCCCTGATTGGGTGATTGAGTCACAGAGCTTTGAAAGAGATGCAGGGGTGGGGTAAGTCCCAGTCCCCTGCCCCAATCCATGGGTGGGGCACCTAGCATCGAGCTAGCTGCTAGCTATTCCACCAGCAGATTGGGGCAGGGGGCCGGCATGTGTAGATGCCTGCCCAAAAGCGCTTACTCCAGAGTATCTTACAGCAGAGTAAACTTAGGTATATCAAATGCATGTGTAGACACGGCCATTTTCAATGAAGCAGCAAAAATAGATGGTAACTTTCATCTAGAATTAACCGTGGAATTTCTGAATTATGTCATGTCTTAGCTATGGACAAATCTAGTAATTTTTAAAAGAATTTCAGTTAAAAGAACTACACCTTCCACTGAAATATTTGAGCCCCTTCTTTCTCGAAAATAGTAAAGAGGAAGACCCCCAATCTGGCAACTCACTAAGTTACCAGCCAAGCTAACAGTATAGAATATGTTGTATTTTTCCAGTTACAGAGCAGCATATCACATAGTACATTGCAGAGTAGCAAGCCATTGGACACTTTTACGTTGTAAGACCTTATAAATTATGTAATGTTGAACTTGCAATAATAAACATTTTAAAAGAAAAAAATAATTAGATACCCATGCACTTCTACAGCAACTGAGACCTGACATTGGAGATCATAACTGATTTTGCAATACCCCAGAAAGAAAATGTAAGCCTTTGTCTGCTCCAGAAGCTAAACTCAGTAATGCTGTTATATCCGGAATGACACAGTAAATCCAGTACTGCCTGTGGCTCTGGGCTTATTAGGATGTGCACCACAAGCAGATCAAAGGCAGGAGGCATATCAGAGGTCCATCCTCTTTATACTCCCCCTATAAAATTAATGGTCATATGGAGGGGAGCAGCATAGTCATATATAAACAAACTCATTCTTGTGGGACATGATAATGCCTGTATAACTATACCAGCACAGACCTTTTGGGATTGGTCTTTAAACACAGGACACTTAGTGTCAGGAAAGAGAAAACTGAAAAAAGTCTCAGATGCAGCAGCCTTTTGTACTGCTATGTCCTTCCACCACTAGAGAAAGAGTAAAAAATGCCCCTCAGGAACTGAATAGTCTGGTGGAGGTTTAACTATTGCGAGACACTGAAGGATTTTACTAGGGCAAGAAAGCATTTTACCAGATGGATACTGAGACGCTTACTCAACATACACAAAACCTGAACTACATTTCCCAGTCCTTTCATTACAGCTCTTGAAGTGTAAAAACAGAAGAGCCCCTCATGGCAGGTCATATCACATCACTAATCATCTGTGGTCCCTCTTTTCTGGACAGGGATACAGCCCTGCTTCTCTTTTATCTTTCATGTCCCAGTTCTCAGGTTTTCTTGTCACAAATTCCCATCTGAGTAGCAGCAACAGGTGTACAATGCTGGCCCAGGTCATTTTCTAGGCTACACCCCTCAGACTGTTCCACAGTGTAGTCCCATGACACATCCTTAAATCAAGGTGAGGTGATGCAAGCTGATAATGCTATGATGGATGTGAAGGTTTGGGACTGCTGCTTTATATACAAATATGTTTTGGCGTTTTTTGCCACTGTGAAATGCACAATACTGGGCTAGACAGGCTTGTGGGCTGACCTAGTATGGTTTCTTTTAGGTTCTTATATTTTCCTTTGCTTCCTTCTCTTTATAAATGCCCACAGGACAAAACTGTAAAATACTTTGCAGTAACACCACATGAGCACAAGGCTGATGCAATGGAACGTTGCTGTAACAGGATGAAGTTGTGAGTTCCAGGAATGGTTTTGGAAATTTAACTAAGGGAAAGCAAAGCAAGTCTGTAAAATTTTCACTGAGGAGTAACCTACAGTGTGTCCTCCCAGGTATTTTAGATTTCTGCAGGCCTGCTAAAATTGAGGAACCAGCTTAGATAAAGGTCCTGTTTTCACCTTGATGCCCCACTTCAATGGTGCTGCTTCTTGGGGAGCAAACCGTACAAGCAGAGCTCAGAATGAAACCTTCAAACTGGTCGTGGTACAAACCAGGCCAATCATTTTTCCCATCACATATTTTCAGAGCAGGTGGTTTGTGTGAGCCAGGGATAGTGCTTCAGGAGATGATCTAAATCCATTTCCTGTAAACAAGGAGCAAATCCATGAACAGCAGGGCGGGTAGTAAGGTGAAAGTCAGAGCTTGCTCGCAATGACAGTCACTTCCAAAATTCTTCCTATCACTTCTAATAGAAGGTACAAATATTTCCCTGAGTATGACCACCAGATTCTCTGGGAACATTAACCCTACGTTCAGGCAAATAGGCGGCTATGAAATATTAGGAAGGGAATTGAAAACAACCCAAAAAGCATCATTATAGCCCTGTATAAATTTATGGCAACAAGGATGATCAGGGAGAGACTAAATAAGACAGGACAGTTCAGTTTAAATAAAACATAGATGTGAGGGGATGATAGAGGGTTTTTAAGATCATGATTGCTGTGGAGAAAGTAAAATGGGATTCACCATTTACTATCACTTACAATACTAAAGTGGCAGGGGTGGGAGTGTGGGAACAACAGCAAACATTAAATTAAGTAGGGAGCAGATTTAAAAAAAAAGTTCTTTTTAACAGAGCGAGCAATTAATGTATGGAAATCATTGCCACAGGATGTTATAGCAGCTGACAATTTAACCTTCAAAAAAGTAATAGGCAAATCCATGCAGGATAAGGCTATCAGCTGGTATTAAACATAACAGGGCTGCAACCTCTAAATTAGGACTTTCCACTGTGAAACGCACAATTCTGGGCTAGACAGGGCTGTGGGCTGACCTAGTACGGTTTTTTATGTTCTTATATTTTCCTTTGCTTCCTTTTCTTCATAAAAGGATGCTATCTTTATAACCTTTCCCCAGTCTCATTCCTGTGAGTTGAATCCTTGCTTATTTGTTGATTTTCATTTTAAAAGTACATTTTATTTGTGTGCAAATGTGGCTTTAAAATGCTACATGAGCCATGACAGGCCTGGTGTGTAGGCCATGTCCCTATTGTTGGCTGTCCCCCATGGTGTTCCAACTGTGTTGCTCAAAAAGCACTTCTCACCAGCACTTTGCTGAAAGGCACTGTAGAACTGTAAGTTACTGTTAGTACTATTTATCCAGCTGTAGCACTTGTGGAGTAGGTAGATGGAGGGGTAATTAGAATAAACATTTCAAGAGCTGGTCGGGGGAGGATGCAACATTTCCCAACAAAGAGGAGACCTCTAAAGCGCCTCTTAGAACAACAACCTCTGAAAAAAAGGAAGAATTCTGGTGGGGGTGTATGGGATCTGCAAATTAACTGCACATTGCAGTTTTTGTGCAACTGACTCACAATACAAACTAGTTGCATGTCTGCATCCACTCCCTTAAGCTTCAGCTGGGGACAAACCACTGCAACAAAAGGGATACAATAAAGGACAGGACAAACCCAGGCTCTTGTAAATGAAGGGGAAATACAATAGTGTCTGTAAATGGTTAATGGAAGATACCATTCCGCTGTCTCATTCTACAATTCAGCATTCTTGATAAAAAATAAATGCAGGGGCTAATGAATGCAAACATCAACACCATCAGTCATCATTACCATCATTATTGACATCATCATCGACATCATCTGGACAAAATGTACCAACTATGAATGCCTCAGATGACAACTATGTTCAGAAATAATCTGAATCTCAAACTCACTCTCAGAATAGCTCAGAACCAGATGCAGAATAATCTAAAACCTTATAAAAATTCTTTCACTCGTATCTTTAGAGAAGAGAAGGGTTCCTTGGCATTAGAAATGATTTTTCAATACATTGAAGAAAAGTTAAACAGCAAAAAGGACTCCAAGGTTCCACCTTTAAAAACTGTTAATAACAACATAAACAGTAACAAAAGTCAAGAAAGCTCTGCTTTAAATTCAAACCCATGATGACATTACTGAGACACAGTAATTAATTAATGCCAGTAGCTGTCCAGGTCTGTGGAAGGCTGGAGATAAATGTCACAACTTCTCAGCTTCCTAAAAAATTAAAAGATAGGATAGCTGAACTGAGATATACAAACAAAACAAACTAATCAGAGGAGATTATTTTAAGAAATCTGGAAATTCAGTAGAAGGTGAACTACAATTTTTAGTCCCAGAAGAGATCATCAGGTTCCAGACAGAAACCTGGGAAAGTCCACAAGAACAGAGCTGCATGGATTTAAAATATTCCTTTTCTTTCTTATGTCCTTGTGACAAGGTATTTAGCAGAATTCACAGATTTGTTGGCATCTGACAGAGCTGCACTATGAGCACTTCTAATATGGCCTCAAAATCTCAACCTCTGGGCTTCTAGCTGCTTACCCCAGTGTCCATGCCACTGGAGCAGAATATTTAAATTGTTAAAGCAAAAAAAAGAAAAAGTTCAGCAACAGGAAAATCTACACAAAATGGCAGAAAAAGTCAAGATAGCCCTTAAAAAAGGAAAAAAAAAACTATTAAGTGCCAGGACCACATGACATTTACGGGTTTTGGCTTATGTACATCATTGCATGCAAGATTAGCACACTGCCTTCACACAGTTATATTAGGAGAAATCATTGAATGGATGACACATGATGACAGTACTGTGTGACTTATGAAAAATAAAAGGATGTATTTCCAGCTACTAAGCCTTTACACGTCTTGTAGCCATGTGGTAGCAGTTAACATCTAGAAGATTACATCAAACATTGACCACCTGATAAGACACAGATATTTCACATAGGAGCAAAAGGATGCAAGTATACAAGATGCATCCAGAATCACTTTCTGATTGACAAACAGAGTACAAGAAGGTCTTTTGATCTATACCCACATTCGTGGATACAGAATATACTAAAATTAAATGGCAATGTAAATAATATTGCTAATTGCCTATGTTTAGCTGAGACCCCATGGAAGACTGATTACACTGTCCAAGGTTGTAGCTTAGTCATGTTAATATCCAATTAGGAATCTTCCAGGGACTTGCTGTTGGCCCTGCTTGTCATCATTTGCCTCTTGTCATTGCCTACCTTTCTGAGAAAAAACTGACTGGGCTTCATCATGCAAAACATTATTATGTGGATAATCTTAAACTCTTTTCATACTCAAATAGAGATATCCTAGTTCTGATATAGATTGTTAAGACCTTTGCAAATCATACCTGCATGCAGTTTGGTCTATATAAATCAATCACTGTGACCAGCAGTGAGAGATAAATTATAAGAGTTGGATGGTCTGAGTTTAGCATCTGAGGAAATTTTTGATCTATTATCTCTTGAAAAAAAACTATACATATGTTGCCATTTTAGGACAAGGCTGCAACACTGATGTTTGAAAGAAAACTGAAGTACTACAAGAAGAGGTTCCCTAGGCTCCTGAACTCCATACTCAATAGAAACAACCTCTTTTTCCAGAACATCAGCACTGCTGTCATCCCAGTTGTATCTGATATTGCTGGTCTAGTAAATTGGACTCTGGGAGAACTAAGACAGTTAAACAGGGTGACCAGAAAACAACTTACCATACATGGAGCTTCACACTCAAAAGGTTATTTGTGCCCAGGCACAAAGGAAGGGGGTTGAAAATCCTAAAGAACTTTGTGTTTGGAAGCATTGTCTATTTTCCAAATATATAAAAGAAAGTAGTACACTAGCTTTAAAATGAGTGGGGAATGAGAGAAGTGTTGAAGAAGGCAGGAAAGACACTGAAGCAGAATATAAAGACTATTACTGAAGCTAAAAAGAAAAATTTCCGCATGGAAAACAGGTTAAAATTCTTAAGAATGCTCATGAAGGGTGTCTGTACATGGGCTGGGAGGCTGCTCCAAAGCACTGTAATTAGAGTAAGTTGAGCAGACTTAATTAATTTCATAGATTTCATAGACATATGGGCTGGAAGGGACCCCGGAGGATCATCAAGTCCAGCCCTTCGTCCTAGGGGCAGGAAGTCAGCAGGGATCATAGGATCCCAGCAAGATAAGCATCCAAATGTGTTTTGAATGTGTTCAAAGTGGGCACGTGAACCGCCTCCAGTGGCAGTCTGTTCCAAACCTTGGGGGCTTCGACAGTGAAGAAGTTCTTTCTTATGTCCAGCCTGAATCGGTCACAGTGGAGTTTGTGACCATTCCAAACACACAATCTTGTCATCCCTTGGGGGGCTCTGTGAACAGTTGTTCCCCCAGATCCTGATGAGCACCCCGAAGCTTATAGGTGGCCACCAGATCACCCCTGAGCCTGCGCTTTTCCAGGCTAAAGAGCCCTATTGCTCTCAGCCTGTCATCATATAGGCTGTTTTCCTGCCCTCTGATCATGCGCGTGGCTCTCCTCTGCACCCTCTCAAGCTTCTCCACATCCTTTTTGAATTGCGGAGCCCAAAACTGGACACAGTACTCCAGCTGCGGCCTCACCAAGGCCGAGTACAATGGGAGAATGATGTCCTGGGATCTGCTTGAGAAGCATCTATGGATGCAAGCCAGCGTTTTGGTTGCTTTACTCATCTTGTGGTCAGCCATGACCCCCAAGTCCCTTTCATTTGTAGAGCTAACCAGCGTAGCACTATTGAGCCCATATGCATGGTGCAGGTTTTTCCTCCCAAGGTGAAGAACCTTGCATTTTTTGGTGTTGAACACCATCAGGTTCTTGTCTGCCCATTTCATGAGTCTGTCCAGATCTGCCTGGATCACCCTCCTGTCCTCAGGAGACCCAATTAATTGAGTCTGCTGGAGCGTGGTAATTACTTTGCTCCAGCCAGACTCCACATCTCATGTATCAGCGTCCCCATGCTTCCAAATTGTGGCAGGGGTCCTTTAACTAAAGCTCGTTCACCGAGATTTAGATAAAGTGCCCCTGCTGCCTTTTTGAAGCATGGGGATGCTGATACATGAGACGCTCCGGCACTTTCATTAGAACAGCTCTCGGAGCTGCTGTAATTAAAGCATCCTCCTCACCCACCCCTGGAGCATCTGTAAAAATGCCAGAAGATTCCTCCAAGTGACTAAAGACAACTGTCAACTGGAATTCTCATTAAAGCTGCACAAGACCAAGACCTTCACAAAAACTGGTGAGAATGCCATATTTTAAAAACTGGTGAAACCACAGATAAATTAAATATATGTGCTGAAATTATAATGCAGCTTGTCAGCAGCTTGATGCTGGTATGACGTTCATAGCAGAAAAGTCATAACCAGGTAGCCAGTGCTGTCCGTTGGAACCTGTGAGCCAACACATCTCCCTAGAGGTAAGTAGTGGGAGCACAGACCTGACCCAATAACAGAAAATGACTGAGTGATGATCCTTTTCCTGAGTGACTTCACTTTTTGACTGGATAGACCAAGAGAAGCCAGAAAACCACATGCCCACAAAAAACATTATTATGGACATGATTTGTCCATGGAATGAACATCTGGCTGAGAAGGAAGAAGAAAATCTCTCCAGATATGAACCCCTAAGTAAGGAATTAGAAAGAACATGAGGAAGTAATCCTCAAGTATTACTAAGTGTCATGGGTGCCCTGAGGGCACTACGGAAGTCCCTGATCAACTGCTTCAATAACTCCAACATCTCTATCAGCTTCCAGTCTGCCAAGACAACCTCCATTTTGCAACTGTATCTCAGATTCTAAACATCTGGCTAAACCTGAACTTATGATGCAAGATTGCCAACTCATACAGTGACACCAGCATGTGATATTATGATGTGCTTTGATGATAACAGCAACAATGATGTATTGTCATAGCACCCAGAAATCCAGTCATTGACCAGGGCTCCAGCATGTTAGGTGCTGTACAAACACAAAACAAAGATGGTCCCTGCTGCAAAGAGCTTATGCTTCTGGTTAGGGCAGGGGTAGGCAAAATACAGCCCTGACTGGATCCAGTCTGTGGACAGATGCCCACCAATTAATTGTATCTGGCCCAATCTGCTGCACTCTATATGGGGCCAAGCCTCACCCACTCCCATTTGGGGCATCACATGCTGCTCTCCCACCCTTACTCACCAAAGGGCCCTGGCCCTGACCCCAGCCAGTGCACACAGCTTACAGGAGAGGCTGTCATTACTGCAGCCACATAAAAAACAGTTTGGCCCCCCACCTGCAGTGGCTCCTCCTCCTGTCCCTGCTGCAGTGCTCCAGGCAGCAGGTAGGGAGCAGAAGAGGTGGCTGGGGGCCGGGGCTGACAGCTGGGGATGGAACTGGCAGGAGTGTGGGGCTGATGCTGAGGCTGGTGGGAATGCAGGGCTGAGGCCAGGGCCAGCAGAGCATGGGGCCAGGATTGGTGGAAGTGCAGGGATGGTGGAAGCATGGCATGGGATGTCCCAGGTGGGATTAGGTGGGGCTTGGCCCCATGTAGAGCACCAGGGAGAACCTGCACCACCTGGGTGAGCTCTGCTGCATGCGCCCTCTGTCCCTCCTTCTCCCCACTGACTACCGCCCAGGTCTCAGAACCTGACACTCAGGTAGCCCTCCCCTACCCCACCCCTACACACACCGACAAACCCCCACATACCCCACACACCCACCGGTGGCAGAAGTGGAGGGGGATAACCAGGTTCAGTCCCCCAACCAACACAGGGAAGCAGGTAGGGCTGTAGGGCAGTCTGGCTGCAGATTGCTACAGCAAAAGGGGAAGGGCAGACACACTCAGATACTAGGGCTGTGTAAAACGGGCTGTATTCAATTCAGATTTGGATTCGGGCTGAATCAGGGACAGTGATTTGATTTGTTGATTTGGATCACCGTACCTCATTTAATTTGGCTCAATCCAAATCTGAAGATCTGATGCTGATTCGGAGAATCAGTGTTTTGGACACAGACAAAGCTTTAAATGTTTTTTCTACATACGTTGCTGTACCAGTGCAGCTCATGAATGCTGCAATGCTGAGATGTATAGAGTGTCCCACAGGAGTTCAGGGGGCTCTCCACGTGCTCAGCAGCAGACCCAGAAGTGGACCAAAAGCAGTTCTGGTCCATTTCTGGATCCGCTGGGGAGCACGTGGGGGACCCCTCTGCACCCCCCTTCTTGATGATCAGCCACAGGGGGACCTTGGGTGCCCCCCCAACCCAGGAAGCACCAGTCACCAAGGTGGGAGGGTTCGGGGGGGCCCCCAGCATGCTCCCTAGCGGACCCAGAAGTGGACCAGAAGTGCTTCCGCTCCATTTCTGGGTCTGCTGCCAAGCACGCTGATGAGCCTCCTGTGCTCCCGTGGGACACTCCGTGCACCCCAGCATTGTGGCATTCAGAAGCCACCTGCTACCTAGAGGTATGTAGCAAAAGCATTTGAAGCTGTGTCTATGTCCGAATCACCGAATCTTTCCAAATCTCTCTGAATTGCTTTGGAGGGTTCTGATTCAATTTGGAGAGATTAAAGGGTCCTCTGATTCAATCTGGATTCGGAGATTTGGCCGCCAGATCTCCTCCGAATCAAATCAGGGACTGAAGCTTTGCACAGCCCTATCAGATACCCTGCACACTCACAACCAGGATCACAGTTGGCTCAGCCACAGGCAGGTAAGTTTCTTTCAATCTTTTTTTATCACTGGGATTGGGGGGGGCACAGATTGAGACCCCCACAGTGCAAGAGAGAGTGGGATAGGGGCAGGGCAAATCATTCACCCCTGCCCTGCTCCCTCTTGCACTGTGGGGATAGTTCCATAAGCTGGTCTGGCCGGGGCCTCATTCATGGTGAATGGGGCCTCGGCCAGGCCGGGTTGTGGGACAATCTCAACCTGGTGGCTCATCCACAGCCAGTGTGGAGTTGGGGAGCCAAGGGGGAGGCATGTGGCCCCCCCAATCTTTGCATGGGGCAAGAGTGGGCTGCAGCTGTGAGCTGGGCTCAGTCTCTGCTCCCTGTCTCTGAGTCTTGCTGCTGCCCCTGCTTTGAATGCAGTGTGGTGCAGTGCCATGTGGGCAGGGCAGTGAGGCACATGGCACTGCACTGCTTTCAAACTCATCCAAGGGCACAGCATGGGGGACCCAAGAGTGGGGGGGAATTTCCCCATTCCACCGTACCCACACCCTACCACACACACACCCATACTCCCTCCACACTCATCACATTCACCCTCTTACCACCTCCCCACCCCCCTACACACAATATACAAGAGTAGGACTTTATTTTGAGCAATTATATGCAATCAACTCTCTATACACTAAACACAAATAAGTCAGGACACAAATATTTTTTAAATAAAATTAAAATATGTTATATTATATTTGATTTTTAGTATATGGTTTGGTTTTTTTATTTATACTTTGTTAAAATTATTTATTCTGAAAGATTTTATGTGTGCGGCCCTTGACTTGATTGGTTTGGTGCTGTTTTCAGGGAGGTCTGAAACCATGAAATCCCCAATGATTTGTTAAGGGCAATGGGGAAGGATGTTAGAGAACTCACAACCCCTTGCTACCTGATAAATCATGCTTGTGTCTCATGGCCTAGAGGGCAGAACTTCTGTGGCCCCATGGGCAGGCCATAGATTATGACGGTAGCCCCTGTGAACAAGGCAGTGTTTTTCAGTCAAGGGTTGGACTTTCCGATATCATGGACCATGTGATGGGGATAGAGGATTCTGCGACCAACATGGCAGTGAGCAGGGCAAGGTTTGGTGTCAGCTGGGTGGGCCTTCTTATGTCATGGACCATGTGACAGGTCATCTTGGAAAAAATGACATGTCATCTTGGAACTTCTGGTTCCAAGATGGCAAATCCTCTTCTGAAAAAGAGCACTTCCAGGGCAAGGGGAGGGACTTCTGGTGGCAAAGGTCAGTGGCTAGGGGATAGGGCTTCTGGTTCTAGGATGGCATCTGAGGGGTGGACAACCTGTCAAAAGGTGGGGTTTAGCAGTTTGACAGGGGTGTATCTTTGCAACCCTTGATAGCTCACCAAAACTTCATCCTGCCAAAATAATTGCCCACTCCTGGCTTAGGGGTATACTAGTAGATTTCACACCATAGCAAACTCAACTAGTTGACAAATTTTACTTAGATTATAATACATTTCAAAGGGATGTCACCACATAATTTCAGCCTCAAATTATACCTACCCTATAAATTGTTATAATTTTTGTTGAAAACGTTTGGTAGAGTCTAGATATTTAAGATTTGATTGCTATTCAAATTACTCTGTATCTAACCTGCCTTTCCATTTGCTCTGTTTTGTGTGTCAAGAATCTGAATGCAAGTTTCATATAATCAGCTGAGGCAGGACACTTTTTGCCCAAACCAGAAACCCCAAGGCTCCAGCTACTGTAGGAAAGTGTGTGCATGTGGTTGAGTGGGAAGGATATCATTAAAGGACAAACTTGAATAAATAGCTACAAGCTGGCCATAAATATTTTTTTGTAAAGAAACCTTATAATTTCCAAACTGTCAGAGATATGAGGTTCTGGAACAGCTTTCTAATAGAAGCATGGTGGGCATTGGAACATAACTAGTTCTAAAATAAAGTTTAATCCATTTATGAAAGGGATTATAATGATATGTTTGCATGTGACAACAAGGGACTGAATTCAGCTGAGTCACAGGACTTATGTTCCTATGGGGTATTCATTATTTTTAATCATGCAAAATGCAGCTTCTTCCCTCAAACTTGTATGCAACAGTTTACTCTCTAAGATAGGTGATCTTTTTAATATTATTGAATGAAAGACATTTAGTTCTAAACTGTTTGGGTTCTTTCTATATGGGAAAACTGCAGTGCTGTTAGCCAGAGACTGTGCCAACTCAGATCCTCCCTGAGTCAAGCAGCAAGGGTGCTTGTGATAGACACACCACTGGCTTTCCCACCAGAACAATTCCATATGTTTGAAGAAAGCACAAAAATTTCCACTGTGCATGTCTGACAGAACAATAGAACAGTGCTAAGTCTAGTCATTGCCTTGTACTCAGCCTATACACACTTGGCTTAAATCTATCTTGACTGTTTTCAGGCAAGAAAGCTCTCCTTTGCTTTGCTACCATCTCTGTCTAAACCCTTCCCTGTCCTCACTTCATTAATTTGTCTTTAGTTTCTTGGCTTCTGGAACAGAAAACTGAAAACTCGACTCTAGTGGCTGGAAAAGGGCAGAGCTTTAAGCTTGGGGCAGACCAGGGCTAATAGTGCTGGTGCCAGGGTCAGGCCTGCCTAGCCCAATAGCGAATTCACTATGAAAAAGCTGAATGTGCAGGAATAAATGGCTTGTTTTCATACAAGAATAAAATTATACTTATGAGATAACAGCTCTTCCAAGTTCTTACCAGGAGCAAGTGCAGGAGGCAGGGAAGAGATGAGTACTAGGCTCTCCCTGCTGGAAAGTTTGTGAAGGGATGGTAAGAAGATACACAGCAAAATAACTGGAAATACTAATCTGTGGAATCAGTCACATAAAAGTTGTATTCAGCAAGACTGAGACCTTCAAAGGAGTTGATCAGAGGTATGAATCCAAATCAAATTTCAAAGGGAGCAAGGAACCTTTAAAAAACATTCTAAAGCTGCTACTCCTGCGCAGCCTCAAGTCCCCCTGAAGCTACTGAATTCCTTTTGAAGGTATTCTGCACTTCTGAGGGTTGGACCCTGACATGACAACTGACTCACTGTTCAAACAACATACAAGACTTAGGAACAGATCTAGAAGTGCAGTAAAATAGTGTCTATTAAGTTTCACTGTAGTTTCAATAATATATTCTGCACCAAGAATTTTGATGATGATCATTGACAGAAGGTAGATTTAGGCTAGATATCAGGAGGCACTACTTCACGGTCAGGGCAGCTAGGATCTGGAACCAACTTCCAAGAGAAGTGGTGCTGGCTCCTACCCTGGGGGTCTTTAAGACAAGGTTTGACAATTATCTTGCTGGGGTCATTTGACCCCAGTAATCTTTCCTGCCATGGCAGGGGGGAGGACTAGATGATCTACTCAGGTCCCTTCCAACCCTAGAAACTATGAAACTACGACAATTCAGGAATTGCACATAGCTAATTACATAAAAGACTTATCAAGCTCTCCATCTGAGTAACTGGATTTTTCCTCCCCACCTGCCTCATGTTACTCAACTCATATTTGCCAAACAGTTACAAGGTTCATAACAAGCTACTGAAGAGAACTGGCAAATGCACAAAGGCATGTATTGGCCAGGAAAACTAAGGAAAAAGACTGTATTTATTAGGGCTGTACAAAGCTTTGGTCCCTGATTCAATTCAGCAAAGATTTGTCCCAATTCAGTGGCTGAATCTCTGAATCTGAATCAAATCAGAGGGCCCTTTAATCTTGCCAAATTGAATCAGAACCCTCTGAACTGATTCAGAGAGATTCAGAAAGATTTGGAGATTTGGACATAGAGACAGCTTTAAATGTTTTTTCTACCTATCTCTAGGTAGCAGAGGTTCATGAGTGCTGCAATATTGGGACACATAGTGTGTCCCACAGAAGCACGGGGGACTCCCCAGCATGCTTGGCAGCAGACCCGGAAGTGGACCATAAGCACTCAACACCTACACAGTCAAATGGGTCACTAACTCGCTGGAGGGCCGCACCCAGAAGGTGGTGGACAGGTCCTATTCAACCTGGAGGGATGTGGGCAGTGGGGTTCCACAGGGCTTGGTCCTTGGGCCCGCACTGTTCAACATCTTCATCAGCAACTTGGACGAGGGGGTAAAAAGCACCCTGTTCAAATTTGGAGACGACACTAAGATATGGGGGGAAGTGGGCACGCTAGAAGGGAGGAATAGGCTACAATTGGACCTAGACAGGTTACAGGGATGGGTGGATGAGAACAGGATGGGTTTCAACACTGACAAGTGCAAGGTGCTGCACCTGGGAGGGGGGAAGAACCAGGAGCATGCCTACAGGTTGGGGAACTCCCTTCTTGTAAGTACAGAGGCTGAAAAGGATCTTGGAGTCATTATTGATGCCAAAATGAACATGAGCCAACAGTGTGGGAACGCAGTCAGGAAGACAAACCGTACCTTGTGCATCCACAGATGCATCTCAAGCAGGTCCAAGGAGGTGATCCTCCCCCTCTGTGTGACACTGGTCAGGCCACAGTTGGAGTACTGCATCCAGTTCTGGGCACCACACTTCAGAAGGGATGTGGACAACATAGAGAGGGTCCAAAGGAGGGCCACTCACACGATCAGGGGGTAGCAGGGCAGGCCCTATGAGGAGAGGCTAAGGGACCTGAAGTTGTTCAGCCTCCACAAGAGAAGGCTGAGGGGGGAACTAGTGGCTGTTTACAAACTAATCAGAGGGGACCAGCAAGCACTGGGTGAGTCCCTTTTCCCCCAAGCACTAGACAAGAAATAATGCTCACAAGATGGCAGAGGGTAGATTCAGACTAGACATCAGGAGGCACTACTTCACAGTCAGGGTGGCTAGGATCTGGAACCAACTTCCAAGAGAAGTGGTGCTGGCTCCTACCCTGGGGGTCTTTAAGAGAAGGCTAGATGAACACCTTGCCAGGGTCATTTGACCCCAATACTCTTTCCTGCCATGGCAGGGGGTTGGACTTGATGATCTGCTCAGGTCCCTACCAACTATGAGACTATGAAACTTCTGGTCCACTTCCAGGTCAACCAGGGAGTGCACTGGAGGACCCCAATGCCCCCCACCTTAGTGACTGGTGCCTCATGAGTCTGGGGCGAGGGCTTCTGGGGTCCTGGCTTCACTGAGCCAGGGAGGCATGGGGGTGCCCCCAGCATGCTCCCTGGCATACCTGGAAATGTTCCAGAAGTACTTCTGCTCCACTTCCAGGTTCACTACCAAGCACACTCCTGTGGGATGCTCCATCTGCTCCAGCATCACAGCATTTATGAGCCATGCTGGTACCTCGAGGTATGTAGAAAAAACATTTAAAGCTGTGACTGTGTGCGAATCGCTGACTCTCTGAATCAGCATCGTATCTTCAGATTTGGATTCAGCTGAATCTGAATCAACTAATTGAATCATTGCCCCTGATTCGGGCCAAATCCAAATCAAATAGGGCCTGCTTTGCACACCCCTAGCATTTATCTGCTTAAGATTGTGATCTTTCTCATACAGATCCCTGGCAGCTGTTCATGTTTGGTAGATGTTTGGAGTTTACCCCAGTTAGCAAATAGTAGTGCTGTGCAAAGCTTCAGTTCGCAATTTGATTCAGAGAAGATTCTGCCCAATTTGGAGGCTGAATCTCCAAATCTGAATTGAATCAAGAGAAGCTTTAAAATTTCTGAATCAATTCAGAGCCTCCAAATTGATTTAGAAAAGATTCAGAGATTTGGAGGTAGTCTTTCAGGTGAACAGAAACTGAGAATAGGGAGGGAGAGCATGCGGAGAAGGATTGATATCTTTAGCTGGCCAGTGACTGTGATCTATCCCTGAGTCCCCTTCCAATCACGGTGCTCTGGGGGAGGGACATAGAAACTGCATATAAGCCTCTGTTTGCAGGCTTTCTGTGCCTGTTGGGAGCTGTCTCTGCCTAAGCAATAACATCTAAAAGGTACTGGACTGGCTTGGCTTCCTAGTCAGTCTCCTACTACTTTTTGGTCTTGGAAAGGATTAGATATAGCTTAGGTTACTAACTAGAATCCCTCTACTTATCAATTTCTGTCAATTTATATTTCTTCTTGGTTTTTTTCCCCAAAACTTTTTAAAAAGAAAGTTGTGTTTTCCCTGGCAGTGTGATCCATCACTGCAGGGAAGTGCACTTTACACACACTCATACATACATCATAGAAGAAGAAGTCAGATATTATTACAACACAGAAGAAGTCAGGCATTCATAGAAGAAGAAGAGATTTTATATAGTTATTAATATTATTAGTTATAGTTATTAGTTACATACAGATTAAAAACAACAGAGAAGTCAGACATTCAGTCATAGAAGAAGAAAAAGGAGAAGAGATTATTTTAGTTATAGAATACACACAGAACAGTAAACACAATACAAAAGAAGTCACAGATTCAAATTAACATAACAGAAGAAGAGATCAAATTATATATTATGTACACTACAGACAACACAGGAATCAGATACAGAGTAACACAAATTAGAGAGTCGAAGAAGAAGAAGAGAATAGATATTTTAGGTACAGTACACAACAACACAGAACAGTAAACAAAACAACACAGAAGAAGAAGTCACAGATTCAGAGTAACATAATAAGTCATAGTCACAGAATAAGAGATCAAATTTATATAAGTATTATTAATCATACCTACAATTACACTACAGGCAACACAGAACGTAGATACAGATTAACACAATACAACAGGTCAGCGAGTCTTAGAAGAAGAAGAAGAGAATAGCTATTTTTGCCCAGTAAGCCAAACTGGGCAAAACACTATACAACAATACAGAACAGTAAAAAAAACACAACACAAAAGAAGTCAGACACAGTTAGTCATATATCAGAAAAGAAGAAGACATATATTCTATCATTAGTTACCCACAGAAACACATTTTCCAGGACAGGAAAGATTAATATGAAATGTGCTGGAAAGACAGGTGCCAGGTCTTCTGGCATGGGAGGGAGAGGGGCTAGAGGGGATAAGGGGAGAGATAGAGCTGCAAGTTCCCTCCCCCTCCCCCAACATAGACACATCCTCTTTTTCCTGGCAGCTATTAATCTTCTGCTGCCAGTGGAAGCAAGGAGGTGGGAGCAGTACCTGTACCTGCACCTGCACCGCTTCCCCTAACTCCAGAAATAGGCACCAGCAACAGAATAACAGTCTCCTCCACCCCAATTTCATCTTTCAGTGTAAGCCTTCTGCTGCCAGAGGAGGAGCTGGATCTGGAACCAGGGAACCTGAGCACCCTAGCAAAAAAAATTTGGGGGCCCAAGGAGGAATCTGACTTTGTGGTCCACATCCCTCAAAGTTCTCTTAGACACAGTTCTCCTTGTCAGGAAGGCACCTTAGAGGAGGTTGTGGAGGCAAGTGGCTCACCTGAGTCAGCTCCTCCTGCCGTTGTGCCTCTGCCTGCTGAGGAAGGGGATAAGGCCCTACCCTCAACCCAGAAGCAGGGGAGTAGTGTAGTGTGGGATCATTTTGAGGTGGCAGATGACTCAAGTTTGCTATCTGCCAGCACTGCCAAAGGCAAATCAGCTGGAGCAAGAAGGTGAGACACTTCACCACTATGGTGATGCTGCTGCATCTCAGGAGGCAGCACCCCCTTGGCCTTCTTTCTCCTCAGGCTGGCACCAGTGCGAGCATGCCCAAAGGGAAGTCCCCAGCTTGCTTCAAAGCCCCTGTCCCCTGAAGCAAAGGCAGGCCACTCTGGAGTGATGGGGGAAAGCTGCAGACAGAGTGGGGCACTTTGCAAGGGTGAGTAAGATCACCCAGAGCACTGGAGAGATGCTTGCTCTGGATGGCCAGCCCTTCTCCTTAGTTGAGCGGCCAGGGTACAGGCGGCTCATGATGCTCATGGCCCCATCTTACCAAGTGCCCACACACACCACCCAGGCTGCACCTCATAGTCAGGGATGCCTTGTAGGGGGACAGGGCTGCCGGGGATAGCACCATCACTACCACCCAGCCCATTTCCAAATGCAGGAAGGTGGAGGGCTACTTCCAAGAGAGCATCAAAGAGGGCAAGATGCTGTGGGAGAAACAGGCAGAGCTGAGCATCCTGCAGCACAAAATCATGCAGGATGTGGAGACTTGGTGGAACTCCACATATCTGATGCTGGAAAGCCTGGTGGAGCAACAGGAAGCCATCCATGAGATGACCTTGCTTGTGGAGATTGGGATCAGTGGTCCCCTTAACAGAGCTGAGTGAGATACCATCTCCCAGTTCTTGGTGGTCCTTAAGGCCTTCCTTGAGGCCAAGACCCTCAGCACTGATGATGCTCTCCTCAGCCAGGTGGTCTCCGTAGCGAAGGAACTTGAGGATCAAATGGAGAAGTTCCAGGAGGGGATCAGTGTTCCTGGCTGGGGCAGGCCATGTCACCAGACATGCAGGCACTGGCGAGATGGCTGAAGGAGGGCATTAGCATCTGGCTGGATCCCTTGTGATCCAGTACAGTCAACATGCTGGTGGGCATGTGTGACCCAAGGGTGAAGGGGAACATGTGCACTGGCAGCTCCAAAACCCTCGATCACTGGACACAGGTGCTGGTTAACAGAGTCAGGTGAAGGGCAGAGGTGAGGGGGTGTGGAAAAGGGGGATCCACTTTCCCTTGCCAGCACTCCCAGCACCAGCACCAGCCAGTCTCCTCCACGCCAGCCGCTGCCAATGTGGGCCAACATGGGCCAATGTGAGCCAAGGGCATAGCACACCAGACCCCAGCCTCAGGCAGGTAGCGCCGAGGCTTCAGGGACTACATATCTTGTTGAGGATATGGAGCCACTGGACTGTGACCCCTTGGCCTACTGGGCAAGCTGCAGCCAGATGTGGCAGGATCTGGCCACAGTTTCCTGAGAACACCTGTCCTGCCCAGGAACCAGTTTTCTGAGCAAGAGAGTGTTCAGCATTGCTGGGGATGTTGTAATACCCCACTGCACCTGCTTGGATGCTGGTTTGGTGGAGTAATTGGTGTTCTTGAAGGGGAACCGCCCACTGCTGGGGGCCTCCAAACTCCACCTGCAGACGGACTGAGTGCCACCCTCCTCACTCCGTCTGCACCTATTTCTATTTTATTTTTTTACACCAGTTACTGCCTCACTGTCAGAGCTGCAGGGGGCACTCACTGCATCATTAACCAGCAGGGAAAGAATATGTCCCTGCTGAGCTTCCATGCCAGAATGAACTTGGAGGTATGGGCTGCGGCTATGGGGGTGGAGGAGGCCCCAGGTTCTGGACATGACCACTAAAACTGCACTCTGCCAGCACTGAGGAGGCCTGGTGGGATTGCTGGGGCCCCAGCAGCCCTGTAAATGCCAGGACCAAGGATCCCCCTGGTGAAAGGTGGGTAGGAGGCACCATAACCTCCAGCTAGTACATGCTTGCACAGAGTTGTGGTTGGGGAAAGCCCAGACCCGTCACATCGTTGACAGGCCTGAGGCTTGCTGGTTGCAGTGGAGTTGTGCAGCTCCAGGTGAGCTTAGCTTAGCTGCCTGGGATGCCAGTTTTTGGGTTGAAAAGAAGCCAGAGGCTGGCATGCAATACAGGCAAGAAAGCCGGTCAGTGAAAATGGAAATAGAGGCATCAGTGGGTGAGGGACAAGGGTGGTGGGGGGAAGAGAGATGTAGCAGCGTAGATAAAAGTGCAGAGGTACCTGGGGTGTCAGATATCTGGCATGCCAGGCCAGCCTCTGGTTTCTTTACTACTTCTCCCATCCAGGAACAATACACAGATACACCAAGTGCAGGTGCTTCCTCAGCCTGACAAAGGTTTTTTAACCAAAAGCTTGTTAAGATATATTTCTCTAACTATTTGGGGAGTGGGGGGTTAATAATAAACATATAAACATAAAAACAAACATAATCCATCACACACACCACAAGTAACACATCATTTATATATCCAACACAACATCTCAATTTGTTCCATTTTATAAAAATTCTTATTTCAGTAACCATAAGCCACTTAGCCCCATGATACAATCAAGGAAAATCCCTCTCCATAAAATCAAAACACAACTGCTCACTGTCCCAGCTTTCTCTAACTATTCACTTGGTCTACTAAAAGACACCAGATCGACCCAAAGGACCTTGTCCGCCAATGCCACGTCCTTAGACCAACAGCCCTAACACCTGTCCCTCATCAGCTGACCGGAAGCACGCAGGGCCCTGGGCACATCTAAGCCCCAGGGCTGGGGCTGGCAGAGAGTTTTCTCTGGCAGCTGTTGGAGAAGAAGCTCCTGCAGGAGAGGAAAAAATGACTTTAGTCTGTGACAGTTTGGCTGCCTGCGATGTTGCTGGTGCTACAGTGCTTACCTGTTGTTATTTAAAGTGGTGGACCGGACTGAGGCCATAGTGGAGGAGACCTCATTGAGACACACTTCTGGGTCGTGTAGAGTCCCGAGCACCAGCGAGGGCGCACCTTAACACATACACTGTGTTACCCACCCATGTCACGAGTTTTGCCTGTCAGCAGCCTGAGGTACAGGTTCCCAGAACCCCCTGCACCTATCTCCTTGAAAGCTGGTAGGCTTTGTGGCCTCAGTCATCAGGGCCTAGCAGACCTGCAGTTTTCAACCCCCTGTGCACAGACACAGACACAGTCACACAATTCCCCATGTCACAAGTTTTGCTTGTCAGTAGCTTGAGGTGAAGTTTCCCAGAACCCCCTGCACCTATCTCCTTGAAATCTGACAGGCTTCATGACCTCAGCAGGAGGTAGCAGACCTCCAGTTTTCACCTCTCTGTGGCTTAATGCACACACACAACATGAGTTTTGCAATACTTTGAGGTACAGTTTCCCAGAAACCCCTGCACCTATCTCCTTGCACCTTGGCAGGCTCCATGACCTCAGAAGGGGCTACTACCCTGGCATGTTTCATCTGAGTCAGCCAAAAAATGACGAAGTTATAGGTATTTCAGTGATTCCCCATTATACTCCAAGGCCGAATCTCTGAATCTCTCCGAATTGGAGCCAAATCTTCTGAAGCTGATTCAGCCAAATCGATTCAGAACAACAATCTGAATTGAATTGCTGGCCTCTGAATCAACCAAATCTGAATCAAATACATCCCTATTCGCACAGGCCTAGCAAATAGGTACAGCAAAAGCTCTGTTATCTGGCATCCCCCGGGAATGGGGGAATGCTAATTAATCAAAAATGCCGGTTAATCAAATATGCCATATCTGGTGCACTACGCGTCCACATCAGTGTGCCAGGGGAAAGGGAGTGGGGCCCTGTGCAGGCTGCTTTGCCCCAGTCCATGGTCCACAAGGAAGAATCACAGCTAGTGGGACTCAGCTCACGGTGGTGAAACCAGAAGTGGGACTCCCCATTTCGCTTTTGCCATGTCCCTCAGAAGGAAGATTTGTTTTGACAGATGCCGGTTCGTGGAGCTTTCTGGCTGGTAAAGTGACAGATAACATGGCTTTTGCTGTAAATAAACTCTGATGCAACTCTTATTTCTAAAGTTACAACTCTCTAATGATATTTTGTGCATTTGCCAGATTACAGCAATTCACTTCTGCTGTCCTGTCTGTCATGTTTTTCATTACCAATGCAAACATCTTTTAATACTTATTTTCATGGATAAATTATTTTAGCCACTTTCTTTTTCTAATTCTTATTACTTCCTTATCTCTTTGTCTATTTACTATCTCCTTTTTCTTTCTCAAAAGCACACACAATTCTTTTTCAAAGCTAACAAAAGGCATTTATACACTCCTTATCCATTAATAGACCCACCTTTATTGTCTCCTGAAGATGATCTCATATCCCCCCTTATGGGAGAGTCTTTCTTTTAACTAACTGTCTATCTACCCAAGATGACTAATTACTCTTACAAGTAATAAGGCTAGCTATATGAAGCTGGACTTCAGTCTAACCTGAACACTAGTAACCTATCTTGGCTGCCTGTCATCCATTACCTAAAGAATGGAACAGATTGGATGAGGAGGGCTCTGTTAAACGGCATAAGTCAACGTAACCATAAGTCAGCGTAACCATAGATTCATTCTTCAGGCTCTTGCTTGAGGCATTGAGGGAGTCTATATTACAAGTTCCAAGAACAAGATTAAAGTCACTGTAATGAAAGGGGCCTGAGAGATGCCATGAGCAATCTCCAGAACCCTGAATGGATTGAACGAGCTCGCAAAACAATGAAAAACTTATCCCCGGAGCAGGAAGAAGCAGGGCTGTGACATTGTGCGGCACCACCACTGCGGTCTAAGGGCCAACTATCAATCAAGCTGGACAGCACTGGGCTGATGACATCAGCCTCTGGCACCACTGCAGGAGATTTAAAAGACACTTGGAGTGCCGGGGAGTGGGAAGGAGAGCTTGCCTCTGGGTGAACTGCACCCGAGGCAGAGGCAGGCTTGAGACACCCAGGCAGAGAGGTATTGTAGCCACAAGTGCTCAAGTCATACAGAGCTGCATAGGCTTTGGGTAATCTGAGGCAAGGAAACCAAGCCTCAACCCAGCAACTAACCCAGCCTTCTTAAGGAGCTGGTGGAGTGGCATACTGGCTAACAAGGACATTAACCTGAATAGGAGCAACACTTTTGGGAATAGACTCCTCTTCGTGTCTTTCCCCATTTTTTTTTTTTTTTGGTCTTTATTTTATGGGAAGAAATTATTAGAATCTGGACACCCAGAGTCCTTCCATCAGGGCTTAACACAAAAGTTAACCCCTAGTAGACCAGAGGCTATTTAGCCAAACTGGAGAAGTCCAGGTAGTGCCATCAGAATTGTCCCTGAGAGAACCTGGATCAGACTGGACTCCAGCAACATAATTCATCACCTCAACACCAATGGCTGGCATGTGGCTGGGAGTGTAGGAGAGGTGCAGCCCCCTTCATCAACTGTTCTAGCATCCATGAGTAACCCCAAGTGGGATCTCTGTATTTACAATCACTGAATCCCTCCTATCTATTTGTTACCATCAAAGTCATGGGAGGAGAGTTGAGGGGAGGCCTACCTTGGTGGGAACCCAGAAAAAGTCCTGCATCAGATAAATAGGAGCATTACAGTCACATTATTAGTTAACTGATCTAAAAGCTAACTGATAATTCATAATATGGTTTGAATGTCAGGTTTTAGGTTTTCATGACTTGCTTTGACTGTCTATTGCTGCACCTATGCAAAAGCTTTATGCAGTAGCAGCTGAGCTGGGCTTGCCTACACAGACAGCAACAAGCGCTGGAAGTGACTAATTGGAAAAGGAGGATTCAGAGTTTGTTTTACCTATAACAAACTGAGGAGGTAAATATCCTCCTTGAAACTGCAGCTCCTTTATCAGACCCATGTAGTATTGCATTTTGTAAAGCAAGTCAAAGGTTTTTAAAAGGTTAAAAAATAAAGTAATATAAAAGCCAGTTTTCTGCCTAATTTGGCCTGGGAAACATTAATTTTCCTCCTTACATCATTCATTCTGTAACAACTTTAAGCAAGAAACTTGTTTCCCTAACTAAGGAAAAACTCCTTGGCCTAACACAAAGCCAGAATTGTCCATCTTCCTGGCTATTCAGAATATAGGTAACGTCATGGAACCCTTAATGAAGCTTTCCCGTGATGAATCCATCAAGGGAAAGCTTCATTAAGGGTTTCATGATGTTACCTATATTCTGAATAGCCAGGAAGATGGACAATTCTGGCTTTGTGTTAGGCCAAGGAGTTTTTCTCAGTTAGGGAAACAAGCAGTGGTTTCTTAAGGACCCAAGAAATCTGTTGTCAATCTAAGAGGAAAACAGATCAGCAAAGATGTAAAAGAGATGTTTCTTTTTTTGTCTCCAACAATGGCTCTCCTCTCATTTCCCATCCACTCCCTATGTTATTCCCAGTCCTCTCACCTGACATTCTCACAGCACTAACACAACACCTACATGCATCAGTGGTGTTTTTATCATTGCCTACGAGAGGCAGCAACAGTCCTGCATGCTCTCATTTCCTTCAGGGAAGCTACCCTGGAGAGGAACTGTTTGCAGATGATGCTGTGGTACCTAAGGTACATATCTACACTGCTTTCTTCCTGACTTGAGACTAACATGGCTAACTACCTCTCTCTATCAAAACTGAGAACCAGTTATGGGAGAAGCAGGCACATGGGGGCTAGGAATGAAGAAAAGGGTAAAAAACTAAGGATGAGGAGGAAAAATTTGATGAAGTTTTTTTTTGTATAAAATGCTTTTCAAGAGAGACAGAAATACTTTAAAATATCCTCTTTTGTCTGATATATAAATGTTTTTAATAAAAAAACTAACAGTTGGTCTTATTTTAACAGACCAGCATGGAAAAATTGTTTAGTTTTTTGTTTGCTTGTTTTGTTTTGTTTTGGTGGAACTTCAAAATGTTGGTAGGCAATTGTGAAGAAAAAACACATTCTCTTCATTGACTTTTTGCATAGGAAAAAAAACTCATTTCCTGATCAGCCTGAGGAAAAAAGGCAAGAAGGAGAAAATTGGATAGAAAGGTCTGAGATAATGTAACTGCAGAAAATACTTAAGGAAACTTCTGTGGGGAATGTGATCACTGTTAAATACACACAGGCATATCAACACATACATACATCAGCCTATTTTAATATCCTCTACTTAGTTAATATGCTATGTAGTTAATATTCATTAAAATAGGCTAAAGTGCATTAAGCGTCACCTTAAAATTGTGCTCTTTAGTTAATGCACATTAAGACAGGCTAATGCACATTTTCTTAGTACCTCACAATGGAGGTACTAGATTTAATGCGCATTTACTGAAACGTGTTAATGCACATGTAGACACACCCACAACATATCAAGAAAGAAGTATCATTACCCAGTAACTGTAACAGTGGCAAAAAATCTCACATTAATGGCTTTTCTTCTTAAAAGACCTGAAAAATGGTCTACACTTTTATTTGAAAAAGATTACTGCTCCTCAAGATAGCCAGACACACCCCTGCAGGTCAACAGCAAGTTCGCTGCATGGACAAAGGAAAGAGAGAAGCAATCCAGAATTTGCTCTGAAAATAAGAGACTTGGAAATCATGGACACTGCCCATAACTCCTCCACTTTTTCCTTCAAAATGTTTGACACAACAGGATAGATTTTGCCTAAAAGAGAAGTCAACACACACAGGTTAAAATGAACAGGATACTACATATTAACCAGTACCAAATTGAGAAATATTAGTCTCCTTACATTAGGTAGCAGGTTACTGCATGTAGTTTCAAATACATTTCCAAGCACATATTTTCTTTCTTTCTCTATTTCCTTCTATTTTTACCTTTTTTCTCATTTGCTATATTTTAAAATTCCCTCTTGATTTCACATTGTCTCTTGCCCATACAAATTTGTTTTTACAATAGTCCTGTTTTAACCATCAGATACTTAGCCAAAGCATACCGATTGTTTATGTTCCCTAGATTGTTACTCCTAAATCTAAAGGGGCAGAACCGAGAATAGTTTAAAACTCTGAGACCAAGAAACTAAATGAATAGTGTGTCATCAGGGAACAATTAGATGGGCTGAATCTCCTGGAATCAGCAGGGATTCACACTGGGATGTTCTCTGAAAATCTACCATAAGAGAGCTTGAGGGTAAAAAAAAAAATTGAACGTTTCCAGTGTTACCCAGCACAGACACCTGACAGAATGGGGATGATTGCAAAAGGCTACATGATTGAGGGGCACAAAGTCTGTTCTTGTCATAACCACCCATGACACGCTGAATTAATCCTACAGGAGGATTCTGCTCCTTTTCTTCTTGATATCAGTGAGTTTACACAGGGTAAATTAAGAGTAGAATTTATCACAAAGATCCCAAATCCATTCACCTCTGAGGCAATGAGATATCTTGCTTTAACTCTTATATTTGGAGTGTTCCCTAATCTTTAGTAGCTCCTTACTGCACAAAAAATCTCTTTCATTTGCAGGTAAGATACTAACTCAAGCAAGTAAAAGTATTAGGGTACTTCCTGCCCTAAAGTAGCGTTCCAGCTTTTTTTATTCATTTCACCTATGCATCACTTTTTTTTTTGGTCTATTTAATCTTTGCTCTTTTTGTGCTTTGGGTGGTACACTTAGGTTCTTCTGACTTTAGATTTGAAAGATCAGGTAAGTTAATAATTATGCTATACCTATACTTAGGGGAGGGAATGGCATTCTCTTTCTTGTTAAAAATCTCTCAGTAAAGGGTTAATACTAAAAAAAACCCCCAAACCTATTGTGAGCTTCAGCCTGATTAGAAACATGACTGGCCTACAACTCCCAGCAGCTGCTACTGCTCCTGGCAAAATATCAGCTTCCTTGGAAGGTAGGAATTGAGTTCAATAAAAGAGGGAAAACAGGGAGCAGCACATGGACTACAACCCAGTCTGCCCAGTGCTAGATCCCTAAGTGAACAACTACACAAGGCACCCCATGTATTACCTAACCTGTCAAACAGAGATTGATTCCTGAACCTGGCCCCTGCATTTCTCTACCTGCTTCCTTCTTACCCACACAGCTGTCGTGCTTCAGGGAAGGGGAAGTGTGTGTCGCCTTTCGAGAAGATTACTGGGTGGTCTCTTCTGGAATACACACACTGCCTGAAGCAATATCAAATCATAATAAACAAGTCCCTTACAATCCCCCATCACTCCAGATTCCAGCTAGGCTGATATAATCTTCATTTTCTCTTTGAAAAGAAAAAAATAGACATCCTAACGGAAGGAGAAGAGGCAAGTGATTTATTGATATCACCCTTCTGCCAATACGTGTCCCAGCTCATATGTGTGTAAAATGTGGTGTTAATCATCTTCCATTCCCTTCCCCCTATACTCCCCATGGGAATACGCTGATTTAATTACATCATCCCAGGTGAGCTGACTGATGGTGAGGCTGCTCACCAATGATATCATGCAAAGAAGAGGTCAACCCACAGTCTTTGTGGCCTTATTAGAAGAATAATTAAAACCAGATCGGACTACTGCAGGAATTACTGTGGGATATTGCAGAGAACCAAATGCCTTACTAAATTCAGGAAGAAGAAGGGATGCAGACAGGAGATTGCATCTGCCCATAACGTATGTGCGAGTTAGATGACACATGAGAGAGCTTTACAGCACAATATGTCCAAGTTCTATGGCATCATTATCTTCAAAAGATCCACAAGTACTTTAAAGATCCCAACAGGGCAGGGAAGTTACTTCCCTCACCTCTGAAATGCCACCAGCTCTGCATGAAATATGATGCACCACATCTGCAACATTAAACTATGCTGTCTTCAGGAAGGGAAATGAAAATTAATTGAAACAACAAGGATAAGCTAAGGAGGCAGAATTTAATAAGATAGTATCACTTCACCAATTTACCATGGCTTACTCTTCTGATATGTGTTCTGCAGTCTTTAATGTTCACAGGCAGTCATAGATTTGTTATGTATCTTGGGGAAAAAGAATGTACTTTCAGTAGCACAATATTTCTTTGACGAGTGTCAAGCAATCATTTGGAAGGGGACTCCAAAGAAAGCGTGTCAGATAATACTATTATTTTCAATAAATACTTAAACAGATATAAATTGAATTAAAATGTTTCTTTTAAATGTATTGCTTTTATACCACTGGTATTTCATATCAGCTTAGGCCAGCTTTAAATACATCTTCAATGTGTGTGAATAAATAAAAATATATATGGATATAATGAGATTCCTTTGAAAATCTGGCCCACCAGATACTACCATACTATTGAAGCAGTTGCTGGCTTTGTTAGTCCATTTCATCCCTGGTCTCCAGGATATGGGAAAATAGACCAATACTCTAGATATGATGTACCTGCTTCTTTTTTGTCTTTGCCTTTTTACAGAAATGCCAGGTACCAGGAAGTGGTCAAGAAAGGGGGTGTTGTATGTATGACTGTCACTCATACTCAAATATGACTACTACTGATACTTTAAATCAGTTTCTCCATGTAGGGGTCAGGAAATGTGCCAGGGCAAGTTGGCGTCTATGGGCATTTGTACACAATACAGGGGTTTCATTCTCTCTAAATTTAAGTGGTGTTTTTTTAAAAACACTGCTTCGATTTAGGGCGAAGTAACCCCCCGTGTCATATACACCCATGTCCACCTGATCCTTACCTGCCACTCCAGCAGCAGGGCGGCGAGAGCGAGCTGCTGATGGGCAGAGTGGTCCCAGAGCTGCTGGTTGGGGGAGCAGCTGGTGCTTCCCTCCGCAACAGCGGTGGCCCTGCCCCAGGCAGCACCCGCCCACAGGCACCATGCTCAGGGGCACTGTGGAGGGAACCTCGCGGGGACCTGGGCTGGGGGGCAGTCTTGGGAGGGCACCGCAGCCCCAGAGGGAAACGTCAGGTCCCCATACAGCTCAGGCAGGCTCCAGGGGAAAAAAAACATAGATCAGGCTCAACGCTTTGGCCTTGAATTGACATAGCTTTAGAAGTCTGCCATCAAATCATGCTGTTAGGGTGACATCAGCAGTGGTAGAGTGGTAGTTTGTGCAGTGACTTCTAGCATGCCATTCAAGAACAAAGTAAATAATGTAGGGGCAAGCTCACAACCCTGTTTAACACCATGGACTATAGGAAAAACATCAGATGAGTTGGCACCCACTGATACATGGGCCTGCATGTTGTCATGGAATCAGCATATGAGGTTAATTAATTTCTCTGGGTTGAACTTTGCAAGAAGTCACCAGAGAGCAGACTGTCCAACAGAGTCCGAACACCTTACTAAAGCTGACAAATGCAACATACAGAGGCACTTGTTCAGCAGCTTCTTCCTGAAATTGATGTAGGGTAAATATCATGTCATCAGTGCTGCATGATGAACAAAAATCACACTAGGATTCAGGGAGTACATCATCTGCAATAACCTGGAGCCTTTTCAGCAACAGCTTACCAAGGGTCTTACCAGCTATGGAGAGGAGCAAAATGCCAGGATAATTGCCACAGTCACATCTGTCCCTTTTGTGCTTGTAGATTGTTACAATTTTGTCATCTTTGATATCCTGTGGTAAAGCCTTGTTTTCCCAGCAGAAAGTAAATAGGTTTAGCAAAGCTTTGTGACGTGTAGAACCACTGTATTTAAGCACTTCAGCTGGAATTTTGTCAGCTCCAGCTGCCTTTCCATTTGCCATTTCCATAAGTTCATTCTTAGCCTCTTCATTTGCACTTGACTCACTGTTGAGGAGGGTCACAAAATGTTCTTTCCATCTTTCTAATATCATACTGTGCTCAGTCAGCAGGATGGTGCCATCAGTGGAAAGAACTGGAAAGGCATTGGCTCTTTGTGGTCCATACATGGACTTTAACTCCTGAAAAAAGCCTCAGGTGTTATTAGTATCAGCAAGAGCTTGTAGTTCTGGTGTTTTGTTTTTCCACCAAGTGTCCTCCATCTCCCGCAGATTTTTCTGCACTTCAGATTTTGATTTCTTGAAGGCTTCTACAGCCATGAGAGAGGCGGGGTTGTTCAATTTAACTTGGTGCATGGCTCAGTGAGCTACAAGGAGTCTTTGAATATTGTTGTTATTTGCAGCAATCCAGTCCACATTTCATTGAGTTGGGACACTGACGATATCTTTGGTGGTTGATTGTGCTGCAGTTTGAAAGGAACCCCACTTTTCTTCAACAGTTTGGCTTGTTCTTGCATTGGCACAGTTTGATAGTGTACCATGAGTGGAAATTGCTAATTGGGTTCTCTCCTCTTCCATGTGAAATTTTGAAACATTGACACATTGGTTCAATTTTGGAGCAACTTTCTGTCTAGGAGTGTGAATCCTGATGTTCAATTTGGTACGGATAAATAGGTGATCTATGTTATATAAAAGCTACTGTCACCTGCACGTTGGAAAATCCTACTATGAATGGCTTTTTTTTCCAACTGAGTACTCTGAAGTATGAAGGATTTAATATGCTATAATACAAGGGTAGTCAAACCCATTGCAGGGATAGGCAACCTCCATGTGTGGCATGTGGCAGATCAGAGAGGAAGCAGGGAGCACAGGGCAGAGAGGAGGGAACAGAGTGGCTCTCAGGGAGGGTATAGAATTTAAGTTGTGGTATGCGTGCCAAAGAGGTTGGCTCCTACTCCAATACAATAACTATTCCCAAGGTGCTTTAACGTCAAATCAATAGAAGCATGTAGGAAAATAAAACACACTAGTGTGCTATATTGCAGAGCTCTCTAATCAAGACAAGGTAGTCACACTTACATCCACTGGTAATTGCCAAAATATGTGCCTAAATTGGTTGTTCAAACTCTGCATTAATCAAAGCTACTGTTTATGTGTAGAAGTTTCTGTAGTTTTTTGCAATAATGTAAAATGACTGCTACTGCTTTTGCAGTTACACCAGTTCTTAAAACTGGCCTCAAATACTAAGGACCACAAGCACTGGAAAATATAATAGGCTTTCATGGATTTATATGGCTTTTTATGATACAAAAGCCTGACATAATATTGTATTTACTCAAATGAAAGATGACCCTGATTATAAGACAACCTCCCAGTAATTAGATTCTATATATCGAAAATTTATAATTTTGTTGTGGATTTCTGGTTGTAACTATGTTAGTCTAAGGTCATAGGCAGGCAAGGTTTTGTGAGTAGATGTGATATCTTTTATTAGACCAACTGAGTAGTTAGAAAAAAGTTCTTAGCAAGCTTTTGAGTACAGTCAAACTCCCTATGGCCCAAACCACACCCAATGAATCCAGACCATGCAAAACCTGTCAACACATCTCCATCACCCTCACAATAATTACATACCACAACAGAGCCATCACCATGTACCTCCAGAAATGTTATACATCTCATCCAGTGCACCAAATGCCCTGATGGAAAATATATAGGAGAAACCAGACAACAACTGTGCACCAGAATGAACTCACACCAAAAAGCTATCAAAGACAAGAATACCCAATTACCTATGGGTAATTTCACAAGACAATCACTCTCGGATCTCTCAGTTCTAATCCTGAAAGAGAACATACAAAACACCTTTCACAGATAAGCTTACAAACTTCACTTCATAAATCTACTGGATACAAAAAATCATGGACTCAGTATAGACATTGGATTTATGACATTACAACTTGCTTGACATCTGATTCACCAGGCACCTGCTTGACCTGACCTCTTACATTCTTCTTTTCCCTCACCTTCTCTCCCCTCCCCTCCACTACTTGTCTGCCCTTGGTCTTCCTGATTTCCAACTCTTTCCTTTTTCAGTGAGAGTCTCTTTTTTACCTTGTATTATTTCCTCTGTAGTGTTTCCTTTTGGCCTTCCCCACCCCCCATTTTCTTCCTCCTACCTTCCCTGCTTCACCTTTTTAAAAACATTTCTACCTATTTACATTCTCACTGACATCCTGCCACACTTTTAGCTTCTCTCATTCCTTGAAGCCTCAGACCAGCAGAGACTCCCTCTGCCTGAAGAAAGGTGACTGCACCTGAAGGCTTGCTAAGAACTTTTTTTTCCAACTACTCAGTTGGTCTAATAAAAGATATCACATCTACTCAGAAAACCTTACCTGCCTAAATTTGTTATGCTTTTCCAGGTACAGAATCTACTTATTGGAAATTTTGCCTTGAATTTGTCCCCCCTCCCACTGCTACAGCAGAGAAAATAAATCTGGGGGCTCAGGCAGCCCTTTGCTCTCTGCTTCCCCCCTCTCCCCAGCTTTCTCCCTTCACTGTCTCTTCCTCCTTTCCTTACTATCAGACACTTCTTTCCCTGAGCATATAGAAGTGAGGAGAAAATTTTAAAACAATAGCCTTGAAATTAAAATGGCTGTCACTATTTGCATATAATACCCATGCACTTAGTTTATCCAAAACTGATGCATGTTACCTTTTTTTGAAACAGCAAGTTTTACCATTGATACTCCATAAGCAGTTTTGAGTAGCACTTTGACAGCTACTTCTATGTCGTACAAACTATGCATATTAATACAAAGCCAAAAGCTCATGATTTAGCACATAGTTCACTGGGCTGGGTCCCACCAGTCAATAGCATTTCAGGCCATACTCACCCCAGCTCAGCACTATTCAGTATGTATGTATACCCCAAGATACCTCCCACAAAGGATCTATGTGCTAATTAGCCCACTCATGGCTGGAAATGGGAGTTCTTGTTAGGAGTGCTGGGATGCTCCAAAAATTTGTATGTAAATGAGGCACAGGGCAACCTGGTCCGGCTTCACCTCATGGCAGGAAAGGCCACACTAATATGCACCAGGCTGAGAGAGTGGGTAACAGAGGGATTCTGGGTGAACTGTATGCAGTGTCATGGCTCACCATGACTTTAAAAAGACTCAGCAGCATAGACAGTGGAAGGCCAGGGATTAGCCCCTCCAAACAGAGGGCAATGGGGAGGGCTGCAAGGCAGCCCAGTCATGGACTCCAGGCAGCTGCAGCAAGGGTGGGGAAGGGTACGTATTTAGCGGTGAGGGAGGGAGTGGGGCTGGGGCTGGGCAGGCACTGCACAGCTGGGGCGGGGCACGGGACAGAGCTGCAAGTGTCTCATCCAGGGGACATGGCTCCTGCTGCTATGCACAGCCCAGGAGGGCATGGGGGCATGTGCCCCCAGATCTGCGCATGGGGGGAGGTTGGTTCTAGCTGCAGGCTGGGGCCAGGGCAGCACCAGACTTTTCCTGATTGAGGCTGGGTTGGGCTCTGTCCCATACCTGACCCCAGCTGTGCATGGCCTGCCCATGCCCATGCCCATGCCCATGCCCATGCCCATCCCCATCCCCACTCCCTCACTCACCGGTGGGGGGTGTAGATTGAAGCTCCAGTGGTGAGGAAGGGAGCAGGGCACAAACAGGAGCAGGGGCTGGGTGGTGGGACAAGCAGAGGCCTGGGGGGGGGGCACATGTCCTCCCAATCTGTATGTGGGATGGAGGCAGCTGCCTCTGAGCTGCACCATGCCCCCTGCCCACCCAGCAGGAGGACGCACATGGCGTTGCACAGCTCTTGGGGCAGTGGGACTGAAAGCACAGCACACAGCAGCAGCCACCTCAGCCCCATGAACAGATGGGGGGGCACATGCCCCCAGGGCCTCCTCTTCTCACACCACCTGGCCTGGCCTTCACCCCAGCTCCTGCTCCTGCCTGTGCCTCTCCTCAAGGCCTAGCACTGCTTTGGCCTTGATCTGCCCCTCCCCAAGGCTCTTTCCCCTCCCCCTCCCCCTTTCCCCACAGACTCACCTGATGGGGGAGGTGCATGCCTACACTCTCAGCCCTTCAAATAATTTTTTCTCCCTCTGGTCAGCAGTGAGGGGGACTGTGCTTAATGGGCACTACCATATGTATTATTCAGATGGGCTACACTAACCTCTTCGTGTGGCAGGTTCATGTTTGCCCAATATGGGGCATGTGTTTTATAGTCATGCTCAGTGTTAGCTGCATTCAATCAACTTAATATGTAGTTTCCATTGCTGAGCCCATGCTGCTTTTAGCAGAAGTTTAATGAGGCAATGTATTTAATGATATTATAATACACAGGTCTTTCCGCCCCCCCATGCCAACTGGGGGTGGGAGGTGGAATCTTGTCTTGCATTCAAGTAAATATGATATGTAATAAAGTGGATTTTTTAAAGAAGAAATTGCACTGGGAGGAAGCACAACGTCTAGAGAATTTTTAGTCTCTAAGGGGCCATCATCTGGTTTTGGAACCGCAATGTTTCCTGAACATTGCAATCTTAAAAACCAAAGGTCACATACTGGCCTGGATTCATGCTTTCAACTCATCTGGGCAGCTGTGGGAGCTCCAAAAAGAGATCAAGGACATTCAAGGCCTTAGAGTAGAATAGGTAATTAACCCAGATAAACGAAACAAAAGGAGGTAGTCTAGGACATAGGGGTAAGCAGTACAGAGTTGAGTTGAGTTGATTTGAGCACCAGCAACCTACCTAAAAACTGATAAGAAGGAGAAATCCTAATAGAAATTGAGTACTTAACTAGAACAATCTTATATTATTAAATGGTTCTTGATCCACTAGTTAATCCTTTGGCATTTTAAAGTTCCCCAGCCCACCATAAGCTGAGAAGCTGCAGAGCTAGGAGACTTGTATACAGAGCAGTTATTTATCTGGAATAGATACAGGGCCAATGCTGAGGGTCAGGTCAGCTTTAAACAGACACACAAACCCAGTTCTGGTTCTTTTCATCCATGTTACAAGTTATTGCACAGTCTGAGAAAGTGCTCTGCCTGTCTGACACTACTTCAACCTGTGTTGGTTCAATTTTCTCCCTAGAGGCATAAGCACAGGTAAATCTCAAACCAGAATATTTGCTCCTGTCAGAAATCTATAGCCCAGGACAATTTGGAGATGTACCAAGATAAACAAACAAATGTACAATTTCAGCTATTTAGCAGTAGGTCTGATTCCAGCCAGCTCCTTTCCACTCTGACATTTGGAAAGTGGATTCCAAATGTATAAATGGATCACTATTCTGTCTACCTGAGGGTTAACCTAAGAGCTTAATAATTAATTGTTTTAAGCTTTAATTCCAAACCAAACCTGACAAGTGTTGCTGTGTCTTTAATGACTGTCAGTGATGGGAAACTCATTGGAGTGTGTATTTGGAGGGGAAGAAGGTTAAGATGATTAACTGGTGCTAACAAGTTTAGGATGTGGAAGAAGTATTTTCTTGGACGTCCATCAAAGAGAGGATTGAATGTTCCTAAGCAGGGGGAGGAGAGGAGGAGGTTGGGAGGGAGGGTTATGTGTTTACCAGATGATGTTTCGCTCTGTACTAGCTCTGCCTTCTAAGCTATCCTACCCAGCATGTGGTACAGCATTTTCTCTATCTCTGTCCCCCACCAACAAACGTACAGACCTCAGTTAAGGATATCACCTGGCAGCTGGGCTGAAAAGTGATCCTGGAGGAAGAGGGCAATGTCACTGTTCTTCCTGTTGATCAGTGAATTAAAGACACCCTTTAGATACCAGCCCCAGCAGGTCATCAGGCTCCTTGGTCCCAAAGGGCTAGGTTAAACAGTAGGGTAAGGTAGAGCCAAATTAAAGCAGTTGAAATCTAATCTAATTTTAAAAAAGCTATTATCAGTCCTTGGGAAGAATCTTACCCCCTTCAGCACAAGCAGAAGATGGGGCAGGAAACAGGGCCAGGACAAGGAATCAAATGGATCAGACTTGTTTTTCATAGGTTCTGCTTTGAGCAGGGGGCTGGACTAGATGACCTCCTGAGGTCCCCCCCAATCCTAATTTTCTATAATTCTGTGAACTTGTGCATGTGTGTATGAAAATGTTTGCTTCTTCCCAGGCCTGGCAAAATCCTCTGTCCAAAAGAGTGCTATCAGTAAAACAAACCAAGTTGTGTTCAGTAGCCATGTAATACTCTCTTGGGGTTTTCTCTAGCACTGTACAGTTGAGATGTTTTTACTTTGTTTTGTTAAGACTTTGATTTGCCTTATATTTTATAAACACTTTTACAAAAAATCTGTGCACAAACTCATCAAATACTTCGGCTGTACCCATCACTGTGTATCTCAGACATTTCATTAAATCTTTTGGGTATGCAAGCATCTCTTTGGTGTCGTTGTGTACTTTGACCTGACATTTGGATTCCAGCTTGATGGAAATGGGTCAGATCATTAGGTCTTGTAATTAGTTGCTTAGGTCTGCTGACTTCAGTGGACTCACACTGAGGGTGAAGTGACACATTGCACTTAGCCCATACTAAATCTGTGGAATGTTAAGTGGTGTTGAAGTTAGAATGTGCAAGGAGCTGTCACACATTAAGAGTTAATAACATTTCTTGCCTGCACAGCTCTGATTTGCCACTGGAGGGTTGACAAGCAGGGACAAGCTAGGAGCCAGGACACCTGGGCTCTATTCCTGCTCTAAGGGATTGGGTGTGGTGCAACCTGAGGTGTGGAAGGACTGCAAATTGCTTGTTCCTATCTCCACTGAGTAGACTGAAGTTGACCTAACATGAGCAAAGTAGCATGGCCCAGAGTTAATCCTTGCCTAAGGTGGCATAACTTTGAAACACTGAGAAAGCACTTATCACAAGTTAATAAACTTCAACATGCAGACACTTGTGTTTTATATGCCCTTGGCATGGTCTAAGTATAAAGTGTAATTTTGCCCTGGTTTGCACCCGCTAAAGAAGACTCTCTTGAAGTCCAGACACAGAGATCTGTTGTAGTTGCTACAGATCATGGAGAATTCCACACGTGGCACAAAACTGATGCGCACAGAGACACCTGGCCAGCCTAGTGTGTGATAACTGTGCTACACAATAATCTAGATTTCATCCATCTTTTGCTAGTCAGAATGATTTTACTTATAATAAGCCACAATCTCCATCTCGATTCCTCCTTATTGAACCTTAAAATTGGCTCAAATAATTTAAATTAAAGGAAATTAAAAGAGTTCAGATGAAAAAAGGACAGAAGTCATCTTAGAAAGGGGAAAAATAATCTTCAAATGTTCATCCAAGTGAGATCCACTCAACCATTAAGGGCTAAAGACTCTATTTAGAAATATGTCCAAGCTCTGGAGCTGCGCTCTGAATGTGTTGTCCTGATGTTCCTGTGATGAGGGTGCTAGCCCTAAGTTTCATTCCCTTCTATGCCACAGACTTCTTTATGATTTTGAGGAAGTCACTTAGCTTCTCTTCACTGACACAACTGCAAAAAGACAAGACATTGCTTGAGTGCTGTCTCCCACAGCTGTACCTACTTCCTTTTTCAGAAAGTCTATTTACTTGGCTCCCAGTTCCTTCAGGTTATGAGGTACCCTCACACTTAATGAATACATTCTTTAACACCCCATGATGTAAGGGAGTGTTCGTATCCCACTAATACAAATGGAAAGTGAAGCCCTGAAAGGCTGAGGAATAGGCCCAGAGACATCTAGGGGGCCTGTGGTGGAAAAAGAACTCCACTTAGGCCACAGTATTGCCATAACCAAAGTTCTTAAGGGATGTGTCTGTTTCAAGTAGAAAAGACCCACAGGAGGTCAGCAGAAATTATTAAAGAGATGAATGAAGGGAAGGGACATTTGAAAGGATATTGTGTGAGATCTTCCAAACTGCTCAGTATTGGCTTAACTTTGCTTTAATTAAATTTAATGTTAAAGTTCCCACTGAAGTCAGTAAAAATAAAGCTGGGATAACTTGTGCTTTTGCAATTCTATGCATAACTTAGATCTTTATACTGCTCATATACTGGAGTGATGCAAGTGCCTGAGACACAAATAACCTTCATGTCTGGGAGGTTTGGAGCCAGCATTTAGTACTATCCCCATCTTTACTTATAATATGCAATTTCATTTTATTCTGAAGAGATCCAGAATTTGACTTTCCTTCTTTTCTTCATAACTAACCTGTGTAACTAGCTGGGGAAATTTCTTTTCCCAACATTTTGGCCAATTTAAAGTAGAATTTAATTTAGCTGATCTGAAGCCTGGCCATTCACTTGTCACAAATACTCATTAGATGGGCAAAGTTTAAAAGCATGAGTGAAAAACAAATTTTATATTGAAGCTTATTCAGCTATGGCAGGTCATTTATTTGTTGGTGAAACTAAATTCATTATTGGCTTGATCCAAAAGCCAACTAAGGTCAAGAGAAAGAGTTGTACTGACTTCAGTAGACTTCATAGTGAAAAGAGCCTGGTTACAAAGTTTTGGTCATTCAAGCAAAAACAGAATTCATAAAGCGAGATTTGGCTGACCAATCTACTTATTTGGATGTAGAATTGTGACAGGTGAATCCCTGCAGGAATCGTCTCAAAGAACATCTACATGAGACACTTCAAGAGCAGTAGACTAATTCTACTGTGCATTAGCATAGTGGGCAGAACATGTGCTACTGTGCTAATGCTCAGTAGAATTAGTCACCTGCATGTTAGTGTCACCAAAAAAGCATACACCAGTGCTAATGCACAGTAGCACCTTTTACGCTGTATTAACATAGTACCTGTAATTACAAGTACTAAACTTAATGAACCATAATTAAGGAGCATTAATGTGTAGACATGCCCACAGTTCACCGATAGCCCATAGGTTGGCATTTGTACAGTCATTCATCAAACAATTGTGAATATTGTTCACATCTCTAAGGCTGCCAAAGTCAATTCTAAGTTAAAAAAGTCAAAGACCTGCTTGATCTGCCCTGTGAATTCACTAACAGAAAAAAGGGTTAAATTCCTAAATATATTGTTCTTTTCAAATTGTCTGCTCACATCTATTCAAAACTGTTTGCAGAATCCATGGAACTTGTGTGGTTTATACTTTTAAAACAAATGATTTGCCAGCATGCCTAAACTAAACAATCCCCAAAACAGAATATCTCCAACAGTCTGCTACACAAGACTGGAGCGTGTATATACTGCAGAGAGCAAAAAATGTTGATAAGGGAAACTATTTAAATTTCAGTGAATAATCTATTATTCTACAAGGAAAGTTATTTTAAGGAAAAAAGAGAAAAATATTTAAACAAGTACTAAGTTGTAGCCTTCTTCCCAGATGTGTTGTACAAAAAAATAAGATTCCAGCTAATCATATTTTCTGATGCTTTGATGTCATTTGTAAGGGGACCTTATTCAAGGAATGTCATTAGCAGTAGAGACTGTCAGGGCTAGCATCCTGAGCTCTAAAGCCCCTCTGTGGTTTCTAATCACTGCTTCTGTTTTTCACTTGGAAAGTCAGGTTTCCCATCTGTGAGAGAGGGATAACAAGACTTGACCATAGATTTCATAGACATTAGGGCTGGAAGGGACCTGGGAAGATCATTAAGTCCATCCCGCCTGAAGGGCAGGAAGTCAGCTGGGGTCACAGGATCCCAGCAAGATAAGCATCCAAGTTATTCTTGAAGGTGTTCAGAACAGGTGCTTGAACCACCTCTGATGGCAGGCTGTTCCAGACTTTGGGGGCTCGGACAGTAAAGAAATTCTTCCTTATGTCCAGCCTGAAACGGTCTTGCAGGAGTTTATGACCGTTCGACCTAGTCATCCCTTGGGGCGCTCTGGTGAACAAACGTTCCCCCAGATCCTGGTGGTCACCCCGATAGAGCCGGTCAGGAATTTTTTTATGGAATTCTTTTCCCTTGAAAATGATGATTCAATGAAACTGAAACATTTTGTGGAAAAAATGTGTATTTTAATAAATTTACTATTTTGAAAATAAATTGAAACACATTTTCAAATGATTAAAAGTCATCATTTGACATGTTTCAAAATAAGTCGATTTTTTGGTTAAAAACAAACATTCTGTTTGGGAATCCTTGAGATAGTGTTCATCCCGATTTGTTACGAAAAAAAATCAAAGTATTAAAAATACTTAAAAGATTCAAAAGCAGCTTCCTGTTCTGCTCTACTTACCTACAACCTAGAGGAGTTGTATTATTGATGAATTAATGTTTGTACTATGCAATTTGAATGTAAAGACCCTTAGTAGCCTAATGGCCTCCTAAACTGCAACATTACAACCAAGAAATAGTAACATAACTTGATGAAAGGTGGCAAAGTATAATTACACTATAATTACACCATCAAGTAAAATTTTGGCAGAAGGCAAGGCATTGTGGTACCTAATAGATTAACTCATTCAGAAAGTTATAATCCTGTATAGGTTACAGCAGGGGTCGGCAACCCCCGGCATGCGTGCCATTAGTGGCACGCGGAGACATTTTCCCCAGCATGCCGGGAGGCACGCAAAGAAATTGGGGTTTGGGGTTTTTGTTTAAAGTTGCTGCTCCGAGCTGTCCCGTGCAGCCACAAGTCCCAGCGCTGCAGCAGGCACCGGGCTGGCAGGCAGGGAGGTGTCTGTGCTCTACTGCCCCCGCCCCGTGCTCCCAGGCTGCACCTCCAGCCCGGCTGGCCCCGGAGGGAGCTGCCCGGGCAGGCAGACGGCCTGTCCCACGCGGGGCAGCACTGAGGTGCCGAGTGCTGAGGCCGGGCGGTTGGGACAGGCTCTGGGCGGCGGGGGCGAGGGAGGCGCTGCGGGCAAGCCACCCCGGTCAGGCCCTTAGGCAGCCAGGGGCTGGGCGGGAAGTGGCGGCTGCCCTGGGGCTCTGCGGGCTCGAGCTGTGGTGGGCGCCTGGGCAGCCCGCGCAGCTCCTCAGGGATGGGCCGCAGCCACCCTGCGCACGTGGGGATGCTGCCTGGCTGGGGCAGGACGCCGCGCTCGGGGGCTTCCCTCCGGCACCGGCCTCCCTGCACGCTGGGCAGAGCGCAAGCAGGGCAGAGCCGTCCCCGGCGCAGGGGCCTGGCCGCGGGAGCCCCCTGGAGCCTGGGAACAGCCGCCGCGGCTGCCTCAGCCTGCCTGGGTCCCGGCCTTGCCCACCCGCGGCTCCCCTCAAGGAGCCAGGGCTGGGGCAGGCACTGCACAGAGCCGCGGCGCCGCAGGCTCCCGGCTGGCTCGGCCCCGAGCACTGGCTGTGGCGGCTGTTCCCAGAGCCCGGGGAACAGCCTGTGGCTGCAGCTCCCACCCCACTGTGCCGGCACGCACAGAGACCAAGCAGGAGCCCCCTGAGCTCGGCGTCCTGCCCCAGCCAGGCGGCGTCCCCTTGCGGGCAGGGTGGCTGCCCCAGGCCCGCGGAGCCGCACAGGCCGGCTGGGCCTCACCTCGGGTGCTGCTGGGCCCCCGCTGTGGCCCGAGTAGCGGGGCCCTAGGGTAACCCCGGCTCCCTGCCTGACACCAGCTCTCTATTTACTGTAAAGAAAAAAGAAAAAGCAACGTTAATGATTATTAATAGCATTAAATATGCAGTGCATCCTGCCATGTACCCCCTCTGCCCCAGTTTTGTTTTTGTGGCATGCCAGCACTCTGGCACCTTACAAGGTAGACATTGTGGGGGTTTTCAGCACTCCGGTCAAAAAACATTGCCTGCCCCTGGGTTACAGCCTACTTTGTCAGATGCTATGAACGAGCTAAAAAATTAGAACTCTGTTACTGAAAAGTGTCGAAAACATTCTTAAACGTTCTGCACACCCGAATGGAAACTAAATCATAGCATCCTAAAGCAGTGCATGGCACAGAGTGGGGGGCAGCAAGGCTGCAAGCTTCTTCCCCTGTAAACGTTCAGGCCAAACCTCTTACTCTTTGATCTCAGACGGGGGTGGAATGCTGGGTATCTGAAATCCAGCTGGATGCCTTATCTATACCAATATATATTACTCACATACATGAGCAAAGCCTGCAGTCCCATAAGTCTACCCAGCCCCCATCATTGGTACAGGGGCTCTACTCTCTCCAGTGCTGCCTACATGAGTCAAAGCTTTACACGAAATAGGATGGTTACAGGGACTGCAGGGGATGGGTGTTTGGTTACATACCCTGCCTAGCACTTCTCAAATGGCCCTGAGCCAGACAAACTGACAAATCACACTTCCTCTCAACAGGGCCCCTGCATTTAAATAGTCAGACCACTCCTTTTCATCTCCCCCACCTCCAAGAATCCGAATCCCTCTCTACATCCCCATGAGTGCAAGTGAAAGCCAAGAGCTGAGCTGGTATCTAGGCCTTTAATCTTCCAGGCAGCTCAGGAGCACTAGTATCTACCATGCTGAGCCACTGCCAGATCCTACTGAGCTCCCCACAAGAAGACAAAAAAAGGACAAAGTGAAAAGCAACAAGAGTTTTTTTTAAAAAGCCCTAAAATATTTCAAAGGGTCCTGGCAGGTGAGGGGAGCACTGGAGACTGATTCCAACATAAATCCAAGGAGCAAAGCTTTAGAACTCCGTGCACTGGCTTGTCTCCCAGCATGCCTAGCTGGACAGGCAGGGTAGTTTGCATCAGACCTTAATCATGCAATGCAGGCTAGCAGAGGGCCTCTATATGGCATGGCATTATGCTGTGGGACCAGGGTGTGGAGAAAGAGTAAGAAGCGATTTTCTTACATCCCTGCCTTCCCCAAAAGCGTCACTGTGAAGAAATATTCTGACTTAAAAAAATGGATTTTATTTTGGCTGTAGGTTAGGTCTCTGTGTTATAAACATTACAAAGGGCAAGGCCAGAAAAAGGCTTTACTCTTCTGCTGTTCCTGCTTCGATATTCCAAGTGCTAAAGTCTTTACATTGGGCCAGGCTGCCGTATCTAGGCACAGTATCTAAGCCTTGTTTTAAGCCTTCTGTTACAGTAGTTCATTGCCCCAGCTGGTGCAGCACCTGGTAGAGGTACTACACAGAATAAATAAGGGGCCAGAGTTCCATTAGCAGGACTTTGACTTAAGAAAAACAGAGAGGAAAATGGTGGTTTTTGCTTAGACACCCAGTGAATATGAGGGAAGGAGTGGAGAGCCTTGTGCCTTTGTCAGAAATGCTGCTTCCTGCTTAGAAAAGCTGAGTTGCTCTGTCCCACCAGAAACAACAGGAACAACTTGCCAGAGAACAGGTGGAGAAGAGCAGGTGTTATATGGAGCCCTAGCTTTTCTTTCTCACTTTCAACTACTTGCTGACCTTGCAAGGAAAAGGATGCTTCACTACACCAGGGACTAAGGCAGTGTGGCAAGCCATGACCACACTGCATATACTTCATCCCAGAACTGATCTAAGGTGTGATGCTGGGTATGCACCAATGAACTTGGTCTCTCAGAAGAGGTTATTTGCATGTTCCCAGATCTAAAGTCACCTGTTGCATTAGTCTGGGAATGTAGCATGTCCCAAGTAAATATGGCATGGTTTATTGAGGAGCACAGTCTAGAGACAGTGTAGACATGGATGTAAAGCATTGTTCCAGAACAACTGGAGAATTCCAGAAAGCTACTGACCTTCCTTTGATGCTTGCCGCATGAATGACTGCAGCTGGTTTCCCCCCTCATTCTAGTTCTGTACTGCAAGCCAGCAACTTCTGGGGTAGAGCCAAGGCTCTACCATCAATTTGCCTACCTGCTTATGGGAGGAGAGTTTCTAGCCCCTGATCTGAGAAGTAGAGCTAACAGGGCTGATCATGGAGCAGTCTTTCTTCCTTGTGCTTCCCTGGGCAATCATGTTGTATGAGCAAAGTTCCATAAGTAACAAAAAAAAAGGTAGTCTGATATTGTCTCCTTGTTGCAGGTATCTGTCAGGCAAAGAAAGAGAGCAGGAGTAAGGAGATGAGGAAACAGGAAATCCTGTTGCACTCTGCCAGTTGGCCTGTGTCAGGCCTGGGTGACATATTTTGGACTAGAGCCTATGTTCTAGATAAGTCCAAGATTCCTTCCTACCCTTCTCAGTTTAGAGGATCTCAGTTGCAGCTATGCCAAGAGATGTGGGAGAGGTCTGTATAGGTAGAAGAAGGTGAATGAAAAGGGTCAGATTAGACCATTTGCCATACTTTTCTCCTGAAGCTGCTCCTGGGCTCTCAGTTCCCTCCTGGAAGCTGAAGCCCCTCACCTAAAACCTTTTTCCCCCACTGGACCTGTGTGCTGTGAGTTTGGAGAGAGAGACAGAGCCCAAAGCCTTGTCTTCACAATATGAAATGGGGAGTATTAACAACATTCTGAGCTCTGACAGCCCCTGCCAATGTTTTTGTAGTGTAAAATCTGACCAGAGGAGGCATATTATCTATTTTTCTTATACTCATCATGAGGAAGCTATTGCTGGAAAATGACTTATATGAGAAATTAGGAAGAAATTACATTAGAACATTCCCAAGATGCCTCTAAAAGGGGCCCAGAGATATTCCTCGCACAAGCTTTTGACTCACCAGATGGTGAAATCATTTTTATCACAGTCCATGCCAACACCTGATTCATGTAACAAGCAGCAGGGTGGCATCAGATTGCTGCAGTTTGGACACAGATTATGCAACATCCCCCTTGAGTCAGGAGAAATGAGAGTGCTCTCCATTATTAGCGTTCTTCCTATATTCAAGTCACTATGGTTACCTGCCTACTTATAAAAGCAGCTTCCCACTAACAGACTACCAAGCCACCTGCTTATTATCTGTGATTTGTTGTTCATACTTGGAACTAGAATCCTATCAGCCCTACCAGTGTCCCCAGACCTGCCCTCCTCATTTGTATCTTACGTTTACCTGCTGCCCTCAAGTCTAGATTATGTCTCTGGATCAAAGGTTGTCTTTTCAGTACAAATGGGTACATTTTCTCAAAATGCTACTTCAATAGAAATAATGATAGCCTGCTGCTTAGGGGGATGGAAAACTCATTTTGCCTTATTTTGGACCCACACATGAGTTCAAAAGTTTGACAAACTAAACTATTACCAGCACTTTTTCTGCCTGAGGAGAAATCTTGGAGAAAAATAAGCAGAGCGGGGGCAGAAAGAAAATATCCTATTAAAAATTATGTTGAAAGCTGGAACAGAGAGCCAGCAGAGTGAAAAACCACTGCAAAGGGATTGTGAAAATAGCAGCAGATGAGGAAGGCGTAACATTTTTAATAAGAAAAATAGATATGGTATTTAAAAAATATAGGCAATATACTTACACAAACCATCTTTTGAGAATGTTCTTGGCTATGTCTCAGGCACTAGGATCTCTGAAAATAAAAGCACTAAGACTTGGGATTGAAGTCATAGTGCTTTCACTGCTTGACACCTCAGGACAGCTGGTTACCGACACTCAGGAAAAAGCTGAACTCCTGAAAGACTACTTTGCTCCGGCATTTCACCGGAACAAGGGGAATATCATGCAAGATAAGGTTCTGAGTAGGCATTGTGGAATTGACCACCTTCCTACTATTGACACTGAGCTAGTGCGTGATCAGTTAGAAAAGTTAGGCATTTATAAGTCAGCAGGACTGGATGAACTTCACCCAAGAGTGCTGAAGGAGCTGACCAAGGTCATTGTGGGACCTTTGGCAAAACTTCCAAAACTCATGGCACGTAGGGGAGGTCCCTGAAGACTGGAAGAGGTCCAATGATGTGCCCATCTTCAAGAAGGGGAGGAGAAAGGACCTGGGCAACTATAGGCCAATTAGCCTAACTTCTATTCCAGGGAAAATCCTGGAAAAATTCATCAAGGAGTCTGTGTGCAATACACTCACAGAAGGAAGGATTCTGAATGACAGCCAATATGGCTTCATCATAGGCAGGTTTTATCTTACCAATCTTGTCTCCTTCTATGACCAGGTATCTCACCACCTGGATAAGAGAGAGAAGGTTGACCTTATATACATATTTGCTTTTCCACCAACCACCTCACCTGTATGATCAGAGACTTGTATGGCAAGCCATACAAGGAAAGGCTGGGGGACTTGGGCCTCTTCAGTCTAAAAAAGAGGGGCTGAGGGGGGACTTGTTAGCAGCTTACCACTGCATCAGGGGAATACATCAAGGGCTTGGTGAACGACTGTTCACCAGGGCACCCTTGGGGAAAACCAGGAGTAATGGCCACAAACTCCTGGAAGACCACTTTAGGCTCACCTCTAGGAAAAAACTTCCCAGTCAGGGTATCCAGACTGTGGAATAAACTCCTTCCAGAGGTGGTGCAATCACCTACCCTGGAGGTTTTCAAAAGGAGACTGGACAGTCACCTTCCTGGGATCACCTGACCCCAGTTGTCTTTCCTGCCTATTGCAGAGGGGCTGGACCTGATGATCTTGTGAAATTCCTTCCAGCCCCTTACAAACTATAAATCTATGGAGTACACTGAATAACCATTAGAGATGTCTAAGTAGTTAGGCTTAAGATCTGTTCAGGTGTAGGTTAGATTAGAAGGGTTTCATACTAGATGGAAGAAATTTGAGGAAATCAGCTGTCCTTCGGAATTTTCTGCCATCTAATGCAGTTCTCATGAGATTTCAGCCACATGCAAATCACAACTGAAAACAAGCTCTTTTCAGTATGGAATCTGACAAAGAATAAAACCTATATGATCTGGTTTATACCCATGAATCATGCTCAGATTTTGCATTTCTGGTTTCGGCTTTCCTCAAATAACTATCAGTTTTATTTATATCTGCTCTCCACAGTCTTGACAAAATTCCTGTTTTCTTGCCCTGGCCTCAGAACTAGGATAGATCTTTGGCTGCGCTCTTGTCTTTGGATGTTCCAAAATTCTTCCAGAAGATAGTTAGACTAAGACTCCCAGGAGCAGTTTAAGTGGAAAGTTGTCCCACGTGATTTGTGTAGGGCTCACTCTCTCAGTGTGACAGAGCAGAAGAGTTTACTAAATGTAATCTGTTGTTGAATGCCCCGTATCCAGTACTGAGAGCTGCTATCTCTGCTCTTCCAGGCATGTCAGTAAATTCCTTCATTTTGGAATCACTTTATGGCAGGATCTTTATCTTACTTTGTGCTTAGGAAGTCCCAAGAATGTTGCAGGCTCTACTATAATTCACATTTCAATATCATCATCATTGCTACAATTCCTTTTTTTTTATACAAGAGGCAACTGATTTCTCAACTGCAGACCAGACAGATAGGTAACAGGAATACTACCAAAATTGCTGAGGGGAGGAGACCTTGCACCACACCGTGTGGTTATTGTTACTCTTCTGGTTAGAGCGATACACAGGGGTCTGTAAAGTCTTATGCAGTATTCTGCTCCCCCGACTTACCCATTTAAAAAAATGAATTCCCATCAGAAAAAACATGGATTTAAATTACCAGAAATATTTAAAACCCTCAGCTGGGTGGGTAAACCCAAGCAAATCCTCACAAAGCTGTGAAGGCTTGACAGACCTCATGAAATCCTTATTTCTCTGGTTCTTAGTTTGGGCTGGGGAGAGCCCAATAAATACCACACATTTTTCTCAGTACTCCAATTCATCTCATAATGTACAATAACCCTGTACAGGCAATCTGGTACCAATCTGACAGGCTACAGGAAAACAAAGGGGCTCACAGAACGGTTGTCAAACTGAGGGAATGTAGCCGTTAATAACCCAAACTAGTTCTGTTAATCTTAGTGGATGCACATCCTTCCTGCACAGAAAAGCTTGCCTTAGTATTTTGTTGCAGCTTATATCTTTAAAAACACAATGACCCAGAAGTGACACTCTGCTCACAGGTAGTCACACCCAAGCCGAGTATGAATTATTTGAAGTACCAACTTCCCAGCTTAAGGAAACATATCTTTCCTTATCATTTTCTATAAATAAAGCCTTGCTGTTTTCCTGACCATGTTATTCTTCTAATTCTTACCACAAGTACTCAGATAACTGAGATACAGTTCCACATTTATACATCCTCACTGCTTGCTTACTCCCAGCCTTCCAACTCCTTCACAAACAAGCCCCTTATGCCCTGGAGCTGTGGATTCCTACTACTTTTAAGGATGACCCTCTGTTGACAGTCCCAGACCTTTACATCCTTACTGAGAAGTTCAACATATGCGTTTGTCTTCCTTTTCCCTTCTGTACCATGCAACAAGCTGGATCTGGATCTAACAATACACTCAAATGTCACTTGTGATAAACATTTATTTTTGGTGAGAAGCATTATGTCTGATTATTCAACAACACTGGAGTAGGCTGGCTGGGAAGTAAGGTGTGAGTACTGTGCCTGTGTCCATTGCTTGTGAAAGCCTCAGGCTTCCCATAAGAGTCACACTGTCTAGGCCTCCAGATTCTGTCTAGCCCTCAGATATCTCAAGCATCAAAAAAAATGACAAGGGTGAAATGGTATCCAACATCTCTGCTTTGTTATGAACCATTCTGAAACACAGCCCAAATGTGTTGTGTGAAATCAAACATGACTCCACCTGTTATGCCACCAGTTTTGGAAGATTTTAAATTTTATCAGGAGATTGTTAGGATGAAAAAATTATGCAAAAAGCAGCTGTGCCCATGGACTGTTTTCTACAAGCAAATAGGCAATGACAACATATTGACCTCCTACCTTCAAGTACAGTCTTGAGACACATTCATCTCTGCTTTGAATCATGGCTGTCTTTCCAGAAACACTGAGAACTGCAAGGCATGAAGGGACACCCAAGTGCTGTGAAATGTCTGCTATGTTCCTTATCACCACCACTTCATAAGGTCTCAGCTGCCTTAACCAGAAAATCTTGGGTGATGTTCTATGATTTCTGTCATGCAGGAGGTCAGACCAGAGGGTCATAATGGCTCATTCTGGCCTTAAAATCAATGAATACACACACAAGCCCCCACACACACACTTTTCCCAATTTGGTATTCAAATGTCAAGAATTACCACTTTGGGCTGGATCAGAAAGATCATAAGAACATTTCTTTCTTGTGATGCTTTGTCAAATTCTACGAGGAGCCTGGAAGTGAAAGTGCATGAAGTTGCAGCCTTATAAAAGGGAAAAAAGGGTTTGCTCAACTTTTCTGAAACTCGGGTTTCAACTATAAGTTTTGGACAGAGATTCCAGTTAACAGATGTTTTATTTTATTTGAACTCTTATTCACCCACCCCCACAACACACAACAGCTAAACATAATGACAAGTCCTTTTGAATTCATGTTTCATTTCTTTAACACAAATGGAATCTATTGCACCATTGTGCAAAAGAGTCGGTTTGCATTATTCCAGTCAGAAGTTTCCCAAAGTTTGGGAGTGTTTGCATTCTTTATTTAGTTCATTTCCATCAGAGTTCAGCGCAACTGTCTTTCTTGTTTGCACACACAATTAGCTTACAAAGGTATTTTACTTGGAAGAGATCTGTTTTCTTCTCCATCCATTGGTATGAAGTCATTAGAGTTAGCAGGAGCTACATATATGTAGTGCAGAGAAGATGGACTCCTTGTCATTCTATAAGTGTTTATTGACACCCACACTTAACTATACTTTCTTACCCACAACATCAGAAGTGATTAAACACCTTGTTTTGGAAACCAGGAAAATGCAGAACAAAAGAATATTGGACTAGAAAGGACCTTCTGGGTCACTGAATCCAGTTCCCTGAAACCATAGGCAATCTCAGAACAAATATTTGTCTGCAAGAGTAAAAAAAAATCACTCCATCCCTTCTCACACATTGCAGTCCTGAAGTAAACAATAACAAGGCAAAACATGCTCAGATGGTCCTTGGAAGTGGATTACATCCCACATTACAGAGAAGGTAAAAATGCCTAGTGGTTCTTGCCAACCTGACTTGGGGAAAGTTCCTTCTGACCCCAAATCCAGCAATCACTTTAACTCTGAGTGTGTCAACAAGAGCCACCAGCAACACAAAATCTACTGGAAATAGAACTGTCACTCTTTGCAACTCTCCTCATCTATTTCTCTTAGCAACAAGTCTGAGTCACAAAGTTAGTCACATTCAATTTTTTCCAAGGTTTGAATATCCTTGAATCTGCTGTTTGGTTGTTGTCCCTTTTTCTGTTTCCTCTGTATATAGTCTATTGTATTATAAAATGATAAGGAAGGTTGGATGGGTCGTGGTGATGGAATAAAATACCATTAATAAATGGGTTTGCCATAACAATTTGCCACCTATTGTATACTGTAACTAGATCAGAGGAAGCATCTCCATATTGGCGTTTTTGGAAATGCAGTGTGATTATGTAGTCTCATTATGTTTCTGTGTGTCAAAGGCTGCAGTTTTACAAGATGTCTCAGGTATTTTTATAACTCCATAGGTCTTAAAGCTTATAGAGGCATATGAATAGATGGCAGAAGCATACATTTGATTGTCTATTATTGCTCTCAGTCAGTGTGTGGGCAAGAGGTATGTACCTCTATGAGTCTGTCATAATCAGAGTTCTTATTTTATAATGGATAGGTATCTAAATCCATTTGTATCTGAGTACTTATTCATTCCATATGCCTCAGGCATGTTGCATAAAATATATGTTTCATTATAATTATATGCTGCAGTACCTTAAAACTCCTTGAAACAAAAGGTGATAAAGAAAAGTTCACCAGTACCCCTACCTGCTGGGCAGTTACATCTCTGGTGGGTTTCTCGAACTTCTCGATGTCTTGGCAAGCTGAACTTTAACTTCTGTAAAGAAAAGAAGTGGGGGGAAAAAGCATCATTAATAAGGATGAAAACCAAACATCAAGCATTTCAGAAAAGAGGAGTGGAAAGAAGCCAATCACCTGAGGTACAGTGAGAAAGGGATGCTTACTTCTTGACTAAAACCATGTAATTGGTTCACAGCCTTCAACTTCAAACCCATCATCTGCTTGATTGCAAGCAGGCAAAGATTATTATGAAATTCTCTCTAAGTGTTATCCTTATGGCTGGAACTAAACAGACAAGAGCTTGCCATGCTTATTGAAAGAGGTGACTATGCTGCCAAGAGAGGATTGCAGTACTCAAAGAAAAAAAAATCAGAAAACCTGTTGTGGTAGATGAAGAATATAGAGATGAAAAAGGTCTTCCCCTCTGAGTGAGCTAGATCCTTAGGCTAATTATAATATCTAAGTAAAAGATCCTAACGTAGGTGGTATCTCCTTTAAAGAAACCCCCGCAAACCAGATCCCTTTTAGAAGTTTTGAAATGTTTGTTGTTGTTCCAGTGTGGAACATAAAAAAAGTTTGAAAGTTTCTGCAAGGGGGAATTCTGTTGAAATTTCCATTTCAGATCAAATAGATCAGCTTTCTGATTCTGTTTAGGTCTTTTTTCTCCCTGGAAATGACCATAGGGTCAACTCTGAACCTAAGAAAACTTCTCCATTGAAAACTTCACTGAAATTGATGCAACTCCGGCATCTATGTTTTTATTTCAATGAAATATCATTTTTGGATTAAAGCATGTTTTTAAAAATTGTTCTGAATGCCTCTAGTTGTAGAAAAATGGGGGCAAATTGTATTCCACCTATTAAGTGTGTAAGTGGACTTAGGCACCAAGTCCAATTCTATTTCACCTTGCTTGGCTTCCTGATAATTCATTAATGCTTTTATAAACTGCCATTTTACCCTTCAGAATGAGTATAGAAAGCAGTGAAGAGGAGGAGGACCCACTCAACTTTTGGATTAACAGTTTTTCAGGTACTCAGGCAATGTGGAATAGGGCCATACTTAGATGCCAAGTCCACTAAAAGGTAGACTAGAATCTAGTCCCTGACTTATGTCATCAACACATCTATCATGATTTAGGGGGAAAACGAATCTAAGTTGGTTTTCCATTACTGAATAGATGCCCCATTTACCATTTTGTTGTCTTCATCCTGTTAATTATTTGAGATGCTGATATGCTAGTTAGAGAAGACTAAATGTCAAATAATGAACTGTATATATAAAGTTTGGGGGAGACACTCCCTACCAATGAAGGACAGCTAACTGCCACATCATAGTCTCATGTTATTCATGGTTAATAATGGGCTAAAATAAATGTCTATGTTTAGGCTTGTCAGAGAGTATTTAGACTCCAGAATAAGTGATCTGATTTCCAAAAGGGCAGCATGTCCAAAAGCTCTAGGTGAAGTTTTTGTGGAGTCAGTGGTAATTAGTGGGTGATCAGTACTTATGAAAATAATTGAAGAGCCTAAATATGAACTCAGAAGCCTAACTACAGGCTCCTACTTTTGAAACCTTGGCTTAGAAAACTGGAATATGTTATTTCAGCCTTTTCACTTCTATGTTTGTAACTGTCCAAAAATAGAGGTTCATATATAATTCTGTAGAGCTCGTTGAAAATTCTTCAAAGGATCATTTTCAGTAGAAAATACAATTTTATTTAAATCATATTTTACACAATAATGTGTTCACTTTGATGAAATTTCACCTAGGAAAAAAATTAAGGGAATGCTTTTACCTTATTATGATAGAATGCTTCAGTTCTTCAGAATGAAAGCTTTTGATTGACTTAAAAGATTTTTTTTTCATTATTGCCCAGGAAGTTTTGAATTTTTGGTTTGTTTTGTTTTTCCTCAAGTTGGGAAATCATGATATTTTCCCGCAATGGATATTTCTAGTTCCCATATCCAGCACTACACATATGTATATCTTCCTGGACTACACTTAGAACTGTGTGTCTCTGTGGTTATAAAATGTTCACATCTGGATCCTAATCCAAACAAAGTAGCTAAGAACATCTGTAATTAAACTTTACAGTGCTATAGTTTGTTTTCTAATACTTTGAATTGAATGTCAAACATGGGCACAAATATGTTACCTAAAACTTTTATTTGGGTCTAGACATACAAGTTCCCCTTCTACCTACCCAAATGCAAACATAACCATTTAAACACAGGATTTCAACATTTCAGTAGCATTCCCACATTTGGAAACTGGTCCTAGTATGTCACCTATATTTATGAGTTAAGAGATGATGTCACAGTATATAATCTGCATGGCCAGGAGTGTTTTGTGACAATTCATTCCCTAACAACTAAAGATTGAATACCCTGCCTGGAATTTATGTCTTTGATGTACTGTTTATAGAACAGAAATATTAAAAATGCAAAAGAGACCTGTCACTCAAAAAGCAGAGAACATCCAGAGTGTTGAAATGGATGGGTGGTGATGCACAGTTTGTAGACATAAGCATTTGTTTAATTACCTACTTAGTTTACTACTACGGAACACTACACAGAGCATCATAGCTAATGGGATTTGTCAGAGGAAATGATGAACCACTACACCCTGAAAATGGAGGTACAGTTCTCCTCAGACCTTTAGTCACTGCGTATGAAAGGTAGAAATGTATAGGCCTATTAAATGGCTAATACAATCACTGTGATAATGCAATAAACTAACCTGGAGCTTCAGCCACTAATAAAAGTGGTTTTGAAGCTAAGAAATTATATGGATGGGGGAGTCTTGTTGGAGGGATTGTATGTCTCCCAGGAGAAGAAATCTTGGCAATGTTCCCTGTGTTGGGTTTCCTCCAAATTCTTCCACTGGTCAAAAAACACTATTATGATTATTATTTTTATGATGATTATTATTATTGTTGTTGTTGTTTACAAACATGGCCTTTTCCAAAAACAGACATCTCCATCAGAAAATTCCCAATTTTGGTTAGAAAGTTATGTGTTTTTGGCAAGAGACCACTGATTTTTTTCTCCTTTGAAAAATTTTTTTTTTCAGAAGCTTGAAAACCTCTGTGAAGAATGTGAAATAGAAATGATGATTCTTTTACTTGTTTATATATATATATATATAGAGGGGGGGCAGGGGGAACTAGGTACAGACCTTCAAAAAGCCCAAGGTGGAATTGTACTAAGTTACGTGGTTTTCTGTAAGTGGTGTAGTTTAGATTAGTAGAGAACCAAACATACATTTGCCCTTTGCTGGGAGAGAAGGGAAATCATAGATTCCACCATTCTTAAGCCAGTCTATGTGGGCTGAACTTCTGTTCCTGGTATAGACCGGTTTCCAATCACTTATGCTGATAAAATTGTAATGTCTATGCGTGGCCCTAATCAATTTTTATTTCAAACAGCTTTAGGTTCCAGCCTGAGATGACTGCAGATCCACTAGGAAAAAAAATGTCAAGAGGGACTAGAGTTTGCTATTTATACACCTGAAAGTACCTCTACACAGAGTGAAAACAGCCTTCCAGTTTCCTACGGGAGCAGTCATGCTCAAAGTAGAAATGGTGAAAATAATTATGCAGAGCTGGGGATCTATAATATTTTTTGCTGGGTCTCCTCACCTTGTCCATTTGTTCTGATATCATGACTGATATTAGTGTAATGGCTGCACTTTCCCCATTTACAGAATTAATTTGCCTGAGTGGTTGAAGTTGCAGCTTTCCTGCTCTGGTTAACACACACTACTGGGTTTGCAACCATGTGCTGTAAATTCTACTCTGGATGCTGTTTGTATGTGGTTATCTGGCAACTGCTGCCATTGTATTTATGTGATCACACATTACCCTGGGCAGTGGTTTCTGAGAGCGGAAGGGAAAGTGAAGCATCTGAGAGTGGGCAAAGAGAACAAAGCCTCTCTCAAATATATGAAATTGGCAGGGATTGTCCTGGAGACTTTGCAGATGCCACCCTGTCTCTAACTTCAGTTCACATTTCAAGTGATTGTTTCTTCCATTTCAAGGGATTGTCTACTTTGGCTGGGGCCCTGGGATTAGGTGAAATAAGGGGCAGTAATCAGGAGGGGGTAGATTAGAGTTCTTTAGCAGCTGTGTGGTTGTTTTGTTTCACCAGAGGAGGTAAAATGATTTCCCATCACCATCTCCAACTGCTTAAGGAAACACATTCTAAATAGATAATCCATTAAAGACAATAGGAAAACTACAGGGGCTACTAGTGCTATTAACTGTTGCAAGTTATTAATGAGCTATTAATTTTTCAAGTCTCATGTTGTTTGATGTGTTTTTCTTGAAGCCCCAAGTCTTGGAGTCATGTGATAATATGAAAATCTTCACTTTCATTTACCTCTCCAGGTTAAAAAACACCTCAGGTTTCTAAAAGAATAACCCCAAAAAAACATTTTCCTGGTTTCAGGGAAAGGCTTAAAAATATGATTTTCAAGGTTCAGAAACCAGAAGGCAAATAGAGAAAGCTAAAACCTTACTATCTCTTTTCACTCTCTTTATATTAAATACAGTTTTATGATTTTTGAATGCTTTGGTTTGGAAATACTTAGATGAGGAACAAGAGGAAAGGACTCATAGTATTTCAAAGGTACCTCGGTTTCGCACTAACTGTTGCTCGGAAAACAAAGAATCACGCAGCGTAGCACTCTGAATATCTCAAATGAAGGGAGAAGGGAATCTTCCAATAGGGATGGAGAAGAAGCCTGCAGGTGCCCCTGCTATATTTACATACACACAAATACACACACACACACACACACACACACACGCGTAGGGGGTTTTCCTGCTGAGCACCAACAAGGAACCAGAGAAAATTAGAAGTCTGTACCCACTGTACAGCTAAGAGTACTGATCCCTCCTCTAGAGAGGATTTATCCATCCTCTAGAGAGATGACAAAAGGATTTTGTGATACTTGATATACTTCTTGGTTGCATTCATAACAACTTACACCAGCAGAGTGACAGTAAAATCTACTTTCTGCTGCCTTACAAGTTTCCAGAATAATAATTATTTTTTAAAATGAGGTAAAAGAAAAAATTCAAACTTTGGAAATCACGAATTCTGCTTTTACTCAGAGAAAGCAGCACTGAAAATGCCCCACCTTACACCCCACTATGCATCTGGCAAGAAGAAACAAGACCAAATGTTAACCAGCATGGGAAAAAATCTTCATTTTCCCCTCTGGAAAGCTCTCTCTCTGCTTTATATGCCAACAGTACAGTTTATTTGAACTCTTTATTTGATTTTTGTGATGCCCCATAAATACAGAGGAATTCTAGCCTGCAGCCAAAATTCTCTCAGAACTACCCATATCAGGCTTAGTCAGCACAGGCATTTTCAGAGAAATACTAAAAGTCTATTTCTGTCTGGCAGAAAGAAAAACCCAATCCAATAGTTAGTACTCCTTGCTGCTAGGAAGAAGCTGTGACAATAATGGATGAAGTCAGTATTCACTAAACTCCCTTCCAGGCTATTAATTCTGTTAAAATGAAAGTAGCAATTTCATACTGCCAAAGCTAAGTCCTCCACGATCATGAGAGTGGCTTAAAAATAATGACAATGTTGAACATCCCACGTTTTGATTTCTTTGTAGTTCTTAATGCTTTCAAGCTCTCTCCACAAACAGAGGGCATGCAAGAACTTCATTTTTGTTTTTTAAATAAGTTCTGACATTCTCAAGTAATCCCATGACTCCAGGACCTGGGGTTTTATAAAAGAAAAATAAATAATGAATGACAATAATGCATACAACAAATAATTAATGCAGTAAACATGAAAGAGACATGGCAATATTGGAACAAGCCGTAACTGGGTTCTTAGACCCTTAGGGCACCTTGGCATAACTCTTGTGATGAGAAAACTGAACAGTGCCCTCTTGTTCTGGATGAGTTTTTCCTCACTCTTAGTGGAGGCCAAATGGGCCCTTCATATAAGTCACAGCAGCAGCTGAGCCTTCAGACTTCCCACAGCTGTGGCTGAGGTCGCCCCCTTAGACCTCTTGTACTTAGGTTCTATTCACCATTGCTCAGTTGCTGGACATGCCACAAGACTGGGGAGAAGGATGAGGCAGGGAAATGGCTTTAAACCATCCTGTCTCCCCTCATATTCTCAGGGCTGCTGGAACACAGCCCAACTCCCTGTGAAAATTAGACTGTGCATGGTGGCTTCACCTAGGTGTCACTTCTCAGGCAAAACTATCTGGATTTCATCTTGTTGCAACCACCCTTTAACCTTCCCTTTTCTCCTCCCTGTCCTGGCACATCTGTTACATCTTGTGAGGGGAGCACTGCATATTCATTCTGGCTGATCTAAGCAAGCGTAGACATTCCCTCATATGGGGTGTTACTGGGAAGCAATTTATCCCCTCTTTGCCACCAGTGCACAGAAGAAGCAGGAAAGTAGACATGTAGAGCCCTGCTACACATTCACATTAAAGCTAGATAGAAGACAGCAATAGAGTTATTACATATTTTTGAGCACTAACTTTATATCTAGTTGGCTCTTTTTATAGCTGGATGGAGTGATAATTAATTACTTTGCACTTGTAGTTGGTCTAAATTTATTGTGTGATTAACCAGTTAATTTTGTAATATATGTAACATGTAGCAGGGGCCTAAATCCTCCCAACATACTTTTCCCCATCCCCAGCATTTATGGGGTAGTGACTCAGCACAGGCATCTTAGACACTAAAAATTACACGCAACGTATGTTCAGCCATCCACTTACCCTTCACACTCCTTCATAGCACAAATCTGTGACACACTTGCAAACATGTACCACACAAAACAAAATAACAATAATCTCATGACACAAACTCAGTAGCATAATAGTGAATGGGTGAGAGGGGCATGAGCCCCAAACACTGCCTAAGGGGAGTGGGTGCTGGAATGAAGCTAGGGGTAAGCCTCACCCATTATTCTTTTGCCCCATGCACCTTGCATGTTCCCTGCAGCAGGGAGAACAGACAAGCGGTGGCACTAAGCAAAACTGCTGCTGCTGGGAAGGGGTCACCTCCTTTTTTTGCCATCCAAAACCGATGCTTTCTTGGCCATTCAACATTCATGTCAGTGGCAAAAAAGGAGGTGACATCTTGCCCAGCATCAGCAAACCTCCAGCCACTGCTCCTATGATGTGTACTGCCACCATCCAGGACACAATACTAGCCATTTATGCCTCTGCATAGTTGCACCAAATAGCATTTCTGATACATACAGTGACTGTATGTACACACACAACAGAGCAATATCAGTCACAAATGTACTCCTCTTAAGTCAAATACATACAGACACAATCATAACATTTCCAGTCCTCAGGTGCAAGCATATACTTCAAACTCAGAGCATTTTAAAAGAAGGCGCTGACTTTCACACTTCCTTTCCCTTCCAGTCCTTCCACCTCCCCCCAGCTCCCAGGCAACTGGTAGGGGGTGCATGGGAGTACATGTCCCCCCAATGGCTGACACTGATGCTGTTGGTAAGGCTGGTGCCCCCCCCCCCAACAGGGTCGGCGGCTTCTGCGGGTGCCCCTCCCGATTCAGGATGCACCAGTAACTCATGCCCCTCCCGTTCCCCCCCAGTTAGAACTGAATCTACAGTTTTTAAAGCCTGAGATTTCTCTTTTTTATTTTATTTTGTGCTCAGTAGCTTGAAACCGGCAACTGTAAAACTCATTAAGGTCAAAATACACAGAGAAAGCATAGCTCAACCATGAGGATGTGGTGGCAAGAGACACTGACAGTCTGAAAGAAAAGGGGATGACCATCCTTCCTAACTTGCCCATCATGGAAATCTCTTCTTTTATCCCTCACTCTCACAGTCACATTATTTTGTCACCTTTTCTTGGAAACTCCTGTCAGTAGAGTGGTGAACAAGGTAGTATGAGATAATGGGCAAATCAAGCCCATTATCACTCAGCAGCTGGAGTCTCTAACATCTTTCATAGAGTTTTATTGTTATTCTGAAGCTTTCTTCAACCCTAATCTTGCAGTTCTATCAAGGTGCCAGCTTCCTTATTGCAGTGTCCCCATTTGTTCTTACTTGGTGTATTTCTTCAAAACAGTGCTCTGTCAGTACCAGTAAGGACTCCAGCAACAGGCACTTTTCGCAGTGTAGCTTTCTTCTAGTATCAGGTTAGGATCCTGGCAGCATATGAGTTTCTACATGGCTGCATAGATTTAGTGGGGCTTCAGCAATGTGCTCTGTTTCACAGAAATGCATTGCTAGGACCCCTACCCAGAGGATGTGAAGGACAATCCTTTCTCAGTGTCAGCTAGGAGTTCAGCAGCCTGGGCAGTGCTGTTTCAGTGTTACCTATCACCAAATTCATTCAGCCAGGCAGTCAAAGAACTTTTAATGTATGTCATACACTGAAATACAGAAAATTCTGTGCACATATTTTACAGATATTTTACTGAGAATCAACTCTTACTTTAAATTGACCCAAAGGTCACTTATCTCCAATTATATTGAAACTAGTGTATAGTCAGTGATAGGGCTGCCCTTACTTATTTGTTTGTGTTCTAGGATAATGACGTGTTCAATATCCAATTAAACACTCTATTTATAATTTCATTTTTTTGTCTGGCTTCCTCAGATACAACCTATGAATGAAACAAAGAAACCTGTGGTGCAGAACCTAGATTAATTGTTATAAGCTGGCCCCTGGGAACCTTTATTTATTTTATATTACTATGAATCTACAATATGTATGACTTGAACAAAAGCTGGAGTCATTTTGCGCAGTGGAAGCTAAAAAAAAAAATAAAAAAAAAAAAGACCTAGCACTGACTCCTAGCACAGAGAATCTTCCTGGGTATCACAGGATGTTTTTCCTCTCATGTGAGCTATTGCACAGCACAGTTTGGACTGGACTGCGCATCAGACAAACAAGCACCAGTCTAACTTATAGCACTTGTCAACACCCAGAATTCATATACAATTGTAAAGAGTGAATGACTACCAGCAACAACCAAAATAAACTAGGGCATGTAGAGGCCTAGCATGGGCATGTTAGAATAATGAAGTAGGAGATAGATCAGTTTGGAGGAGTTTATCTCTAAGGTTTAAGACTCAGAGTGTGGGTTACCTGTCTATAAATGATTCTGTAGCAGTGGTGCTCAGCTCTGGTCCCAGAGGCCAGAAGAGTGGAATGGTATTGGTTCACAGACCAGATCCTGCACACAGGGTTGGTCTAAGGGCCAGATCCCACATGGGGTTAGTCTGTGGGTGTGATCCACTGTGCCAACATGACCCTGCATGCTGGATCCAGCCATGGTGCAGCTATGCACTGCAGGCGTGATCTAGCATGCAGGGCCAACTCATTTGGACAATGGGGTTCCCCACAGGTTTGAAAAAGTGGCAGCAGGAGAGTGATGGCAGCATTAATTCATAGCTCTGGATGCAATTAACATTACTACAGCTCCCCTGCTGCCAGATTTCCAGACCTGGCCCATGGTGTCCCATGGGCCAGATGACATGGTTCCCTGGGCCAGAGGTTCAGCACCAGCGGTCTATAATATTTTTAATAGCAACTCTCAGTATAGTAGTCAAGGGCCTGCTCCAAAACCTGTTGAACTCAGCAGCCAGATTCCTGTTGGCTTCAGCAGGCTTTGGATCAGACCTGATGTCTGCTGTCTCAGCTAAGATCTCAGCAGTATGATCTTCTTTACAGTAATGTGCTGTGGCTACTAAAAAGGACCCAGATAGCTGGCCTCTTTTTTTCCCAAACCACCTCTGTGAAAGTAGTTTGGACTGAAAAAAGAGGTACTTCTTCCAAACTGCCTTCAGACAGGAACCTAGAAATCAATGTGTCACAGCACTTACCTGTCTCTGCCTGTCCCTCTTTGCCATTTACCTGTCACAAGCACAAATCCTATTTAGCAGCTTGCCATTCACAGGCATATTGAGTTCAGCTCACCATCCACTTAGCTATTTGTTCTTCACCATTTTAATGTGTGGGTTAAATTTAAAGTCAAAACTACACAGGGTGCAGCCCTTCCAACCAGCCCATACAAAGCCACTAATTATCAAATTAAAGATAAATTGATGCTACAAAGGACCCTTCTCTCAGGAAACAGACACAAAACCCTCTGATTTTACAACTGTCAAAGCTCAGATAAATCATAGATCATGTCAGACAGAAACAAACCCTGAGCCAGTTAGACAGAAGGGGGTTAAAAGGGCAATTCACAGTTTAATGAATTCAGGAGGACCCAGATAGATCAGTTACTTAGAACAATTTGTAGGTTACATAAAAATTATAAAATATATATATCTATGAAAAAGAAAGAACACAGACCTCTTCAAGCAGTTGGTCAACTCTTCCCAAAATAGCTGTCTCCATTTGGTCTGCAGAGAGCCAGGCAGGGAGCTGAGAGGATCTGTCTGCTTCCAAATGAGAAACCCTGGATTGCAGGTCTGATGTCCTAAAGTATAGCAGGAGGCTCAGCACCAGAGAAAGCAAAGACACCCCAGGAAGCCCAAAGCCCAGCAGTAGAGGAAGTCTACAGCATCTTTCCCCATCCCCTGTCCTGTGGGGAGAAACACATCCCCTGTCAAAGGCACTCTGGCTAGCACCTTTCCAGCCCTTTTCCTCCAACATTCCCGCCCTGTCCTGAGAAACAATAAATAAATAAATAGAATAAATAAAGTCTCAATCCTACTCCGAGAAACACAATCCAAAATGCATGGCAGAGCAGCGTTCCAGGGAATCCCAATGCCACAAAATGCCAATAGTTATGACAGCAACAAGAAGAAAATTGTATGAATAAATGGGGGGAAAAGTTATTTTAAAAAAGGATCCAGCTCCAGAAAAGCTTTGGGGAAAAACAGTCTGCTCAGGTTTTGTCTTTCAGTCTTTTCAGCTGGTTGTAGTCCTTTTTCCTCTCCCTCTAGGTTTATCAGCTTCAGTTCCTTAGCAGAGCCGTGTAGAGATTGCACATGAAAGTCCCCATTAGAGAGAGGTGATTCTCAACTTCTGTGGAGTTGCACTGTGGCTGATCCTGGCTTCTCTGTAACATGACACACTCTCTCTGAACTACAGGGATCAGATGAGCAGGCTGCACTGCTTCCCAACGTACCCTCCTCTGCTCTCCCTCTTCCCCCCCCTTACTCCCTCCACGTCTCTCTCTCCCTCGTTTTCTCTGCAATGATTTATTTATTTATACAAAGTGTCTGGGTGGGATCAGACCCTGGGACCCTCCCATCCCAGTCAGTCCCCAAAGCACCTCTCATCAGCTACCCTGTCCCTTTGAAGTGACACTCACTGTGATTATTTATAGCAGCAGGAAAGAGATTCTAAAGCAGAGGCAGGACTCACACTTCTTCCCTGTCTCACGCCACATTGGGATTTTTTAAATTGCATTTGTGGGTGACTTTATAGACTGCCACAAATGGGCCATCATATATGGACAGCTCTTCTGTTTTGACTTCCTAGGACTACTAGAGTACCTGGAACCTAAATTTGACCCTACTTTAAGATGGTTCAGCAATGACTCTTCCACTGGCTCCTTTCTTAGTGTGGAGGTGAATCTGGCCCAGCAAGCAGGACGTGTGGACTTTTTTTGGTATAGGTATTTCAGCAAAAGGAGGCCAGTGACATGAGGACAGGAGGGTTATAAAGAAAACTCAGAACCAGGAGCCCAGGGTCTACACAGTGTGCGTGGGATTTAAAATTCTGCCAGCAGGTGAACCTAGCAGTCTCTGTCCTGTCAACAGTTGCCAGAATATAAAGTGAATATACACTCCAAATACCTTCAATCAAAGTTGGCTGAGTTATATTATGACTCAACATAGAGGGGCTGGCAAATGTGTTAGAAGGGAGAGTAATTGCTGTCTGGGGCTTAGACTGACTCTTAAATGCTTTTGCTTCAGCCTTCCTTCATAGCACCTTGTTCTCCTATGCTGGATCATGGTTAGTCCAAGTCAGTTGTCTTCCTGGGACCCCCCACCCCCAACCTCAGGTTCTGCTGCAGGAAGGGATACTGATGATTCAGCATATATTTGTTTTTCTCTCCCAGCATGTGCCAAGCCAACAACCACGCACAGGGATAGGGGGCAGTGTGCTACTAAAGGAACTATTTGATCAGAAGAAAATGATGAACCTCTTAGCACTTGTGGATATTACATATCTGGTGTCACTTTCTGTTAAAGTAAAACTATAGAATCCTGGCCAAATTGCAGCTCAGGTAATTACATCCTGTCTGCCTAACCACCCTTTGCAGGTGCAGCTGTATAAAGTATTCCTCACTTCACAGTCTAAATTGTTGTGTCAGGTTGCATGCCTGAATACAGTGGCACTATGTTCTGCTGTAGAGATTTCACTCATGGAGAATTGATTTCAGTGCATCTCCTGGGTTTATATTAGCACCCATGGTCTGCATCAGATTTTGCTGGTGTAGACTGTAGCAGAGGTCTTTGGTGTTACCTATTTAGCTAAGGTAGGAGGTTTTGTGTTGGAGACTGAGATTGGTGTAGAGGGCAGTTCTAGCATATATGGCTGTGGTGTGGAAAAGTGTGTGTCCAGGGAGTCTGCACCTCCATGCAGTGGCTCCTGGTGCCAGGAGCTATGATAAAACCCCCCACAAGAGCTAAGAAGGATTTACTTGGTAATTAGAATCCACAGGTGGGCTCTGTAGTGGAGACACCACCAGCTCTCCCTTAGAACAAAATCTCCATGAAACACAAAAGGGCCTCCCTAGCTCTGGCCCACCTTGTCCAGTGTTTGCTCAGTCCTTAAAGGGGAAGATGTTATAGTTATGACTTACACTAAACATTTTATGAGACATGATTCCAGCTTCTTAGTTTTCCTTCCCCACATACTTCTTATCCTTTCAAAAGATCAAGAGTAATTACTATAGAGAAGGGATGATGGCCATGCAGCAGACTTGGATAGCAGAAATGAAAACCATCTGGTCATCATGGGCACCTGTACATGTCACAGGATTTCATCCCAGTTAAATAGGTTTGTAAAATTTAAACTTGTTTATTTTGGAGCATTATGTCAGTGTTTGCACATACTGGGCTTTTGAACAAATTAAGCCCGGTGTGCAATTCCTTGCCAATTCCAGCAGGGGGAGCCAAATACCAATCTACCCCAGTGCTGTCTTCCCTACTGAATTGCACCAAGGGGTGCATGTTCACCAGTAAACCAGTAAGTAACACACCAATAATCCCCTCCCTCCACAGGTAGACAAAGAGGTGAACTACAAAAAAGTCGCAGCACCATCTGATGGAAAAGAGGCTAATTACACATCTTTCAATGCCTTTGTGTTTGCACGCAATGAATCCATAACCACAATGCTTTAATTCCCAGTGAGCCAAACTACATGACATCTGAGGAGTTTTAGTTTAATGTACCAGAAAGACTTTTAAAGAATCTGGAAATCCTGCTCATGCAAGCAGTAACACAGTTGCAGCACAAGAAAAGGCAAAAAACATGACATGTACAAATGCCCCATGTCTATAGAACACAAGAGAAAGTGTACAAGTTCTCAGGAGCTGGGAAGAACTTGATGCTTAGTTCAGTAGTTTCTCAAGATAGCTTCTGAAGTAATTTAACACTCAGGTTAAACAGCCCAACTTTGTAAGATTACAAGAGAGCTAGATACAGTGTTCTAGGCCAGGGGTTTTCAACTGGGGTAGCAGGTACCCCTGGGGGTAGTTTGGAAGGCCCCAGGGGGTACGCGGCAGCTGTGTGGAGAAGCCGACGGCACTTCTGGTTCTGCTGCTGCACACTGTGCATCCCCCACTTGTCGACCAGTCAGCAGGGGATCCCCCAGTTTATTCACCAGAGCGCCCCAAGGGATGACAAGATTGAATGGTCATAAACTACTGCAAAACCATTTTAGGCTGGACATAAGGAAGAATTTCTTTACTGTCCGAGCCCCCAAGGTCTGGAACAGCCTGCCATCAGAGGTGGTTCAAGCACCTACATTGAACACCTTGAAGAGCAAATTGGATGCTTATCTTGCTGGGATCCTATGACCCCAGCTGACTTCCTGCCTATTGGGCGGGGGGCTGGACTCTATGATCTTCCAAGGTCCCTTCCTGCCCTAATGTCTATGAAATATATGAAATCTATGACCAGCCACTGGGAGATTTCATGCTTCTCAACTGGCCGCCGGGGGTACCCCGACCAAAAAACGTTGAAAACCCCTGTTCTAGACAAAGGACCAGAGTGAGAGAGATTAAAAGATCACTAGGACTCTCCATTATCAGTGCCAATTGTAAGCTTATATGGTTACTTGGCAGAGCTGATTGCCAGATACCTGCTCCAACCACAGAGTAGCACAGACCTGCATCTTTGGTGATATAGTACCCTTAGAACTATGGGTATTTCTGCACTGCAGCCAAAAGTATATAAAGACTGTTTTAAGGCTGATAATGCTAGCACTCGTAGTAGTATAGCCCTGGCAGCAGAAAGCTCATCTCAGGCTAGGCATCAGAGCATTTTCCCAGGTTCTTCACTGGATTTTGCAGCCCATACTGAAGCCTTGGCTACTATGAGCGAACTATTATCAGCACCATAGCTGGCTAATCTAGAGCTATGTTAGGTATATATCTATCCATGCCGCAGTCACACTTTTGACTAGAGTATGGGCTTACCCAAAGTCAGTTACATTTATGCCATGCCTATCAGAAGCCTTTTCTCTATTCTATAGAAGAACATGGGAAAGGCTGAAACTTGTACAGAAACCATCTGCACTCTGTGGTTTTTTTAACTGTGTTTGCTGCATCTGTCTCCCACAAGGACTCTGATGAGTTCCATGGAGCTAAATGAACAGGCATTCTGCACAGCTGGGAGCACCCTCAAGCCATGCTAGAGCTCTCAGGATGGGCACAACTTGGTTAACGTTACAGGAGAACGTAAGAAATGCCCTGCAGGCAGCAGTGGAATTTCAGAGCATCCCACAGCAACCATACAGTTGACTCCAGTCAGGCCCATTGTTTTAGCTTGGCTGCCAGCTTCAGCACACAGCCCTACATCTGTTTACAGAGGTTTATATTTTCAAAGTTTTTGTTATAACTGCGAGGACTTGAAACATAGCTTCTAGATAAATGGAAAAGCTAGCCTTGAACACAGTTCTACAGCCAGAGACACCCTGGAACCAAGGATCTTGCCGCAGAAGATAGACCTGTCTTGCCATGTAGTACATTAAGACCTGATTGTAGTCCCACACATGTGCTAAAAAGAGCCTATGCTATGCCTTGGGATGAAAAATATTTACTTCTTTCTGCCTTTTAGGATTACAAAATGAGAGGCTCCTGGCTTCTAAAAACCTCTTTTGCACTTTGAGAAAAAATATGTTGTTTGAACTCACCAGGTAATGTGCCACACTCATTTCTGTCCCTGTATCCATCCCTTTGGTCCATCTGTCTCTCACACACACTAATTCTGCAGAAAAGCTGCAGGAGACTACCATAACATCTGCTCGTTAAAATACGGGCTGGAATTGGTCTCTTAAATCAAGTTCCCATGTGATTAGTTCCTTGTCATTTACACGTTTTAAATTAATGTTTTGTGTGCAGTCTGTGCTGAAAATTACTGGCAGAAAAAACTCATATTCATCTCCAGCTTGCCCTCTGTTTTGGATAGTTTGAAGGAATATGCCTTCTGGGACCAGGTTAAAGTGAGAGAGAGCTGTTCCTCCTCAGTCAAACAAACCCTTTGAGGGCCCAGTAGCACACAGCATTTATTCTTCAAATGGCCAGCTCCCTGAAATGAGATTTTAGAGTCTGCTAGGCAGGAAATCTTTTCTTTATTTCTTTTAACAGGTTTCTTGTCATCTGACAGCTCAAATTAATGTTGTTTCTTTGGAGTGCATAGAAAACACGTTCCTCTGATGGCTGTATTCTTTCAACAGTTTCTCATCTAAATGAACTAGTGCTGTATAATTTGTGGGTTTGGTACACAGAAAATGTGTATTCATTTCTGCAGCCTACCACTGAATTTCATGAAGCTTTTAATTTTTCCCCCTCTGCTCTGGTTCTCTCTTGCTTATACAATGTTGTACATCATATTTCTTTGTAAGGGCAAAGGAGTCTGGCCAAGGCATTTGCTGTCACAGTGATGTTCAACCTTTTTTAAGGAGGTTAAGACTTTTGCTGCACCAGATACTCACATTAAACCAAAGCACAACATTCACTGCAGGTTAGAATGCAGAGTAGCTTTACTGGGGTTCAGCACAGATCCAGCAACACTTAATAACACTGATATGAGTTGTAGGCCTGAACCATAAGGAAACCCGAGGGGTAGCATAAAGAGCTTGTCCCCGGAGCCTGCATTATCCTATACTGTTATGATAACCATTGGGTGAGCATAATAGCCATACTTATGTAGACAGGTAAGGTGTGGCAACAGTGCTGTCTTCAGAAGAATGAGTCCAAGCCTTGTTCCAGGTTTGTGCCAAAGTCTGCCCCCAGTCAGACCATCTGTAAATGGTAAATGGTCATTTGGACTGGAGAGTCAAAGCTAGTCACATCAGTCCCTCATGTGCTATCAGCTATGGAAACCAGTATGCCTCAACCATGCCAGCCCAACAGACTGCTAGGCCTGAGCAGAGGCTTTGTGAAATTGCTACAGTCCATTATCTTGAAGTAAATCAGTATCTTATGTTTTGAAATGTATCTAGATTAGGAACTTATACAGCAATATTGCCTCATCTAGAGTGACAAAACAGTTCTTTCCTACCAGATCTTATTTCAGATTTTCAACTCCATTTAAACCTGCATTGCTAAAGAGGCTTTATCTGGAGATCATTGAAATGGGATGCAGGAATGATTGGCCTGGCTTTTTCTGGTGGCTGTATCCAATGACCTCTCTAAGGTGCGAGCATGCGCGGCCGAGCACGACTAAAGTATGGCCGTGCACAGCCTTTTCAAAGCCGCACACCAGGAGAGGCTGGGGCAGGAGCCTGGTGCGGGCTCTGCCAGCTCTGTGGAAGTGCTCTGCTCCCCTGCATCAGGGCCGGGGAGGGGAGCACTTCCGCAGAGCTGGCAGAGCCTGCCCCAGCCCCAGCCTCCATTCCTGTCTTGCCTCACCTGCCTGCCCGGTGAGGCTCCGCCGGCTCTGGACACTGCTCTGCTCCCCTGCATCACCTCAAGGGCCGTGTCCCTCAGTGTCCTGGAGCTGGCGGAGCCTCACCGGGCAGGCAGGTGAAGCAAGGCAGGGATGGAGGCTGGGGCGGGGGGCTAGGACAGGCTCCGCCAGCTCTGGGGAAGTGCTCCCCTCCCCGGCCCTGATGCAGGGGAGCGGAACACTTCCCTGGAGCTGGCAGAGCCCGCCCCAGCTCCTGGCTCTGGCCCCTGACCCTCCAGCCTCCAGCCACCAGCTCCCAGCCTCCAGCTGCCAGCCACCAGCCCCAGCCAGACCAAGGTGGCGCACTCATGGACCACTACTCCTTAGGGGGAACATTGGTTGTATCCATCATAGCTGGCCACAGAAATCTATTTCAAGTTTTCTTCCTCAAGGCTGTAGCCATCAACTATTACATTTTCCAAGCACCTGCTCTATGGGTAGTTTGTTTCAACAACTTATTCTTTCATTAGGTGCGATGGAAAGAATCATTCTTTGCCATTGTAAAATCTCTGTGTACATTTCCACATATAAAACCTGAATCATTTGGAGTGAGTGTTGGATTCAGCAGCCAAACAGAGAAGGAGCTTCCATTTCCCTTTATCACCTTCCATTCACAGCTACTGGTGATGGACAGGAGAGACATCCTAAGAAAGGGAAGTTGGAACTGGAGAAGAAGATGTGCAGCATCAAGGAAGAGTTGCCTGGGGAAGAGGCAGGCTTGCTTCCTGGATTTTTTGCAGGTGTGTAAAAGGCAATCATCTTTGACAATGCCAACCACTACAGGCTTAAAGTGCAGAGGTTACTTAGCTAAGCAGTACCCCCAGTTTCATAGTTTCATAGTTAGTAGGGTCAGAAGGGACCTGAGCAGATCATCGAGTCTGACCCCCTGCCACGGCAGGAAAGAGTACTGGGGTGAAACGACCCCAGCAAGGTGTACATCCAGCCTCCTTTTAAAGCCCCCCAGAGTAGGAGCCTGCACCACTTCTCTTGGAAGTTGGCTCCAGATCCTAGCCACCCTGACTCTCCTGATGTCCAGCCTAAATCTCCCCTCTGCCAGCTTGTGACTGTTATTCCTGGTCACTCCTGGCAGTGCTCGGGGGAACAGGGACTCCCCCAATGCCTGCTGGTCCCCCCTGACTAGTTTGTAACAGGCCACTGGATCCCCCCTCAGCCTTCTCGTGTGGAGGCTGAACAGGTTCAGGTCCTGTAGCCTCTCCTCATAGGGCCTGCCCTGTTGCCCCCTGTTGTTAAATCTGTTTCAAAATAAAAAACAAATTAAAGCTACAAAATAGTTTTTCTTCCTCTGTCTCTCTTCAATTGCTATGTAGCTTTGTTTTCACTCATATGTCTGATATACATGAAGCAGAGGCCGTTTTGAATATTCTACATCTTAAAACTGAGGCTGTAGACAAGTCTGTTAAGAGCTGTTAATACAGTTGTGTTTGTCTGACAGAGATAAGCCAAAACCAGGCCCCTAAACCTAACAACCAAGGAACCTGGGGAGAGTTTGGATCCATATCTGACCTTTGTAGCTCAGGCCTGATTTTCCTGTTTATATAAGCAAGGGTTTCCAGGAGAGAAACATCTTTGGGTATAGACTGATGTTACAATTGTGTCACTATCAAAGGATACTAATACTAGCTATTAGGGCTATGTGAAGCTTCGGTCCCCGATTAGATTTGGAAGAGATTCGGCCTGATCTGGTGGCCAAATCTTCAAATTCAAATCAAATCAGGAGACCCTTTAATCTCTCTGAATCGAATTGGAACCCTCCGATTCAATTTGGAAAAATTCGGTGATTCAGACATAGACACAGCTTTAAATGTTTTTTCTACATACCTCAAGGTAGCAGATGGCTCATGAATTTTGCAAAGCTAGGGAGAATAGAGCATCCACAGAAGAGTGGGGGACTCCCCAGTGCGCTCAGCAGCAGACCCAGAAGTGGACCAGAAGTACGTCTGGTCTGCTTTTGGGTCTGCTGGGGAGCACACTGGGGGAGCTCCCTGCATGGCCTTGGCTCGGTGGCTGGTGCCTCCTGGGTCTGGGGGGGCACCCAGGGTCCCCCTGAGGCCGATCGCCAAGCCAGGGGTACGCAGTGGGGGGGAGGGGGGAGGCCAGCATGCTCCCCAGAGGACCTGGAAGTATTTCCAGTCCACTTCCGAGTTCACTGCCAAGCATTCAGGGAGGCCCGCCACACTCCTGTGAGATGCTCCATCTGCCCCACCATTGCAGCATTCACGAGTTGTGCCTCGTACCTCAAGGTATGTAGAAAAAAACATTTAAAGCTGTGTCTATGTCCAAATTGTTGATTCTCTGAATCAGCATTGAATCTTTAGATTTGGATTTGGCCGAATCAAATCAGGGACAGTGATCTGAATCAACAAATCGAATCACTGTCCCTGATTCGGGCTGAATCTGAACCCAAATCAAATAGGGCCCATTTTGCACACCCCTACTAGCTATTACAATACAGTTGTTACATATGCATAATGCTGTAGCAATACAAGAGTACTAAATCGATTCCAACTTTAAGGTTGCTTCATTCTAGGTCAGAATTAGGGTGATTTAGCTAATTTATATCTCTATAGTGGTGATGTTAGACTTACCTCAGGCCTCCGGCTGAACAGCAGGGGCTCCTCCTGGGGCAGACCTGTGGAGCCAGCAGCAGCTATAGTGGGTCCAGGTCTAGCAGTGAGGGTCAGAGATTGGGCAGCAGCACAAGTCAGGGATCAGACTGCAGTGGAGCAAGCAAGAGCTGTATCTCCATAGACCTCACTCACCCCTGAATTCTGCAGCACTGCTGTCTATGCCTCTAATTTCTGGTAGCCTGCTAGACTACCGACAGGCATAATGGAATAGTTCTGCAGGGCAGATCTGGCCCACAGGCCATATATTCAACACCCCTGTTCTACAGGATAAGACAAAGCTAACAGATCCTAAAAGCTGATGTGCAATCCTGAGTGGCAGGTCTCCTTCCTCTTACAAGACCACCAACCAGAATGCCCCACCTGGCTCTCTTTTAAGTTGGTCTCCACAGTTTGTAGTATGTGGTGTCATAGAATAAGTTGGATGCAAATTACGTCTAGTGGTATGGAATTGAAATTCCATGAATGTTTGGGGTTGAAGCCGAGGTTTGGTGATGTCTGAAAGACGAGAATAGCAGAGGGAGGTTGTAGGACAGGCATAAGGTCAATTTAAAAACATGCTTAAGGAGAAGCCCAGGAAGAGAAAAAGCAATGTAGAAGTGTGGGACTTAAGTTCAGGGGCAGAGCAATATGGAGGCCAAGGTGTGAAATACTAGGGATGGAGGAATTAGAACTGAGGAGTATTGGCAGGCTTACAGAGGGCCCAGACCATGGAATAGAAAGGGTCTTGAGGGTCATAAGGGAGGTGAAGTGGCAGAGCTGTAAGTAGAAAACTTGTTCAACATCAGTCTCTTCCATTTGTACCAAGCCAAACTCTAAACTTAACATAGCCACTCTTAAAAATTACAAAGGAAATATGCCTTGTGTATATAGTTCAAAACCCAGAGCTATCAGAGAGTGTTCTGTACTCTTTAGTTCTGATTTGTGATATACTTCCTGTAGTCCAGACACAGGCATCGGTTGAATGACTTTATAAATGCCTTTTCCTGCTCCCGAGCCACCCTCCTCCCCTGCTGATCAATTCATTTACTGCCTATGTCATAGCTGCTGTGGGCTGCAGAAATGCAAGTCAGTAGAGTTTAGCCTTGGCTACAGGTGTGCAATGATGCTTTTTGTTGAGGTGGGGGATGTTTTGTTTATATGCAGGAGGCATTAAGGAGCTTTATAATCCTGTGCCAATATAAACTAAATAATTTAGCTACAGCCCATATCCAACCATGAAGGTGGAGCTAGTGCTGCTTCTCTGTTAATATGGTGTCTCTAGAGACTACCCCCAGCAAATGGAATCAACTGATGTTTCTTTGATTCGGGCAACGAACTCTTTTCTCATACTTTGTAGCCCTTCAGGTTGGAGTATATATGATTAAGATGAGCATAAAGCTCATGGGAAAACTTAATGGGACTATCAAAGATGGGAAAAGTTAACCAAGTTCTCAATTTCTACCAAATGGTGTGGTTGCATTGACACAGGGCACTTGGGTGATTTTTCCTAGCTGGACATTCCTCAGTATTCCAGTTTTCACTTTATAGCACTCTCTTGTCTTTGGAAGGTTTATGCAAGTTCATAAAAGGAAAGCAGTTACAGACTTCTGTGGTTTTTAAATGCTCTATTGGGGACAGTTATAGACTACAGTATAAAAATGCAATGAAGCCTCTAGCAAATATATGAAAATGCATATTTCCCTAAACAAAAAGGAGATTTGAATATATCTTTGTGGCTAAGAAAACCATTTTATTTCTTGTATTTGCCTGATGCTTTCACTTAACAAACATAAATGGGTATATATAGGCCAAACAACAAATATGTACATTAATTTATAACTGATACTTGTATTTTGCCCTTCTCTGATGCATTTTATTGGGGGCACAAAAAACATTCTACAAACTGTAAACAGTTAAGCCTATCAGATAGGGCCCCAAATGGTTGGGGAGACAGGCCAGCCTAGCAACAAACAGCAGGATGTGGGAAACAAAGCAAAGGGCGCACACTGGAGTGAAGGGAATGGAATTGGAGATGACAAGCAGAGGCACTTGGTGGAGCAGCACAGATAGCTGATGGCACTGAGAAGGTATCCACTGACTTCTGCTGAGGGTTTAGATACCCTCCAAAGTGAATATGTGGCAGAATGTGATCGATTAAGAACAGGGATAGGAGGCAAAAGAAGACTGACTAAAGAACAGTAGGTCTTTACAAAGCCAAATAACATTTCTCTTGTGCCAGCAGGTAAGTAAATACCATGTTCTCTATTTTACAGGTTATGAACGTGAACCATTAAAATTATCCATTAGGAACTTAGCTATGAGAGAAGATCCAGGTCCCTGCAATTCTCTTTGACTTCAAATTGACACTGCAAATCCTGAAAATCTCTTGGGATCAGGATCCAACAGCTACATAAGAAATCTGTGGCAGAGCTAGGAATGGAAGCCAGCCTTAGCCATAAAGAGCAGTTTGAATTAAGCCGATATAACATATCTGTGGCAAATTTCCATTGCTCTGCAAAAGTTGGGTGACAGGATCAAGCCCTGTCAATTTTCCATTGCCCTAAGTGGTGCTTTTCTTATAAAACAGCTCCTTTCTGCCAATATCTGGAATTTCAAGCCAACTATCTCAGTAACTTCACACAATGCAGCTGCTGTAAACCTTGCACATTGTCTGAAGAGTTGTTGCCCCTCTTAAGCCATTTAAGTGGAAAAAATCCACCCCACTTCTTTTTCTTTTCTATTTTTTTTCCTCTCAGGAAATGAGGGGTCTTGGTTTGCTTGGGTGATCCATTGTTGACATTAACTAGCAGCCCACATCTCGAGCTATTGTAAATATATTAACTCAAGCCTTTTGTTGCATTTATTAGACCAGAAAACAACATCTGGAAACAGATGTTTTCTGAGAAAGAGCAAAGGAGCAAAGGCAGGGGAAAAGACTAGGAAAAAGCAAATCTGAGTGGTAGAAAGGTATGGAGATGCAGAACAGGGTCTGTCGATAAATCGTCTCTGCTGTTCACAAGAGACAAAAGCATTAGGAAGAGGCCAAAAAATGCTGTAGGCAAATTAACCAGATCATAAAGGGAAGGCCTGAAGCTGCTGCTGCTATTTCATCCCTTCCCAGTCATGCGAGAGAGTGTTCTTAGAAATGCTGTAAAAAACACAACCTCTATCAATTCTCTCCATTTCCTCACCCACATTAAGGTAAAGATAGCAATAGTTTTGCCAGTGGTGAGATGAAATTCAGACTCTATTTTGCTTATGGAAGGTTCTTCACAAGGCTAGGTAGGGATATTCAAAAGGCCTAAAGCAGGATCAATCTAAGTTACACAGCCTGCATTTACACAAGATGCTTACTATGCAGTAGCTTGTTACTACTGCACAGTAGTTCATTAGTACTGTGCAGTAGTGTTGCAGGGCATGAGCCGTGATGCAATGCTCCTGGACAGTAGTAACAAGCTACAGCGCAGTCAGCATCACCAGGAATCCATGCGGAGATTTCATAGATTTTCAAAGGGCTGGAAGGGACCTCACAAGATCATCGGGTCCAGCCCCCTGCCTAAGGGGCAGGAATTCTGCTGGAGTCAAATGATCCCAGCAAGTTAAGCATCCAAACACGCCTTAAAGGTGTCCAGAGTAGGTGCTTGCACCACTTCTGGGGGGAGTCTGTTGCAGACTTTGGGAACTCGGACAGTAAAGAAGTTTTCCTTATGTCCAGTCTAAAATGGTCTTCCTGGAGTTTGTGACCATTAGACCTTGTTTTCCCTTGGGGTACCCAGGTGAACAGGTGTTCTCCCAGATCCTGGTGCACACCCCTAATATATTTATAAGACTCCACCAAGTCTCCCCAGAGCCTTTGCTTTTCCAAGCTGAAGAGTCTGTCAGCCTTTCCTCATAAAACTTCTTCTCTTGTCCTCTGATCATGCACATGGTTCTCCTCTGGACTATCTCAAGCTTCTCCACATTCTTCCTAAAGTATGGATCCCAGAACTGGATGTAGCACTATAACTGCAGCCTCACCAAGGCCAAGTACATTGGGAGGATGACTTCCTAGTCTTGCTTAAAATGGATTGATAGATGCAAGCTAGGGTTTTGTTTTCTTTGCCAGCTGCAGCATTGCATTGGTGGCTCATGTTTATCTTGTGATCAATCATTACTCCCAAGTTCCTTTTAGTCATGGTGCTACCAAGTGTACCACTACTGAACCTATAGGTGTGATGTGGATTTTTTTTCCCCCCGCGGTGGAGCACCTTGCATTTCTCAGTCTTAATGCCATCAGGTTTTAGCCCACCCACCTTTCAAGCCTGCCTAGGTTGGCCTGAATTGCCAGCCTATCCTCTAGTGTGACCACACTTCCCCATAGTTTGGTGTCATCAGTGAATTTAGCCAGTCCACTTCTGATACCCAAGTCCAGATCATTTATAAATATGTTAAAAAGTACTGGTTGGAGTATGGAGCCCTGGGGGATGCCACTGGTAACCAGGTGCCATGTTGACATGATTCCATCAACCAGCACTCTCTGGGTCTGACCATAGAGCCAGTTCCCAAGTCATTGGACCGTAAAGTTGTCTACTACGCGGTAATGCTGGTTACTGTGAAATCATTTAGTATTTAGGTATGCAAGTATATAGGTAGCAAGAAGAAGTCTCAGGGTAACATTGGACCCCTATGGGGCAGGGCAGGGCAGGGCAGTTGGTGACGGACACGTGAGAGAAGGCAGAACTCTTTAACAAGTTCTTTGCCTCCGTGTCCCTGTCTGCTGACAATGGGGTACTCTTGGGTGATAGCATAGAGAGGCCCAGGAAGGATGTGAGTCCCCCGACTGTTAGTTCAGACCTAGTTAAGGATTACCTGGAGGGCTTAGATGTATTCAAGTCAGCGGGCCTGGATGACCTTCATCCGCGGGTTCTGAGGGAACTGACTGGTGTCATTGTGGCGCCATTGGCACAGCTGGTTGAGGAATCCTGGTGCTCAGGCCAAGTCCCTGAGGACTGGAAAAGGGCCAATGTGGTCCCTATTTTCAAGAAGGGGAGGAAGGAAGAGCCTGGCAACTACAGGCCAGTCAGCCTCACTTCTATCCTGGGGAAGGTTTTTGAAAAAATTATCAAGGGCCACATTTGTGAGAGCTCTGCAGGGGAAGTGATGTTGAGGGGTAACCAACACAGGTTCATGCCAGGCTGATCCTGCCTGACTAACCTGGTCTCTTTCTATGACCAGGTAACAAAAAACTTAGATGTGAAGGAGGAAGTCGATGTTATCTTCTTGGACTTCCGGAAGGCCTTCGACACAGTGTCCCACCCAATTCTGGTGGGCAAGCTGAGGGACTGCGGCATTGATGAATGCACAGTCACATGGGTGGCAAACTGGCTCCAGAGGTGCACCCAGAGGGTGGTGGTGGACAGGTTGATGTCAACCTGGAAGGGTGTGGGCAGCAGAGTCCTCCAGGGCTCGGTCCTTGGGCCAGTGCTGTTCAACATCTTCATTAGCGACCTGGACGAGGGTGTGGAGAGCACCCTGTTCAAGTTTGCTGATGACACCCAGCTGTGGGGTAAAGTGAATACACCAGCAGGCAGGGACTGCATCCAGGCAGACCTGGATAGGTTAGAGAAGTGGGCGGACCTGAACAGGATGCGATTCAACAAGGACAAGTGCAGAGTGCTGCACCTGGGGAGAGGGAACCAGCATTATGGTTATAGGTTAGGAGCTGACCCTCTTGGCAGCACAGAGGCAGAGAGGGATCTTGGAGTCAGGACTTGACTCCAGGATGAATATGAGTTGCCAATGCGACGAAGCAATAGGCAGAGCCAACCGCACCCTGTCATGCATCAACAGGAGCATCACTAACAGGTCCAGAGAGGTCTTGCTCCCCCTCTATGCGGCGCTGGTCAGGCTGCAGCTGGAGTACTGCGTCCAGTTCTGGGTGCTGCCCTTCAAGAGGGACATGAAGAACCTGGAGAGAGTCCAGAGGAGGGCCACTCGTATGGTTGGGGGCCTCCGTGGCCAGCCCTATGAGAAGAGGCTGAGGGACCTGGGAGGGAATGCATTTTAAAATAAATAAAAAAAGAAAAACTGGGGGTTTTGCTACACAGTAACAACTGCACAGTCAATGTCTCATGTAGACATGGCTGCACTGTTCTGTAAGTGGTGTAGTTTAGATCAGTAGTGAACACAACACACATTCGTACTTTGGTGTTGGGGGTAAATCTTAGACTGGGTTCTGCCATTTTTAAACCAGTCTGTGTTTGCCAAACTTCTGTTCTGTTACAGGTATAGACCAGTTTCTGACCACGTATACTGGTAAAAATGTAATATCTGTACGTGGACTAAAACACTGCTACTAATCACACCTGGACCTGGGGGAAGCATGACAGAACACTAAAACCCTACAGTCAAGCCCTGCCTATAAAATTACGTTGGAAAACATCTGTACTCCACTGGACAAGATGTAGTTAGGACTGACAGGACTGTGACCAGTGCCTGACTGCATTTCTTTTAAAACAATGGAACATGATGAATTCTCTACATTCAAATTTACAGGCTTGTGATATGTACTTTCTATACAGTAACCCTGAGCTCACCTCCCTCATCTCCCACTCCCTTTCTCCCCAGACACACAACTATGCATACCATGCTGATCAAGTCAGGAATATTGAGTATTAACTACCTAATTTGGCAATTGTTTATAGTAAGCATCAAATAGCCTGTCGAGTAGAACAAGAACAGTGCTTCCCTTAGGAGTCACTCCAGCCCATTGTGGAATTACAGAATCAAGGCACATGCAATCTACTGGGAAATGGGTTATGAAAATACATGGAAAAAATGTACCGATCATGCCCAGTAAGACTTTATGAGCGGCAATATCATGGCTGTTTCCAATCATCCAGGGTTTTTAAAGAAGTGCATATTATGAACTCCTAGATTTAACAAATGGCAAGGACAAGATATGGAGCTGGTGGCATCTGGTTTGACTTTGCATATTTATAGCCCTAAAATGGCCAGACAAATTTATTTTTATTTTTCACTGAAGTTAGAGCTGCTCTCTGAAACCCTGAGATCTGACCCAGACCCAGCAAATTCTTTATTTTCTTCTCACAAACCAGCCTCATTTCAGGTTGCCCCAAGCCTTGGTTAAGTACTGAGTGAACCCAGGCTGAGTAATAGTTGTAGGAGGAAACTGTTCAACTTGGTGGTTTCACCTTGTATCAGCCTCAAATCTGGCAAATTTTGTCATTTCAGCTTAATTTAATTTAGAGAATTTAGAGACCATGAGCCAGCCCCTAAGTTTCATAGTGTGGTGCTTTAAGTCACTAAAACTGAAACTGAAGTCAGTACAGTCAGTCTCCCTCCCTCATTGCTAGTAAAGCAAATCTGAAAGAGCTAGGCCTACTTCACATTAAAACCAAGACACAGGCAGAACCCCATATATTCAAAGTTAAGCCTCCTTCCCTGATCCGTCATCCAAATTTTCACTTAATTTCTTATCCTTTGTTTTAAAGTAGACAAGTGAAGGATAATTATGCTAAACATACTATATTTCTGGCCTTCTTGGGGAGATGATCCCAACATAAGCACTTCACAGCTGTGCATGGAGGACAGTTCAGGTTTTCACATGCAGTAGTGCCTGTTCTGATGTCTGGATTTGATTTCACGTGGATGGTGCCCAGTGCAGTGGGAGTCTCCAGAGATGGCCATCTATTCCAGCTTCATCTGGACAGAATATCTCACTTCCTGCACAGCCTGGGTGGTAAGACTTCTAAAAAGAATCAGCTACTAAAAAGAACATATCTTCATTGATAATATGAAGAACAACAGCAGATCCCTGCAGGAAAAGATACACACATTTACGTAGTGTATGGAAACCTGCCAGTACATTTGTTGATGATGGGAAATGTTCATAGTGGAGTAGGAATATCCTCCCTTGGACTGCTGCTTTGAAAACACTTGCAGTTCTGTGTACAATGATTCATATTAGGAGAATCCACAGCTGCCAGTGAAAGCACCTTTAATAGTCCTCTGTGTTTCTGAAACAGCATAAAGCAGTTGTACTGGACCTTAGGATCTATCCTCTAACACTTGGAATGGAAGTACATGTTATGCTCTTTGTATATGGAAGCAGTGGGCAGTTTTCAGCCCTGCTTTCCATGGACATAGAGTTTTGTGATAAGGCCAGCTCCTGCCCTTGAGTTGGGGACAGGGTGAGAGGAAGAGTGGAAAGGGACTGTGACCACAGCACAGTATACTTCAGAAAATTATTTAAAATAAGGTCCCTCCACAATTATTATACTAACCTGTTATATCTGGTAGCCTGAGTTGGAGCTAGATGGCAGAGCCCTGACTAGCCCCCTACTTCCCCTTTGCTCTGCCCTATGGAAGGGAGATGCAACCAGAGAATCTTGCTGAAAAGGTACAGAACTATTGTGCACTTTTATGAATGTTCTTACGTCTAAGAACTGACACGTGTGTTCAATGCATGGATATTTGTTTCCATTTGTAATAACATGATACCATTATTGCCTATCCACAAACATGTTCCAGATGCTCATCAGTTTCTCTCACCCACACATAAGTCAGCCTTTTTCCTTTAACTCTTACCCAACACCAGGACAGCCCCAATCCCTTCTCTTAACTCCTTCTTTGCCATGGATTGTCACTCACACAACCAACATAATTCTGCCCTCTCGAATCTCCCTGTGCACCTGCGTATACTGGGTATGGGTGTACTGGTGGGACTTGCAAGGACAGCAAAGGAAAATGGACAATAGCTTTGTACAGCAGCCAAGCAGATGAACCAGAGCAAAGTGAACTGGGAAACTAAAACTAAGTGTTCTCTAGATTTGGCAAAGATAAAACAATAAGTCAAGGTTTCCCTTTGAAGACACTGCCTACAAGCATTGCAGTGAAGTGGGAATGGATAAGGCTGGGCCAGGAAATTGAAAACACCTTTTAGTTAAAAAAGCCCGTTAGCTCAAGCACTTAGTCCTTCATCAAAGCGATATTTCTGACGGCAAAGTGCAAGATGTTGGCACAAAATCCAGCTGTGCTCTGAGATAATGTGAAAGACAGCCATAAAGCTGAGAAGGTTAAGTAGAGTCATTCCTGACTTCCCTCACAAAGAAAACCTGGAAACACTGCTAATGTCATTTTGCAGCTTCACTATTTCCACCCAGGCTGGAAGAAGCCTTAAAAGCAATTCAGGCTATCTTCAAAGATCATCCTGGGTGTTACAAGGGAAGTACACATGCTTGTCCTCTGTCTCTGTGGTGCTTCTGAATACTATGCCCCTGGGGCAGTCACACAACTGGAAAGAGCCACCTGGTGTTTTACCACACACCACCTTATTTACATTTTCAGTAGTAACATGATTTTACAGTTGTTAAATCAGCTTTATTGCATCTGGGTGGAAGTTGGTTTACTGTGCTGGGCTCCCTCTTCTCCCACTATCACTGCCACAAGTGATCTCAATTTTCAGCATCAGGGAAGATCAGAGGAGGGTTCAAAAGTGAGGGAACAGGCCAGGGAATGAGAAACTGCATTAGGTCATGCCTAGGAGCACTAGAGCAAGGGGATAGAGCATGAGAGCAAGGAAAGATAATAGGAGGGCAAGGTTTTGGGCACAGATATTGGTGACTGATGGAAATATGGTGACTCCTCTCTTATCATTAACACCTTGGATGGTTTAAAGCTAATGCTACTTCATTGTGACCTTTGGAAATTGCTTGAACAGAGTTCAGGTATTGTTTGGATCCCCTTTAAGTACATAGTACGTATGTCTATATCAGAGTGACACCACACCAAGGAGTTTATTCTTGCATACATTAAGCACTGCACTAAGGCAACTCCACTACTTCTGGTTCTGGTTGTGGAGCACCTCAGTATGATGATACCTAGTGATGTACAATAGCACTATAGGCATGTCCTAGATGTCGTCTTCAGCTTGAAGAAAATGCATGATGGTGACTTTTTAGAAAGGAAAAAGGGGAAACTTCATTCCCCAGGGATCACCTACTACATAGCACAGTATTTTTTGCCTTTTGGGGGCAGCCCCAGGAAGCCTGTCTCTGTCCTGCCAGAAATCCAGCTGATCCAATCTTGCACCCATAGAAAGTAGAAGTTTTGCCATTGCCTTTGATTTTAATGGGAGCAGGAGTGCATCCATTGTGTTAACTACCTAGTTTGTCATTAGTCTGTGTGTGCATAACAGGAAATGAAGAGTAGCGAGGAAAAGATCATCTGGTGTGTGTACTGAATTCACAAATTAACCACCTTAAAGGAAAACTAGAATTCATACATCCATTCTTTCCTAATTGCCATAATTACCTGGGTGCTGCCTGCATGCCAGTCCTTTTAATGAGCCCTGAATGAGATAAATATTGCCAAATGTTAGACCCAGCACTAAGGATTCAGACTGATTCCATGCTGTCGTATTCCTTATCCCAAGCGGACACAGAGTCCTCAGTTTAAGTATCTTTCATTCAAAGAAGCCCCAAGCATTTGTTTATGCAATTTTTTCACTGAACTACAAAGCAGTACTGAAAACAAGCCTTCCTTTCTGTAGAGCAATGCTTTATTTTATCAGGAGCTGAATTTGCTGGTTGAAGTGCATACCTCTGCAAACATGGTAGATGATTTACCTATCCTCAGGGACAAGCTTTGCAAAGACTGAATGATTCATGTCTCATCACCAACCCTAATTATCAGGCCAAATTCATCTCTGGTGTAATTCAGATGATGTTGAAATTACACATGGGATCCATTTGGCTTATTTCTCTAAATTGCCCTCTTACAAAGGGGCAGGTTTAATTGGAAGAACTAGAGGATGGGGAAGGGGTCAGAAAGGATCCAGTATCAGGGCAGTTTCTGGTTTCCCCCAGGACATAGGGTTAGGATCTTGAAGTCACCTTCATTATTTCCCACCAAGTTTAAAATGACAGACTCAGAAATTGTACAGTGACCCTACCCTATTGGGATCAGGGAACCAAGAGGCAAAAGGTACATTCTTCTCCTTTAGAAGAAATAACTATGTTATTTATTTGGTATGTTCTGGTCTGAAGCAGAACTATTTGAATAAGTCAATGTTTATGAGTAGAGAATAATCAGGTTTGTGGTTCCCTTGAGAAAGGAATTGTCACATTAATCTAGAGTTCACTGTCAAGGAATGTCATAACCTAGAGCTGCTTTTGACAGCAAGAGCTTAATTCACCACCTTGTTTGGTCATTTGCATTGGTTTGAAGTAGACATAAAGGGCTAGAGTCTATTCCTCATCTTAGGCCTGTCAATGGACTTAGGCTCTCAAGTATTATTCTATTCCAGCCTGAAAACCAGTTAATTGAAAAGGCAGGTGGATCATCCTCCTTCTTGCTGCTTTTTTATGACTCAGTCTTAAGGGCAAGATGATAGCTGTTACAAAAGCAGATGCATTAATGGTTTTTGGGGGATTCTAGCAGGAGGGAACAGTGTCACACTTAACTGCCTAATAAGCAGAATTGGATATGGTTCAAAATGTGTGCTTTCTGATCTGGTCACATTTATATCAGAGCACTCTGCCTTCACTGATGACTGAGCAAATGACCACACATGATGCTGGGTAGTGGAGAATCAAATCCTGCAATCTTAAAAGAAAACAGAGTTACTGAGTCTTGTCTTCAGACAATAATGCATGTATTTTGCTTTTTTACAACAATAACAATATAAAGAGTCTACAACACAAACCAGCAGCCATGCTACATAAACAATGGTGCTCTCACTGGTTTCTGGTGGATCCTGAAAGCCAACATGGTGGGCATGTCTACACGTGCATTTTTTCTGGCTTAAATTTACTGCGTGCTAAGTTGTTGCACAGTAAGCGGGACTAGGCCAGCATGTACGTGTGCAGGAGTTGAAGTGCATTTACACCGTGCGTTAGGGCTGTGTGAAATTTTGACAGGTGTTTCGAACTGTTCCGAGTTCCGAAGCAGCCTGATGGAGGCGGAGGCGGAGGCGGGGGCGGGGGGGGGGGGGGGCCAGGGCGGCACCGCGAGCAGCGCGCGGAGCTCGAGCCAGCCGCAGAGCTGGTCTCAGCCCAGTGGCGGGCCGGCGGCGGAGCCGCTCCGAGCGCAGCCCGGGCCGGTGGCTGCCCCCGCCCCCAGGCGCTGCGGAGCCCCCGTCACGGCCGTGCTCGCCAGGACTGCGCTCCTCGCAGCTCCCACCGCGGGGCTGGCGGAGCCGCTCGCTCGGAGCGCGGCCCCGCGGGCTGAGCCCGTTGCCGCGGGCGGCGGAGCTGCTCGGGGCGCTGCCGCCTCCCGCCGCCAGGCTCGGCCCGCGGGGTGGCAGAGCCGCTCACATGCAGCCTGGCGGCGGGAGGCGGGGGAGCCCGGGCGCAGCCCGCCCTGCCAGCACTGCCCCCGGGCGCCGGGCGGAGCCCGAGCCGGCCTGCGGCACCCCAGGCAACGGCGGGCGCCGTCCGCCTGCACCTGTTGGGCTGATCGTGCCCCGAGACCCCCGGGGTGGTGCAGCCCAAAGGCCGCAGGCAGACGGCTCCACCACTCCTGGGGCGGCACCGGCTCTCCGCAGCACTCGGGGCAGGCCGCAGTGATGGCGGGGGGCTGCTGACATCCCAGATTTGCTGTACCCTCCGCCCCCCCGCACAGCCCCGCAGCCCTCCCAGGGGTGTGGGTCCCCAGATCTGTGCTCGGGCTGAAGCAAGCTGCTGTTGCTGGCAAGTGATAGTTTTGCTTTCAACTGTTTGGGGCCCAGTTTCACAACCCCCCCTACACCTATCTCCTTGAACCTTGGCAGGCTTCATGCCCTCACGAGGAGCTACCATCCCCACGTTTTTCATCTGAAACAGGAAAGAAACAACAAAGTTATAGGCATTTTCATAATTCCCCATTATAGCCTATGGGCAAAACTTGTCGAAACAGCCAAACAGTTTCAACGAAACAAAACAGAATAGTGCTTCAAAATGAAATGAAATGATGAAATGAAACACTGTCCGATCAAAATGGCGAAATGGAAGTTGAAACAAAATGGTGCTGTTTCACACAGCCCTACTGTGTGTGGATTGACTCGGGTCCCAAATCAGTCCACACACACACAGTGCTACTGCTCAGTAAGGCATCTACATGTGCATTATTGTGCAGTAGTTAATCAGGTGTAAACTGGACACCTGCATAATGCAGGTATCAAATTTACGCTCAAGTTGGTGTAAGTCACCATATTTACTGTGCAGTACAGGCACGCACATGAGGACGCACAACCATTAAGCACAATAATTTCAGTTACTACGCAGTAAATGCACACCACTAGAGCCCAAGTAGAGGGCTTAGAAACTATTTAAAAGGATATTATTTTATTCTTGAGTATACTCCAGTAACAAAGATATACGTTCTTTTCCATTATGCTTTTTCTTATCCTCCACATTTTCTGTTTCCCTATGGTGCTACATAGAATCATAAAGAAGTAGGGCTGGAAAGGACCTTCAAAGGTCTAGCTCAGTGTTTCCTAACCTGTGGGTTGCAACCCAAAAGTTGGTCATGTGAAAAAGTCACTAACAAACTTTTAAAATGGATTCTCCTTTAAAGGAGAAAAGCATGGGAAACGGCATCTTTTCTCTTGCAGGCTGGCAGAGTTCCAGCCTGCGAGGGGCTCCTTGGGGCCCCCTATGCCCCCCCTTCTGACACACACCCATTCCCTGCCCCACACACTGGGGGGCTGGGGCCTGGAGACAGGGGGCAGCAGGTCCAAAGCAAGCGGTATTGGATTGGGACTGGCCATTAATGTTTACAAATGGCTCATGGTACAGAAAAGTTGAGAGCCACTGATCTGGTCCAACCCCCTACCTGAGACAGAATCATCTCTAGCCAAAACATCCTATACAAATATATAATCTAAACTCTTCAGAAAACTACCATCAATCCTGACACAACACAAGACATAACACTCTAACTTGCCACAGATAAAGCAGGGGAACTACAGTACCCAATGTCCTGCTTCTTTAAAGGTTGTTAATATACCCTCAAGAGATCCCAGGTAAAGGGCCACACACCCCTATTACAAAACTAGGCAAAACCCCCACAGTCCGTACCAGTCTGAACCTAGGATAAAATTCCTTCCTGCCCCCCCAGATATGGTGATTGGTCTGACCCTGAGTGGAGGGGCAAGACCCTGTAGCCAGGGACTTCCAGCTTTAAGTCCCAGCAGAAGCATTTGCACACCCTAGTGAAAATCCCTAGCCTTGGCTGTAGCCAACTTCCAATGCTTCTTCAAGTTTAGTTTCTATGAAATACCAACTGGGTGCCTCTTTTCCATTTTTGTTTCCTTCCCTATCTCATTCAGACTCTCCTCTCACTCAGTGAGTGACTCCAAGGCTAGGGACAGAAATTACATATATTTATATGTATAGGTGATCAGAAACCAGTTCAAATTTGTAACACAACAGAAGTTTAGTGCACATAAACTGCTTTCAAAATGGCCAGAACTGGTTTAAGATAAAACTGGATGGTCGTAGTATCAGACTTAACTGATTTAGGTTAAATCAGTTTATTGGAATTGTGTCCCAGATCCCCTCCACCATCCCAGGATGCTTTGCACCTCCCCACTTCCCACAGGGTGGGTGGGCTAAGACTTGGCCCAAGCTGTCTGCTCCAACCAAGCAGGGAGGCATGCTCCAGTCCCCTTTACCACCCCCTCCAACTTTTGGTCTGCGCCACTGCAGGCATGTGGCCACATTTCCAGAATAAAAAGGGAATGTCTGTTCACTTGCTTATTGGTTCAATCTATGAAGTTTAAATGAACCTGTGAAGATTCAATTGATTCAGCCTTGGGTTTTTTGACTGTCTGTACTTAACCCGAAAAGTGCAAAGTGATGCACCTGGGGAGGAACAACCAGCACCACACCTACAGGTTGGAGAACTCCCTTCTTGTCAGTACAGAGGCAGAAAAGGATCTTGGAGTCATCATTGACTCCGAGATGAACATGGGTCAGCAGTGTGGGGATGCAGTCAGGAAAGCCAACCGTACCTTGTCATGCACCCACAGATGCATCTCGAGCAGATCCAAGGAGGTGATCCTCCCACTCTATGTGGCACTGGTCAGGCCGCAGCTGGAGTACTGTGTCCAGTTCTGGGCACCTCACTTCAAGAGGGATGTGGACAACATGGAGAGGGTCTAGAGGAGGGCCACTCGCATGATCAGGGGGCAGCAGGGCAGGCCCTATGAGGACAGGCTCAGGGACCTGAACCTGTTCAGCCTCCACAAGAGAAGGCTGAGGGGGGATCTAGTGGCCTGTTACAAACTAGTCAGAGGGGACCAGTAGGCACTGAGGAAGTCCCTGTTCTCCTACTAGCACTACCTGGAGTGACCAGGAATAACAGTCACAAGCTGGCAGAGGGTAGATTCAGGCTAGATATCAAGAGGCGCTACTTCACGGTCAGGGTGGCTAGGGTCTGGAACCAACTTCCAAGGGAAGTGGTGCTGGCTCCTACCCTGGGGGTCTTTAAGAGGAGGATAGATGTACACCTTGCTGGGGTTGTTTGACCCCAGTACTCTTTCCTGCCATGGCAGGGGGTCGGACTAGATGATCTACTCAGGTTCCTTCTGACCCTAGAAACTATGAAACTATGAAACCCAGATCACCAGCCTGTGCTTTGCTGTCCTTTCTATGGGAGGGGGTACCTCTCATTATGGAATTCAAACAGATCCACCTTAATTCCAAGGCTCCTGTCCATGTCTTCAGCCACTACATGTCTCCTGTTTATGGAGGCAGATCAGTGGAAGGATCTGACTGAAGAAGAATAGCATAGCCCTTCTGAAAGAAGTATTTTGCTCCTTGCATTAGGGCTTTTAGTAAAGTCATTTCAGCTACAGCTGCAAGACATGGATGAGGCAGCAGCTGCTGCTGCTTATACAGCTCATGTTATACACAGTTCTTATTGTAACATGCTTTCCTCTATCATTGCTTTTGAAATGTCTGATGTAAATCTTCCTGTCACAAAGGTTAACCTGTCTTATTAAAGCCAGCTCTATCAAAAAAAACCACAGCCATCTGTGACACCTCTTCCAACTTGACATTTCGTTTAGCTGCCATATGAATGAAGTGTACTTTTAGCAGCACTGCAAGACAGGTGCAATATTTCATTCTGCAACTTGGGGGGTATTCTGGTTTTGGGCAATCAGAATTTCTGATCCTCTTAAACTACTTCCTGAAGAATTTCTCCCATTGTTTTATAACACTGCCATGCTGGCATCCCTAGGCTACTGCCAGATTCCTGACCTAACAGTCAGTCATCCTTAACAACTTCAGGTATCTGTACCACATGATCATTCCTTTAAAGGGCACAAGAAGAGAGCTGGGGCTAATACTTTAAAGATAAAGGGACTAATTCACCTTTCACATGAGACCCAATCAAATGATTGTGTAAGTCAGCAAGAATCTTCCCCATTGATTTCAGTAGGTATTTGATCAGGCTGTTATGTCTTATATTAAATTGACATCAGTGTAGTTAACTCCAGATTTATCTGATCATACGGAAAAGGAAACTCAACCACAAAATATCATGATGGAGAAGGAGACAGCCAGATCCTAGGCTGGCATACTTTTCCAACAGAACTCAGTGTAACCGTGCTAATTTAGTCTACCTTTATCACATCTATTTGCAAAATCCTGGCAATTATTTTTTTTATATACATGGCTTTCCAAAACAATCATTCTTTTTCCTCTATATAAACCGCTGTCAGCTGTTTCATATTCCTAAGTGATAGAATAAAAATCTTCACAAGCATGTATAAGAAACACTTGCACAATTCAAGGAAAGCTGCAATAAGGAAGCAGGTCTCTGTTTCATACTGAGAGGCCTGATTCTGATTATAAAACACCAACGTCTAAGAAAAAGGATGTTAAAAAAAATGTAAATACTTTTAAACTCTCCCTGTTGAATCATGTCCTCCTGATCTGACATATCATTTTTTGTACAAATGGTGCTATGGAGAAATTAAATGAAAAACAATAGCTCCTGATTTTTACAAACCAATAGGAAAACAATGTGAGTGATCCACTTAACAGGCTTGACAGCCACAGCTGCCAACTAGCAAACACCAATCAGTCAGTATCAAAAGCCACTCAAGCCAAATGATCTAGTATTATAAAAGCACATCAGTTTAGCCAACGGCACACGAGATAGTAATATGGCTGCTTTAGTATCTGAGTTGCCTTTGACTCTCTACCCTGTACACAGTTATAGCTGCATTGATTGGTGACAGTCTTTGATATGTTCTGGAACCATAGTAACATACCCAAACTGCTTGGCTATCTTGCCCTCACTGAAAAGAGCTATCTACACCAGACAAGATTCCCAGATGATCAATCACCAAAGACTAGCCATACCTCAGATTGCTTAGGTTCTGAAATCAGATGCATTCAATCAGGTATTGGTCATGGGCAATAAATGCAGTCCCAGAGCCAAATCCGTACTTGCTAATGCTATCAATAATGCTACAATTTCATAAAAAGGAAATGCAGAAAAAAGAACCATATTCTTTGAAACCCCAGTGGAAATAGAATTTTAAAAAAGTTTCCCAAGTGGCTTTGAATGTCGGGTGCCTGAATTCTTGGTTGCCTGATTTGAAACATGTTTGGCCTGACTAACAGTACTGAAGCACTTGCAGTTTCAGTTGGCATAGGTGGGTTATAAGACAAGCATGTTTTTGCAGTGCAGTTTTCTAGTGGAAGTTTGTATGGTTGAAGAATAAACTGCACATCACCAGGCTAAGGTGAATGGAAAAATATTGGTGCTACAGAAAAATGAAGAGCTGAAATCTGGGAAGATTCCAGGAAAAGCAAATATTGTAGCATTCAAACAGCAACACAAGCAACACTTCAAACCTTCTGGAGAAAAACTGAGGCTTGTTGGATTTAAGATTCCTATGTTTGATGATAAGTATACTTGGAAAGAGGAGTTTGTACCAAACTTAGTGTAAATAAGCTGGAACAGCTGTTGTTCTCTTTATCCACGACTGGAGTTATTCAGACATCCACAACAAGATAGCAATTAGTTCCCTTCAGGGACAATGGTGAAAATGAGGGGAAAACAATACATGTTTGCCTCATGGAATGACTGCTGATTGTGCACTAACTATTTCTGTTTCCAATTAGATGATCAACCCCCTGGGGAACCTTTATAGACAAATAGTTAAATTAACTGATCCATGGTTTGTGATCCTGAGAAAATGAGCAAGCTCTGAAACTCAACATGTAAAACACTGAGACCACAGCTATCCGAAAGCCCAGGCTTTTTGACCACTTCATAATGACTCAGCAATGAGCAGCTGGCAAGTCCTGGCAGAATCTTAAGTATGGTTTATCATCATTGTTAGGGTTTGTGATTGATTGGTGCAAAACTGTCTTTTACCATAATCCATCAGCGCCAATTGTGACCATGTGGTTTATCTTTCTCAGAGGGACTTCTTGTCCAGGCATGTCTGTAGAGAAAGGAATTCCTCTTCCTAATGTGTCTTCCTAAACAGAAGGGGAGTTGTGATTATATGTAGGCACAAGTGTCTTTAACTATTTGGAGCACATGGGTTAGAGGAGACTGAAATATCATGCCTATCAGTGGGGCCATATGAAGAGTAAATAGCAAAGGATCTGATAGCAGGTTCCTTTCAAGATGTACAGGAATAGCAGTCAGCATCTCTGTGGGATCATATGGGTGAAATTCCACAGGACTGAATCTCATGGAGAGTCTTCTAATGCCTTAACTAAGGTTTTTCTTTTTCAGGGCCACTAAATTGCTGAGAACAGCCTATGTTGCATAATCACCTATGTCTCTCCCAACATTTTGTTCATTATAGACACAACCTCTGGAAATCCATCACACATTATTTCAAAACTAGATTCTGAATGCAGATGAATTTACATTTCAAATGAAAAACCTAACCACACTTATCTCTGATTGTGTATGTGTCTGGTAAGCAATACATTTACTTCCTTGTGGATTTCTTGAATGAGATCAATTATGGTTGTTGTTACCATAATTTCTGCTACAATAATATCATTTTCCCAGTTGCACATCAGTTCCTTCCTCCAAGCTTCCCATTGTCCTATTTTAATTCCAAAGTAAGTTTGTACTTTGTGATTGCCGAAACTTTAAAAGTGCAAAATTCTGTTTTTGCACTGCTTGAAAGTTGTACACATGACACTTGTTTTAAGTGAATCGCTTATCCAACACTTGTGGAAGTAGGACCTATTCATGTAGTGCTACCTGAATCCAAATACATGAAGCTAGAATGTGTGTTTTGCTATTAACACTAGACAGCCTAGTTTAAAAATCAGAAATAATTTTGGTAACAGAGACCAGAATGCAGGACTCCTCTCCTACAGACTAGTGATTCTCCTACTACAAAATCATTGATCCTTTTGCTTGCTTTCTCATGGGTATTTAATTCATATATTTATCGGTATATACAGCACAACTCAACCCTGCCTTCTGCCTGACTTCAGACTGACACAGCTAATTACCCCTCTTCACTGGCTACATGATTCTTTCTTGCCTTTCCACTCAGTTTTCAATAGGGTACAGGAGGATGCTGTACCCTTGTTTAGCCCATGGCCCAGTGGATAAGGCCCCAAGGATGAAGGAGACCTAGATCCCAAGTCTTTTTCTTCCTGGATAAGTGCTGAACTTTTGCGGAAAAGGTGGGTGGCAGCAACACCATTACCATGCTTAACCTCAGTGTCAAGCAGTTGCTGGGCATGTTTTCTAACTAAGTATATGGGGACTTTCACAGAGTTTACATGCATCTCAGAGGCATCTGGATGTCAGAAATGGAGTTTAATGTCTAGTTGTCTCTATTAGAGCACTTCTGCCCGTATAGTTGTTTATGGATCATTCTAGGCCAAGACAGGGACATATCAGGGGTCTAGGTACCTTTGTAAAATTCTTCTTCTTTCATGCAATGGAAAATGTTTTGTGACTTAGGGAGTTGAAAGCTGCATTAATATCATGTACATGCCTTGCAGGTAAATTAGGATCTGGCCTTCAAACTGTCATTGCTTAACTGTTTAGAAACATCCCCTTCCTCACACTCAGATCTCAGCTAATTTGTGTTATCATCCTGGGGGCCTTTTTCTACTTGGGAATGTCCCCAGCAAGTACCACAATTTTCCATATTACTATTGAAACAATTCATTTGCGAGAAAGAAAGAGAGGATGATCCAGTGGCCACTGCACCAGCCTGGGATTTTAGACAGGGGGAGAAGAATTATTCCTTTCTCCTGTGATAGACTGTGTGTGATCCTCAGCAAATCATGTAGTTCTTTCCATCCCTACAAGCACAATAGGTATCAATCCTATTCTATGTCACAGGCATGTTGGGAGAATTAATACATTAAAGACTGTGGTGTCAGAGATGGGAAGTGGCAGTCTAAAATGCCAGTTATTTCTACAGTGCTGCTGAGTATCACTAGGAGATGGCTGCATTGTGTGACAGAATAGCATCCTACTGGACTGATACCCCTTATGTGTCAGAACCCAAAGATCCTTGTATGCACATTTTTGCCAGATTCTGCACCAGTAATAATGCTATTTGACATGTGTATTGAGGTGATCAATGAACAAGGCAGATCTTTAAGCAACCCTAGACTCTGTGTGGCTGATTTCAGGACTGCATAGGAACAGAACTCCTGTCTGGGGTATAGAAATTATTATGCAAAGGCAGATGGAATACCTATAGCCAGTTATTTGCTTGTATTAATGGTAAAAGAAATACGGTTGGAAAGGTTCCATTATCAGTCAGGAGTGGACTGGCCAAGTTCGCTGATGACCAAACTTTGGGGCAAAGCATCCACGCCAGAAGATAGGCGAGTGATCCAGGCTGACCTGGACAAGCTCAGCAAATGGGCGGATGAGAACCTGATGGTGTTTAACACTGAAAAATGCAAGGTTCTCTACCTTGGGAGGAAAAACCTGCAGCATCCTTATAGGCTCGGCAGTGCTACGTTGGATAGCACTTTGGAAGAAAGAGACTTGGGGGTCATCATTGACCACAAGATGAACATGAGCCTCCAATGCGATGCTGCGGCTAGTAAAGCGACCAAAATGCTGGCGTGCATCCATAGATGCTTCTCGAGCAAATTCTGGGACGTCATTCTCCCCTTGCAGTCGGCCTTGGTGAGGCCACAGCTGGAGTACTGCGTCCAGTTTTGGGCTCCACAATTCAAAAAGGATGTGGAGAAGCTTGAGAGAGTCCAGAGGAGAGCCACGCGCATGATCAGAGGTCAGGAAAACAGATCTTACGATGATAGGCTGAGAGCCATGGGACTCTTTAGCCTAGAAAAGCATAGGCTCAGGGGTGATCTGATGGCCACCTATAAGTTTATCAGGGGTGACCACCAGGATCTGGGGGAACATTTTGTTCACCAGAGCGCCCCAAGGGATGATGAGGTCGAACGGTCACAAACTCCTGCAAGACCGTTTCAGGCTGGACATAAGGAAGAATTTCTTTACTGTCCAAGCCCCCAAGGTCTGGAACAGTCTGCCATCGGAGGTGGTTCGAGCACCTACATTGAACACCTTCAAGAGTAAATTGGATGCTTATCTTGCTGGGATCCTATGACCCCAGCTGACTTCCTGCCCTTTGGGCAGGGGGCTGGACTCAATGATCTCCCAAGGTCCCTTCCAGCCCTAATGTCTATGAAATCTGTGAAATCTGAACCATAGGCAGTGTTTGGAAGAGTTTGCAAGACACAACAGTCAAAGAGAGTGGGTGTATGGTTTCCTCATAGCAACTGTAGTTTAGCAAAATCTGATGTTTTCATCCCTTATACTTGTGTCCCATCATCTTAAAGGAGATGACCTGTTCCTAAGAGCTGTGCTGCCAAGTGGATAAATAATAGATTGAGATTGAGGGGACCTGGGTTTTAGTCCTAGATTTGCCACTGACCTGCTAAGGGAACTTGACCATATCATTGCACTTCTCCATTTCTTGTTTTCATAGAATCATAGAAAATTAGGGTTGGCAGGGACCTCAGGAGGCCATCTAGTCCAACCCCCTGCTCAAAGCAGGACCATCCCCAATGAAATCATTCCAGTCAGGGCTTTGTCCATCCAGGCCTTAAAAACCTCCAAGGGTAGAGATTCCACCACCTCTTTAGGTAATTGAATCCAGTGTTTCAGCACCCTCTTAGTGAGAGAGTTTTTCCTAATATCCACCCTAAACCTCCTTGCTGCAACTTGAGAACATTGCTACTTGTTCTTTCATCTGTCATCACTAAGAACAGTTTAGCTCCATCCTCTTGGGAACCACCATTCAGGTAGCTAAATGCTCCTATCAAATCCCTCTCAGTCTTGTCTTCTCCAGACTAAAAAAACACAGTTTTCTCAGCATCTCCTCAGAAGCCATGTGCCCCAGCCCCTGAACCATTTTCACTGCTATCTGCTAGAATCTCCAATTTGTCCGCATCCTTTCTATAGTACTCCAGATGTGGCCTCACCTGTGCAGAATAGAGCAAAATAATTACTTTCCTCAATCTGCTAGCAAAGCTCCTACTAATGCAGCCCAGTATGCTGTTAGCTTTCTTGCAACAAGGGCACACTGCTGAGTCATCCATTTTATTGTCCACTATAACTCTAAGGTCCTTTTCTGCAGAGCTGCTGCTTAGCCAGTTGGTCCAAAGCTGGTAGCAATGTTGGAATTCTTCCATCCTCCTAAGTACAGGACTTTGCACTTGTCTTTGTTGAACCTCATGGGATTTCTTATGGCCTAATCCTCCAATTCGTTGAGGTCTCTCTGAATCCTAGTCTTACCCTCCAGTGTATCTACTACGCCCCCAGCTTGGTGTTATCCACAAACTTGCTGAGGGTGCAATCCATCCCATCTTACACATCATTAATGAACATATTGAACAAAACTGGCCCCAGGACTAACCCCTGGGGCACTCCACTTGATACTGCCTGCCAACTAGACATTGAGCCATTGATTACTATCCACTGAGCCCAAGAATCCAGTCAGATTTCTATCCACCTTACAGTCCATTCATCCAACCTATACTTCCTCAGCTTGCTTGCGAGAATGGTGTGGGAGATGGTATCAGAAGCCTTGCTAAAGTCAAGATATATTATGTGCACTGCTTTATCTGCATCCACAGAGACAGTTATCTCATTGTAGAAGGCAGTCAGGTTGCCCTTGGTGAATCCATGCTGGCTGTTCCTGATCACGGTCTTCTCCTCCAAGTGCTTAGAAATGGATTCCTTGAAGACCTGCTCCATGATTTTTCTGGATACTGAGGTGAGGCTGACTGATCTGTAGCTTCTTGGATGCTTCTTCTTCCCTTTTTTAAAGATGGGCACTATTTTTGCTCTTTTCCAATTGTCTAGGAGCTCTTCCAGCTGCCACAAGTTTTCAAAGATAATGGCCAGCAGCTTTGCAATCACATCAGCCAACTCCCTCAGCACCCTCAGATGTATTGCATCCAGCTCCATTGACTTGTACACACAGCTTTTCTAAATAGTCCCTAACCTGTTCTTTCACCACTGAGGGCTGCTTACCTTCACCCCCTTTTTTCCCTCAGATATAGTATGGAAATAAAAATACTTACCTGTTAATAACACATAGTAGGATAATTCTGTAAAAGAAGATTATGTCAAGGTGCCTTAGGGTCCAGTACGAGTTACTATATCATAGTAAACACGCTGTAATATAAACCATATACTATATTCTGCAGTATATGTGAACATATTGTATCCTCACAGTGAGTCTCATTTAAAAATCTGTGAACGTTTCCACCTTGAAATGGATCTCATGATTTATTGTCTGCAGGAAGGGCAATGATGTGTACAGAGCAGAAATTGAGAAGTGTTTAGGGAACTGTTTGGTCAAACCTTTAAGAAATGTTAAGGAACATAGCCTCAGCACTTCTACCTCATCACCTGCAACCAAATGCAAATTCCTCTTTAGCTCAATGAGAACTGGAACCCTCATGGGACGAAGACTGTGGAGAAGTTAAATGTTCCCTGACCATTAACATTACTGACTTGTATGATGTTGATATAAAAAGAGCAGCTTCCCTATCCAAATATTCTCTGTGTTCCTTACATTTGTTTCTACACATTTTCAGTGTAAGAAATCTCTGTTTAATAATGTACACTGGAGTGAAATTAACTTTACAGAGAAAGGTTTAGGAAAAGCCAGGTTTGGAGCTGAGCCACCTTTGTGCAGCACCAGAGATTGTCAGTAATGCTGTAGGAAATCCTGGAAGGCTAAAGAACATTGCCAGCACTTCAGACTGGACAAAGCTTGGATTCAATATTCCTTTTAGAAATAAATATTCATTTGGGGTTTTTTGCCTCCTTTATGTTTCTAACAGAGCAGAAAATAAGCAGTGCAGCTAAGCACCCTCAACTCCCTTTCACTTCTGTGGCCCTCATTACCCAGCAACATCCAGACCTAAGACTGACTTAAATATTTGCCTACCAGCTATGCTGAAAAGGGACATACCTCTATTCTGGGTATAGGGTGTGTATTATAAATAACTTCTCTGTGCAAAGAGGGCATGGTGGAGACAGGTATAATTTGTAGACATGCACACTGCACCCAATATCATGGCAGGATTGATGTAATGATATATGGCCCGAGTCTCCATTTCCTTGCAATTTGTCTACTAATTTGCAGTTTGCTTCAAATGCAAGTGCAAAAAACTTACCAAATCTTCTTTGTGATATTTGGGCTGGCATAAAATGTATCTCCCACACCAACCTGGCTCCAGATAATCTATCTCCCTTTACAAATCAGCAGATCTGACTGACTGGGTAGAACTGGATGAAAGGAAAACCATTTTTTAATGAAACCCCCCCCCCCCAAACAAAACAAAACAAAATTTCAAACTTGTTTTTGTTTTGAAGGGTTTTTTTTATTTAAAATGTTGACCATGCATAATATAAATTCCACCAAATTGAAAAACATCGTAAAATATTTAAAATATCAAAGATTTCTTGTGAGAAAATATTAATTTTTAGTCAATGGCATTTTCTTGGGAAAAGATTTTAAACATTTCTCTTTGGGTGTCACCTGATTTAGACATTGTTACAGTTTAGCACTGCCCTTCAATAACATATGTCAGGCTTACATTAACTTGTGTTACTGTGTGGCACCACTATCAGAGATAACATACACAAGAAATATTCTGCCCAGAAGTAGTCACATTCAGATGCTCTTTATTGGTCTGCACTCATTACTGGCCTGACCTCTGTAGCCAAAGGCAGGACATCCTAAAATCAGGAGGCTGTGCTGGTCATTTGTTAGGAGATGGAGAGCTCCCCAAATGGAATGCAGGAGTCTTCTGCCGCAGACGGAGAAGTAGTGATGTTAGACAGCATTCTCATCCTCTTCCAAATGCCATCTCAGACTTGTCAAGCTATAAGCTTATGGAAGTGAGTGTATCTAGCTTAAAATGGCTCTGCAGCTGTTTGTTCCAAATTCAGAAAATTAGAAAAAAAACACCATGAGAATTGGCAGTTTCCCTTCCATTGCCTTAGACAAAGTAATTCCAAATGATTTCAAGTTGTTCCAAAATGGAAATCCCTGCTGGCATCTGCATATGTACTAAAAGCACTATAAAGTGGGAGAAGTTTTATGGGGGTACCCAAGACCAGTGAGCAAACAAAGCTTCATCACATTACTGTGCACTGAAATGAGGTGTGTCCAACTCTCCCAGATATACTATCTGATAATGTATTTATTGACTGGCATTTCCTTCATCATCAGATATCAGAAAAATAATGTTGGGAAGTGTGAAGCACTGTATCAGTTGTTATAAGCCTACCTTTATTTCCTAAACTTCATTCTGCCTACAACAAAAAAACACTGCAATAGAATGGTCTCAAGACAAATTCATGGACTGTTGGCAGCCAAGAAAACAGTGAAATCTTTAGTTGGTGTAAATTAGCTCAGTTTCACTGGTTTGACTTAGTTAAAGATCTGGACCCAGATTGCTAGATCTAAGCAGCCACCATTATTATCACTATCATCATGCCTAATCTATAGTCTTTCTTACAGGTTATGAGGCAGAATTCAGATTGAGAGGGGAAAGAAATGTTATACCTCACACAAAACATAATGGCATGCTCCAACTTTATTATTTTTATCAGTACTGTAGCCCCTACAGTACCCATTATGCAATCACTGAACAAACAGGTAGTAAGAGAGTCCCTGTCCCAATGAACTGCGGGCCTAAGCAGAAGTTCTACGTCCCCTGACCAGTGGACATGACAGATGGAACTTCACTCCTTGATTGGGAGAAGGGAGAGCATGTGTGCCCAGCCTCATTTCCATTCATTATAATGTAATTTACCAATAATTCCACCCTCTCAGTTCTCTTGCTTTCCTTGACATTTGTTTATATTTTGATTTGTAAATGCCATAATCAATTATTTATTCTTACTGTACTCACTTTCCTGGTTTATGGGTCATTGGCTTGGTAACAAAACTCAAACTTAACAGGAAGAAAGGGAATAACACTTTGTCTTAGGGCCCAAGAGTGCTACCAAAGATCCTGTACTATTTTGTGTTTACTTCTGGAAATCCAGCATAAAATGAATCTATGGGACTTGACCAGCAATCACAGGAGAACAACAATCATAGAAAGATGAACTCTGATCTAATGGAAGTACAGACATGACTTTGCAGTGCTGTGATGAGCAAGGGAGTACAGGGCTGATTTTGCAGTGCCCCAGGCCAGCAAAAGTAGAGCTGATATCATAGAACTGAATCATGCACCGACATATCAGAGCAGGAACAGGGGAACAGTACTGTCCAGCAGAAGTAGACTGCACCAGAGGACCCCACCCAGGAATCTAACTGGACCTATGTGTGAAGTGTTAGATGGGTGGGGTTTGTGATGTGGAATGAAAGCTTTCTGGACCTTCATCACTGGGACAGTTATTACTTGGTACTGTGGGTTGGGCAAACTCCTGGTCTATTGATTTGTGCTGTTCATTTTCTGATATGTAATTACATGTTTATTTTACGTATCTTTTGATTGTTTTCTCCCTTTGTCCTCTGTGTGTGTGTACATTTACTTAGAGAGAGAGAACTCCTTTTTCTATTATAAAGCAGAGGAGAGAAAAAGGCTTTCACAAGAGTAGGAACAAAACACAACAGAAAGAGAATACAGAATAGGAACAAGAGAAATGGGAAGATAGAGATTACAAGCATTTGGCTTGACTTCTTACCTCATACAAGAGCATATTGTGGAGGGATATTTCTACTTGATTTCAACAACTTTAAGAGCCAGAGTGAACAAGTATCTCTTTCTAGCCATGGAATGTGGCTTGTAAGCAGGGCCACAGGTTTCCTTCGGGGTCACCAAGGTTTTGTGGAAGTTGGCCTCCTCACATAGGCTTTGGCTTTCAGATGTTTCAGAGTGCACTCAACCACCACGGACACTATCCCTTAGTTTAAACACTCTCTGGACAATGCTTAAATGTGGACTGCCATTAACAAGGCTCCCTCCCCGCACTTAGCTACTTGGCTAAACTGCCAGTGATCTTAATGAGTTGAGAAAAAATTGAAGCCTAATACAGCATAGCTTCCATCCTGGGTGTCCCCATTTCATGATCCTACCAATCTGCATTAATGAAAAGTCACCTCTGGTTACTTTTTGTTTTGTTTTGGCTCGTTGCCAAACATAGTAAAAATGACCACCCATGATTCACACAGCTGCACCTGAGAGGCAGGCTGTGTAAGACCCATGAATACATGTGATTTAGACTGCGGGTGTCAAAGAAATTGGCAGCCTTTTGGCAGCAAGGGCCAACACCAATGCTGGCACAGTACTGCTTGCTCCGTCACCACTGCTGTTGTTCACCCCTCACCCTGCTACCACCACATCCCGATCTGGTTTGTGGATCCAGCCCAGAGCACAGAGTAAGTTTGACACTACTGATATAGAGCAATGAAACCATATGGTCTTGTTTGTTCTACAGTAGGAATAAATGACTTGCCTACCTCTGGAATCCAGGAGGATGGAAAATAATGAGAACAGCAAGGTGCATTTTCTGCAAAACAAAGTACTGTACATGGGAGCCTTCCAGAGGTCACTAATAATCATGTGTTACATGTAATGAAATTTTACATCCTGATATTGCCAGGTCTAAGATGAAGATGCACATTAGGAAACAAAGACCAAACACCAGACAGGCACAGCCTGATCAAAACCAGATCCTGCTTCAGACTTTAAGCAGACGGGCAGTATTGAGCAGATGAGACACTTGTCCAATATGCTTCACTTGGTGGAGGATTTCTTTGAGCAGATGGTAGAACTTCACATATGTTTAGTATCCAGTCATACAGATTCCCACTGCTTCTGTGAGGAATGAGATGAGACTGTAGTCATCCACCCCTGTGAGATGAGTACAGTTGTGTCTTATTGTGTTTTCCTTGTACTGTCCCTTCAAGGCCAAAGCCCTCCTGTTCAGCACCGCAGGGTTCAGCTGCTTGGGGCAGTTTTGCAGCACTGGGGACTCCCTGCTGTCTGCCATGAGGAGCCAGAGGCACTCTTGGTTCCTCTCCCTCCACAGGACTCGACTGGGTCAAGTCAGAGGCAGAGCAAGTGTAAGTTCTACATACATCTACTGTGGGCAATTGTTACAATCCACCTTGGATATGATTCCAGAGAATTATAATAATAAATGTTAGTTCAACCCAGGAGTGTCCAGAGTGTTGTTGCTGGACTCACACCATATAATCTGGTGATGAGGATGGGATACTTTGCTGAAAAGACACCCCTACATTGTGAGGAAAACATTCTGAGACCAGGCTGTGTTTTGTGATCACAGGGAAGGTTTTTTTGTTCTTCTTTTCTCTCTATACGGCTGGTATTAGTTAAAATGGCTGCACTGGGGCATATAGAAGAATTTGATGTGAGCGAGCTGGCTTCTTGGGACTCTTATGCAGAAAGGCTATCCTATTACCTGGAAGCCAACAAAGTGGAAAAGCCAGACCAAAAGCATGTGATCCTCCTGACAGTCTGTGGTGCCAAAACATTTGTCATTGTTTGTTCCCTTACAGCACCTGTCTTACCAAACACTAAGTCCTATGCTGAACTAATTTCCCTGTTAAAGGCATATTTTTGCCCACAGTCTATTACCCTACAGAGATTTCATTTTTTTAAATGGGACCAAAAGGCCAATGAAGGCATAGCGGATTACCTGGCTGAGCTCCGTTGCCTTGCTGAATTTTGTGAGTTCGGTGATCTCCTGGATGGCCTGCTTCATGACTGTCTTCTCTGTGGGGTTCAAGATGAAGCAATCCAACGTTGCTTACTCTCTGAACCAAATTTGACCATGGCTACTGCACAAGAAAAAGCCTTGGCAGCTGACGCAGCATCCCATAATGTGAGAGAAATTCACCAGGTGTTCTCCAGCAATGTCCACTTACTCCAAAAAGATCAAGAATCAGATCATCACCAGCAAATTCAGCAGATTATACCATCATCAACAGCACCCCATAAACCAACTAATCCACAGACATGTTTGAGTTGTGGCGGCCAGCATAGACGAAGGCAGTGCAGTTTCAGGAATTTGGAGTGTCATGCCTGCAAGAAGACGGGCCACATAAAGAGGGCAAAATGGAAGTGGATTTGGGTTCAGGAGTATCCCTCATTGATGAAAACACATTCTTCCAGTTGTTTCAGCACTTTCTCCCCAAGTTATTGATACCTGGTTGCCTATATGACTACAATGGACAGATTGTGGAAACTTTGGGTAGCTGCAGTGTAGATGTCCAGTATGGATCTGTTAGACAGAGTCTACCCCTCATAGTCACTAAGGGTTCCCACAAAAATCTTCTGGGGAAAATTTGGTTCTCTCCAATGGGAATCAGTGTTCATGGCTTACATAGTCTCTGCACAGAAGATCTGGAAAGGTTTTCAAGAGAGTTTCAGGCCAATGGGCAAGCTGAGCGAATAGTGCAGACTACAAAAGATGTACTGAAAAGGATGGTTGTAGGAGACTGGTCTACCAGAGGGGCCAGATTTCTGTTTTCTTAATATGTAATTCCTTGCCCTACAACAGGGTCCAGCCCATTAGAGCTTCTTATAGGTTGTCATCTCAGGACATGTTTTGACCATATTAACCCAGACCTTCTGAACCATACAGTTCAGAAAAGAAAAGAAGCTGGACTCCACATTGGCATCCGGTACCTTACGCCTTTTCGTTCCACTGGAGACTGTTTTTGCTCAAAACTATGGGACAGGCCCACAGTGGATTCAGTCTAAAATTGTAAGCACCACAGGATGCGTATCATACACAGTCCAGACTGATGACAGGCAAGTTTGGAGACATCATGTGGACTGTGGCGGGCCAGTAGGGGGTGCTCCTGCGTTGAGCCATCCACCTCCCTGCGCCTGACCACCTTCCAGACTCCGAATGCCTCCCTAGGGGCGCCTTATGCTTGGCCGACCCCTCTCCCGGAGCACACTCGCTAGCCTGGGGATAACGTCGCTGCCACCACCCCGAGAAGGGACTGACTCGGCCCTGTGTCCTCGGGGAAACACAGGCCTAATAGTCCGACGGGTACTCGACCCAGTACAGGCACTTGGGCCACTTCCCCAAGTCAAGGGGGCAAAAAGTAAAGTCTCCCTTAGTCTGCAGACCTAAGGGGTCTCTTAGGCGTAATTTAGACCCACCCCTCAATAAGTCTCCCACACCAGTCAAAAAGGAGAACTTTATTGATTACAGGGGGGAGGGTAAACTAGGGTACAGGGTTGAGCAATATCTTAGAAATCCTAGAGAGCAAACAGTGTGGCTGAGGTAGCCTTTTGATTACGCATCTGTGTTACTGCCAGCTAGATATCTAATCCGATTGAGCAGCTTACTCACAAGCATCTTCCAGAGTTCTCCAGTTTCCCCTCTGGAGTCTTGGGGTGAGAGAGAGAGCTAGGTCCCGATGGCAAGGTTCCTCTGTCTCCCCTGCTTTGCTGCTGCTTCACCTCATGGCCGAAGAGGGAAGAGTGAGCCTCCTCCCCCTCCCACCCTATATAGCCCCTGTGACCTCATTCACCTGGGCCAGTGGAGGTCAGCCCCAGTTGGCTGTCAGCCAACCAATTCGAAATACATCACCTGTTACCGGGCAGATTCCAGCTCCCCAGGTAGAACCCCCCCCACCCAGGTAATTGATGCAAGTCACGTAGGCAGAGGGAGCAGGTTTCCCCCTCCCTCAGGAATGCAGCCAGCTCAGGTTACCTAAATAGACAGGTCAAGGGTGTGGTCCCCTCCGTGCTGGGCCCACCCTAATCAAATGGTTGCTGCTCAGAGATTTTAGTCACAGTGTCACAGGGCAGAGATTTTGGGGAGAAACAAGGTGGCTTTCCGCCACATGGACCAGCTGCATGGGCATTCTCCTACTGATAACCCTACACCTGAGCAATCTCCAAGCACCAATCCACCACCGACAGACATGGATTCATTGTGGAAGTGCCTGCCTGTTTCCACCAATGCAAACTCTTTTCCATCACCATCAGAAGGAAGCATCGCTGTCGAGTCTCCAGATAGGTTGACAGGGCCTTCATCTGCTGAACCCCTCACTGAGTCCGGTTGTACGGGAAGACCACTGCAGAAGCTGAGTCCTCCCAAACGGTTGGTTGACTATTATGTCTAGGGGGAAGGGGTGTTCTGTCTTATCGTGTTTTCCTTATTAAGGCCAAAGCCCTCGTTTTCAGCACTTCAGGGTTCATTTTGCTTTGTGGCAGTTTTGCAGCACTGGGGACTCCATTTTTTCTGCCATGAGGAATCAGAGGCATTTTTGGTTCCTCTCCCTCCACAGGACTGAACTGGGTCAAGTCAGAGACAGAGTAAGTATAAGTTCTGCATACATCTGCTGAGGGCAATTCTTAAGATCCACCCTGGATATGATTCGAGAGAGTTATAATAATAAATGACTATTTGTTCAACAACTAGTGTCCACAGTGTTGTTGCTGAACTCACAATATATCAAGTACCTCTTTGACCTATATGCATGGGACGAGCAGTAATTGTCTGAACATCAACAGCCACTGACCAATCAGGCAGGAAAGTCATTTTCCTGAGAATAATGAAAAACAAGTAAGAAGGACCTGACCTATTCCAAATCCAGGGCAATTTCCCTTCTATGCTCTCCCCTTCCCATGTTTTGAGCCGGCAGAACTGCAACAACTCAGTGCTGGCCAAGAGAAATAGTTGTACTGAAGGGGGCATGAGATCAATAAATGGGGTGCATATAGGCAGTTCTAAAACAAAGCGTGCAAAGCACTGATCACCACTACACTGCCACTCCATTTTATGGTGGATCCTAGTCCGAAACCCACATTTCAGAGGCTTCACAACTGCAGTTTTTGATAGCATGATACTGGTGCTCAGAGCAGCATTTTTACTTCATAAACTGTCCTTTGGAAAAAGATTGGCTTTGACAGATCATTTCTATAAGTCCTTTTTAACATGACACCTCTGTGTCCCTGCTAGTTTCCAGCTTGGAAGCCCGCAGAACCAACAGCAGAACTTGCAAGAGGGCACAAGCATGATTTGTATTCTTAGGTGTAGAAATCAGTCTCTGAAAACCCTTGCTCACATGAAAACCTAGCTAGAAGTGTTTTTTTTAACAATTCAACCTGTTCTAGTCCCAGAATACAGCCAAATCTGAATCTAGGGGACTAGGTACTCCTAATTATGAGCTGGAGGAACCTTTCAGGACAGCAAATTCTACAAAGGATGTTTTGGCAGTCCTTTGCTCTTTGACATTTGCAAGTACATCCTCAGTACACATTCAAAAGGCTAGAGAGTATTTAATGGTTCTCCTCTATCATGCAGAGACAGAGGTGGGTGAACCATATAGGTTCACCCACAGACCCTTTAACAAATTTCCCATCCACAGAACCTTTAACAAATTTTAGTACTGATCATCCCAGAGGTATTCTGTCATATGTACTTTCCTGCAGGGATTGGAAATACACAAGGTCTAAATGTCATGAGAGAGACTGTTCCCCCAATCTGCCTGACCAGTACCAACTTAGGGAATTAGCTGGAGTCACAGCAGACCCACTCTGTTTGAGCACTCGTTGTGCTCAGGACAGGTCCCAGAGGATTGGAAAAGGGTGAGTGTGGTCCCTATTTTCAAGAAGAGGAGGAAGGAGGAACCAGATAACTATAGGCCAGTTAGTCTCACCTCTATTCTTGGCAAGACCTTTGAGAAAATTGTTAGGGATCACATTTGATCAGCAGTGTGATGTAATAAGTAAAACTAACCACACCCTTTCTTGCATAAGAATATGCATCACAAACAGGTCCAGGGAGGTGATACTCCCCGTCTATGCAGCATTGGTCAGGCCACGCCTGGAGTACTGCATGCAGTTTTGGGCACTGTACTTCAGGAGGGATGTGGATGGCCTGGAGAGGGTTCAGAGAAGGGCAAATCGTTTGGTTAAAGGCCTACAGAAAAAACCCTATGTGGACTAACTGGGAGACCTGAACCTCCAAACTCATCGGGGTGAGGCAGCAAGAAATAGGGGATACAATGTTTACCAGGGCACCTGTTGAGGTAACTGGAAATAATGGCCACAAACTGGAAAGAAAGTAAATTAAGGTTGGACATCAGGAACAAATTCTTTACAGTGAGGGTTGTCAAAATATGGAATAAGCTTCTAAGGGAGGTGGTGCTGTCCCCTTTCTTAGAGGTGTTTAAAAGGAGATTGGACAGACACCTGGATGGGGTCATCTGACCCCTGCACTCATTTCTGCCCAGGGCAGGAGGTTGGACTTGATGATCTAATAGGTCCCTTCCAACCCTAACACCTATGAAACTATAAGTACAAATGCTGAAAAGCCCCCTTTGGCAGATTATTTTTTAAAGGTTTTAAGCCAGGTTTGGCTGACTGGCCATTCATGTCATATACCATCTCTATACCTATGAAATACTATTTATTTAATGGAGATGCCTCCTATTTAATACTGGTGTGAGTGACAGGACAACTAGGCTCAAGCTCAGAGAGCTTTGACAGTTTTCAAAATGACATCATGCATTTTAGGTACCATCCAAATCTGAATGCAAACTCTGAATATTAAGAGACTTCTCTAGTAAGCCTGGACAAGGCTCATGACATTCATATTCTCTCTGTCTGTGGATACTTATGTGGTGCACTTCTTTTGCATTACATTCTTGGGAGAAAAGAGCAGGGTATATTTCTTCTTAGTTAATTGCTAGAAATAGGCACTGCTCTGGGATCCCAGAAGCGATTGGTGATTTCCTTGATCTCTAAATCCTAGCAGATTCTCAGGAAAGGAGTTGTCTGCAACGTGTGAGAAGCTGTTTATATTCTGTCTGCATGTTCCTCAACAAAGTTCAGACACCATTCATTTAAATGCCTATCTCTGCTAGTTATTGATACACTTATTTGGGAGGTCTGGCATGAATGTAACAGGGGAGTCTGGCAAAATGTGTGAATGAGTGAAAATCCTCACAGAAAAATCAATGGAGATTTTCCAAGTCAAACAAGAAATATGATCGTTGCAAATGCTCCCTGCCTCTTTCTACCTAAAGTAGCTGGAAGGCTTATGCCTGCACCTTGGTCCAATTATGTAACCATTACTGATGCTTACAGCACTGGGAATAAGAGCTGAAGAACCGGGATCCTCTAAAGCACATTGTAGATAGTAAAAAAGGAGGATAGAGGGAAGTCACATACTCTCTATAGCTGGCTGGCTTTGAGAGTCAAGAAACCTTTTGCAGGAAGGAAAGTGTACATATTTTTGTTGAAGAATAATGCAGTGGAATCCCAGAGCCAACATCTAACAAAGTGCTGTGTGTATAACAGTTAGGGATGGCCGAAACAATGATTAAGAACATACCAGAATGATGTGCGTCTGAGGGCTAACCAGTGAGGGTTTTCGGAAATTGCTGTTACCAAATGGAAAGAAAAGGAAGAAAATTAATTTTCAAAAGGTTCAACACATCCTAGATTTTCAAATGGCTTTACCATGCCTCAGATTTTGCTTAGTTTGCCATATATCCAACACCAATCAATGTTTGAATTGATTTTGGTGGTGTGGGCAGTAGGGCTATGTGAAATTTCACTGGCTGTTTCATTTCAACACTGTTTCAACTCATTTTGAGCTTGAAACAATGAAATCAAAATGAAACAGAGGGCTTTGAAAGAGCCTAGACATGAAACGAGGCCAGTCGAAACATTTTGAAAGTTTCAAAATGTTTCGAGTTTCGAAGCAGCAGCCCAGCCAGGTGGTGGGAGGCAGGGGAGAGCCAGGGCTGGGCTCCCAGTGGCTCCACGCAGCCCCATGTGGCTCAGCCCAGTGAGGAGCACAGCCCTGGCTCTCCCCGCCTCCCACTGCTGGGCTGCGCTCCCTGGGGCTGGCGGAGCTGGTTGGAGTGCAGCACTAGCTCTGCCTGCCTCCTGGCACTGGGCTGCACTCTGGCTCCACCAGCCCCAGGGAGCTCAGCCCTGTGATGGGAAGCAAGCAGAGCCGGGGCTATGCTGCGCCTCCTGCCACTGGGCTGAGTTACACAGGACTGCAAGCCACTGGGAACCCAGCCCAGTGGAGGCGGGCACAGCCCCCCGGCTGTGCCCCACCCCTCTGCACTGGGCTTCAAGCAGCTGGGAACCAAGCCTGGTGCAGGTGGGCATGGCGCAGCCTCTGCGCTACGCCCTGCCTGCACCAGGCTTCAAGCCCCTGGGAACCCAGCCTGGGGGCAGCACCAAGCCTGCCTGCACCAGGCTGGGTTTCCAGCCACTTGAAGCCTGGTGCAGCTGCTTGAAGCCTGATTGCTTCAAGTTCCCAGACACCTGAAGCATGACCACAGCACTGGGGAGGGAAACTCAGCTAGGCTGAGTTCCTTTCCCCAGCCCAATCAAAACATTGAAACAGCATCAAAACAGTGAAACCAGTTGGACAAAATGGAATGGAACAGTGTTCATGAAACAAAACAAAACTCAAAACAAAACGCTGTTCCTTCCAAAGGGATGGCGACACGGGACGCTGCTGTTTCGCACAGCCCAAGTGGGCAGTAGTTAGCTCTTTATTCCCTCTTCCTTTACAATTCTCACTAAGGCTAGGTGGCAAAATGGAAAGCACATTATTAAATGAAGATTGAAATGATTTTTTATTATTATTAACTTATTACAGTAGTGTCTAAAAGTCTCAGTAAAAACTGAATCCTCACTGTATACATACATGATTAAAAACAGTCCTTGTCCCATGGTGGGATTTTACAAAGCACTTACAGAGCACTAAAAAGAGTTAGGGACACTAGTTGCTTTGCTCTTCAGAGGGACTTGTGCATTTGAAAATCCTATTCTGAAGAGACATGACAGAAAAAGTGAGAGCATGTTATAACTTTAGGAACCACCTAGTTCTAGCATGGGTGGTACTTACATGGCCAAAACCATGTATCCCTGAATAAGCAATTAAATGAAGCATTCCAGTCCTTTTTAAAAATAGAATGTCGTATTTCAGTCATAAATACAGGGTGAGTTATTGCTTGGGGTAAGTTGTAAGTTGTTTCTTAAATGTTTGTGTGTACAAACACACAACTGTGTGTGATGCAGAGTTCTCCCTAGTACTACCCAAATTGCCTTAGATGACAATAATTAAGCTGTAAATATGGGGGCACTTTTTCCCTCCATATGTTTTCACTTCAATCATACAACATAAATAGTCCCTGGCATCTGTGTTCAGTTGAGGGTAGGGAGAGATATAGGCTTGTGAGGAGAAAGAACAAACCTGGGAGCAAGTTCTTCCACCCCTTTTGAAAAAGTTATGAATGGAAAAGTTGGTGCTGCTCTACTTTTTATTAGGGCTGTGTGAAGCTTTGGTCCCTGATTCGATTTGGTGGAGATTCGGCCTGATTCAGTGACCGAATCTCTGAATCCAAATTGAATCAGAGGACCCTTTAATCTCTTTGAATCAAATCAGAACCCTCCTAATTGATTCAGAAAGATTCAGAGATTTGGACATAGAAACAGCTTTAAATGTTTTTTCTACATACCTCTAGGCAGCAGGGGCTTGTGATCGCTGTGATACTGGGGCACATGGAGTGTCCCACAGAAGCACGGGGGGCTGCCCAGTGCGCTTGGCAGAAGACCCAGAAGTGGACCAGAAGTACTTCCAGTCCGCTTCCTGGTTCACCGCTGAGCATATGGAGAGCCCCCCCCCCGCACTCCTATGGGATGCTCCATGTGCCCTAGCATTGCAGCAATCACAAGCCACACTGGTACCTTGAGGTATGTAGAAAAAACATTTAAAGCTGTGTCTGTGTCCGAATCTCTGATTCTTCGAATCAGCATCCAAACTTCAGATTTGGATTAGGCCAAATCGAATCAGGGACAATGATCTAAATCAACAAATCGAATCACTGCCTGTGATTTGGGTCAGATCTGAATCGAATAGGGCCTGCTTCACACAGCCCTACTTTATATTTCAGATTATATTTAGGAAGAACCATTCTGGGATTTAGATAGTAAGGATTCTGCTGAGTGATTAGCCATTGTGGCTAATTGTGGTTTAAGGAATGTACACAATCTATTAGGTGAGTTCACACTATCACAAGAATTTACCCATTCTGGGCTGGGCTAAACTGGTCAGTAGAGAAAGGAATTTTGTAGTGATGGATGCCGACTTCTGACTCTTCTGTTGCTGCCTGGTATTTTACTGGGTAAATGAATCCCAGAGACAATTCCATTTCTCCACAAAACTTTTGGATTGGAACCCTTTTCAATGGAAAAAAAATCTTGATGTTCTTCCCATTCACCATGGCAAAACTGAGATGGGGTCCAACCCTGAACAGCCATTGTTACCTTTAAGCAAATGGGATGCACATCAACAGAGACCTGCACTCTCACAGAGCCCCACAAAGATCATTTTTTTACAGGAACCAGGAGAATTTTAGCTCCAAGGGATTTCTTGTCAAACCAAACTGCCCAAGCTAATCCATGAGACTTGTTCTTTCAGTTCTCCATCAGGAAGCAAGCTTACCAATGTAGTTCACACACACAGCCTCTGTGCTTTCTTTACAAAGTTTTGTGTGAAGAACATGCATGGATCTGAAGCCATAAGGGGTTCATACAAAGTGGAGTAACCTGCTGAAGCATGCAGAACACCTCAAAGACACCTAGACTGGAGAAATGAAAAGCCACGAGAAAAGAAACACAATCATGTACAGCCTTAAAGTCCCAAACCTGCACACACTTTTGCATACCTAAAACATTAGGTATCAGTGATGACATTCTCTATTGTAGGAGAAATACCTTATCCTAATCTCAGGTCTTAGTAAATATGAAAATAAGGGTGTGATTTTCAAATACTTTATTTTAATGAAATGCAAACATTTTCTGTAACTTTTTTAGTCTTATGCCACTTTTAGTTTCCAGAAGTTTTTCAGTTCACTCTTAATACTTGGGAAATTAGCCCTTTATTGGCTCACCATTATATAGTATTTCAGTTCTGAGTGTACTATTCTGCATGGAAGGTAAAATAGAATGGTAAAGAAGAAAAAAGATATTGGGGAGAACCTGTGTATGAATGGCCCTTTATTACTCCATCTCCAGGCACAGAGATGGCTAACTGACAGATTTCGTCTTGAGCGTGACCTTTTGGCCTATTGTCATTGCCTGACTTTAAACTGGATTCCCTCTGCCACTGCTGTACAATGACAAGGACATGATTTCCTTAGATAAGCAATGCATGTCACTTGGGAATATGCTGCATACTGGATGTTTGTTAATTGTTAGGACATTAGCAGTAAATAGCATATTACAGAACAACACAACTGTTGAAAAACTCTTGCTTTTCACTGTGTGAAATTCTGTGGGCTGGGTTATGCAACAGGTCTGACTGCATGTGGTCCCATCTGGCCTTAAATTCTATAGAGCTATAAATCATGCTGAGAAATATTTCTAAGCCTATTTATAGCTTTCTAGGATTTTGTCACAGTTAATTTTTCCAGATCTTTTGCACTCCTAACCCTAACTCAGCTTCTGCTAATTTTGCAAACATATATAAAACTCCCTCCCCAAAACATAATTTTAACATAGTTCTCAGGATTTCTTTTTGTACATCAGTTGCCTCTATCCTCCACCAGCTCCAAAGAGTTAAAATAGAGCATCTATAAATGCAGCTGTTTTGTGTCATGAGCTGAAAGTTCAGTTTCACCAAGCCAGACTTCCATCTCTGTTGCTGGGCTCTTGCTCTACTTCCTTTGCAGCATTTTAATTTAAAGGCAGCTCTCACCTACCTTGCACTCACATAGCAGTGGGTGCCAAGGACTGCACAGGGTCAGGGAAATGGAGACTGAGGCTTATTCTCTTCATGAGTGTATTTTTCTGAATACCCTTCTTCCCTTAACACTAGACTCTCCTGCTGAACAGGACTGACATTTGCCAATCGGTCTTCTGCTGTCTCTAACAAAAGACACCTCTTTATTGCTTAATTTATGTTTTCCTTCTGTGTTTTGCAGTTCTTATTTTTTGTGTAATTGGCACATTCAGCTAAGATCACTCCTGAACCTGAAGAACATTTCCTTATCTTCACTATCAAATGTTCTTCACTGAAAAAATGAAAAGTCCCCCTCACTTAAAAAGTCCAAGTTCAGCAAGACCAAACAAACATCCAAACTGGGATCAATTGCCACGTTAATGAATATCTTGACTGACTTCAGTTGGACAGCCCTGCCTCTGAGAGGAAACTGGATTGGAGTTACTGCTTGAAGTGCCTCTCTCCAGATATACTTCACATGCGTGCTAACAAGGCTGGTGTGCAGGGATTAAACACAAATGCAAAATACAAAGAGAAGAAAAAAGGAGCCATGGGGTTAGAGAGAAAATAGACATTAGATGTGAGCTTAAGGCACAAAGTTGATATCTGGAACCACACTTTCCCTCAGCTTGGTAAGGGAAGGGACTTTAGAGGTGGGATTTGGGATGGACTAAAATAAAAACCACACCAAATTCTATTGTTGCCTTTCCACAATACTCTGAATACATTTAATTGTCCCCTCTCCTTTCCTTTGGGTGCCTTCTGCAAGATATCAGGTTTTCTCTTCAATATAATAACCCTTGCAACTGATCTGCTCATATTTTTTTTCATATCCTAGTTGGGACATATTAAACTAAAGCATGGCTTTCCTGCAAAACTGTTTTCCATAACTGCAGGCTATATTGCTTTGCACACATTGCTCTTCCCTGTATCCTTATCTCTCTTCCACATCTGCATTGTACCAAACACCAGTATCTATTTACATTTGGGGAGAGTTCCTGTTGTGCCATGAGCTCTTTGTTAACCCAAAGGGACAATAGCATTTTTAAAAGTATCTGCTAGCCCCAGTGGGAATGTCAGGCAGTAACCTGCTATTGAAGCCCTCGCCTGTATGGGTTAAATTTGAGCCAAGCCTTCCAACAAACAGACAAAAAGTGGGTAAAATAAGAGAAACAGCTGGGTCAGAAATAAGCAAAAAAGATCACAAAGACTAGGCCATCATTAGGGTGTCACCAAATTCAGTCTGTATGTGATAAATTGAGAAAATATTAAGAACTCTGGATAGAAGTGGGAAAGGAAATGAGAATGTTACTGATGTTTTCCTTTTAGCTGGTTTGACAAAAGCATTTCAAAACGTTAAATGGGACACACAAACCGAAAGACAGAAATCCACTGCAAATGAACCAAACAAAAGAAACTACCAGACATATGGACATAATTACCATAGGTGGAGAAAGGTCCACTGAAGGATGCATCTCTCTGCAGAATTAAGGTGGGAGGGATGAGATGAGATGAAGATGTTGTCTATAGAGCACATTCTTCTGCATGTGGTATTTATGTTCATACTGTTTTGTTTTTGTTTGCATTTTTTCCTGAACAGAGGGGTCTCTTCTGTTTCCAGATAAATAAGATTGAAAAGACATTCCCTCGGACCTAGATATACCCCTCTAGGCAATTTCCAAGCTCTTTGACTTCCAAAGCCTGATCTTGCTATTGATCACAATTCTTATTAACAGGAAGATCTCAAGTTTTGGTGTAATATTATGGCTGTACATAACTGGATAAATATGAGCCACAGATTACTTAAAATAATGTGAAATATTATTTGCTAAAGCAGCCAAAGCCCAGAGCACTACAGATCTATCCTGCTTCCTTAATCCATTTTTCCCAAATTTGCTGTGAACAGGTTTGTTAAGTTACTCAGGTTAAACCATGTTTTCAGGATTGAGTCCTACATTGAAAGTTGCTAGGTTTGTAAACCAACTAATTTATGCTGATCTCTGGTGACAATCCCCTTACTCATATTTGAAGCTAGTGTTGGAAAATTAGCTTGGAGATAGTTGTAGACTTATTAGGGAAGTTCCAAAAGGCTCAGAAAAACAGATGAGGATAAATCCCAAGTGGAATTTGTATAGCCCTGAAAGCAAGGGGGTCTGTGTTCTTGCCTTGCTTCCCAGTGGCTTTTATGGACCATGTATTTAATATTCATAGGAAAAACAACTGTGGGATAGTTTCTGCCTCGTCAGAACTAGCTTCAACCAATGAAATGAGGGTCTCTGCTCTTTCAGAGAAACAGCCATCTCATTGAGCTACATCCCTCCAGCCTGTTTTGCTTCTGGTCTTACCTTCTCCTCCTGACTGCCCAAAACACCAGCTTCAGGAGGAGGGCTGGAGCATACTCTGAGAAATGCCCAGTTCATGGCCTAGTGGTGAGAGCAGTTTGCTGGGAAACAGAAGTGGTATGCTCAGACCCCTCTGGGTGAGGGAGGACCTGGCACCTGGGTCTGTCTGTCTGCTGGTTCTGATACAGGTGTACTAGCCTCTGGACTAAGAGACGGGACAATCAGCATCCTTTCCCTCTGCTACTTGTGTTTTTTCATCACCTTGTTTCAAAACTTACCTGACATTCCATGTTTCTGGGTAAGTCTATTCTATCCTGGAGCCTTTGTGTCCATTGTGTAGCCTTCTAACCATGATCATGAATGTAGATGAAGGCAAGTGCAAATAAAATCCAACATCTCTGTAAGTGCCAAAACTTTCACTTATTTGTAGAGATGAAATAGAAGTTAGCTCATGACAGGCAAAGCATAGTCTGATTTTAGTGAAAATCTACCCCTTCATTCCCTAGGGATGAGGACACTGAGGGCATTTAATTATATGCAACATTATTATAAATACAAAGCCTGAGTCTCTTCTCGCATATGCTAGTATAATAAAAGAGTAAATCTTTTGAAGCCGATGATAAATCTGGCAAAAGTGAAAGCAGACTCAGACTTAGTAACCAATGAAGCCCTAAAAAATCATTCCAGAAACATCTGGCCTGATTTCATTGAAGTTCACAAATTCATGGTCATTGTTACAGTTCATTATTCAAGTGGTTAGTCACTGGCACATTTTGAATGCATAGGTATTTTAATTTGCAACAAAAACTGTATTGACAAAAATGGACTTATCTGCTCTCTGATATCTTTTCCACAAAGACAGCAACCCCCAAATCCAGATCCTCCATCGTGATTTTACAGAAAAACTTTTTAGACAGATTTAATGGAAAACAGGGCCAGAAGGAACTGTTAATTCACCTAATCTGTGCTTGTCTACTTCCTGGGCCATTAAGATTTATCCAATAACCCTATATCACTCCCCATAACTTAGTAATACCAAACATTTCAGTCTGCAAATTATAAACTATGATAGAGAATATGGTATACCAAGATAACATCACTGTCCACAGCCCATACCACAGCAGGGGATTGCCTTAGCCTTACAATATGGCTTTGTACCTTTCAGATTTCTATTCTACAGAGACAATAGCACAGGCTGTTGCTAGAGACAATGCCTCAGTGGGATCTGTAAAACCAGAACTACTGTCACACTACCAGGTGGTCCCAATTAATTCCACGGAGTCAGAATGCACTATGTAATCATGGAGTTAGTTTGCATGCAGTCAGCAAGTGGAAGTCACAGACTTCATGTATTTATTTCTAAATCAAAGTGAAGTTAACCAGCTCCAGAGACTCTGACAGCACTGATGTCTCCTCTAATGTATTACAAATGATTTTTATGACATATTATGCGTCTTTCTGTGTTAGACAGACGTTTTAATTAACAGTTTCTCCAGAAAGTATGATGGTATTAGCCTTCAGGTAACAGGATAAACTTAGGAGTAAATGCCAACATGTTTATTTTTTGTCCATCAAAAGACATTATATTGATGAAGAAATATGAAGTATTTAGCTAATAGGAGGCTTTTCAAAAGTTTCCCTTTTTTGGGTTTTTTTTTGTGCACAAAATGCCACTTGCAATTTCTCCTTGCTTTCTTAGGTAGCTGTTCTAAAACTTCTCTCCATATACAGTTCCTGGTGACCACACATTGTTTTCAGATACGTGACACACAGTTGCCATTGAAATTAATGATGGTTTGCATAAATATTGAAGGAACAAAACTGACTAGATGGCCAAAATGTTCAGAATAACCACAGGTTTGGGGTGCCTCTATTTTTAGGTCTCTAACCTGAGACACTCAAAAGTCTGTTTTTCAGAAGGGGCTGAATACCTAAAACTCTGGAGAAGTCAATGGAAACTTCCGAAAATCACAGTTATATTCCCTGTAAATGGACTAGCAGTGCTATTAACCACTCAAAACCACTTAAAGCTACTTGGCAAAAAAACCCATGAAGAACCTCTCCTTTCCATTTCCAAGTCATTCATGTTGATTTGGATGTGAATTTTGGCACAGGATTTTGCTTTGATTTGAAGTTGGTTTCTGGGACCCACTCAAATGCACCAGTGCCAGTAGGGTTATCCTTTCAGAGGCTTACAGTCCTTGGCTGAAAGTCTGATCTCATTTTACAGTTTTTACATGAGTAGCTAGGTAATTCCATTGACTTTGATCATATTACTCCTGCTTTACACTGACACAACAGAGCAAAATCAGGTCTGTGATGCTCTCAATCATTCTGAGATCATTTGTTTCCAAAATCTTTAATAAACTGAGGGGAGGTAGGAAAAGAGGGTGGAATCCAAAAGGAAGGGGAGTTCATCCACATTCCATGATGTCTGGGAATTCGTCCTGCAACAGAATGTAGGATGTCTGTAATTGTAATTTGAGACCAGTCAATCTGCATCTGGTGCCTGCAGCCCACAAATTTCAAGCTTTCCTGACATAGTCCCATCTCCTTTGAAAAGCAATTCACACAGTGGGAAGAGTCTGTCTGGGAAGTGGGGCTCTCCTGGGATGAGAAATATACATGATGGATTTGGATACTCTGTGGCTCATGCAAAGGAAGACATTGGTTACCTACCTCCTTGTTAAACCAGTCTTCATCCTTCCTAACTCTGAGACACACAACTGCTGCTCTAGCATCTATCCATACCTGAGCACTGGGGGCTGCTCTAAATTTCAGGAAGTCTAAGGATTTTACTGAATGCATGCCTCTTTTTGTTTCTGAATGGTTTTGCCAAACTCTGAGGCTTTTGTTGGTAGTGATGATCAGGGGAATCAAAAGGGTTATTTCTAAGGGATAAGACAAATAAAAGGAGGAACTAATTCCAAAACTATGCCCATAATTCAGACCAAACCAAAAATCCAATCCATTCTTTATGGTAAAATATGTGGCCTTTTTTATCAAATGAAATATAAATCTGCCATGCCTGATTTTGGTAAAAAGTAATTATGGTAAAGCTAGTTTCATATTTCTGATCCTGCCAAAACCAAGCTGAATTGGATGTCTTGAAAGAACGCCTCTACTTGAGATTTCCAGCCCATTATTTTCTCTGTGTGTGCATGTGGTGTGCTCACGTGCAGAAAGCTGCCATTACAGGGAAAATGTGGCAGAGGGGAAATACCTGGGTATAGGTGGCCATTGTGTTGTTTTAGTTGGTAGTAGGGCTAGAGGAATCCTGTGGGATTAGAAAGATTAGGAATCATCAAGATTAGTGAAAGAAATAGCAAATACATTTATTGAAGAGAGAAAGCAAAGAAAGAAACTGCCATCATGCTGCTTATGCATCTGTTTAAAGGGGGAAAATAATAGTTTTTGCCCTTCATTCATGTTGCTAAAAAGTGTAAGTCCTGTGTTTTTATTTTGAGATTTATTTATTTTTTTTGCTGCCACTATAGCCAGCCAGTGTTTGCAGGGGTGTTTTTTCTACTGGAACCAAAAAGCAAACCTGCATTTGATTTCAGATCCACCATCTTGCCATCTAGAGGACTTTTCTTATTCTTGTTCCTGCTCACTACTGCATTTTGAAAATCCTTCCTTCAACTCATGACAGGTAAATGAAAACAATGTTCCCAGGCCAGCACCCATGTCAGCATGCTTACACAGTCTTTGTTCCACCTCTCAAAGGGGAAGTCCACTCATGCAGGCACATGCGCTTGCAGCAGCTCAAATAGAAGCAGTGCAAATTTGAGCTGGGACTTTTTGCCTCCGTGCACATGCCTGGACATGCACTTTGGTATGGTGCAAGTTTTGCCACTTGGGGCAAAATAACCCTGCCTGGCTCCTGTCCCATCAGTATAAAAAGCTGCCCTGTCAAGTAGCTCATGGCTACCTGCCCTTCTGCACCTCCAGAACCTCCTCCTGAGGTTCTGGTTGAATTTCCCCACCCACCTTTTTGTTTTTGGTTACCCCATCCATGGCCCCATCAAGTCCCAGTACCTCCTGGTCAACCTCCTCCTGGCCCTGGCCAAGTGGGCCCTGTAGTTGGCCAGAAAGGAGGTTCTGGCTGAGAAGGTGCCCAGAGACTGTGGGACCACTTCCCTCTTTCTTGTCCGTGCATGCTTCTTGGCAGAGCACCAGTGGGCAGCATCCACCGATTCCTTGGATGCCTTTAAGGACCGGTGGATGCAGCCTGGGGGCCTCTGCTCGGTGTCCCCCTCAGTCACACTCATTTTCATGTTTTGACCCTTTGATCCTCACATCACTTCTGTCCTGTTGTTGTCCCAAGAGTTTTGTTGTATCATTCATCCATTATCCCCATACAGTAAGGGCTATTAGTTAGCAGGGTGGGCCTTAGGGCTCACAGAATTTGGATGACATAAATAGACAGGAGCTTCTGGGGGAGGAGCCTCTGGGAGGAAGTTGGCCATGCCCTTTCCTGTCCCAGGCTGTTGCTAACTTGGCCTCAGGAGCTTCTGGGGAGATGGCCAGGTACCTTCCTGCCTCTGACTACTGTTAGCAGCTAGCTTGTTCTCAAAGCTTTAAGGGGTAAGCTGGCCATGCTCCTTCCAACCTTGGGCTGCTGCTGCCATTGCTGCCCATGACCTGTGGGGGTGGTCCTCTGCTACATGCTGCTGCCCCCCTTCAGGGAGAGGCCCACTGTACTGCACCATGCCTCAGCTTCTGCACCCCTATTCCGGCCTGCTGCCCAACCCACCGCCAAGCTATGGTCAGGGGTCAGCCTGCAAATGGAGCCTGCGTTGCCTGCAGGCCCCTCCTCCACCATCGCTGCCAGAGCCTAAAGCTGCCTTGGTAGGCTGCCCCGCAACTTCACCTCCACTTTCACCTGAAGCACATCCTGAGTGGATGAACTGGATGGCTACTACTACTGCTGCTGCTACTGCTGCTGCTACCACTCAAGAGAGAGGGAGATTCCCTGCTGCACCACCTTGCACTACCCTCCACTGCACCTGCACTAGATTACCCCTTAATTGACTGATTGCTCCTGCATTCCCCTACAGCCTCACTGCATCTGATCCTGCTTTTTTTTCCTGCCTATTGCTCTGCTGCTGAGTGCCTGGCTGGAGGCCCAAGGGGTTCCTAGACTGATTTTCAACAAACAAAGTCCCTCCACTACTCCAGCCATCTTCTACATCTGCCTCTTTTACATCTTCCCTTATGTGTTTTTGCCCTTGTGTGGTAAGTCCTGTGATCCACACACCCTTTCCTGATGTTTGTTGTGTGGCTGAGTAAACCACCTCCCCCACATTCCCCAAGCATAGCCCTCCTGTTTTTTTTTCCTGTGGGGCTGTACCTCAGTGATCTTCAGCCCTCCCGCCCCATTTCCCCTACAACTCCAGTGTGCCCCTACTAGATTCACCAGCCCCACTGCATATTTTGGTTTTCTTTATTGTTTTCCCCTCCCTCATATGAAGCAATGGCAGGGCAGGAACCTTCTGGTGGGGCGGATGCCCCCACAGAGCTTTCTTCAGACCCCCCTATGGGGGCATATCCCAGCCAAGGCCCCCAAGGGGATGCATGCCCCTGCGGCCCCAACCCTGAAGGCAGAGTCCAACCAACCTCCTCCAAAGTAAAGAAGCCTGCAACCTCCACTGCAGTCGTAGGCAGGACTCCACCAGGTAGCCAAAAGAGCCAGGGGGTCTCCCCTGGCCAGATCCCACCCCCCGGAGGGGTTTCCAAGCCCCCTCCCCACCATCAGGGACCAAGGGCAAGGGCAGTGGGAAGGGGTTCTCTTCAGCCTCCTCCACAGCTGCGGCTGGGAAGGGCAAGGGCCCTGCTCCCAAGCCTAGACCACCAGGTCCTGAGGGGATCAGGTACACAACACCAGCCAGCACACCCACTCAGCCTGTCTCTCGCCCTAGTCCCAGCCCCACCAATGCAGCTCCCCAGTGGGGGAACTGAAGCTATGCACAAGTGGCTGTGGGATGACCCAAAGCTACAGAGCCTGGACACTCCACCACCAGCCCTTCCAACTCCAGTGGCGAGGCCCCCTTTCCATCACTCACCCACAGACATGGGGTGAAGTGCCAACTGCCCAAGTGGAAGAATCTGCACTTTGAAACCTGGGTGCAGGCCCTGCCTTGGGTAGTGGGGGCCCCCAAGATCATGGCGCCTTCCCAGTTTCATAGCAAGGGGATCTTTTTTCTTGCCTTGGAGGCCACCGCACAAAAGGCAGTGGAGAGGGGACTCATGGTGGAGGGCAAATACATCCCCCACAAGCCCCTAGAAGAACTGGGGACCAGGGTGGTCTTCATCTCCATTCCTCCCTATATCCCTAATTGGGTCCTGCTCCCCCAGCTCCAAACCCTGAGGAGAGTTCTCTCCCCAATGGTGGCCCTCTCGCTGGGGTGCCGAGATCCTGGCCTCTGCCATGTGTGCTCTTTTCATTGCCAGGTTATGATTCAGCTGACAGCAGAAACATGGCTGGAGGCAGAGGGGTGCCTCTTGATTCCTTTTCAGGGGGCCCAGGTATACTGGGGGACCTGCGATGCTTCCAGTGCCACGCCCTGGGGCACCTGCATCACAATTGCCCCATGGGCCAGGAGGAGGGGGCATCTGCAGGTCCCACTGGCAAGAGGGGTGCCCTTGCCACCAGTACCCTCCCCCAGCCACATCATCCAGCCCCTTCTGTGAGCTATGGGGACCCCGCTCCCAACCCAAGTTAGGTGGGGTCCCAGGGAGGGCAGCAGCAGCCAAGAGGAGAAAGGGAGTGGGGTCCCCCTGCCCCTAGTCATGCCCCCATTGTAGCTGCCCCAAGCCCAACCCTTACCATCTCCTACTGGGGCCTGTCTACCTGCGGACCACCCCATGGCTGAGTGGGAGCAGGTACCCTCTGGGTGCAAAGCCAAGAGGAAGGCACAGACACAGTTGGAGGCCCCTGATGTGGAGGACTCCTTCCTGCTTCCCAAGACCACCACACGGGGTGAAGGAGCAGCCCAGCTCTCATGGGCCTCCCTGGCTGTACCTGACACCCCACCCCCCAGAAAGCTCAAACAGGTGATCCCCATGGAGGAGGTGTTGGGGCTGCTGGACAGTCCCAAACAGGAGCCCATGAAGGCATCCCATCAGTCTGCTGGCCAGGGCCTACCTCCTGAGGCCATGGTTGCCACGGCTGAGGCTGACGCAAAGAAAGATCTGGCAGCGGAGCCCCCCCCCGATGATCTGGGGGAGACAGGGGCCCTGGGGCTCACCATAGTGAGTCCTGAGGAGGGAGGTCCCCTTTCCCAGGACCCTGAGGCAAACACTGAAGCCACCCTAGTGCCTGATGGGTCTCTTCCCTCCCCATCCTAGAACAACCTCTCTTCCAGCCTGCCCTTTGGTTCTGCACCAGAGGGGTCGGGTGGGGTCCCCTAATCAAAGAGCCAATCTTGTCAGGGACCTGGCACAGACCCCTTGGGGCTCCATCTCTACCCTACCATCTTGTGAAGGAGCCCCACCCCCACCCTTATCCCCACCCCATCCCAAGAGCTCTCCCAATCCCAACTGGAGTCTGGGGTCTTAGTGGACTGAGGGGTTCAGATGGTGCCCGGGACCAGGAGGAGGATGCCCAAGAACTGGCAGACTCCATGAAGCCTGCAGACCTCTTGGTCCCGGCAGTCCCCAGGGTGAGCTACTTGCATTTCTTGACTGTGACTTCACACAGTGTTCCACCAGCAAGGTACAGCTTCCCTTGGACCACTGGGGAAAATTTGACAGCCTTCTCACCACCGTGAGGGCACTGGCGGGCAAAGGCAAGGGACCCAAAAGGGGCCCTTTGACCCACATGACACTCCTATCCTGTTTTTACTTTTGTCGTCCCAAGAAATTAGTTGTATCTTTCACCCTTTGGCCTCACGAAGGGCTATTAGTTAGCTGGTGGGCCTTAAGGCCCACGTTAATATGGAAGATACAAATAGACAGGAGCTTCTGGGGCCTGGCCAATTGGTACCTGAGGTCACTATCCCTTTTGGTGGACTACTGCAGCAGCCCTGAAAGTTCCCTGCACCATCTACTGACTGCAGCAGTCTGGCAGTGGGGGCTGTTTACTGGCTGTGACCTGCTACATACCTGCCAGGCCCGAATGGGGACTGCACAGCCAATAGAAGCATCTGCCCCTCTGGGCCAGCTGCCAGCGGCCGTGATTGCAGAGCTGGCCTTTGTGTGGTACTACTGCCGTGCGTGCCCCTGCCCAGGCATCTGAACAGCTATCACCTGGAAGATGTTTCCAGTGTGGTAGCCTGCCTTGAACTGTCAAAGTATGTACTCCTGGCCCCAATTGACCAGGAGGTCCGCCACCTTGAGCTGAGTTTGAGGCAACAGCTCTGAGCAGGCTCCTCTGCCTGGGTCCTGTCATTTACCTCCCTAGCAGGAATTCTGGTGTTCCCTATTTGAAAAATGAAAAATCCCTGATAAAAAAATCCCAAAGTCACTTTGTAAAATACCCCAAAATCCATTTTCCTCCACAATTAAAATGAAAGACCACTATATATAGAGAGAGAGCGACAGAGACACACAGTGATCAGTTGGGCAAGGTTTTATTGATATATTTACAGTGTTAAAGCAATTTGGAAGCCTACCAGTGTCTATCATATAATAAAATGAATTCTAAATACCTTATTTTTTGCTGTTTGGCTTTGGTTTTCTTACCACAGAGCAGTTCATGAATGCCGTGTACCCCTGGAAGCTGGTGGGGCACAGCAACCACTTGCAGGTGGTGGTGTCGTGGCAGGGGCATGGCGGCAGTGAATGGGGAGCTCCCACAGGCACCTGTGGGGGTGAAGGCAGCGGGGCAGGCCAAACGGGGAGCTCCTGCAGGTGGCTGCAGCAGTGGTGGTGGTGGTGGGGGGTCTGAGTGCCAACTGGCAGTTGGCAACCACATGCAGATGCTTCTGGAATTGTCACCAATGATCAGCAATTTCATAGATTTCATAGATTTCATAGACATTAGGGCTGGAAGGGACCTCGGGAGATCATCGAGTCCAGCCCCCTGCCCAAAGGGCAGGAAGTCAGCTGGGGTCATAGGATCCCAGCAAGATAAGCATCCAATTTACTCTTGAAGGTGGTCAATGTAGGTGCTCGAACCACCTCCGATGGCAGACTGTTCCAGACCTTGGGGGCTCGGACAGTAAAGAAATTCTTCCTTATGTCCAGCCTGAAATGGTCTTGCAGGAGTTTGTGACCGTTCGACCTCGTCATCCCTTGGGGCGCTCTGGTGAACAGACGTTCCCCCAGATCCTGGTGGTCACCCCTGATAAACTTATAGGTGGCCATCAGATCACCCCTGAGCCTGCGCTTTTCCAGGCTAAAGAGTCTCGTGGCTCTCAGCCTGTCATCGTAAGATCTGTTTTCCTGACCTCTGATCATGCGTGTGGCTCTCCTCTGGACTCTCTCAAGCTTCTCCACATCCTTTTTGAATTGTGGAGCCCAAAACTGGACGCAGTACTCCAGCTGCGGCCTCACCAAGGCCGAGTACAAGGGGAGAATGACGTCCCAGAATTTGCTCGAGAAGCATCTATGGATGCACGCCAGCATTTTGGTCGCTTTACTAGCCGCAGCATCGCATTGGAGGCTCATGTTCATCTTGTGGTCAATGATGACCCCCAAGTCTTTTTCTTCTGTAGTGCTAACCAACGTAGCACTGCCGAGCCTATAAGGGTGCTGCAGGTTTTTCCTCCCAAGGTGGAGAACCTTGCATTTTTCGGTGTTAAACACCATCAGGTTCTCGTCCGCCCATTTGCTGAGCTTGTCCAGGTCAGCCTGGATCACCCGCCTATCTTCTGGCGTGGATGCTTTGCCCCAAAGTTTGGTGTCATCGGTGAACTTGGCCAGTCCACTCCTGACTCCAATGTCCACATCATTAATGAAGATGTTGAACAAGATGGGTCCCAGGACAGAGCCTTGAGGGACCCCACTGGTCACAGGGCACCACGATGAGTGACTGCCATCGATTACAACCCTCTGGGTCCGACCACAGAGCCAGCTTCCCAGCCAGCGGATCGTGGTGGAGCCAAGGCCACAACTGGACAGTTTGGCCAAGAGGTGATCGTGGGATACCAGATCAAAGGCTTTTTTGAAGTCAAGATATATGACATCAATCACTTCTCCCTTGTCCAGGTGATAGGTCACCTGGTCATAGAAGGAAATGAGATTGGTCAAACAAGAGCTACCCGCAACAAACCCGTGCTGGCTATCCCTTAGGATGTTAGCCTGGGCCAGTCCATCAAGGATGGCCTCCTTAATAAACTTTTCTAAGATCTTCCCCAGTGTAGAAGTCAGGCTAATGAGCCTGTAGTTAGCCAGATCCACTCTCCTCCCTTTTTTTGAAGATCGGCACCACATTGGCCTTCTTCCAGTCTTCGGGCACTACACCAGAGTGCCAGGAGTTTTCAAAGATCCGTGCCAGGGGCTGGACTATGACGCTCGCCAGCTCCTTGAGTACCCTGGGGTGCATATTTTCAGGGCCGGCTGACTTGAAGGTATCCAGCTTCTCAAGGTGTTCCTTCACGAGGTCAGCATTTATGGAGGGTAGGGGATCCCCATCACCCGGATCTCCCTGTCCCATAGCAGGCATGGGCGCCCCATGAGACTGATGAAAGACTGATGCAAAGTACCTATTTAATAGGTTGGCTTTTTCCTGGGCGTCAGTTGTCAGTTGCCCCAATGATCTGGGACTGCCTGCAGATACTGCCAGTGGTGTTGGTGGCAAGGGCGGGGGTATCGAGCAGTGACCACCAACAGGCGCCTCTGCTTTGGGCTACCATCCCCCTTGTTTTTTGCAGAGGGTGCACTGCCAAACTCAGGGGATGCACATGCACCCGTATGCACACCATACACATCGCCAGTGAAGCAGTTAGAACTCCCCTTGACTCCTTCACGACCCAGGATGTGGGGACAGCTGCCCCTGCAGCCATAGCTCCTGCCAGCAGGTTTCATCCTGTCTGGCAGCTGGGCATAGAGGGTGTGCTGGGAGGGGAAGTTAGGTTTGCAGAAGAGGGTGGGAAGAGGTATAGGGGGATGTGGATGGCTGTGGAGGGATGTTGGGGCCGATGGGGTGTTTAGCTAGGTATGGGTAGATCATGGGGGGACTGTAGGGCGGCAGCTCAGGAGGGGTGTGTCCCCTGCCCCTGAAGGGCACAGCCCCCCACAGCTCACAGACTGCTCCCCCACAGGGCCAGAGCCCCACAACAGGGGCTACAGCCCCCCCAACAGGGGCCATATAGCCCCTATATGAGCTACCACCCCCCCTGCAGGGCCCACATATCCTACCCCTGCTTGCTCCCTCAGTCCTCTGGATTCCTGCCCCACCCACCCCCATCCCCCTGCCAGCTCCTGCAGCTGTCCCCCCGCCACGGTTGGCTTCCAAGCCTGGCCCCACCATCCGCTTGCACTCCCAGCTCTGCGATGACTGCCCCACCCAGCCCCAGCCTCCGGCACTTAAAAAAAAACCAAAACGCACTCAATAGGAGTAGCAGCTCCTGTTGGGGCTCTGGGGCCACATGTCAGAGTTTCCCACCCAGGCCCCACTCCCTTATCACCCCCACCCCACTATATGGCCCTGCTGCTGATTGCCACCCTGCCTGGCCCCAGCAGTCCAGGACTTAAAAAAATACAAAAACAAAAAACAAACCCCACATTCACTGGCAGTAGCACCTGCCGTAGGGATCACTGGGACCTCGTGGCAGAGTCCACCTGCACAGTATGAAGCACTGGGGGAGAGTGGGAATTGAGCAGCAGGGACCAGCCCCGGCTGCCTGGCACCTGCACTGCCACTGCCCCATTGTGCAGGTATGGCCTGGTTGGCAGGGTGCCACGTGGTTCTGCACACTGTCGGGCAGCTGAGGTCACTGCAGCTATCATCCAGGACCCGGCACCACTAGGGTCCTCCCCACTTTTTTTGCTTAGGGTATTTTTTGGCTCCTGGATATCCAGGGATCTCATTTTGCCCACACAGGGAACGTTTTTTTGTTCCCGCACGTGCCTCTTGCAGCATCTCAAAGGACTTTGAGATGCTGCAAGAGGCACGTGTGTGCTCATCTGGACACAAGTAACCAAAGCCATTACAGTAAATATGAATTAAGCCAAAATTACAGAGGAATCTCCTATGCTAGCAGATCAGGATGAAAGTGAATGAAGTGACCTTTGTAAAGTTGCAGATAGATGCTAGCTTTTAATCAGTAACTGTGGCATCTCAACCCCGCTCTGGAGTAAACATTAGACCCTTGTTTGAGACATATCCATCTCCTGAGATTGTCATACTGAGGCTGCAAAGGATTTTCCATAAGTATTCCTTTGAAATGTAATCTTTTGTCCTGTTGAATAACTTATATTTATGTTGAATAACCTAGAAATAGTCCCACTGAAGTCAATGAGTCAAGTACTATATACCAGAAACAAGAGCATCAGAATCTAGCATAGTGGGAATACATGTAGACTGAGGAGTTATTGAGGTGAGTGAAAGCATCATACACTGATACTATACAAAATATCATATATTCACTTTGTTTTTCTTGTCCATTAAATATTTCTCAGTCTCTCCTGTTAAGCATCCACATGATTTGACACTATCCTGAATAGAACTTACTCTGCTGGGATCCAAGTAACTGGGCACATCTACACATGCCTGTGAGGGGTGCGGTTTGTCGACCGACCGTTTCACAGGGGACACCCGGTGGGAGGGGAATGTGTCATCCTCACTGCACCCATGCCAGTCTCGTCTGCCATGACTTTGATGGTAACTTGGGGTTCACAATATTGTGGCGCGTGCAGTTCGGAAACAGCACTCCGTCTCCGCTGAGTCCAGGGGTCCTGAGGGCTCCTCCTCCCCTACACCCTCGTCCGGTCCTCTGGGTAGCAGCCGCCCCTCGGCAGGCCACTCGTCAGGACGCTGGTCCCAAAAAGAATGCTCAAAAGGAAAACAAAGTACAGAGTCCAACACAAAGTTCCTCACAGGGATTCACGGGAGCTGGGGTTTGTTTGGCCCCTCGGCTATCCTCCCCGATATCCCTACCTGCAGCAGGGCTGACCCCCTTCCGGACTTCAGGCTGGGATCTTCCGCCCTCTCCCAGGGCCTCCTTCCACCCCTTTGTCCTCCCAAATTTCACAGGCGCAGTGACTTCCCCGCCTGTGGTTGCCCTTGTATTATAGTACTTACGATACCTGGCTCCTGCCGGGTGCTGTCGCTTCCCATGGCGCTAAGCCGCTTGAGTCTTCGCTGTCAGTTGGCCGGGCCTCCTCGCTGCACCAGGGCTTACTCCTGCCCTAGTAGGTCCTGCCGCATCTCCAGGCAGCTCGCACCCGCTCCAGGGTGCTTCTCCCGATGCTGGCTCTTCCCCAGCTCTCCTCCGGATCCGCCACTCCCAACTCCGGACCCGCCACTCCTGCCTCCGAATCCGCCGGGGCCCTCTCCGGACCCGCTGGGCTCTCTTTATCTGTCCGGGTAGGCCTCAAGCCAGGTGCTTCCGGGTTCCTGGAAGGGGGAAACTTAGGTGCTTGGTTTTCCGCCGGGACCCGGAAGTCGGGCCGGTCCCTGCCACCAGCGGCATCACCCTCGCCCCGCACCTTCTTCACCCCCTTACATATGCTAGGCGCTTCTTCACTCTGACCGTCACCTCCCCTGGCCTGCCCTTTCTGCAATGGGGGGCCTCCTTCTGTGGCTCTGGCTGCGGTCCCGTTCCCCCGTGCCTTGACAAGAAGTCTGCCACTGTGTTAGTACGCCCTGGTTTGTATCCAATCTGAAATTGGAACAGCTGAAGTGCCAGGGCCCACCTCATTATTCATGCATTTTCTGTTTTAGTGGAGTTAAGCCAGCATAGGGGAGCATGGTCCATTATTAACCAGAACTCTCGGCCTAACAGATAGTATTTAAAGTAGTCAATACCCCACTTTATAGCCAAACACTCCCTTTCAATGGTAGAATACCTTTGCTTGTGGTCGTTTAACTTACGACTAGCAAATGCCACTGGGCGTTCCGCTCCGTCCACCTCCTGGGTGAGGACTGCCCCCAGGGCATAGGCCAAAGCATCCGTCTGCAGAGTAAACGAGACATTGAAATTAGGCGTATGAAGAATGGCTTCCTGACATAGTGCTTTCTTAAGCTCTTCGAAAGCTCTATGTCTCTCCGGCGTCCATTTTACCTTGTGGGGCTCTTGGCCCCTGGTTGTCTCGACTAAGGGATTGGCAACCTCGGCAAACTGAGGAATAAATCAGCGATAATAACTGGCCAAACCGAGAAACGCCCGCATATGCTTCTTTGTCAGCGGCGCTTCATAGTTTCGGATGGCCTCCACTTTGTCTCTCAGTGGCTTCACCTGCCCATTGCCAACCAAGAAACCCAAGTACTTCGTCTCGCTTTTGCCCAGGGCACACTTCTTTGGGTTGGCCATCAGACCTTTTCGCCTCAGCTCTTGCAGAATCTCCCTTAAGGCCTTTACATGTTGCTCCCACGTCTGGGTGTATACAACGATGTCGTCTATATAGGCTGCCGCGTATTCCTGGTGGGGTGCGAGTACCCAGTCTATGAGTCTTTGAAACGTCGCTGCAGCGCCATTCAACCCGAAGGGCATCCTTTTAAACTCAAACAAACTCCACGACATGCCAAAAGCTGTTGTCACGGAGTCACGTAAGTGCCCCGTGACTGTGAGTATGATTGGCAGAGCTGCCAATCATCCAGGCAGCTCAGGTGCCGGTTACCAGGGCAACCAGGCAGGTCATGTGGCCAGAAGGGGGCAGGGCCAGGCCTTTATAAACAGCTTAGGCCGGAGCCTGCCTCACAGTTCCCTTCTGGCTGCCGCAGGAGCGGGAGCTCTGTGGCTGAGCTGAGTGGCCTGAGTTAGCGGTCACAACCTTACCACACTAACCGGCTGCGGTGATGCGGGGAACAAGATCGCCCTGAAGGGAGGTAGGACTGAGGGTCCTGGCGGGGCTTGGAGTTATGGTTAGGCGTACGGAGCCTCTGTGTTTATGTTACAGCCAGATGGCTTGAGCTTATGTTACAGTTTGCACCGGAGGACCGGGTGAGGCTGTAGGGGAGTGAGGAGGCCTCACGGGGGCTCCCCAGCAGCTTGGGGGTTCCCGGTGCCCAGTAGGGGCACAGTGCCAGCGGGGCACTATTGTCGGTGCCGGAGAGGCACCGTATTGTGCCAGGGAGGCGCGGTGTGTGGGGTGGCAGACCCCAGCCCATAAGGGCGGTGTTTTGCCCAGTGGGGCAACCGGACCCTGAGAAGGGTCAAGGAGACAGGCACGGCGGCGAGCGCCGTGCCCCGAGCGCGAGGCGCGCGGCATCAGCCCTAGAGAGGCAAGGCCCCAGAGCGGGGCAGAGATAGAGCGCGAGGCGCTAGGCGTCGGCCCTAGAGAGGGCAAGGCCCCAGAGCGGGGCAGAACGCGGCAGTAGTGAGCCGGCCCAAGGGCGCCGGTAGAGAGGGCGGCGAGAGCGAGCCGGCCCAAGGGTGCCGGTAGAGAGGGCGGCAGTAATGCTCTAGACCCAAGGGGCAGCCAGCGATTAGCTGGACACCGGCAAGAACCCGGCCCAGGGGGCGCCGGTATTAGGCGGCACTAGCGAGCCGGACCCAGGGGGCGCCAGCGATTAGCTGAACGCCAGCGAGACAGGCCCAGGGCGCAGGGAGCGGGCTGGAGATAGGAGCCCGGCCCAAGGGGGCGCCAGGTGGGCGAGGAGCCCCGGGGCCTGAGAGAGAACGAGGGCACCCAAGGGGCGAGGGACTATACAAATGTCCCCCAGAACAGCTGCGAGGCTTGGGGCGTGCTAAAGGGGAGGTTTGGAGGCATGCATAGCCCTTAAGGCGGGGCGCATATAGATACCCCATTCTGGAGTAGGGACAGGAACATCAGTACCGTCCACTAGGGAAACAGGCAGCCTCCCATACTACTTATTGATCATCAAAGTCGTGGCGGGCAAGATTCTGAGGGTGCTACGTTCACCCTAACATGACGGTAGGGGGCGTTAGGGAGTTCACGGCCATCCCTAGGCCCCGCTCCCTCACAGCTGTCTTTGGCTGATCTTCTGGCCGTAAGGGGATCTGCCAGTACCTCTCTGACAAATCTAAAGTGGAGATAAAGTTAGCTTGTCCTATCCACTCCACTAGTTCGTTCACCCGGGGCATGGGAAAGGCATCAAACTGTGTTATTGCGTTTAGCTTTCTAAAATCCACACACAGCTGCAAGCTGCCATCTGGCTTTGTTACTGCCACTAGCGGACTCCGCCAGGGGCTACGTGAGGGGGTAATGATCCCCTGCGCCAACATTCTTTCCAGTTCCTCCTTAATGGGTTGGCACTGGTAAAAGTGAATCCTCCGCCACCTCTCTCTTGCGACCTGGCCCCTTTTCCTCACGATAGCATGTTCAACTCCCTTCGCCTTCCCCGGGCTCTCTGTGAAGACATCTCTAAATTCATGGACCAATTCTTGCAGTTGTTGTTCCTGCCCATCCCTCAGTTGCCGATCCCCGGCACCGAAAACATCCCTCGGGTGGCCTGGCGACGGGTCCCGCCCTTGAGCTTCTTGTTCTTTGGCCTCCCAATCTGTCTCGAGCAGGAGCCCCTGGGGTTCCTGCCACTCCTTCAGTAGGTTGACTTGGAAAACCTGGGTCTTCTGACGTCTACCCTCCCTTCGGACTTCATAGTCCACTGGGCCCACTCGCCTCACCACCGTCACCGGTCCTTGCCACTGTGATTCAAACTTGCTATTGGCACAGGCAACATCACCAGCACTTTCTGACCTGGCTGTAATTCCCGCTCCTTCATCCCTCAGTCATACCGGTCCTTTTGTTGCCTCTGGGCCTCGGCCAGGTTATCGTGAGCCGTCTTCCGGGCCAGGCAGAGCCACTCCTGTAGGTCCTGTACGTATTCGGCCGCCTTATGGCCTACGCGACCATCATCCTCCCAGCCTTCCTGTACGATATCTAACAAGCTTCTGGGATGGTGCCCAAAGACCAGCTCGAATGGGGAGTAACCCGTAGAGGCCTGTGGGGCGTCTCGGACCGCAAATAAAAGTGGCGGCACTAACGAGTCCCATCTCTGGGGGTCATCCTGGGTGCAACGATGTAGCATCCCCTTTAGGGTAGCATTGAAACGCTCTACCAACCCGTTGGCCTGAGGGTGGTATACTGTCGTTTTGAGGTGGTGTATCCGCAACACTTTGCAAAGTGCCGCTACCACCACCAACATAAAGTTCCACCCCGATCAGTTATTATTTCCCTAGGGATTCCAAACTTGGTTACCCATTTCATAAGTTCTTCCGCGACCTTAACCCCCATCACCGCCCTCAAGGGTACGGCCTCTGGGAAGCGGGTGGCATAATCAATAAGCACCAGAATAAACTGGTGTCCCACCATGCTACGGGGTAATGGGCCCACTACATCTAAGGTGACCCTTGCAAATGGGTCCCGCACCACTGGCACCGACTGGAGGGGAGCCCAGGGGGGCTTGTTAGCGCTCACTTTTTGACATTTCTCACACGCTTTGCAGAAGTTTTCTACATCTTCATATAGATGGGGCCAGAAGCACCAACGCGTCAATCGAGCTTCCGTCTTACATTTTCCCAGGTGTCCCCCCATAGGATTCCCGTGTGCTAATCGCAATAGCTGGGCTCTATAGGAGCGGGGGATCAGGAGCTGCTCTACCTTCTCCTCCGCCCACTGACCCGGCTTAATGTAGTACAATAAACCCCGTCTCATTTCTACGTGGGGTCCCTTTGCTCGACTCACGCTGGGGCTTACCTGCAGCTGGGGCTGGGAGATCACCTCCTCTCTGAAGGGTTGCAGCTCTACATCCTCCTCTTGGGCCTCCCTGAACTGGTTGCTGCTGGCAAGATCTTCCAGCTTTTCATCACTTTCTCTCTTGACTTCCCCTCCGGCTAAACCCCCCAGGGGCTTATCCTGGGGCCGGAGTGTCACCAGGACCTCGAAGATCTCCAGCCAGTCCCTTCCCAATATCATTGGGTACAGTATCTCCTCGCTCAGGCCCACCGGCAGTCGCTGGGAGGTGCTTTGTACGCGTATGTCTAGGACCCTTCTTTCAAAATACGACCTCTGCTTGTGGAGACAAATGAGGTGAATTCCAGCGCATCGGGGGGCTTGCCTCCACTCAATCATAGACAGTCGGACCAGGGTCTGGGCACACCTGGTATCCACCATGGCCGTCAAGGGGCGTTGTCCCACCCAAGCTCGAACCTTGGGTAAAGGTTGGGGGGAAGTCCCCACCCCTGCGCAGACCCCACACTCCATGGGTTCCTCTCTCGTGAGCTCCCGCGCTCTCCCGGATCCATCAGGGTACTGTCTCCCTTTGGCGGGTTGATAGTCCGGGTTTACCGGACAAACCCTGGCCATCATGTCCTCTCCCTCCAAAGCGAAAACAAAAGAAATCCCTTCTTTCCAGTGTCCTTTCGTTTTTACCTCCCCTCCCCTTTTTGGGAGGGCCCTCTCGTCCCGACATACCACTGTCTAGGCACAGTCCCTTTTCATAGATTTCATAGACATTAGGGCTGGAAGGGACCTCGGGAGATCATCGAGTCCAGCCCCCTGCCCAAAGGGCAGGAAGTCAGCTGGGGTCATAAGATCCCAGCAAGATAAGCATCCAATTTACTCTTGAAGGTGTTCAATGTAGGTGCTTGAACCACCTCTGAGGTGCTCCTCCTCCCCTACACCCTCGTCCGGTCCTCTGGGTAGCGGCCACCCCTCGGCAGGCCACTCGTCAGGATGCTGGTCCCAAAAAGAATGCTCAAAAGGAAAACAAAGTACAGAGTCCAACACAAAGTTCCTCACAGGGATTCACGGGAGCCAGGGTTTGTTTGGCCCCTCGGCTATCCTCCCTGATATCCCTACCTGCAGCAGGGCTGACCCCCTTCCGGACTTCGGGCTGGGATCTTCCACCCTCTCCCAGGGCCTCCTTCCGCCCCTTAGTCCTCCCAAATTTCACAGGCGCAGTGACTTCCCCACCTGTGGTTGCCCTTGTATTATAGTATTTACGGTACCTGGCTCCTGCCGGGTGCCGTTGCTTCCCACGGCGCTAAGCCGCTCGAGTCTTCGCCATCAGTTGGCCGGGCCTCCTCGCCATGCCAGGGCTTACCCCTGCCCCAGTAGGTCCTGCCGTGTCTCCAGGCAGCTCGCACCCGCTCCAGGGTGCTTCTCCCGACGCCGGCTCTTCCCCAGCTCTCCTCTGGATCCGCCACTCCCAACTCCAGACCCACCGCTCCTGCCTCCGAATCCGCCGGGGCCCTCTCCGGACCCGCTGGGCTCTCTTTATCTGTCTGGGTAGGCCTTGAGCCGGGTGCTTCCGGGTTCCTGGAAGGGGGAAACTTAGGTGCTTGGTTTTCCGCCGGGACCCGGAAGTCGGGCCGGTCCCCATCGCCGCCAGCGTCGCCCTCACCGTGCACCTTCTTCATCCCCTTACAATGCCCTTATGCTGCTGTTGTGTTACTGTGTCAGCATTTAGTACTTCCTTTTGGATATTTCAATATGTAGAGTATCCAGGAATGTTCAGGAGCAGGTTGATTGATTTTAAATCTTCTGTGGAAACACGAAGAACATTAGACCAAAAAGAAGTACAATGACCAAAAAGAAGTACTAAATGATGGCACAGTAACAGCTTGTACTGCACCATGTGTGGTGGCCAGAACCAGAGGGGTTACTATCATGAGCAATAAATATATGCTTTTGGAGACATCCAGGCAATTGTCTAGCAGTTAAGATTAGCTAATGCAAAGCTTACGAGTTTGCAACCCGCAAGTGGAATTTGTCTGTCAAAGTGTTGAATGTAACTGTTTGCACTGATCAAGGGACTGACTGGGCCCCCAAAATAAGCAAAACTACAAGATTAGCTGATCTAACAGGTTTTTTTAAGGTCAGCCATAACAAGATCTGACCACCTATTATAATTAGCACATTCAAAGGAATCCAAGGAATAAGAAACCAAGGGGTTGAGCTTGGACAGAGTAATGCTAATTTCAGACCTCAAAGTAATATGGTGTAATTTGCTTATTGGGTGAATGCGAGTTCAGGCGGTAACCTTTCATGATAATTTCTAACATCTTTTAATCCCATTGGGTAACAGCTATAGGGCAAGATTGTGAGTGGCTCTAAAGCCAACAGATTAGCATAAGATAAGGTATAAAGGAACGTGCATGTCAAGTAACCAGTTTGAAGGACAGGACAGAAGGACCATCGCTGTACGAAGCCTGGACCCCAGACTCCCAGTGTGAGCAAGGACTGGATCCTGACCAAGGGACCTTGCCAGTGACCCCTGGACAGCATTGATTGGGAACACCTTACTTCGCTGGAACAACTTGGCGCGCACCTGGCATAGAAGGACTGTCAATAAGTTGCCAACCCCATGTGGGAACTCTGTCATTCTGTCTATCTGTTGTTATTATTTACTATTAGCTCTTTATTATTGTACTATTTGTTTGTCACTTTAACCTTTCTGTTAGCTGCTGTATGCTAAGCTATAGGTAAATTTGCCTTTACTTCACTCCCGACTCACCGCCTCGATCCTGAACCCAGCAGCCTAACAGCTGATACACTCACAGTGCCTAGCCAGCCTGTAACAACCATGCTGGTGGCACACAGTTATTTGTGCATGACTATATTGTCATCATAGCAGTGCACTATAATGAGGAAGCACATTGCCATGGTGATGTAGCTATGGCATCATAGTTTGCGACCACCAATGCTACATTACTGTAGTGCATTGCTGTGGTGACATAGCGTCATGTGTAGATGCACCCACTGGGTACTATATTATGACCAGTAATGAGGGACTATGTGCAACACTGAATGAAAACTCCTGGCACTCTGGTGTAGTGCCCGAAGACTGGAAGAAGGCCAATGTGGTGCCGATCTTCAAGAAAGGGAGGAGAGTGGATCCGGCTAACTACAGGCCCATTAGCCTGACTTCTATCCTGGGGAAGATCTTAGAAAAGTTTATTAAGGAGGCCATCCTTGAGGGACTGGCCCAGGCTAACATTCTAAGGGACAGCCAGCACGGGTTTGTTGCGGGTAGCTCTTGTTTGACCAATCTCATTTCATTCTATGACCAGGTGACCTATCACCTGGACAAGGGAGAAGAGATTGATGTCATATATCTTGACTTCAAAAAAGCTTTTGATCTGGTATCCCATGATCACCTCTTGGCCAAACTGGCCAGTTGTGGCCTTGGCTCCACCACGATCTGCTGGCTGGGAAATTGGCTTTGTGGTCGGACCCAGAGGGTTGTGATTGATGGCAGTCACTCATCATGGTGCCCTGTAACCAGTGGGGTCCCTCAAGGCTCTGTCCTGGGACCCATACTGTTCAACATCTTCATTAACGATGTGGACATTGGAGTTAGGAGTGGACTGGCCAAGTTCGCCGATGACACCAAACTTTGGGGCAAAGCATCCACGCCAGAAGATAGGCGGGTGATCCAGGATGACCTGGACAAGCTCAGCAAATGGGCAGACGAGAACCTGATGGTGTTTAACACTGAAAAATGCAAGGTTCTCCACCTTGGGAGGAAAAACCTGCAGCACCCTTATAGGCTCGGCAGTGCTACGTTGGTTAGCACTACAGAAGAAAAAGACTTGGGGGTCATCATTGACCACAAGATGAACATGAGCCTCCAATGCGATGCTGTGGCTAGTAAAGCGACCAAAATGCTGGCGTGCATCCATAGATGCTTCTCGAGCAAATCCCGGGACGTCGTTCTCCCCTTGTACTCGGCCTTGGTGAGGCCGCAGCTGGAGTACTGCGTCCAGTTTTGGGCTCCACAATTCAAAAAGGATGTGGAGAAGCTTGAGAGAGTCCAGAGGAGAGCCACGCGCATGATCAGAGGTCAGGAAAACAGATCTTATGATGACAGGCTGAGAGCTACGGGACTCTTTAGCCTGGAAAAGCGCAGGCTCAGGGGTGATCTGATGGCCACCTATAAGTTTATCAGGGGTGACCACCAGGATCTGGGGGAACGTCTGTTCACCAGAGTGCCCCAAGGGATGACGAGGTCGAACGGTCACAAACTCCTGCAAGACCATTTCAGGCTAGACATAAGGAAGAATTTCTTTACTGTCCAAGCCCCCAAGGTCTGGAACAGTCTGCCATTGGAGGTGGTTCAAGCACCTACATTGAACACCTTCAAGAGTAAATTGGATGCTTATCTTGCTGGGATCCTATGACCCCAGCTGACTTCCTGCCCTTTGGGCAGGGGGCTGGACTCGATGATCTCCCCAGGTCCCTTCCAGCCCTAATGTCTATGAAATCTATGAAATCCTAGCCCCATTGATAAAAAGCAGCAAACTTCTCATTGACTTCAGCTAGACCAGGATTTCATGCACTGAAAGGATTATAAAGCCAGCCTTCCTGAGGATCTAAGATCTCCAAGGAGGCTAATGTATTTTCACTGCTGGAAAACTCTTATTTTTCTCTTCTTTCTGTTTGCATAGATGATTGAAAATCAATTAACCTGTTCTTGGACATTGCTGGATATGCTACATATTGAAGTATTCACCCACCCAGTGTGAACCTGCTTATCAGATCAAACTGGTCTTATTTAAACTGTTTAGCTATAAAGCTCATTTTTAATACTTGTATAAATGACTAGATGGATGGCTGGCAGGATGAATGAACTAACAGAACAAACACATATGCATCTGATAGGAGAGCCATTCAAGTGCATTGGCTGCAAAATACAAATGCTGCATAATGCCTGTGTTAAAACTAACTAAACTTTGCTTGAGCCATTAGTGGCCCTAGGGATCTGGGTGGATTTTGATGACATCACTTTAGACTGCAAGACACAAAATACATGATTTATAATTCCTTCTTCCATTCTCACCCTAAAAGTCAGAAAATTCCTCAATATGGCAGTTACATTGCCCCATTCCTTACCATCGCACCCATTATTGTGCCTGTTTTTTTTTAACAAGGTAAATGAAGAATGCAATGGCTGGCAACAATCCTCAATTCCACATTTCCTATCATTGACTAATTAGAGATCTAATGGTATTAGACCAATAATTTCTTCTATATGCATCTTACCCATAATGCTGACTACTTGCTGTTATTTCCTGCAGTGTCTGGGAACAAGGAAACATTTCTTAAGAGGGCTGAGTCACCTCCCTCTTGTCTAATGTTAGCTACTCAGCTTAGATGAAGCTCTGTGAAGATATTCGTGCTTCTAAAAACAGGAGCCTCCATAAAGACAGAGTATGACCCTTCAAAGAAAACAAACTAGTAACAAGAAGCAGTGCCAACTGGGAGAGAGCCAAATGGAAGGAGTGAGTGGGTTGCAGGCAAAAAAGGAGAACCAGTCAGCAATTTAAACAACTAAATAAAATCAGATAGCTTTGAAGGGAAGATAACTCCCACTGCTTCTGTCTCATCATCTGAACAAAAGGATTTCATTCCTTCATATCACTGTTATAGGAGTTTCAGCACATTAGAGTTTTTTATGGTCACCCTTCAACAAAGCAGTGGCCCACGGATAACTTCAGTAGCAGGTGGCAGCTGAAAACAGCCTCTCTGATTTGTACGTTCCTCATGGTTCTCAAGCTCTGTGTGAAGTAGGACCTGCCCATGTGCGTCATACTGTCTGAAATGACAATTCCAGCCTTTGAATAGAGTAGAGCCAGGTCATTACACTAGTGCACAAGCAGTGGGGTACGCTTCCAAGTGCTACTTGATTTCCTTCTCTCATTTGCATATTCCAAGAAATCCAGAGAATTGTTATGGAAATTCCGTCCGAATGGCCTAACCTTGGCTCCTTTACACAAATATTTATGGATAGTGGTCTGTAAGTTCTACACCTAACTGTGATCCCTGTTGGAGCCAAATAGAAATTAAAAGATATACCACCAGTCAGTGGTCATCATTTGCATGGAATATATCAAAGCCCTCCCACCCCCCAGCTTTAGAGGCTCCCAGGGCCAATGTGATAAAGGCACACAAAGGAGTGACATAGCTAGGATCTCATCCAGCTGTCTTTCATAACCAAAGCCAAAAGACCAGATACCCGTTTCCAACTGGACCATCTGAGGGAAAGCTTTCAGCATCAGTCTGAAGTAGGGACTAGTCTCACACCTTTCGAGCTGAGCCATATCAATATCTCCTAACTACTCTGACTATATACCCTCTTGTAAAGCTAAATTTTTTTGCTAGCATAAAAAGACAGGGCATTTATACACGTGTTCTGGGAGTGGGCAGGGGCACTTCAATTAGAGCAGCTCCAAGAGTCTCACTTATTAAAGAGCCCACAGCGTCACATGTATCAGCATCTCCACACTGAAAAATGGTGGCGAGAGTGCTTTAACTGAAGTTAATTGAACAAGCGTTAGTTAAACCACCCCCATTACCATTTTTCAGCATGGGGACATTGATACATGTGATGCTAGAATCTGCTGGAGCATGGTAATTACCACAAAAAACAGACTCAGTTAATCAAGTCTGCTCTGACATGTTGTAATCACTAGAAACTTTCCATTCCAATCATTTTCTGGAGATAAGTGAAATAAGTCTGAATCCTAAAGGCTTTGAGTGCATATAGCTGAGCAGGAAAAGACTGGCAGATTTTCATACTTTTTCCATGGCAGGTATTGTAGTTATTCCTGGCCTTTGGGCCCAAGTCAAAAGCCAGTGAATCTAATGAGAAGTAATGTCTGTTCCATATCTACTCCACAGCCAAAGACAACCATTGTCCTGTTAATTGGTTACATGACCACAGTCATACTGTCACTTTTCTATCACCACAAAGAAATGAGGCTATTTTTGTTTTTTCTACTCTGTGTGGTAGACTTCTAAACATGATGTTGCCTGCACTTAAGACACCAAAGGGAGAAAGAAAGTGGGAGGGAGGTAAGCAGAGACACAAGCAACTATTGAAATACTTTCATTTTTTAAAGAATAATTAAGTAAAATGAGGACAGGGAAATGAAGTTGCAAGCAGGAAACCAAGCCTATTTTAAGTGTGGTGTAATGAACAGAAAATACCAATCCATGGAGCTCAGCATGGGGGTTCCAATCTCTGGCATAATGGAGCCATCAAAAATATTGTGTTTCTTGAAGTAACACCTCAAACCCAATTTACTAAAAAGGTGGAAGAAGCTGTTAAAGAGTACAAAGTCCCTTCATTTGCTGCTGCTTCTTGGGGAACCACATATGGTTAGTTCAATTTACACCTTTTTATCACTCCTGACTGTAGTTCATTGCCTTGCAGGAACATTCTCCCCAAGGCTGTAAAACCAAAATTACTGAAGAAAGCAGAACATGGAAATGTTCTGCTGGAGCCTGAAGGAGAATCATCGGTGTGATTGTTGCCAGGAGAAGTCAATGGATGCTGAGCTTGCTATTTAATGCTAAGTTTAGGGCAGCCTGTCATCAGAGTACTGGGCAGTGCAACACATGAAATTGCTCCACAATGCCAAAAAGGGAATATCATAATGTGACAAGATGTGCAAACTCTCCACCAGGCACAAAGGCTAGGGACAGAAATTACACATAAACTGGTATAAGTGATCAGAAACAGGTTCAAATCTGTAACACAACAGAAATTCACTGCATATAAACCACTTTAAAAATGGCTGAAACCAGTTTAAGATAAACTTGGATGGATGTAGTATCAGACTTAACTGATTTAGGTTAAAACAGTTTATTGAACTTGTGTCCCAGATCCTTCCCAGATTAAAATTCATGAGTAATCCCATGATGCTTTACACCTCCCCTGCAAACCACCCCTCCCCCCCAGGGTGGGAAGCTAGCCTTGACCCAAGCTGTCTGCTCCCAATGAGTTGGGAGACGTGCTCTAGCACCCTCCCCAGAATCAAAAGTGAATGCCTGTTCACTTGCTTATTGGTTCAATCTACACAGTTTAGACTAACCTGCAAAGATTGAATCGGTATTTTTGACTGTCTGTACTTAACCAAAGGAGTTAAAGAGCAGACAAAGGCTTACTTAGCCCCACCCTGCTACACCTGGGCTGTCTGTTAGGCCTGGGAGGTAAGCTTAAAAGAGGAGGAGCCCAAGAGCTGAGGGTTAGAAAGAATGAAGTGGCTGGGGTAAGCACTAGGTTAGACAGGGGCTCTACTCCTGCGTTCTTTATTAGAAGAGTTTAAGCCTGTTTTGACTAAAGCTCGGGAACCTGTAGTTAGCTGTGAGGGTAGAGTTTTTTGTAGCTGGAAGCTTCCCTATGAGGAAGGGGCTGAAAGCATAGATCAGTTAAACAAAATAATTCATTGTTTTGTGCTTCAGTTGGATTATAGGACTCAGTTGCCCTGGCCAAAGCTTGCACTTGATGTACTGATGGAGTGATAGGGGTGGTAGGCCAAGCCTTTTGTATAATGGGTATAATCTCAGGATCAGAAGTGGCTGCCTCTTTACAAAGAGGGGTTTGCATAGTAGGTTTGCACTTCTGCTATGATAACTGATGAAACATTCTTGATATTTAGATGTTCATAATAGGCTACATCCTCTAATAGCCAAATGAATTATTAGAAACTCTTACTTATTTCTTTCATAGATGAGTACAAAGAGTAGAAAAATGTGCCATGAAGTCCTGTCTCATCCAGTGAATCTGATGTGAGGAGTCAAAGAAATGCAAGATTTCTTTACCTTACAGCATTTGAATCCTATTGTTCCTATTTCCTTTGATTCCCACAGTGGTGGTCTGCCCCTGCAGTAAGTCCTGAGCCCCACATTGAATTGGTTGGGCTTTCTAGTTGGCTAGTAGAAGAAGGCAAAATGCATTAGAGTTGGTGGTAGAAGGCTATTCTTCTTCGTTACTTTCCTTGCTTACTCTTCCTGAAGGCAGATGGACCAAATGCCATTCTGTTATACCAAAGTTTGTGGCAGCTCTGCAGTGCTGTCTAGTTTTACTGATTTTTGCCATTGTCTTCAGAATTGTGGCTTACACTGTATTTCAAAGCTTAGTTGCTAACTGCAACAAGAAAACTTAGCTTTCATAATAAGAGCAGGGGTATGTACACAGAAGGGAGGAGGTAGTTTCCTATAAGCAGGACTACAGCATTTCTACCCATCACAAACATGCTCCTTTCTAAAAACTCTCCAGCCTTTTCTTCATCTCCCATATCCTGCTTCCTGCAGATGTAAGTCAGAAAAGCAAAATCGTATCACCTGTGCTGGTTGGCAGGAAGGTGTCAATAGCAAATGGGCCAGTTGTGCATTGGGAGAGAGTTGTCAGGCAAAGCATCATCACTGACAACTGAAAGTAGCACAGCTCTTCTTGATCTTCCTGGTCTAGCTTTGGTAATTCAGTCTGAGTCTGAGTGTGTCTCTGTAATAAGGATAGTCTCCAGGTAATTAAGAGGTGATGACTAATAATATAGTTGATTCCCCATTACCCAAAACCAAGCAAAAGAGAGAAATGACAGACTGCTTCTAGAGACTGTAATGAATTTATTATGCAGTCATAGGCAAACTAAAGGCTTTATGTAAAGTGCTTGAGGCTACAGGGTCTGTCTACAATCCTTCCATAATGGTGGTTTAGCAGTATGTTATTTAATATCAGATTTAGCTTCATTTCTTTCCTCATTCATTCTTTCTTAAGGCAGATGGGCCAGGTTTCCTTCTGTTATAGCAAAGCAATCCCAGTGCCTTTAGTATCACTGAGAAGAATATTTGCCTTTATGAATATAAACACAAGAGAAGTTTATATTTTCAACCATTTCAAATCTTACTTGGCCTTGCTGAAGTTAAACAAATGTTCGTATGTTCCCAAGGGGAATATACTTGCTATATGAATAAGCATGGGAAAAATATATTCAGCACAACTAAACAAAATGTTCAGAGGCCCTCCTTAACCCTTAGAAAGCATTGCAACATTTTAAGCAGTCTTTCAAGTAATCTTGAGTATCTGCTGGAACAGTTCAGTCAAACAGCTAGTTCCTACCCTACTCTCGCTCAGATACCTAGAATCTGGGTAGAGATCTATGAGCCCCAATTCCTTTGTCCAGTTTTCCAAGTCACTCCAGCCGTTCCACATCCCTCCTCTGCCAGGTCATGATTTGCACCATCTGGTCCAGTTCTCCCACCTACTCTAGTTCAGTTAACTGAGTTAAACAAGGCATTTTGAATTTAATTTCTGGTCCCATAGGATTAAGGCAAAAACACCTTTTGCACATTCAGCTATATCACCTGGAACTCTCTACATCACAACACTTTCTTGAAAACTGGGGGCTGGCAGGGAACAAGGGGATGTTTTCTTTTGTTGTAATTGTAACATTGTACTAATACTCTGGGCTGTAGGTCACAATGTTGCCCTGTGCTAGATGCTCTTCTCTAACACACAACCCAGCACACTTCTAAGCTTTGCCTTCTGGCAAACCTGGGCTGAATTTCAAGAAAACCTGGGCTGAGTTTCAAGTGATCCTGAGCCAATTTATAATTTATTATTTCAGTTTATTGTTTTGGGTCGAAACCATGAGAAACTCACTTAATTTTCCTTCAGCCTGAACCTAAGCAAATGTCAGACATTTTGGCTGAGTTTCATTTTCATTGTTTGCCTGAATTCAAAACATTAAAGCAGAACTCAGATGGAGGCAAAGGGGCTAAGCCCCGGTAAACCAAAACTGAGCAAAAAGTTTGCATGAATCCCAGCCTCTGAGTTTGTACGATTACTTACAACACAAGCAGACCCATGAAATTCAACAGAGGATCAGGTTCTGATACCCTTAAGCATTGTTTTACTCTGCAAATGTCTCCTTGACTTCAGGAGGCCTGCTTATGAAGTAGGATGGTGCCATACATGGAAACAGCAGCCAGAACTGGACCAATCACTTTTGCAGTATTATAGCTAAGAGAACTGCAGCATATGGATGAATTGTTTAACTGCCTTAACTGATCTCATATTCTCTGAACAGAGCAATAAACTGTTTATTTAGAAACCTAATCTGCTTGTATGCTGCCTGCAGAACTTCTAATGGGAGAACTTTCTGGAGTTTACTGTTGGGGGTAGCAATGACAAAAAGAGGTTTAAAATACCGGCATGAACTACAAACTAGATGTGCGACTTTACTACTCATTTTTAATGCATTTGAAGGGCATAACAGATATGTTAATAAGGAAAACATGCCTGTTAAATTCAAATCCAATCCAGATCTCCTGCTGATTCACACCAGCCCAAACATTTATGGAGAACAATACCTTATTTTGAAGCTTCTAATTGTAGGATTTTGGACGAGCAGATTACTTCTGCCAATAGAACTTACTTGTGACCACAGTGGCTAGAGGGTATAAAATGGGTTGGTTTCAGGGCAGAAGTATTACAAGCACCTATATTAGTCCATGATACTCATACTGAGGACTAGTTGTTTTGGCATACACATGCCAGTAGCTACAATGCAGAGGTACCTATACCATGTCACAGAACTGTTTAGAGAAAGAAAATGAAGGGCAAACATTTCAGTGCAGGAGAAATGAATGAAAACAGAATGTAAGTTCCTTAGCTGAAATTGTGACACCAGAGGTAGCACCCTACCCTGCCATCATTTGTGGGAAATGTTAAAGAGGGAAAATGCCTTCATAACAAAGCTGAAAGCATCACATCATGGGCAAGTTTGACTGTAAGAGTCCTGTTCTGCATATCCTTCCCTCCATGTTCAAGCTGTGATTACCAGTAGTGGCCAGGAAGAGATGAAGTGGCTTGCATATCAGAGCTAGGAGTTAAATGACAGAGGACTCTTCTCTACCTCATGAGATTGTCCTAGGTCACTAGGTTCAGTGGAACTTGGAAGGATCATCAGAATGGCATTCCCATATGGGAGGCCCAAGACATTAGATGTCAGACTGAGGAAAGGGGCACAGATATCCTCTGTGCCATTATTAGTTTTACCTTCTCTCCATTTCTTTTCACTGCATCATGGGCCCCTTAACAATCCCTGGCTCTAAATCTGTGTTGGTTGTTTTGGGAGCTGGGGTCAAAATTCATTATATCAGACCCTGAGGAGACGATGTCATTGTACAGATCCTGAAGGCCTTTCAGCAAAATGAATGCTCTGGCCCTGGTTCTGAAGTCCTTTTGGTGTGTGTACTGTAATAGAACTGCTCTCTAAGCAAGGTGGATATCATTACCTTAAAAATATCCTAAGTACAAATATTTCCTCCATTTTTTTATTGTCCTGTTTATAACCTAGTCTGTCCTGCAGGCAGACTGGAATTCACAGGTTCACACCTCATACTGGTTCAGGCCTGGGACTTTAATAATGAGCAAGTGCTGCTAGATGTTAGGCCACTTTGCAAACAGGATCTGTGTGTGGCCATGTTGTCAGATCAAAATAAGGACTCAAGCCCCTCACAATGGGCCAGACCTACAAACCCAGAGGTGAATGGCCCAAATATTACATTCCAAGCTCCTCATATGTTGGCTGAGCTCACTTGCACCTTTCTATTGCTGCCTGCTATGTTGTTAACCAAACATACAACAGAAAAGGAAAAAGACCTGTTTTATGTAACATATTTGCCAAGTTTGACTGCATGACCAGAACATATGGAAGAAGACTGAGCAATTTCTCTCAAGACCTGGCAATGCAGAGGATTAGTGAAAGAACCTATCTCCTCTGGAGACTTCTATTCAAATCCTATTTAATTTACAGAGAGATTCTGGCAGACTCATACTTGTTTGTCTGCATCACAAAAGAACGCCAGAATGTAGCATGACTGGTAGCCATGGAGTAAGAGGGGGAACAGTAGGTCAGCACAAAGGAAATGAGATGTGGCTGGGTGGGATATGAAGAATGGACCAGTGAGGTATGTTCAAAGTTTTCATTGGGAAGTATGGTAAGAATCATGCAAGGGACAGCTGACTAGCATCTTTGGCCAATACTATCAAAGAAGCACAAAAATTCACAAGCAAATGTAGATTACTTGCTATGTGTTGTGTCATTAAAACAAGAAAAGCAAGCAGCTCCCCATGAGCAAGCACAGTGTCTGTGCAACTTTTTTCTAAACCTGCAGCAGTTCTAAGAAAATTACTGCTGCCCTCTGCATGCAGGAAGGTGGCATTTAAAGAGGCAGTGTATAAAACTCATTCCACAGCAAATTTTTGCTTTCTTTTATTATAGGTTCAGTCTGGTTAGAAGTCTGCATTTAGACAGTGGCTGAAGGAATTTCTCCAAATTGGAGACCATTATCTTAAACAATCTCTTCAGTTTGCCTATTTGGAACAAACATGTTGCAGAGTTCCTCAGTAACCCTGGCAAGTGTGTCTGTAATGCACATTATTTCTGACCATCTGGAACAAGCATTAACCACAGTGAAGTAGATTTGCTTATTCTTTATTTCAAAATCAGTGTGTATCATTTGCCAACATAGTGGCTCATTGCGACTGACAACATGGAGCTGGTTCTGGCATTTCTGGTCAGCTACTATATAAAGGAGACATGCACAAAAACTAGAAGGTACCGTATTTCCATGGTGAACTTTTGAGGATGTTCTGGGTTTTACAAACTGAGATATTTGTCTTTAAAAAGTGTAAGTGTTTTCCGTCCTTTCCCTCATCCTTTTAGTAATCCTGAGGTGAGATTCTGCTACCATGCTCCTGTTGCTGAGCATATAAAAACCCAGTGCAGTGCTTCCCTTGGCCTTTTTTCTCCATCATGCCTATCAGTCCATTTTGTAGGCATATTATAAAATCTAAAAGCAATAATCCAGAATCATCAAATCTCAGTAGAAATTAATTTTTTAAAATTCCAAAGAATTAACTTTCAGAACATGCTCCTACTATTCATCACCTCCCTCAGTCTCCTATGACCCTGGATAAAGCCTGGAGAGAAAAAAAATGAGTTTTGCAGCATCTCCTAGAAGTCCACAAATCTGAGCACAAGGCCAGTTGATGTAAACGGCTATAACTCCACTCAAGTCCAAGGAGTTATGCTTATTTACCCAGGTTGAGTAAGGAAGTGCACAATTTTATGGGCAGAGAGAACTACATACTTCCATGTAAGTAAATGTACATGTTTCTTTCTCTCTCTCACCAGCATGGGTCACTTCAATTCCTACACAAGCTAGAGATGGAAAATGAAATCAACAGCCACTTGGTTGGTTCCTATATTTCCATGTAATTTGTCAGGATTTGATCACATAACTTTCATTAGCATGATTTAGCATCACCAAACAACACTCTGCCCCCAGTTGGGAAATTCTGAGGCTCAGTATGTAACAGATCTTTGCTGAAGCCCTCAAACATCGACAAACATTCTGCATTTCTTTGCCTAGTAAAGTCTTTTTGAACAGCAAGAGTCTTTCTAATTCAAAGAGTGGGTCTCATTTGTGAGCATGTTCCAAGGTAGAGATTAGGATTAGGACCAGTTCATGGGCCTTGACGGGAGATAACATGCAACTGACTGAGAAAAGGTCTAGAGCTAGGGACAGTTTTTGAGGCTAGGTAGCTTCATTGATCCTGTCTCTGGTTCAGGGTGGGTTCAGATTGTTGGCTCAGCCTATTGATGTATTGAAGTGGACTCACAGAAGCTCAGAGAAACCCTTTGTAAAGCTGTTGACAACACTAGGAAGTTCAGATGATTTCCCTACTTCTGATAAAGTCACCTCCTCTCTGAATACAAGGGCAGCAGTTTGCTCCTTTTTCACTTTGGAAAGGGCCAGACTGCACTGAAAAGCAGAGGGAAGGGGTTAAATGAAATATGCCATGAAGATGATCCCTTGATTTCCCTTCCCCCTCCCGACCCCTTCAAAATTTGTTTTGGAAAAAAAAGAAAAAAGAAAAATAGAAATATTTTAGCAAACTTTTTGGTAAATGTTTGCAGGCATTTGGGACCAGGAGAGTTGTTTGGGAGCTTTTCTGTCTCTTTCTAAATTTTCATTTCATATAATAAATGATCACTTTTCATGAAAAATCCATTATTTTAATTTTTTTGTCAAGAAAAACCTTTTAAACAACAAATAGAAGATGTTTGGGCCAGCTCTACTGAAATTGTTTTACCACATGTAAAATGGAGCATGCATCCTGCTGGCAGAGTTATTTCTCTGTGAAATTATCCCTCTGTTTTACTATCACTGAACAGGCTGCAAGTGTCATCTTTCCTCTGCTTTGCAGTCACTGCCAAGAGGGGGGTCTTGTCCTTGTTTGTTGACAGTCAGTAGGACACGTATAGCAAGACTAGTTCAGTATTAGTACAGCATGGCTCCAATGGAACTCCATTGCTTCCAACCTCCTGTCTGCCAACCCTATGAAGTAAGAAAGATATTGGGGTTGCCTATTAGCACCCTGATTAATTAAATGTAAAATCAATATACCTGGCTTCTGGAAATGGAGGGAGAAAAGGAAAACTGTATTAAAACAATGCAAGATTTTACATGACAGGTAACTTGTGTCTAGACTAAATCCAAGAGTTACCTTTGTAGATGTGCAGATGAACATACATGTATTCATGTACAGAAATGCATATATTCTCCCACAAACCCATTTTCACAGGAAATTAGGCATTACAACAGACACTTGGATATCTGTATGCAGACCCAATATGACTGCAAATACTACGGTATGTAAATGCACTATACATAAACATCTGTCCACATTTGCCCACTCACAGGGCATGTATGGACTTATACTAACATGTATCTGAAAGCTGTATTCTGCTACACATGCTGTCATGCATAAAAACATACATGAGTATCATTGCATAGATTCTATTAGCTAGGGCTCTCTCTCTTTTAGCATTGCCATAATATAGGGTTGAGGGTGTGGGAGCTGTGCGCCTAAAAATAGGCAGCAGGCTGACAGCTGATCTCAGCACAAAAGAAACTCCATATACTAAGAATTTCAGCGGCTGACAGACAGTGGATCAGTCCTGCTTTGTGCTCCCGTCCCTCTCCCAATGCATGACGCCTTCAGCATCCTCCCAGCAGAGCTCTCTGGAACCCACACAAACAAAGCAAGCCTCCCTTGGGTACATTTCACAGGAATTCTCTGCATTGGACTTGCAGAGAAAGCAAGAAAGAATTTTAAAAGGCAGAGCTAGTCTCAGGAGACTGGGCGCTCCAGCAACCTAGAATGGGCAGAGGGGAATTTTGGCTTTTTTTAGGGGTACTGATTTCAGGTGCATTGGCAGAGGCTCTAAGACTGAAATAGCAGGGAACTCTAAAGTTCAGACTAAGGTTCATTAGCACAGCTCTGTGGGGTATTTGGGACCAGAACAGCAGCTGATGCTGCAATTCAGGATCGAGGTGGCTTGGCAGAGAAGTTTAGGGAAACTTGTACAATGATTAAAACTCCCTGCCTGGTCATTCCAGCTCCATTCCTGCCTTCAGTTTGTACAAGATTTAAAAAGTTTTTGAAGTGCTTTGGACCTTTTGATCTTCACAACATTGATATTGGTTGTGCTCATTATAGAAATAAACGGTACTGAGGAGTTCAATGTTGGCAGCTCTCTGTCATGCTGACATGCAGGGAAGTGTGCAGGGGTGAGGTGGGGGCAAAGTGAGGGAGGGTCACATTGTAACTGCTCAGCATTCCACGGAGAATACGCGGTGCATAATGCTGCCTTTGCTAAGGAGAAGGCAGCAGGTTGTGGGGTGGGGTGGAGGAACGAGCTGGCAGATCCCAATAGAAACTATCCACTCTTTGGAGGGGTGGGCGGTTCTTGCCTTAAAAATGCAGACTTTTTTTTTTCTCCTTCACTTGTTCTATGTTGCTGTGATTTTACAGGGGTGACTTCATAGCAGCAGCACAAATTGCAATATGAGAGATATGCATGTTCAGGGAATTGAAACCTGAAGTTTCTCCTCCCCTGGATCCTGAGGCACAGCCTATGAAAGAAGCCCAGTCACCACAACTTGGTGAGGCACAGATCCCTCTGAAAGGCATGGGCCAAGAGTTGAGAAATGGAAACAGGTAGTCACCATAACATTAAGAAAATACCCTTAATATTTGAAAGGAATTGATTTCTATTAACCTTCCACTTCATGCATATTAAAATAAAGCTTTTGGCTCCTATGTCATATTTCCCAGTGAATAACTTGCTTCTATAGAGCAGCCTGTTGTTATCATAATATTATTAACATGGCAGTTTCAGCAATGCCTAATGAGGACACACTGAGAGCCCTAGAAAGTGGCATGTTGCTACCTATAACTCACATAGTGGCAAAGTAAGAGGAGCTTCATTCCATATAGTCATTTGATCCTTTACCTGTTGACATAGGTAGCAAACAAAGGTGCTGAAAATGGAAGTATTTCTACACTACAAAACCAAATAAAACTCTGAGTGTACAGAAACCACTTAAACAACTGGTAGATATTCAAGACTTCCAGTCAACACTGACTGATGATCATCTTTTTCTATATCAGTGCTTCTAGAGCCTCAAGCTCCTGCTTGAACCATTGCATTCTTCTTCGATGCCTCTACTTTGAAGCTATAATGAGAGTGGGGTGGCTTGTTACTCCAAGGGAACATACTGCAGTAATAATGGAGCAGCAGCATGATAGAGAGCAAAGCATGGAGAAATAAGCACTAGGAAAACCTAAAAATGTCTCCCCCTTTGAAGTGAAAGTGTTGGACATGGACGGACACAGGAGATCTAACAGATGATTTAGGAAGAAAATGACGACAAGGGGCAGCTTGTAGAATGTGAAGAAGCTAAAGGGTTGGTCATGTGGCAGAGCAGAGATTGAAGAGATTAGTATGGAATGGAAACCAACATATGGCAGGTGTAGCAATAAATTATCAGTGATGTAGCTCTGGAAGCTAACTGGGCACCTTTTTAGGATCTCTGCGAGGGCAGGGATTCTTAGTGGTAGAACAAAAATGAAGTCTTTTTTGTTCACAGTACAAATAGAGGCTGCACAAGAACACTAGTCTATAGATGGATATTTACTGTTTTGTCAGTATTCAAATACATGCAAGTGTGACCTGCTAAAGCAAAGTAGGAATGATCTGACATATGACACATTTTGGTGAAGGCAAACTGAAGAAGAGAAGTCATCTCTACATAAAGGGTGCATCTACATGAGACGCTGACTGTACTGTAGCCCAAAGCTACTGCACTGTTGTGTTAGGCTACTGCGCAGTCATATCAAAAAAGGCATTCACTGGTGCTACTGTGCAGAAACTTGGGTTACTGTACATTTATTTAGTACTTGTTTATAAAGTACTAAATAAATGCTCAGTAATGACTGTGCAGTAGCATCTCATGTAGACACACCCAGATAGATGTAAACCAGATTGGTAAGTGCTTCACTGAAGCATCACTTAGCTATGATTTCTGCTTCCTTATATCATCAATACAGATTAATTCTACCCTGAAGCAGACTTCTAACCTCCCTGTTTAGAAATAGAAGCTCTCCAAGCACTGCCAGTATCTCCTACTTCCTGGTTTCACCACTGTGTTACACTTTGCACTTCCTGGGTTTTAGGATGTGTAATTGATTGTATAGGAGGTTGGGGGGAGGGGAGGAGTGTAGAGTTGCAAGTGCTAGATTGAAAATAAAACTCTTTGTTGTCTATTTATGTCATACTCTCCAAAAGAAGCCTTCCTATCACTTGTCACTCTGTATCTTATCTTTTACTTTGTAAACTGTCTCCTTACTGCTGTGCATTACCCTCACACCCTTGTCAGACTGTCACCAGATAGACGGCCACATCATTTTGTGCCCCATTGTGAGCATTCAAAGAAGAATGAATCATTTAAGGAAAGCTTCAGGGATCTCATTAGTACAGCTTTAGATGACTTGAAGAAAACACACTCATTAGAATAAACAGTTGTGAAGCATTTTTTTCAGTTAATCTCCCTTGATATGAAATGACCAAATATGAAGTCCCTGGGAGCTGCCAAACTAATACCAGTAATAACTTGAGGAAGAGATGCAGCCTGTTTTGTGATGAAATACTAAATGGATAGAGGTCTCCTCAGTCTGGACCATTTTCACTCAAAGACCAAAGTACTCAAAACAATCATCCTTGACCATCAATATGCCAATGACTGCTCCATCCTTGCGCACACTTAAGAAAACCACTGGGCCACACTAGATCTTTTTGAGGAAGCCTACCCAATTTTGGGCCTCTCTCTCAAGATCAAGAAGACTAAAGTGCTCTAACAGGCTGCCCTGGACCATAAATATGACCCCCTTCCCTATTGAGGTAAAGACCCTGGAGGTAGCTGAGCCACTTTTCCTACCTTGGTAATCACCTGTCTCTGAGAGTAAACATTGATAAGGAGATTCAACACAGGATCCAGTGCACAAGCACCCCGGGAAGTTGCTTTGGCATGTCTTTATTTATCACAATCTCTAGAAAGACACCAAGATCCAAGTCTACAATGCAGTCATCATCCCCACCCTTCTCTATGGATGTGAAATACGAGTGACCTACCGTTGTCATCTCAATAGTCTGGATAGGTATTACCAACAATCCCTCTAGAAAATCCTTCTCGCCTAGTGTGCTGTGAGTTCAGCAACAACACTCTGGACACTCTTGTGTTGAACTAACAGTTATTTATTATTATAATTCTCTGGAACCATATGCAGGGTGGATCTTAAGAATTGCCCTTAGCAGATATATGCAGAACTTATACTTGTTCTGCCTCTGACTTGACCCAGTTCAGTCCTGTGGAGGGAGAGGAACCAAGAATGCCTCTGACTCCTCATGGCAGAAAAAATGGAGTCCCCAGTACTGCAAAACTGCTACAAAGCAAAACAAACCCTGAAGCGCTGAAAATGAGGACTTTGGCCTTAATACAAGGAAAACATGATAAGACAGAACACCCCTTCCCCCTAGACAGAATAGTCAACCAACCGTTTGGGAGGACTCAGCTTCTGCAATGGTCTTCCCGTACAACCGGACTCAGTGAGGGGTTCAGCAGATGAAGGCCCTGTCAACCTATCTGGAGGCTCGACAGCGATGCTTCTTTCTGATGGTGATGGAAAAGAGTTTGCATTGGTGGAAACAGGTAGGCACTTCCACAATGAATCCATGTCTGTCGGTGGTGGATTGGTGCTTGGAGATTGCTCAGGTGTAGGGTTATCAGTAGGAGAATGCCCATGCAGCTGGTCCACATGATGTCTCCAAACTTGTCTGTCATCAGTCTGGACTGTATATGATACGCATCCTGTGGCGCTTACAATTTTAGACTGAATCTACTGTGGGCTGTACCATAGTTTTGAGCAAAAACAGTCTCCAGTGGAACAAAAAGACATAAAGGTACCAGATGCCAATGTGGAGTCCAGCTACTTTTCTTTTCTGAACTGTACGTCTCTCACAAGGTCTGGGTTAACACGGTCAAGGCATGTCATGAGATGACATCCATAAGAAGCTGTAATGGGCTGGACTCTGTTGTAGGGCAAGGAATTACATGTTAAACAAATAGAAATCTGGCCCCTCTGGTAGGCCAGTCTCCTACAATCATCCTTTTCAGTGCATCTTTTGTAGTCTACACTATTCACTCAGCTTGCCCATTGGCCTGTGGCCTGTGAAGTTCAATGGTAACAGCTCAAATGAGGTCGCAGCTGGCAACATCTAGGAACTCTGCTGAGGTGACTGTACTGCCATTATCAGAAACAATAGTGTTGGGTACCCCATGGATTGCAAACAGCTGATGGAGAGTTGTTATTGAGGCAGTTGATGTAAAAGTTGAGACAGTAATCACTTCAAGCCATTTTGAGCATGAGTCAACAACAATTAAGAAGGTCTTACCTTGAAAAGGGCAGGCAAAATCAATGTGGATGCATGACCAGGGTTCCCTTGTATTCCCAAGGGAATACTGGTGTCTTCAGTGGACTATGATGGGTTGCTTGACAAATGCTGTACTCCCTCACAACCCTTTCTATGTCATTGTCCATACCTGTCCACCATACATAACTTCTAGCCAGTGCTTTCATCCTCACAATGCCTGGGTGTCCTGCATGCAGGGTTGTCAGTATGATTTGGTGTCCTACTTCTGGAATTATGACACAATTGCCTCACAGAAGGCGACCCTTGGAGGCAGACAGCTCATGCCGATGTGATGAAAATGGTCTGAATTCCTCAGCCAGTTTCTCTGCAGGCCAGCCCCTCCACACCCAGTTGAGGATACGGGTAGTCTGAACAGCAGCCTGATCAGCCTGAAGAGGGGCTTCTAGCGTGGATTCCAGCAAGAGGACTTCCACTGGTGGAGGAGTAGCACAATCAGGTATTTGTAGTCGTAGGCAGCTCAGTGCATCAGCATTTGCAATCATTTTCCCAGGCTTGTACATGAGCGTACAGTCATGTGTGTTTAGAATGATTCTCCAGTGCTGCATACGTCAAGACAAAAATAAGAGGAGTTGGTTTGTCCATAGTAAAAATTCCAAGAAGGTGTTTGTGGTCCATTTGGGTTTTGAATTTGCAGCCATAAACGTAACTTTGACATTTTTTAACTCCTGTAATGATTGCCAATGCTCCTTTATCAATCTGTGCATAGTTCCTCTCTATCCAGTAAGCAATGAAGGGGCTCTGCAATGATGGCTTTGTCTTTCAAGAAGATGTGATAAAAATTGAGATGTCCTAGGAATACTTGAAGATCCTGTCTGTATTTTGGTATAGGGACATCATGTATTGCTTTTACCATGTCTTCAGCTGGGTGAATGCCAGAAGCATCAATTTGATATCCCAGAAAGTTGATACTGGAAACTCCCAGTAGACATTTCTCTCTTTTTACATACCAGCTTGTGACGGGACGCGACCTAGGGGTGCCGCGAACTCCCCTAGCACCCTCTACCTACAGTGCCAAATCGGGTTCAAAGCACCCTCGCTATCTTGCCTGCCATGTCTTTGATGGTAATATTGTTAAAGGGAGGCTGCCTTTCTACCGTCTTTGGCACGGTGCCTTGAGATGTCCCAGTCCATGCCCTGCCTTCAGTGACACGGTACACCCTAACCTCTGGGGCCTGTCTCCCATGCTCCCGCCCTCGCACTGTGGCCTGTCTCCATGATTCCATGCCCACACTGGGCTCCTCACAATCGAGGCTCAGGTGGCTGTAACTGTGCCTGGCCTCTAGACCCTCTTTCCGGGTCTTGCACCCCACTGGGGCTTCTCACCTGAGCCCACACTGGGGCTTTTTACGTGCGATGCTGCCCACACCAGGGCCGGGGTCAATACACCCCCAAAACATGGCACCCTCTCCGGCACCAGGAACCCCCACGCTACTGGGGAGCTCCTATGAGGCCTCCTCCAACCCCTACAGCCTCACCCGGTCCTCCAGTCTTACGCAACTACAAAACAGAAAACTCACACTCCTGTGTTACAACATAAAATTCTAAGCCAACTGGCTAACCTTCATTCATATCCCTACTAGGGTTTCCTCCACCCTGTATCCTCATGCAGAAACTGCTCAGACCATCAGGCTGCTCTGCTTACTCCAACAGAGCTCCACCTTCCTCAACTGCCAGAAGGGAACTGACTTCCAGTCTCAGCCTGGCTTGTTTATATAGGCCAGGTCCTGCCCCCTTCCCATCAGCTGACCAAACTGGTTGTCTTGGCAACCCACACCTGTGCTGCCCTGGTGACTGGCAGCTGAGCCCATACTACTGTTTGTCAGTAGCAGGCACCTTAGTGCCCTGCTACATGCCTCCCCCACTCAGGTTTTGAACTCACCGAGCTGAGTTTTCAGTCTTATTCATGTCACCATCAGTCATCCATCTTTCAGGCCCAGGTTCTTGTTCTCCGGTCTTCTCCACCTCACATTGGCGGAGGTTTTGAGGCGCCTCCTGCTCACATTTTACCCAAGGCACAACATGTGAGATTTCTTGGGATTTGTCCCTGCCGCAGGCAGTCCCCCCACATTAGCCAAACCTTGGTAAAACTGCCTTCTCTGACCATCAAGACCCGGCCTACCCCCTAGGGGTTTCTTCCTCTTGTTCTTTTTGCCTGTCTTTGTTCTGTCCCCACATCTCCTGGTCTTCCCTTCTGAAGCCGTCATGGGGTCTGCCACCTCTCTATAGACCCTTGGAGATCCTGGATCCTTCCCCAGATCTCCCACTGCCCGTCTAGTGCTTTCTGGGCATACTCTTTCCTCCAGAATTCTACTTTCCCCTGCCCCGTAGACTCTCCTCAGGGTCCCTTATAGATTTTTACATAGGCTACCCCTCCTACCTTCTCTTCAATGATATCCCTCAACGACCACCATCTGACCAGCCTGGGGATGTTGTTTATATAAATCTCTGGTCTTTTCGTCCTGCTTTGGCTCCCCTTTTGGTAATGGCTTTTTATCCCTTGGCTCCTGCCCCTTGGTACCCTTTCTTCTACTGGACTCCACTTGTTCCCTTCTTGTCGGGTATACCTTAGATCTTTGCTGCATTGGGTCCCTGGCCACTTGCATTGCGTCTTGGCTAATTATGCGAGCAGTTTCACCCCCTGTGGGAACCAGTGCATTCTCTCCCTTTTCTTGAGGCAGGAGTAGCTCCCTCAGCTGATGTCTCAGCTGGTTCATTTCCGTGACATTCCACCTCTGCCACTGTTCCCATCTCTGGTCCCACTCTGTTTAGGAATGTTAACAGAGCCTCTTTATGTAGGGTCCCTGGTTCTTTCCCCACAGGTCTCTTTTCCCCTGTCTCGCTCTCTTGCGGCCCTGATCTCAACTCCTCCCTAGAGTCCTCTGGGCCAAGGTCACTGGGGACTTGCTCTGGCCCAAAATCTGTCCTAATCCCAGGCCGGGTGTTCCCCAACTGCACCTCTACCACCTTCAGGGATTCTTTCAGTGCTTCTCTATCTTGACGTTCTGTTTTACCTGCCCCCTTGTAATCTGCTAACTGGTTTACAAGACCCTCCAGCCTATCCTGGACTCTCTCAAGGGTCTACATCTGTTCTGTCTGGCGTTCCTTTTCCTCCGTTACAGTCTGCAACTGAGCCTGCAGTTGCTCGGTCTCCTGCTCTCCTTCGAGGGGCAACCCTTGCTCACAGACCATCCTACAATCATTCATAAATCCTTGCCCTTTCCCCAACTCCTGGTTGGGCTCCTGATCAGTTTCGACTGACCAGGTTAGGGCTCTCTATCCTCTTGTCCTTTATTCATTCTGTTCAGCTCCTCTGCATGCAAATTCCTCTGCCTCTCCGTCCTCTAGTTGGGCCCCTGCCTGCTTCGGGGACTTTGTGAGTATTTCCCCCAGGTCTTGTGTCTTTGCAGCCATCCGGTCAATTGCCTCCCGCAGTATCCCAATTTCAGTTTCCAACCTCTGGATCTCTCTCTGACTATTCTGCACTTCTGTTTGTAATCATTCCTTTCCCCTGTTCATCTCTACCCCCTTAGCCTGGCTATCTGCTAAGCGGATTTCGAGTGTTCGCACTTGGTGCGCCAACTTATCTCTTTCACTCTCCACCTTCTGCAACCGGGTGCGTATCTTCTCCTTTTCCTTCCCTAAGTCCTTTAGATCTCCCTCCAGAGATAGTCGCTGCTTTTTCAGCAGTTCAGAGTTTGCTTGGAATATCTTAACCTGTTCTACCTCCTGCAGGATCAGCTTATCCATCTCTGCAGTTTGGGCGTCACTTTCCCGCAGTTTGTCCTGCAATTCCCGTGCCAAGTCCTCTGCCTGGCTACCTCTCTGTTGCCAACTCTCTAATTTCTTCTGTAATTCCCTTACCCGATCTTCTCTTTCACACGCTCGGTCCTCTGCATTCACTCTTCAAGATGTTTCTATCTCTAGCTCCCATTCTAGCCGGTCTGTTTCATCCTCTAGTTCCTCTTTCTTTGTTCAGCGAATTGGCCAGCTCTCCGACCTCCCCTATTCCTTGCCTGCATCGTCTTTATCTAGGCCCTACCCTTCCTGGGTCGGCCTCAGTTTTTGTCCTCACAAAAAAAAATCTGAGCAGTGAGTATAAACCCTTTGGACCCACTTACTGAGTCGTGGTCCCACTGCCCTACTATCGAACCATCCATCACTAATTATAGCCCCTGGGTTCTTGCTGTCACTCCTTATTCAATGCACGGCTGAGCGTTTCCCGGCCAATGCACCACTGTGGCAAGGATGGGACCTAGGGGTGCCGTGAACTCCCCTAGCTACCGTGCCAAATTGGTTTCAATTGCACCCTCACTATCTCACCCACCACATCTTTGATGGTAATATTGTTAAAGGGAGGCTGCCTTTTTACCCTCTTTGGCACGGTGCCTTGATGTATCTTGGCTCTGTCTAGTTGGCCAGTGCACTCCAACCTCTGGGGCTACACGTGAGTCCTACAGTACACCCGTAACCTCTGGGGTCCCCGGGCTCGTCTGCGTTGCCCCCTGCGCCCTGCACTGGGCGCCCCCCTCGTCTTCCGCGATCGAGGCTCAGGTCGCCCGCAACCGTGCCTGGCCTCCCTGACCCTCTTTCGGTCTTGCGCCGCCACTGGGGCCTTGCTCACCTGATCCCCGCCCACACTGGGGCTTTTTATACGCGATGCTACCCACAATGGAGGCTTAGGTGGCCAATAGCCATGCCTGGCCCAAAATGTAGCGCTCCTTCTCTGGTGCCAGGAACCCCCACGTTACTGGGGCTTCTCACAGTCGAGTCTTCACAACCCCTTATAGCCGTCACCCGGTCCTCCAGTCCCCTTAAACAACAAGACAACAGAAAACTTCACACTCCTGTGCTTCCCACATATAAATTCTCAAGCCAAACTGTAGCTGTGCCTGGCCTTCAGACATATCACTACTAGGGTTTCCTCCACCCAGTATCCTCATGCAGAAACTGCTCAGCCCATCCAGGCTTCTTTGCTCCAACAGAGCTCCAACTTCCTCAACTGCCAGAAGGGAACTGACCTCTGGCCTCAGCCTGGCTTGTTTATACAGGCCAGGTGCCCCCTTCTGGTTAGCTGACCAAACTGGTCGTCTCAGCAACCCACACCTGTGCTGCCCTGGTGACTGGCAGCTGAGCCCATGCTACTGTTTGTCAGTAGCAGGCACCTTAGTGCCCTGCTACACAGCTTTATCAAACCTCTGTAAAACTTCTCTGAGTCTCTCAGTGAGTTTTTCTCTAGATGACCCCATGATCAAGACATCATCAAAGCATGGAACAACTTCAGGAATTCCTGCTAGCATTTTCTCCATGAACCGCTGGAAAATTCCTGGTGCCGCAGAAATTCCAAACTGGAGGCACCTGACACTGAACACTCCCCGGTGTGTAATTATTGTTTGGGCCTCAGCAGCCTTGTTGTCCACTATCAATTGCTGATAGGCTTGAGCAAGGTCAAGTTTGGCAAATCCTTCCCTCCTGCACGAACAGACAGTAACTGGTTAATGGCAGGCACTGGGTGTGGGTCCTGCTTAAGTGCTTTATTAACAGTGCACTTGTAATGCCCACAGATACAAACACTGCCATTAGGTTTTAAAACAAGAACAATTGGTGTGGCTCTGTTTGTATGTATAATTGGCTGGAGGACGCCTTGCAATAAGCCAATCTAATTCTGCATCAATTTTCAGCTGAGGTTCAAAAGGTACATTCCAAGCTTTCATAAAGATAGGGCCTATCACAGGGTTCATTTGGAACATCACAGGTGGACCAGAGTTAGTTCCTAATTCCTCAGAGAATACCTGGGGAAACTCCCTTGCAAGCCTTTCCAAACTTTCTGTGCAGAGACTGTGTATGTCTAGAATACTGATTCCCAATAGTGAAACCAATTTCTCCACAAAAGACTTTTGTGGGAGCCCTTAGTGACAATGAGGGGTAGACACTGTCTGACAGATCCATACTGGATATCTACACTAGAGCTACCCAAAGTTTACACAATCTGTCCATTGCAGTCACACAGGCAATCAGGTTTCAATAACTTGGGAAGAGGGTACTGAAACAACTGGAAGAATGTGTTTTCATCAATGAGGGATACTCCCGAACCCAAGTCCACTTCCATTTTGAACTTCTTTCCATTTATTACTAGATTTGCAATCATCTCAGAACCTTGAGTTTCAACAACACCAACTTTTTGAATCAAATATAGTTTTTGTACCTCACATTCTGGGGCGGACTCTAATCTGTGAGTGGTTTGCGAGTGAATACATTTGCCACAGCCTTTTGTCTCCTGGAACTGGCCTTCAAGCAGCACACCCTCTTTATGTGGCCCCTCTTCCTGCAGGCATGGCACTCTGAATTCCTAAACCTGCACTGCCTTTGTCTTTGTTGGCCGCCAGAACTCAAACATGTCTGTGGATTAATTGGTTGATGGGGTGTTATTGGTGAGGGTATAATTGGCTGAATTTGCTGGTGATGATCTGATTCTTGATCTTTTTGGAGTAAGTGGACTTTGCTGGAGAACACCTGGCAAATTTCTCTCACATTATGGGATGCTGCTTCAGTTGCCAAGGCTTTATCTTGTGCAGTAGCCAAGGTCAAATTTGGTTCAGAGAGCAGGCGATGTTGGATTGCTTCATCTTGAACCCCACAAATAAGACGGTCGCAAAGCAGGCCATCCAGGACATCACCAATCTCACAAAATTTGGCAAGGTGATGGAGCTCAGCCAGGTAATCTGCTATGCCTTCATTGGCCTTTTGGTCCCATTTAAAAAAATAAAATCTATGTGGGGTAACAGATGGGCTTGGGCAAAAATCTGCCTTTACCAGAGCAATTAGTTCAGCATAAGACCTAGTGTTTGGTAAAGCAGGTGCTGTGGGGATTTGGCACAACAGACTGTCAGGAAGATCACGTATTTCTGCCCTGGGTTTTCCACTTTGTTGACTTCCAGGAAACAGGATAACCTTTCCACATAAAAGTCCCAAGAAGCCAGCTGGCTCACATCAAATTCTAATATTATAAAAGCCTAAGTCTGTCTGTCTATCCATAATGCTTTATTTGTGCTATGATTGGCTGTCTAGGGCAGCCAGTCAGAGTGCCCTACACAGAGAGGGACAGTGGGGAATGAGGGGATGGAGGGAAGGGAGCGGGGGAAAGCCAGTCCCCCTCCCCTGCTCCTTGAAGGCAGAGGGGGATGACAGGAACTGGAGCACCTCCATAATAGAGGTGATGGAGTGGGGGGACAAGGCCAGCATTGTTGGCCTCGCCCCCCCAGGTCTGCTACTTGGAACCAGGGGCTGGCACCACCCCCCCAACAACAGCTGGCAGGGAGCGGGGGTGGCAGGGAACAAGGAAGAGAGGGGAGCAGGAAGGGGAGGTGGGGTTACTGGTGGCTGAGCCCTGCTGCCACCACAAACACTGCCGCAGTCACAGGCCATGGGCCCAGCTCCAGCCTGAAGCAGCAGGAGGAGGCAGGGAGTGGCCCTAGCCCCGTCCCTAAGTGGCAGGGGGGAGGCGGGGAATGGCCCTGCCCCTGGCCCTGGCCCTGTTCCCGACCTGAAGTGGTGGTGGGGGGGAATGGCCCTGGCCCCAACCCTGACCCAAAATGGTGGGGGGGAGGGGACCTGGCCCTAGCCTAAAGTGTGTGGGGGAGGGAACAGCCCTGGCCCTGGCCCCAACCTGAAACAGCAGGGGGGAATGGCCCTGGCCCCAACCCTGACCCAAAACAGTGGGGGCAAGTGGGGGAATGGCCCCAGCCCAAGCCCAAAGTGGCAGGGGGAAGCAGAGAGTGGCCCTAGCACCAGCCCGAAGTAGCTGGGGGGGGATAGCCCTGACCCTGTCCCACATACTGGGGGGGCTGGTGCCTGGGGGCAGGGGGCAGCAGGTTGGGAGTGTGGAACACTGGGTCAGGACCAGCTATCGATGTTCACAAATGGGTCCTGGTCCAAAAAAGGTTGAAATCTATGTAAAGGTGTAGCTGTTTCTTATAGAAACTGCTGCTTTCTTCCCTCTCTTTCTCTTTCTCACTCTCTATCTCCATAAATGTCTGAAGATTGATCTTTTCCCACATCCAGTGAATCTTCAGAGGTACCAAACCCAGAAAAACTGAAATTAAGTTTTGGATCAGGATGGAAAACCTTCTCATTAGAAAGTCTCTTTATCCACCCCATCCTTCAGACAGGTAAACTAATTAAGGGACAATAAGAGCCTGAAGGGTAAAAGGTCAAAAACCACAGCTCCCTAGAATCTTTTATAGAGGTCATCAGAAGGTGATCTGATTTCTTTACACTATCACATGTCACTTAACACAGGATATGGCCAGTTTGCAGTAATATAAGTTATAATTTAGAGACACTCCTTTACTTAGAAGTCTACAGAACCTGAAAATTGGGAGATGGTCCCTCAGTTAGAGCCAGGCAAAGGATCTGCAGAGTTGCTTACTGCTCAACAAATAATGTTGCTTAGTTCTTCTCATTGGGTGCATCTACACATGCAAATGCTGCAGGATGGGTTTACTGTAGAGTAATCCCACCCTGGGCAGGCATCTACACATATGGGGATTCAGGAGCAGATTTCCTGCTCCTGGCAGCAGTCTGCTCCTACCCCCTCCAGCCCTGCACCAGCCCCCTGCAGCAGCCAGGGGGAGCTCTGGGCTCCCCCTGGGTGCTGATCCAGGGGCTGGCAGGGAGCATAGGGCTGGGAGACTGCTGTCTCCTGGCAGGGGCCAGGAGATTGCTCTCTGCCCCCGCTCCCAGGAACTACTTGCTGCCAAGGCAGTGGCAGAGCCTGGACAGGGACAATGTCCCCCTACCCCAGCAGCAGAGAGCTTCTGCCCCCAGCTCCTCAACTGAGGGGCAGGGGGCTTGGAAAGAGCTTCAGGGAAGGGGCAGGTCCCAGCCCCCTGCCCCTATCCCCCAGTGGGGCAGCTAGCAGTGAACCCCTGGCTGGGCAAGGATTCCACCAGCCCCGCCAGGGGATCAGGGCAGGGCGCTGGGACCTGCCCCACCCCTACAGCTCTTTCCAAGCCCCACACCTCGATTGCCCAACACAGCACAGAAATGGGGAAAATCTGTGGGGCTGGGAGCTGCCCCTGACTGGGACAGTTCCCAGCCAGCCCCAGGCTGCGTGGGGAAGTTTGCAGGTGCAGCCTGGAGCTACCTGGGGACTGCCTGAAATGAGACAGTCCCCAGTCACCTCCAGGATGTTCATCCAGGCTTCACCATGCAGCCCAAGGCTGGCTGGGTACTGTCCCCATTCAGGAAGCTCCCAGCCCCTACTCCATGATTGCAGAGTAGAGGCTGGGAGCTCCCTGCTGCCAGGATAGGGGGACATTGTCCCTGCCCAGGTTCCAGTGGCAGAGCCTGGCTCAGCAGCAGACAGCTCCCAGGAGCAGGAAGCAATCTCCCACCCCTACTCCCCAGCTGACCTGAAGTAAATTTGCTCCCTGTCAGCTGTCTATATGTGCTGTACTGTGCAGTAATTACTCAGCAGTTAATTTGCTACTTGCATTTGCTGATTTGATAGTAGAGGGCTCTTCAGATATCAACACATTTGATAATGGAGGACTCTTCAGTTTTTGTAGACAAAAAGTCTAACAAGACCCAGTGAGTGGAATTTAAAGCTAAACAGAATCAGAGAAGAAGTAAAATACAGATTAACAGTGAAGGAAAGTAGCCATTGGGTGCCTAAAACTACCATGAGGCAACCAAATCACACTGTATCTCATGCCTGTTTCAAATAGGAAGTTGTAGAAAAATCATCTGTTGTCTCAACATGGTAGTATGATACAACCCCTTCTACACTCAGCCCCCTGTCTTGGGTAGTAGAGGGGCCATGAGTGAATCTGTAAGGACTCCCCTGAATTTGCAGGTCAAGAAAGCTTTTACTTTACCCCGTGACAGATTTGGGCTGCCAAGTGCCAGGTGCAGGCTCCCTTGACTTTTTCACCCTGTCCATTCTGTCCTCATCCCATAAGTACAGATTAGATTCCATATATACACAGAGCAAACTGATCTACAGGGTTGGTTTATGAACAATAGTTAGTGGCCTGCATATTTTTGTGCAACCCAGGGAGACACCCAGCTGTCTTTTGAAGCTTCTCACAAAGATTTTAGGCCAGCCTATGTCAGCTGGGGTTCTCCATGACTCTCCTCCTGTCTCACATTGCAGAGTCATCTGGCTTAGGAGTAGTGGGAGGAGAAGCAGGCTGCTGGTGCAAAAAGAGCAGTAGCAGGTGTCCTTTTTGACATGTTTATTGGGCTGCTAGTTATACTTTCAGGCAGAGTGGAGAGAGGGTGAGGAATGGGAACAGAGAAGGGGATTAGACAGAGAGAGAATAAAGGCCTGAGGAACAGAAGGTAAAAACTATGGGGTGGAAGGAGTGATAAAAAAGGAAAAACACTTTGGAGTGAGGAAAATGAGCCCATGGAAAGATGGAAAGAGGCAAGTAGACTGAGGAAGAGAATATGAGAGAGGAAGCAGAAAGAAATAAGACTGAGTGAAGTAAAGACTCAGTGTGAGGAGGAGATAGAGAAGTCATGCATGACTTTTCTTATCTGCAGCTGTAGTTTTAGTGGCATTGCTCCAGACAGAATTCCCTTCCTCCCTTCATCTTCCAAACAAATGCAAATTATAAAGTCTATAGCAAAAATACCAGCCTTTCCAAATGACCTCTCAAAAAGCCAAAAACTAGGCACAGGGTTTCAGGGCTTCTGAGAAAAAACTCCAGAAGAGCAGCTCCTGCCTTACCAATTTTGCTCCCAGCTGTGAATAACTTTCTCCACAGATTCACTTGTGGTTTTATAACTTCCTTTACATTTGCATTCTTTTTTAATCTGAAAAAGCAACATCCTCTGAATCCCACTTAAATGTAGACTCTGGGCACAGTTCTTCTTATCTCTACAAGCTCCTCTCAAGACCAGAGATAAAATAAGCAGGAGAAACTCCTGCCTTTTTTTACTATTGTACAGCTCAGAGTATAATGATATTCCAGGGGCGTAAGATGTGTTGTCCCTTTAAGGACTGACTAGGTATGTGACTGCAGCTGTGGGAAAGCCACCCACCTGCCTGCCCCTACCCTTCTGAAATGCTAGGGGACAGGTGCAGAGACACAAAATATCTCCAAGGGATGGTTGAGGCTTTCTGGCATGCTCCACCTTGGACTTCCAAAGGGCAGCTGAGACTTGATGGACTATGGACTTAACAAAGTGTTCCCTAGCAAAGAAGGCATGTTTAGGGAGCCAGTGTTAGCCAATCTCAGATCACAATTTGAATATCTTCAGCTTTGGCTGAGACTGGAACTGAGACCCAGACAGCATGTCTACACATGCATTTACTGTGCAGTAACTTACTGCACAGTAAGTGGTTTTTACACCGGTGTCTACATGTGATGGCATTAAAGCACAGTAACACTGTGTGTGGACTGACTTGGGACTAAAGTTAGTCCCAAGTCAGTACACACATACAGGGTTACTGCACAGTAAGGCATCTACATATGCCTTACTGTACAGTAACTACTCAGGTGTAACCTGGTTGTGCTTGAACCCAGCTCGGCATAAGTCACCATACTTACTACACAGTACGGACATGCATGTGTAGACATGCACTTGTACTGCGCAGTAATTTTTGGTTACTGCACAGTAACCTAAGTTACCATGCGGTAGCTGTGCATGTGTAGATGTACCCAGTCTTCACCAGGTTGCTCTTAGTAGCAGGCTAAACTCAAATTCCCTACCACTATGGACATGTTTGAAACCTAAAACTGAATTTGGATAAGGCAATGCCATGTATAACAGTATGGACAAATGAGCCAAAGAACACAAACCAAACAGCAACATTCTCTTTTCTATCCCCAACACTGTTCTTCTCATTTGCTGTTCTGCTCTAATTTAGGAGAAAGTGAGTGTCTCAGATTGGCAGCAATAGGAGCAAATTCAAAGGTAAGTAGGGTGGAATACATCAGACCTCTTGTTGTAAGCTGGCCTCTTTCAGCTACTCAAGCCCATTCTGCCCATCTATGAGAGAGGCTGAGTAAATGTCACATACCACAAGCTTCTGGGAGCAGGGAGAGGAAATAGGAATGGGCAAGAAGAAGGGAATACTTTAATTTACACTTTTAGTCCTAGCCACCCAGAGCCTAACTGAAAGGATTGAAAGTGAATTGAAAGACTCATTCAGGGAGCTCTGTGCAATCAGACCTTATATCCCCTTCACTTAGGCAGAAGAGAGAAGGTAGCCCTAAAATATTCTAAATTAGGTTAAGGGAGTCTATACTGGTGAAAACTGGCACCACTCAGGACATCGCCTATGACTTGGCTCCAAAGCATTGACTCTCCAGAGAATAAGGTTGCTCTTCCAATGGCAAGGTGGAAGGGCAAAATTGTTGAGAGGAGAAATTCTGAGTTGGTAAGGAAGCAAAACAAGTAAAAGACCAGATTTACACTGAGGCTGGCCAAACTAATTCCTCCTCGGCTCTTGAAAAATATCTGCCAAATTTTACCAGCTGTCTCTAGCACTGAAGACCAATGCATGAAATCCACAAGACTGGAGCTTTGACAGCCAGCCATGTTTGAGTTTATCCATCTCCTTTCCAAATGTTCCAGGCCTGACCTGCATTACTTAATATAGCAAAATATTCCACAGTTCTCTGCCTTCCTGTTTGAAGCCTTCTAGTAATGAAAAACATCTGTGGAGAGGGAGGAAAAGCAGAGTCACCTATAAGGCAAATGAAAAAGAAGCAGTCATTCACTACTTAAAGCCATCTGGCAGGCATGTGCAGTTGGGATTTCAGTAACTGATTCTTCAGGACAGCAGGAAGGACAAAGCCTGAGAAGGGTTGCAGGACTGAGTTATAAAAGAAAGGAGATGAATAAAAATTCATTGAAGACAATAAAGTAAATGGGTGAGATCTCAGTTTTGGCTCAGGCTGAGAAGGGCAGTGCTGTGGCTGAGTTTACCTTTCAGACAGCAGAGGACAAGGGAAACCCCTATCTTTATGAAAATATGCAACTGGGCTACCTTTATAGACCCACAGAGTCACCCTAACTCATAGGAGCAACCACCTGGCAGAGTCTGGGACTGACTTCAGAGTAACATACTACTCCACTGGTGTGAGGGCAACAGGATCTGGGCCCCTGGTGTTTTGTTTTTGTGTGCTACCTCCTTTTTTTATTCAAAGAATCTGAAAATGTAGAGTATAGAAGCCTGACAACAAGAGATTCCCTACCCCTTTTTTCCTTTTCCATTTGAAACCTTTCTTCCCTTGCCCCCTTTCAAAAAGAGAGATTTTCAACACCATTGTTTCTATCCTGTCAAGATGGCTTGTACCTTGGACTAACCTGTTCCTACATGAACTAACCAGACTTCTGTCCCTGAAGCAAAGGAGCCACAGAGAAGTAATTGCAATACTCTGAGCCCAATGCCTTCCCTCTACTGCTGCTGGTTCAAGCACATCCAGGTGCTGTCCTCTTCACAGGGCTGAGCAAAACATTATCTTAAAAACTTTATTTTTCATAAAAATCCCTGCCATCAGCCTTGTCGTCCTGAGGGAAACTCCAACATACCAATGTGTGCAGAAAACAGAAGTAAAAAATAGTTAAATGTAACAGATTTTGCATTCCTGCTTCCAGTGAATTACGTAAGCAAGAGTTAAGGGAAAGTGTGAGTTTTAAAATTGCACAGAGCATCTTGAAAATATTGTTTCAGGGTGACTGTTTTCTTTTCTTGTCTTTCTTTGTGTGCATCCAGCATTATCAGCCACACCAGGACAAATCTATGTGGGAACAGTGTTTGATAAGTAATTACTGTCTCAAAATCTGAGCCAGCAGGCACAAAACCATAAATAATAACACAACCAATCTCATAGGTCCTATAAAATAATTACTTTTAAAAAAGCCTGCTTTATCTGAAGATGGAGATATTTTAAACTGATGGAGGATCCATCATTCTGATTGTTACACTTCAGTGGCTTTACTCCTGAATTACAAACAGTATGAATTAGATCAGAGTCTACAGGAGATTTCAGTCTTGATTTCAATGGTTTTAAGGTGTGACAAATATTGGCTCACAATCTATTAGGCAATGTTCCTTTAAGATCTGAGTTCTATTATAAGACATTCAGACTGCTCACCACCACTAAACACAGTTCAGTTTTCAGCTCCTTATTTAGCAAAGACAGCATCCCTGAGAAAAGAAAATTCCTGATGCCATAAGGAGCCTGATGACAGAAAATTAAAATAAATATTAACAGTTTCAAAAGTAAGTGGAAATGATAGACAATCCAGTGAAGAACATATGCCGCACTTCTGTGCTCCTCGGGTGTTCCTGGGTGCGCTGCTGCCTGACAACCCTTCTGGTCCCAGCACCACTTAGCTTTGTGGTAGTCAGTCAGACCTTCAGAACACATGCGAAGGCACTCTGCATGCTTGTGCACGCGTGGGCTTTTAACTTCAAATCAGTTTAGTGCTGTAAAGTATAGGCAGCAGTGGCACACTCTTCTCTCTTCGCGTTGCCCTGCCAATGTATCCCAATCCTGGCTTTTGTCTACGGTTCAGAAACTATTTCAACAATTTTGTTGGCTATCAAGGCTGCCAAGGAGTACCACATGTCACAGTGTTTTACAGAAGTGGTTTGCTACCAGGAACTGGACTGAGATGACCATGTTTGGTCACCAAACAGCTGTCAACTAGCAACTGTCTGTGGTCACTACAGACTAGGTTCCTGACCTAGTAAGTGGTTGCCAGCAAGTTCACCCCCACTGAAGTCAGCAGTGCCCTATAGGGAGTCATGGTAAAGAACACCAGCTCTAAATTGTGAGTTTGAGATTAAAAGCTGTCTTTGAATTGGGAAGTGGTAGAGAGGCATTCAGTGGAGAGGCACAACAGTGTGACCATCTGTACAAATACAGTGTATACTAGGACCCTGATCCAGAGCGACAAAAGTCCTAGAGCCTCTTGGAGCTATTCTCATGTTGTTCATAAACTACTGTCAGAACCAGAGTGACTAATAAGAATGAAATGAAAACTTTCCTTGCTTCTGTGCCAACAGATTACTTCATGTCTTGAAGAGAGATATAGTTGCCATAGAATATCAGCGGGCCTTTCTGACACACAGTAGATTTTCTTTATTTCTTTCTGGAATATATCAGTGCTGCTTGTGTTCCATTGGAAGATGCTCACTGGAACAGAAATTTGACTCTGCTTATCCTTTGAGTTGTCCTAAATCCTGAATTCTCCACACTCCCATAAAAATGATGCGAAGGGATACAACCTGTCCACATCTGCCATCTTGTAGCACTGCTGAGACTAATATTTAGACAGGTGTCAGGTACTGGCTCCTGGACATGTTCTGATCTGACTTAGCTCCTAATAATATTTTTTCACCTCTGTCAAGAACTGTATCTATCTTCTCATTTTACAGACATATGGTCCTTTTTAAAAAGTCAGTGTATATTCATCTCCCAACCCCAGCTAGTAATTTAGGCCAGGTACAGCCATTAGTTTTACCAGCATAAGTGACTGGAAACTGGTCTATTCCCCATAACAGAACAAGTCTGGCACACAGAGACTGGTTTTAAAATGGTAGAACCCAGTCTAAGATTTGCCCCACACCAGCAAGGACAAATGTATGTTCTGTTTCCTACTGATCTAAACTATTCTGCTTACAGAAAACAATGTAACTTAGATTGATTCTGCTTTGGGTTTTTTTAATGTCTATACCTAGCCTTTAAGGCTAAACGTTTAAAGTAGTTTAGGGCCTTAAAGACCCAGATAAACATCTAGAGGGATTTTCCAACATTACTAACTCAATGCCCATTGGATGGAATAACTTTCCACTGGAAAATCTTGACTTAATGTAACAAAATACTTGCCCCTATGGAGCAAAAATTTGCAGTATAAATGGGGTTTTTATCATCAAGCTACTCCAGGTGATAAAATATTACAGAACAATCATCCCAGTGAATTGGATCCCAGCGGGACAAAGGTCAATTGCACAAGTTTTACCACCCAAGGAATGTTGGACTGAAAGGGACCTCCTGGATCACTGAGGCAAACCATAGTATCTAACCCTGTCCATTTAAAATAGAGCTTGGTCAGTTTATGAAAATTTATTTGCCTCTTTCCCCCTGTGCTTGGAAACCCTTTGGCTAAAATGCAATCACTCACACAGCTCCTAGGAAGCAATTTTGAAAAAGAAAGAAAGAAACATTCTCAAAGCTAGTCACAACATTCAACATGGGCATCTCTATTTCCTTGTTGAATGATGTGACTAGCTTTGAGAATGATGCCCTTTCACACAGGTATGTGGGAGGCAGGGGAGGAGGATCATTCCCTGCAGAACTAGAAAAGCAAAAGCTCCTCTTTGGGAAGGGGTTCCATACTCATTGCCCAACACATATCAGAAGAGTGGGTCCTGCATACATGGAGCACTCAAGCAGAAATCCAAGCTGCATCCCCAGTCGGGAGCAGATCTGCAACCTGCCTGTTATATTTGATCCTGCTTAGGAAGAGGGTTTGATCTTTAGCAAACAGCAGAGGAATGTAAATCCCAGCAAGAGAGTGTCCTGTACTGGGAAGGGGAAGCAGCTGGGGGACCAGTATTGCCTTAATGGGGACTGTGCCTAATATTTTCCTATGGGGCCATCCTGTGTAGGGGGAGCAGAGCCAGAGTTGGAGCAGGGCATGTAGATCTCTGCCACTTGTCAGGCCACTTCTGCTTAGGAAGTGCACCATAAGCCACCACTACAGAAGGAACAAAAATAAGCCTAGGCCAAATGAACTAGTAAAACTGCACTTTCCTGGATCCTTCCCCAAAAGGGAGCCAGTGGCTCAACCCAAACCACATGCCAGTTGGAAGGGGAGCACCTGCACTCCAAAAAAGGAAGAGTTATACTAATGGGTGCACAGAACCACCCTAAAGTGCTCCAACAAAGCCCATTTCTTATACAGGGAATCTCCCACCCAATAAGTGGTCCTCAAACCCCAGCTGGTAGAGAAGATACCATGGCACTGCAGGATCTTATACCTGTGTAGGTAGCATAGCTCTGTATCAGTGCATACGTGTGTGTGTGTGTGTGTGTGTGTCCATGTACTTGCACATAAACACACACAAGCACGTACCACATTAAAACAAGTAGAATAACATGACTCTGCTCTGTTTTTAGATGGTTCAGGGTGGTACTTTTTGTGAGAACTTGCCCTGGTATTTTGGCCATGTGAAAATTTCCAGAAGATATTGAAAGAAGATTGCATTTCTGCATTGAGATTTGACAATTCCCTACTCCATTTCAATGCTGGTTTAATGATCAGAAGTAGGATCATACTCTTTAATATTTAAATAATACAGTTAAAGCTCAAACAGAAAAGCTTTTTTTCTCCCCCTTCTGATTGTTAAACCAGTATCCTCGCCGGAAGGAACATGGTTTACGATCTCTGTCTTTGGGCCTCCCCCACTTCTTGTACCACAGATGATGTCACCTTCCATTAAGATGGTCAGTGCTGACAGGAGGCTGGAAATTATCAGCATAACTGTAAAGCTTTCATTTTAAATATAACTCAAGTGTGTCTACCGCGTGAGTGGCCGAAGTGTACCAAGTGATCTGGGGAAAATCCGCAGTGGTTTATTGTATAATTCCATGAGTTTCTTAATGATTTCCATTGGCATATGTGCACACACTCACATGTAAATAGTCTTTATGTTAAAAAAAATAAGGACTTCAGGATACAAAGATCTCCCAAACAAAATTAAAAAACATGGGCCAGTAGAGTCACACCAGGGACAAATTTGGCTCTGGCAGCAAAATGGCTCACAATTTGGTATTTCTTAGCTAAATAATTAGGTAGATTTGCCAAGTCTTTCCAGCCTGAGCTGTGCAAGATCTTCCTACAGAGAACCCAAAGATCCACTTGTTTGCAGTGGTTTGGATGACACTAAAAAGGCTTGGTGACAGCATTTGGATCAGCTTGTAAGGGGACAGCTGAGGATTCTCATTACTGCTTGCGTGCACTGTCGTGGTGGATTGTGTAAGTCAGTGTGTACGAGTGTCACTGCATTATTTATATCCCTTTATTATGCTTTAAACTCCCATGGTGCCATTGTGGAGAAACAGGTGCAAAGCCGACTGTGAAACAGTGGCCAAGAATGTTCCCCCCCTGAGCCAAAAGCTGAGACAGGGATGATCTGAGAGACAGAGTCCCAGTTCTCTGAAGTGACAGGTTACTGATGGGACTAGAACAGACAAAAGCTTCACAGAACTGCAGGGACAGGATGACTTACTTGTGGTTTGGACTGTGTGCATGGTGGGGGTGGGGGCAGAAGCTGCAGGAATCTGCAGCAAATACATAACATGCACACACATACATGCATGCACACACACACAGGGTCAACTTTTTATAGTACTGAGGGAAGAAAAATGGAGCTGAATCCTTTTCATCAACACAGAGTACTTAACTCCTAGCTAAAATGCTGGACAGAATGAGGAAGGCATGAGCCCGATGAACTAGGATACCTGTGCATACAGAGCTACATATGGCAGCATCAGCCTACCTCTGCAGCCGCCCAATTGTTCTGGTCATGCTGTATGACAAAAATAAACACCCCAAACTAGTTTTTTAGGTTCATTTACAATGAGCAAAGAAAGCAGTATGTGTTGTAGACAGGTGCCTAAAAAAGGAGAGATTTGCTTCAGTCCCTAACCCCAGTCATTCTACATGATGGCAGGAGAGGGAAAGTACTGCTCAGAATACCAAGCAGCAGTACTTGCAACTGATTAAGGAACACTGTGCAGAGGCACAAAGGGAGACTCATCAAGTCCTCCATGGCCAGCAGGCTGACAGTGAGATGAAACCTGGAACAAAAGCAGATTAGGAAAAACCAAAAAAGTCTTTGTGGTACACTCCACTGACCCATAATGGCTGATCTGGGAATGTTGTTGATGGAACCAAGTGGTGATCCATGCCCCAATTTCAAGGGAAAATTGAGAGAATATCAGTAGTCCCTCTGGAGTGCATAGGATCCCACCTGGTAAATGAGGGGGGGGGGAAATGGGATCATTTTCAATATGGATTTTTTATAATGCTTAGCATTTATTTATCCCTGCTCCCTGTTGTCAGTGGGAATTTTACCACAGATTTCAGTTACAAAATTAGACCAACAATGAGCATGCCTGAAAACCCCACTCTCAAAGTATGGTAAGGACTGTTTTTTGCTCAAATATCAGCACTTCATGAAAGTGTTAAATGTCCACTGAAGGGATGACCAAACTTGAGAAACCAGTTAGGTTCTCTACAGGTCAAACAATTATACTGGAAAACTCAAGTATGTTTAAAATCAGTTTGAACTATTTCACTTATCCATACATCTTTTGGGGACTGTTTCGTGCAGTGAGTTTTTGTTCTGTTTTGTTCTTTGTTTGGCCTGGAGCCAGGTACCAGGAAGTATAATGCCACAAATGCCACTCTTTGTTTTCATCCCGCGTCATCTTAATAAAAGGTTGGTGAGTAGATTTTGTACCTAAGTTTTTGGATTCTTACAAGAATTATATATTTTAACGGACACATAAAAAACTAGAACTCTTGGTTCCAAAATGATACCTTTTATTAGACCAACTGGAAAATGGCAAGAAAATTGTTAAAATATTTAAACAGGTCATTTAAGAGACAGAAAACAAGCTACTGGAAACTATTCTTACTGAAGTTGTATCGTGTCATGACCTACTTTTTTTTAGGTGGCATGGGGTGCACAGGATCACAAGTAGCCATGGATGAACCAAACAAAGTTCTGTTTAGGGAGCATGACCAAAGTATTTGCAGAAGTTGAATCCTAAAATATTATCCCAGGTAACTAAAATTCTATCTCTGGGCAAAGACAGGCTTTGGCACTTCTAGGTTTATATAACCTTCTTGACTGCTTGAAGAACTATTCCCAATATTATGTAGGTCTACAGTAAATCATAGTGACATCATCCAAGATGGGAAGGATGCCATGCAGGAACTACTTTTGTTATTCCATCACTAATGTGTAAAGAGTCCTGGGAGGCCAGTAGCAGGAGCACTATTCATACTGATTAGACTGTTATTGGCTCCACTGTGTAAACTCAGAGTGACTACTTCAGCTAACTGAAACATAACCTGCAAAACAGCCAGGGAGAGGGAAGCCTCTTTGGCTACTTTGGCAAATAAATCATTGTTACCATTCATCTGCCACTATGGGGAACATGGTCCTAACTAAAGCTAACTTCCTGATGCTGCTCAGAGTGAGGACAGTGTTTCTAATTTGGCTCAGGGTTACAGTTTGACATGCCTACAGAAAGGGTTTTGTTTTACATATTGTTTTAGGATTATGTCTCCTACCCTACTTCCCAGATTTCAACCACAGGAGTAATTTGCTGAGATACATTTGTGGTTTATACAGTAAAATGTTTTAGAGTCTGGTTATAAAGAGAAGGACTCTTGAGAAGAAAGATCTGTGTCTGTCTCATTCAAGGTCACTTGAAAGCTCCTTACTTTCCTTCTTTCCTTTGATGAAGGTAGCTTGGAGCAAGCTGGTTTGCTTCTGGGATAGAAAATTCAGCTGGGAAATCTCCTTTTACAAACAGGAACCTCAGATTTCTCAGCTCAAGAGAAGACCTGATGTTTGGAAGAAGTGCTGCCTTGGAATGGATGTTTTTTTATGTTCCCATCCCTAGGCAAGGTGTCATCATGGCTCTCAAACATCAGTTCCACATTGCTGTGATCAGATGGTATATGGCCAGGCATATTGCTGTTAGTTATTTCATTCATGGTCTAATCTCACAATGAGACAAAGAGGTAGAGAAGGAAGCAAAGAGAGGTATTTTATAACCCCAATAATGCCTCCGACATAAATGACACCTTTCCTAGAGCATAGTGTTGCCTCTGGAAATTCTGCTGGCAGTACAGGTTTCAGAGTAAGTCCTGCAGCTGATATACCTGTGTTATTTACAGCGCCCATGTGATATACCCAAACATGGTCAGTCAAATGCGGACCTGATGAAACGGCAATTACATCTGTTAAGCAGGGATGAATTTGGCCTACTATTTCCTGTGGCAAGATTCCTGGAGAATGCAAGAGGTGAAACTGTTAGCTAAAGAACTGTTCATTGGTGTCAAAATAAAACAGCCTTTCTACAGAAGGCTTGTTTTGTAACCCAAATGTGTTTAATTGTTGGTAAATAATGAAGTAACAAACTTTAAAGCCTTTATGTGCGTGTCCACACATGCAGGCATGTGCGTTTGCAGCAGCTCAAATAGAAGTGGTGCAAATTGGAGCCAGGGCTTTTTGCATCAGTGCACATGCCCAGACATGCACTTTGGTGTAGGGCAAAACATGCCACTTGAGGCAAAACAACCCTGCCTGGTTCCTCCTGGATCTTCAGACAGGGGGAGCTAGAGCCCAGGACTAGCACCTGTGCTGGCCCCAGCAGTATAAAAAGCTGCTCTGTGTTGGTCCCAGCAATATAAAAAGCTGCCCTGGCAAGTAGCTCAGGGTTACTGGCTCTCAGGAGCTTCGGGGGTGACTTGCCATCTGATCCAGGAGGTGAAATCTGCCCTACCTCCTGACGCCCTTGTCCTTGTTGACCAGGTCCTGCATGATAGCAGTCCCCACCCTCCCGTGTCCTCCAGCCCACTGGAGTTTGTCGTGGGGCCAGCGCTTCGCCAGCCCTCACGGTGCTCCCCACTCTACCACCTGAGCTGGCTGAAGGACACCAGACCAATCCGCTTCTCCACCATGCATCGCCACCACCTCTACATGTTCATGTGCCACACTGTCCCTGCCACCCTCACATCCCACCCATACTTGACAAGGGCATGGCTGGGACACCCCAGTGGCTGAACCTATACTCCGCCCTCATCCCATGAGCCACTGACAACCTCAGCTGGCAGCTCCTCCATGGAGCCATCGCCACGGGCATGTATGTGGTGAGCTTCACAGAACCCTGGTCTCCTGCCGAGCTGCAGCCCCTCTATCTCCACCTCCAGAACCTCTTCCTGAGGTTCTGGTTCAATTTCACCCTCTAGGTTTTTGTTTTTGGTCACCCCATCTGGGACCCCACCAAGTCCCAGGACCTCCTGGTCAACCTCCTCCTGGCCCTGGCCAAGTGGGCCCTGTACTTGACCAGGAAGGAGGCTCTGGCCAGGAAGGTGCCCGGAGACTGTGGAGCCACTTTTTTCTCACTTGTCTGTGCACGTTTTGGGGCAAAACATCAGTGGACAGTATCCACCGGCTTCTTGGATGCCTTTGAGGACTGGTGGGTATGGCCTGGGGGGCTCTGCTTGGTGTCCCCCTCAGACACACTCATTTTCATGTTTTGACCCTTTGACCCTCATGTCACTCCTGTCCTGTTTTTTGCCTTTGTTGTTCCAAGAATTCTGTTGTATCTTTCACCCATTGGCCCCACACAGTAGGGGTTATTAGTTAGCCAGGTGGGCGCTAGAGCCCACAATACTTGAAGGATATAAATAGACAGGAGCTTCTGGGCCCCGGCCAATTGGTACCTGGGAACACTACCCCTCTTGCCAGCTGGGCTGCTGAAGCAGTCCTGAGAGTTCCCTGAACCTTCTGGCAGTCTGGCAGTAGGGGCTGCTGACTGGCTGAGACCTGCTGCCACCTGCAACATCATGTGGCCCCAAGGCTGCATGCCTGCCAGACCTGGATGGAGACTACAAAGCCAGTAGAGGCACCTGCCCCTCTGGGCCAGCTGCCAATGGGCTGTGGCTACACAGTTGCCTTTGTGCAACACTACTGCCATGTGTGTCCTTGCCCAACCATCTGGGCAGCTATCACCTGGAAGATGTTCCCATGTAGTGGCCTGCTTTGAACTGTCAAAGCATGTCCTCCTGGCCTCAAGTGGCCAGGAGGTCAGCCACCTCCAGCTGGATCCCAGGTGCCATCCCTGAGCAGGCTTCTCTGCCTGGGTCCCTCCACTTGCCTCCCTAGCAGGAATTCTGGTTTTCCCTATTTAAAACCTGCAAAATATCTGAAAAGAAATCCCAAATTCACTCTTTAAAACATCTAAAAATCCATGTTCCTCCACAATTAAAACAGAAGACCACTACACACACACACAGATTTACAATTGTAAAGCAACTTGAAAGTCTACAAGTGCCTCCACCAAAATAATAAAATAAATTCTAATTATCTATACAGTTTGGCATTAACTTTGGGCTTTTCTGTCATCCCTTTTGCCTATTATGATTAACAGTCCAAACTAGAATAAAATAACTGCATTGCTTTAGTTCTGGCAAATTCTAATACCTTCATGGCTTGATGAATTCCCTTGTAGGGTTGACTACTCATACAGCTTTCCCATTGCTCTGTTTTTTTCTCTGAGTTTTATGGTACAGAGAGTGACTCAAGCCAAATCAGAACAAAAGTAATGTAAATGCACCTATATTTGAGACTCAACTTAATCAGGAATTTGGAGTGTTGCTCTGACAGCGATAAATGTTGGAACATTATTCACCAGCTTTGTTCCTGTGATTTTATTAAAACCTATTTACTTACTTTAACAGTGGGCACGTCTACACAAGACAGTCATGGTGCAGTAGCCTAATAATACTGTGCAGTAGCACATCACAGCACAAGCAGTGCCAATATGCTACTGGCACAGTATTATTCGGCTACTGTGCAGTAGTGTCGCTAAAAAGGCATTTGCTGGTGCTACTGTTTAGTAACATAGGTTACTGAGCATTGATTTAGTACTTGATTATAAAAGTACTAAACTTAATGTACAGTAACTATTGTGCATTAATGAACATGTAGATGTGCCCAGCGTGTACAAAAATTGCTCTAAGAGGTGTCCTTTATTAAAGGGGAAAATCATATTTTTTTAAATAGGTAGTATAGACTTTTATAAAATGGAGATTTTGGTTTATATTTGAAGTCTGGCTATTTCTCATGCATGCAAAACATTTTGATTGGATATTAGTATACTATATATCTAACCAAGGCTAGAATAAACTCAGAGAGCACTGTGGCAACTGGTAGTCAGAAACAGAACTAAAGGTGACCAGCAATTCATAAGGGTTATAAACTGATACTTCATTTAAAGGCAATGAACCTTGAACACAGGGTCTTTTATTAAAAGAGTTCCTTCTTTTTTTTCCCCTTTTCCTCAGCAGTCATGGAACAGACGCAATTAGCATTTGGCAGCATCCCCTGGAGTGGAACACCTCATAAATCTCATTCTCCAAAAGCTGAGACAACACACGTCTCTTACTCCACACTTCTCCCCAGGAAAGTAAGTGGGCATTGTTCAGTATCCAGACTCAGGTATACAATGTCCCATCAGGAGCATCTGCATAGAAATATGAAAGTATGTGTTTTGGGAGAAACTAGTGTGACAGAGTACGGGGAGATGAGGTGATAGAAAATAGGGAGGTTTCCTCTACACCAGCCTCATGGGAGTATTGCTTCCAATGTCTATACTTCCTGCTCAGAAGACTAACAATACACTTTATTACACATGAAATCAAAATACCTGGATTTGGTTCATCTCAAATGTTTTTCCTGACTCTACTTTTCTTTCCTGCCCTCAATCATATCCCCTGCTGTTTTGTCATCTCCTTGGAAAGAGGACCATCAAGTGACGGCATCAGGAGGTGACAGAGTCTGAATTGTTTTATAAGTACTGCCGAAAAGTAACCAAATTGTATGTTCAGGGTGTGAGTTGATTACTTCAGGAGCCAGGAAGCAGCCTTCAGTTTTGCAGTATTTCCAGGGTACATAGTAGGTTTTGCCTCTTCCCTTGAAAATCTCATTGAAACCTTGATGTCTTCCTGTACTGATGGTTTACTCAGGGATGATCCTGCCTTGTGCAGGGGGCTGAACTAGATGACCTTTGTGAGGTCCCTTCCAGCCCCACTTTCCTGTGAGCCTATGAAACATAAATGTATTGTTTGTTGCTAGATGACAGATACTGAGAGAGGCTCTGGCAGATCAGACCTCTCTGGGGTGCAGTCTGCCTTTTACTCTAGGACTGTGCAATGAAACCCCAATCTTGATTGCTATAATAATTGCAACTAATAAAATAGCAACTTATGCCAGGTATAACTCTGTGGAGAGCTGTGGTATTGTCAGGCATTTTTTTTTTTTTTTGCGGTGGGGGGCAGGAAATGGTTGTGGAGACTTTAAACAGGAAGTCAGTTTGTGTTCTGTGCGTACAAGTGCCATGTGAAAAAGAATGGCTTTTGGCAACTCCCATCATTATTCAGATTCTTATCTTGACCCCTTTTCCATGATATCAACAGTACCGACTCGCTGCAAGGCCTATAGCAGCATTCTGTTGTGGAAGTTTTCTCTTGTTGATGTCTTTGCAGGATGAGGGGTAAAGTCACCTTTCTGGTTGCTACATTTAAAGGCACGTTTGAAGCATAAGGCAAGATTCCCAACATGTCCCTCCTGTTTCCAGAGAAGGAATATTATTGTAGACCCTGACCTCCAGGTCCTGTGGTCTGTCTGGTGCTTCTTTCTCATCCTTCACCTGCATGATCAAACTGCTTCTCTTGGTGTTCTGGTTATTTGCTTGACTTGCCTCTTCATTCATGTTAGGAAAGGATGGGAAAGCCAGGACCTAGGAGGCTGAGTGTACTCAGATATCAGAGTGCATCAGCCATGACCCTGTGTTTGACTTTTGTCTCGCTCTGTTATCTCAGGGTATGCAACAGTGGACAGTGACAATAGAGCATCCTCTGATGGGAAGGAGGGAGGCTGAAGGGATGTACTCCCACGTGTTTCCCTTGAGTTCAGTAGTGAAATCTCATTCGGAGCCTTGCTGCTCCCCTGAGCAAAGGGAAAAGGCTCCAGGGCACAGAAGGCTCCTGACAGTACAGTCACCAGATGGCATAAAGGCTGTATAGATCTGTGCATGTTAGTCACTAAAAACTCAATAGTATACTTCCCCATGGAAGCCTTAAAGTCATGGTTGATCTCCTTTCTTTCACAGTCCTGCCCTTGCACCCTGACAAACAAGCAGGTCAGGTCCTCCTTCTTCTCTTTCTTAAAGATGGGCATTATATTTGCCCTATTCCAATCATCTGGGACCTCTCCCAAGCACCATGAGTTTTCAAAGATAAAGGCCAGAGGCTCTGCAGTCACATCAGCCAACTCCCTCAGCACTTTTGGGTGCATCCCAGCTGGCCCCATGGACTTACACACATCTAGCTTTTCTAAATAGTCCCTAACCTGTTCTCTCACCACTGTTGGCTGCTCACCTTCTCCCCAGACTGTGCTGCCCAGTGCAGTAGTCTGGGAGCTGACCTCGCCTGTGAAGACTGAGGTGAAAAAGGCACTGAGTACTTCAGCCTTTTCTGTATCATGTGTCACTAGGCTGCCTCCACCATTTGGTAAGGGACCTGCACTTTCCCTGATCCTCCTCTTGTTGCTGACATACTTAGAAACCTTTCTTGTTAGCCTTCACATCCCTTGCTAATTGCAACTCTAGTTGTGCTTTGGCCTTCCTGATTTCATCCCTGCATGCCCAAACAATACTATTATACTCCTCCCCAGTTGTCTGCCAAGTTTCCACTTCGTGTCAGCTTCCTTTCTGTGTGTGGTACTTTTATGAGGCTTGTATCCACTTTAAGATGATTCTGGATATGCACCACCCACAGTACATTGGTTTACCCCTGGCAGGAAGCACTGGCATTTCTTGGAAGCCCAGCCTCTGAGACCACAGACCAGTCTTAATTCTGTTCTAGTCCTGAATTAACAATCAAAAGAATTATGGTAACAACTAAATGCAGAAGTAATAATCTTTTAAAGGACAAAGATTATTTTGACCTTCAGACCCACACTGAAACCTCAAATGGTGGCTGTTAATATCAGGGGTGGATCCATCTAGCAAAGGTGGATGGGGGAGCAGCAACCTGTGCTGCAAGGATGGCTGCACCCTCCTCCCAGCTTCCCCCAACCAGTGTGGGCAGACTGGGCTCTGGGAGCCTCCAGGGACTTTTTAAATACCCAAAAGCTAAGAATGCCCCCCACATTCCCCTCCAAGCTGAGAAGCACAATCTCCCCTCCCCTCCCCATCTTGCCCATCTTCTCCTGCTAACTGCTTCTGCTTTCCCTGCTTTCCCTTTGAAGTCCAGCTCCCAGGCAGCCTGACTGTGGTGGGCAGAAACAGCTCTGAAGCTCCTGGGATAAGAGCTCCCCTGCTCCCAGGACAGCAGAGAAAGCAGCAGCAGTAGGCAGGGTGGGTGAGAAGAGGAAGAGAAGAGCCTCTGAGCACTGAAGGAAAGGGAGAGGAGATTCTCACCTGCTTTGGGAATTTATTTTTTAGAAGTTCCCAGAGGCTTCCATGGCAGGGTCCAATCTGAAAGGGGGTGCAGCTATGCCACTACAACCCCTCTGCATCCTCCCTGGTTAATAATTACTCTTCAATGGTAAGAGGCTCCTCCAGGGATAGGCTCTGCAATGCCATTGAATGGATGCATCTAGAATTAGAACACATTTGGTGCTGGGGGGCTCTTGGCATTCTGGAAAAGTTCAAAATATTCTCCCACAGTAGGGATTTTAAGTAGTTTAGGTTCAAGCATTTAGATAAAAAGGAAATGGCGTCTAAGCATCTCAGCCACTGACCCGATTAGACAATAGGGCATGGTGCTGATGCCATCTACAGGAAATATCCTCTCTTGGGAGAGATGAACAGTAGCATCTCTGTCATTGTCTAGTTAGAGGGCAGGGAGGGAATGGTGATAGTGCCACCTGCAGGAAGTGAGCCCTCAGTGGAAGAGTTGGACCATACCATTTTTGCCACCATCCAAATAAGAAAGCAAAGCATTATGCTGTTGTCATCTAAAGACCTGGGCTTTAGCATCTCCTGGAATCACACGCTGCCTGTTAGTGACCAGAAAAAACCTACATTTATGTAGGTGTATGAATTTTGAAAATTTAACTGAAACCAAAGTTTCTACTGCATGTCCCAAATTCCACCATCAGCTGCTGCTATGCCAACCAGCTGTCCCTCTCACACCTTCCAACACTGACCTGATGAGAAGAAAAAAACCCTGTCTGTTGCCCTGCACTTCCCTGATAAGTCATGCTGTAAGTTCCAGGGCTACAGCCCCCACAGCTCCGGCCATTACCTTTTCTATACAGGCTTGAGCATTCTTGGTTGAGAAATTCTGGCATATGAGCATGACAGATAATTCAGTGACTCTCTGACATTGCCTTGCTTGAGTGGCTTTTGTTGGAGAGCTTCGCCAGTCTGCATTGTCTTGTGTCTGAGCTTAGACAGTGATAAAAACTAAGCAGAGTGCTGTAAAGTCCAGCCTTCATCCTAAAATAAACCCCCAACCTCTGACTGAGGTCAGAATCCATCTCTGAGTCAATGTTCTCCAATGAAGTTGCCCAGATCTTTTGAGTGGTGCTGAACTTAGCTGCCACTATATGATCTCTTTCGTGTGGCTATCACCATCTTAAGCTAAATATCAGCTAATGCCCAAGCTCAAACCCAGGTCTCTGTGAGACTGGCTATTCTCGCAAGCAAATTCTCTCCTACCCCAGTGCCCTACAAAGAGAAGCTCCTTACTTTGTTTTCCACTCCCTTATTTAAACATGACTTTATCCCTACTTTCTCCTCAAAGACTCTGCCTTTCTAACAAGAATATCCTTTTCTTCAGTGGAAGGATTTGGGCAAATTTTACAGCTGACAGCACAGGTTTGTGTATCTATATAACATCTGGCTTGACAAGGGCAGACCTCCGTCCTGCCTGTCCCTGCTACAGGAAAAATGCTTCCTCTCCCCCTGTATAAGTCCCTAGGGATCCCAAAGGTCGGAGGCTGGATGGAGATGTATGAGTTTCTTCCCCTAAAAGACTTCTCCAGATGGATGTCTTGAGCTGGATTTTTTTTCCAGGTGAAAGGATAAGGAAGGGGGAGTGCAGGGAGGGTAGGGAAGTTGGATGAGGTTGATGCTGTAGGTCACATTTTTCATTTTGCTCTGAATGTCAAACTGAAGAACTGGTGAGGTGGTCTAGCCACTCTGGTGCCTGGTCTGCTCTTCAGATGTCCTTGGAAGTTTAATCATAACCACTAGCTTTGAGCTAGGGAAAACTTTACATGGGAAACTAGTTGAACCTTTATGTAGATTTCAATCCTGAGCCAATTTGGGAGTGCCAGGGTTGAAATGGACCTCTCCTTGGCCTAGGACAGCCACCGTATGGCACAGCTTTCCCAACAACAGGACTTTGTCATATTATCGGTACTTCTCACCCCTGAACTGACTGAAATTATCAGGATCTGCTAACAAACCTTCAGACATAAGCTAAATAAATCCCTATCCCTCATTAGAACCTGGGGTCCTACTGGACTCCAATTCATTCATGTTACTTTCCTACACAAATCCACCTCTAAGTACACAGAAGCACACGCCTCTATGCTACAAACCTGGTGCAACTTGAACTGGTGCAACTTTGTTGAGGTCAGTGGTGCTACCCCACTTAATAGCAGCTGAGGGTCTGAGTCAACATCAACTTTCTGAATAACAAATCCCATGAGAGCTCCTCAGATGCAATGCACTGGAATTCTTTGTGTTTTCCGCACCTACCCTGCATTGCTCTCACCTTGCTTCCCCTTTGTGTCATCTTGTGTTTCTTTATGTGTAATCAAAGAAAAATGTAAAGGAGTGACTTTTCTTTGCCCAAGACTTTCCTCACTAGATAGAGCTAGTTTTTCTTGTACAAGGGCATTTCAGTATAGAAGATCTTAAAATGAAGCACAGAGCTTCTTGTAATTAGAGTCAACATCTCCTTATAGAATAGTGGCTTTAAAAATATTCAAGGGTGTAATGAGAAAAGAATCTCAAATATTATCCTCTACACTTCCCCAGCATACCAATCCTCTGTCTCTGAATGCTCACCCGATCTGCACTTGGGTAAATGTAATCCAGGGGCCAGTATTCAGGGACCCCAGGAATCATGGAGATATTTTACACTATATTTAAAGTAAAGTAAGACTCTCCAGGGATTTCCTAGCAAGTTAAATGCTGGTATTATATGACCCCATCTTTCAGCTCCCAGCATGCGAAGTTAACCCTATTTGGTCAGATCATAAAACTGATTACTGGGATATGACAGGTAAAAAGAAAGAAAGAAATGGTCTGAAAAAGCAAGAAAGGCAAATAGAGAGGCCACTGTAAAACTGCAACCTAAACCAGAATTCCCTAGTGGGGCTGAAAAAAGTTCTGGAAGCCCTGTTACCAATGCTTTAAAATAAATTGGTGATCAGATGCCACAGATGTAAACAATTTCCATTCAGAAATATTCTCATTTCCTTAGGCAGGGAGTGGGGAATGCACTCATGGCCCATCTATTTTTCTGGAAGAGAAATTGTATATCTTTCCCCCTGTGTTGGGGGCACATCTTGCTAATAACCCATTAGATGCATAACAGAATATATTTCAAGAATTTCCCAAATGGGCAAGGGCTTTGTGCTTTTTGAACTTCATGGCCGAATACTGGATGCTTTAAGCTAGTTATTTAGCTTCAGACAGGTACTAATTGGCAGTGGAATAAAATAAATGGTTGATCAATACATGTCTGTAAAGTGCTCCAAAGATTGAAAGGGCTGTAGTTGTTCTAAATTCAAACAAGGGAAAAACAAACAGTTGTCATTAATTAGACTGAATGACTAGATTTTACTTCTGGAAACTAAGGGTGAATGGCTAGACAGAAGAGTGACACCTGCACTTAGCACAGGCCACCTGATGGCATGGGTTCAGAGCTGTAGAGTGCCCCACGCATACACACCATATCTTCTGACAGGAAGAGGAAATGCCACACATTTTCCAGCCACTTGTACCTGAGCCAAGTCTAAATGCCACCCCTAAAAATACAGCATGAAAGCTGAGGCATGTTAACAACCTTCCCCTCTATACCCCTCAGCCATTGCCATCAGTTTATTTTTGAATGAGGACACTGCTCAAGAGTAACTTGACTCTGTTGCAGAAGCCTGATCCCCTTTCTTTCATGTCTTCTTTCACTGGTGTTGTCTAGCTCCCTGAGATGGAGAGGTAGCAAGCTTGCTGTGTAGAAGGATCAGTGTCATCAGTTCAAAGGCAGGAGGAAAATATAGGCCACTATATATGGAGGGAGGTCCAATTGGAAAAAGGACTGTGGAGGTTATTGAGATACATATGATACAATGTAATAGTATTCTGCATTGATGGCTCTAAACCAGTGATTCTCAACCAGGGTGCCACGGCACCCTGGTGTGTCTTGAGAACTTTGTATGGCACCTTGCAGCACCCTTGAAATGTTAATACTGTTACATGTGCAAATGTCATTCACAAGATAAACCCATAGATTTCAAACTGGAATTCATAGAGTTAGAAAGATTCTGACCTGTTGTGGTCATTCTGAGTTCTTTACAATGGTAGAATTGCTCTACTATTTTTCTATAGTCAAAAAATGAGTGCAAGGTAAGAGCTGGCATTTTCTGAGGGGTGCCTAGAATCTCTCAAAGGCGCCTTGAGTCTAAGAAGATTGAGTATGACTGCTGTAGAATATTTACATATAGGAACAGAGGAGGGTTCTGACCTTGGCAGGAAGTGAAAGAATAGCAGCCTCAAAGCCCAGGCTTGGCCAGTAGAGCTAATTGAGTAATGACCTCTCTGAATCAGTCTTGCTGTTCCCCTGCCAAATAAACCTAAACCTGCTTTAAGACTAGTATGCAACTTCTCAGTACGTTTGGTCATTTTCCAAGGCAAAGTGCCTTTTAAAAAAAATGTACCCTTGTACCACAAGAGGGGGCTCTATGCCTCCAAACTAGGCAGCTGGCCAATCAGCCAGAGTGATGAATTTCCTGGGAGATGCTGGGGATGAGAGCAAGGCTTTCCCAGATGACAGTACTACAAAATGCCCTAATGAAGCAAAATATAATGATTTTGTCAAACTCTCTTTCCTTTCTCAAAAGATTGAGAGATCATCTGAAGTGACACAGCCCCAACTTGCTATTTCTATCAATTTTCTTGCCAGAATGACTCATATAATCTATTTTAACTGATTGTATAATACATGAACTGCATATAATCTATTTTAATGCTGCTGTTTCAGATGGTCCACATGTTAATAGCACCATAAATGTAACATTTTCCAGGCCCCAAAGTAGCTGGAAGTGATGCTAGCCACATCACTCTTGTGTGCCATTGGCTACAGAAGCTGGCATGTTTTGCTCATGCTGGCCTGATGGAGGGGACCATGACTGATAGCAGCATAACATGTATGGGAAGGGTCATGCATTAGCTGAGGCTTTTTAGTACTTGTATATAATAGTGAATTCAGGACAGAGGTGAGGCTGCTATTCTGATTCTTTACAATTGACTTTTGTCTGTAGTACTGTAGGTATGAATGGTTCATGCCTGCAGATGGCCAAAGCACTACTGCTGTGAAAGGCCCCTTCTGGATTCTTGAAGGGACATTCCTTTCTGGAGAAAGTTATCACCTCACTTAAAAATGACAAAGGCAGGATGTGAGGAAAATAACACCCCATAAAGGAAAGGGAGGAATCATTCACAAAGCTAGATTTTGGGGATGCCACAGGGGCACGGCATACCTTGTGCTACATGTATAATTTATTGCTAGTCCAAAATTCCATAGCATTAATGATTTTTTTTGGGAAACTTATTGAAATGTCTGATGAAATAGAGGGAAAAGGGTCTGTATTTCTACCTGTAGATACTTATCAAAAATCTAAAATTTTGGATGAAAAACGTTCTTGAATTTCACAGGATTTTTTGTAGCCTTTGCTGAGGGAGACTGATATACAGTTATATCCATTGGCCCAGAGCCCTTAACAAGGCTCTACATGGATAATACCAGATCAAATGAAGGTGACCACAGCACACAGAAAGGATTTAGCCAAACTGGGTTGATCCGGAGTTTCAGGGAGCCAGCACAGCCCAGGAAACCAACAGATTCTTTCTTTTAAATGTGTATGGAAATAGCTTTGACACCAGTGTCCCTTTTCTTTTTAATGTGCTGCCAAAGAATATGGTTCTAATTTCTTTCTTTGTTGAGAGAAGACAAGTTGAAAACAGGTCTCATGGCAACTCACAGCAGCATAGCCACCCCACTGGGCAGAGATATAAGGGGGATTTTTCTGCCTTGGGCTCTCTTCCCTCAGCCACGACATTAGCAGGTGGATTTCTGGGCAGCTGTCACTGGCGCAAGCAGCAGTGGGATTCCAGAGGAGGGGGCACTCATGCTCCCTTCCAGGCCTCCAGCTCCTCTCAGCTGTGATGCTTTCTCCAGGGGCAGCTCAAGTAACTGTCACAGGGAAATTCACTTCCTTTAAAATCTCTCTGATCCCATCTTTGCCGCTTACAACACACTTCCCTGTTACCACGCTGCTGCTCCCTCCCACCCCACCCACCCCTAATAGTCATGGTTTTTTTCTCTTTATACTCATGGGTAGACAGAAGAGCTATGCATTCAAAACCAAGTGGTGCTGCTGTTTGTGAGTTAATGTACTTTCTAAACTCTAATCTTCCCAACATCCCTTCCTGTGGTAAAGGAAGGGCAGCCACTGCTTTTCAAGATGTCTTTGTCCACTAAAATTGCTACCGCCATAACCACATGATATGAGCCCAGATCCCCTCCAGGGCATTGCAGTCTTCTACTAGTAAGGTCAGTGAGTTGGACTTTGCAATCCTTATTTTTTATATTAAATAATATTACCATTCATCAAAAATCAAAGTCACGGTTTCCCCCTGCCTGCTGCTTCTTGACTGGTAAATCCCAATCTTTGTCCTGTTTGAGTAATATGATGGGAAGAAGCATCAGAGGCACCATATATTTGTATTGTAAGCACACTATGCCTGTGTGGAATAGGTGTTACTTTTGTACCAGGAAGTGAGCGCTGACTGCAGGAGTTGAAAGGGCTCTCCACATTGCAGGGTTCTGAAGGTGCTTTGGGCTAGGGACAGACATTCAAAAGGCCAGAGCCTGAACTGATTCAACCTTTGCAGGTTAGTCTAACTGCCTAAGATGAACCAGTTTGTAACAGGACAAACATTTGTTCTGGACTGAGGCAGTCAGGCACATGCCTGTAGTTAGTTGTTCAGGCCAGGAGCTGGGAGACACTAAAGCAGGCCATCAGCTGCACAGAAGCTGTGGGGGCACACATGGCCAGTCCAGGCTGAACTGGCCAGGGAGGGGTTTTATTCCCCCTCTCTATTCCACTGGCAGGGTCTGTTACCAGATTTTCCTGTCACTGTGGGGTGCGCTTATTTAGTAGGGGTACATTTCTGAGGTCTCTGTAATTCTGTCAATGTGCTGCTTGTGTCACTTGTGTTTCTGTATGGAGCTCTCTCCCTTCTGCAAGTTCTCACCCCCAATGGAGCTACCTTGCAGGATTTAGTTGCAGTGGGGCTGGGCTCCTCCAACCACCAAATCAGTCAAACACATATACGCGCATGCGCGCACACACCCACACGTGCACACACACACGCACACGCACACACAGATTAATAGGGCAGGCCTGAGCCAGGCTGGGTTACCTGCATGTACAAGCTGACCCCTTCGTATGCCGCAGACTCAGTTCATCAGAGCAACAATAAAATTCAGTCAGACACATGCACACAAGCTAATAGAGTATGTCTGAGTGGGCCAGGGTATTCAGCATTGACAGTTTGACACCCTCATATGCTTCAAACTCAGCTCATCAGAACAACAATAAAATGCAGTTAGACATAAACACACCAGTTAACAAAACAGGTGACTCCACGCTTCCAGCCGATACCCTTATATGCCTTGAACTGAGTTCATCCCCCCTTCCCAATCTCTTGTCACAAGGCTCCTAGTAGTAAGTCCCTTGATGAGCAGAACCCACAGTAGTTTTGGGCATTGCAGGGATCTTTGGCTTTGGTAAAAGAAGCGTTACTGCAGAGCAAATGGGGAGGCCAAAGGGAAGGAAGAGTAAATGAAGTTCAGAGAGCGAGAGTATAGCAACCAGCTTGACCATAAAAGTTCTTTATTGCCAGGTATATGAACTTATGATGATACCAGTAGTAATAGCCATAGAAGAGAGACAAACAAACAAAGCAGTTACAATATTACATGGATTCAGTTGGGTATTTGGGGAAGTCTAGCTCAAGTTTGATCAAGAAAAGTCAGGGTTGAAAAGCTGTGCCTGCAATAAGCGAGCAAAAGTCAGGTTCCTGGAGTCAGAGAGAGAGAGAATTGGGATCTTACCACTCAGCGAAGCTTGAACCAGTCAAGGTTCCCAGATGTTTGTTGGAGCTTGCAGACAGGCAGAGCCCTCAGCACAAGCAGTGAAGGTAGTTCAGGCAGGAAAGGAGAAGGTGAAGTCTCAGTGGAATTGGTTTAGATCCAAGCACCAGAACAGAAACTTGAGCTTGAGTAGGGGTTTTGGTAGGGGGCTAACAATGGAACAGTAGGTTTGTTAATGGGTAAACAATGGCTCGTATGCTGGATAATAGGAACTGATCACCCCTGGCTATGGGTGGCATTACTGTAAGGAAGCTCACAATGTGAACAGGCAGACTCAGTGGTTTGGGTACCAATAAAAGAGTCATTACTAGCATTGGTCTGATAAATGCTGAGCTGGGTGTGTGCAGATGTAGGCTGATTAGCATTTGGAGCAGGAATCCCCCATCATGCAGTGCTCCCCTGCTTCTCTGGTCCCAGAATTCAGTGCGGTCCTTGCCTTGGAATCTCTGTTCTCCACCCTGAATGCTAATGAAGATGTATGCCTGTCCCATCTCCCATGTAATTGAGTTGCCATCCAGTTCCATCTCCACTGTAAATGAGATGAGGGGTGCTGCTACTCTCCTATCACCCTTGTCTGGAGGGCTTTAAATGTGTCTGCCTCTGCATCTTCATTACCTTTTGTAAGTCCTTCCTCTAATCAGTTCTTGTTCGGGCAGAGGTGGGGAAGGAGTGAGTCATTTGAGAGTCAGACAGGCTGCGTAGTGTGCCAGGGTTTCCTAAGAACACAGATATGACAGGTAATAGGACCCAAGCCAGGTCTGGTGGGCACTCCCCACCTCACTGCTGCAGCACTGGGCACCACGGACCCTGAGGCAGAGCAGAGCAGGGAGGAAAGTTACTCTCCCTTCTACTAAGCCAGGTCTGCCCAGCCTCGCTGCCACACTCCCTTCCCCCTCAAGGAGCCCTACCTGGCCATACCCCCACCCCACTACTACAGCAGCAGTGGGCAGGGCACTGGCAATGTGTAGGGGGGTGAGCACGGATACACATGCACCCCCTGAGATTGGTGGTGCACCCCCTGAAAGAAGCACTGCCGATGCTGCCAGCGATGCCTGCGGATGATCGTGGTCACTGCTCACCACCCCGCTCGCCGCTGACACGGCTGGCAGCATCTGTGGGCGGTCGCTGATTTCCAGTTGCTGCCACCAGTGCTGCTAGCGGTGTCTGTGGGTGGTTGCCAACTGCTGGTCAGCACCCGCCACCCCCACCCCTCACCGCCGACACCACTGCTACTGCCTGTGCAAGCTTACTGCCACCACACCCCTGCTACCACCACTGCCACCACCACCTGTGGGCAGTCACTGAGCTCCTCCAGCTTCTGGGGGCACACATTATTCATGGGGCAGGGCCCTTGTTGGGGGCAGCATTCCCTGTCATGTCAGGGAGCTCCTGGCAGGGGCATTGCACTGCCAGGCTGGCAGATCTGCAGCAGCACTGGGGTCCAGAGCGGGCCAGAGCCCTGCAAGCCCCCCACAGCACTGTCACGCTCCCCAGCAGCTCTGCTGACCCTGCAGAGTGGCCCCACAGGAAGCATATTCAGCTGCTGGCCTGGAGCACAGAGCAGTGGCTACACTGGGGCCAGGCAGACCCCGCTGCAATGCCGGCGGCCACTCTGTGTTTGGAGCAAGCCTCCTTCAGGCAGGAGAAGACTCATTCAGATGCTTCCCGGCACAGCCGCAACTGCCTCTTGGCCTGTCCTCAGGTCCAGTGGCTGAATAAGCCTCCTCCTGTCAGAAGGGGGCTGGCCCAGCACAGAGTGGTGGCTGTGCCTGTGCCAGGAAGACCCCAATGCGATGTCAGCAGCCAGCATCCAAATAAGCCTCCTCCTGCCCAGAGGAGGCTTGCCCCAAGCACAGAGAGGCTGCCAGCATTGCAGCAGGGTCTGCCCAGCACGGCTGCAGCTGCCACTCTGTGCTCTGGGCTAGCGTCCAAATAAGCCTTCTTCTGCCAGGAGTGGGCTGGCCCGAGCACAGAGCAGTGGCAGTGACTGGTCCAGGCAGACCTCACTGTGGTACCAGGGCCACTCTGTGCTTGGGGCAAGCCCCCTGTGGGCAGGTGGAGGCTTATTCAAATGCTGTCTGCTGGCACCTCATCAGGGTCTGCCTGGCCCAGCAGCAAATGCCACTAGGCCTGTGGTCAGGGCCAGTGGCTGAATAAGCCTTCTCCTGCCCAGAAGGGGATTACCCCAAGCCAAGACTGAGTGGAGAGGGCCGGATCCCACCCCTTCCCAGCAGCTGGAGCAGCAAGTGATGATGGCAGTCAGCTTCTCCGAGCACGAGCCCCTTCCCTGTGGGAGCTACTCTATGTGACTGGCAGAGCTGCTGGAGAATACAGCAGTGCTGCGAGGGGCTTGCAGGGCTCTGGCCTGCTCTGGATCCCAGTGTTGTTGCAGCTCTGTTGGCCCTGCAGCACAGCACCCCCACTGGGAAGGGGTTCACTCCCCCACATTATGACAGGGGCTGATGTCCCCAACAAGAGCCCTGTCCCCTGCTACTGCAGGGACAGGGCAGAGGTGGGGGAATAGAGCGGGCAGAACTGGCTCAGTAGAAGAAAGACTAACTCTCCTCCCTACCCCACTCTGCCTCAGAGGCCATGGTGCCCACTGCTGCAGCAGTGAGGGGGCAGTGCCCAACAGACCCAGCTCAAGTCCCTGCTGGTGCGATAGAAAGAGAGAATTAAACCCCTCCCTGGCCAGACCCCTGCCCTGCCTGTCCCTGCTCTGGCTGGAGGAGCAGAGGGGAGGGGCCAGCTTGGCTGGGCTGGAGCAGAGAGTCCAGCCCAGAGAGCATGCCGGGATGCTGGGGGTCTCTGGTTTATCTTATGTAACCCTGGGTTAATGCTTCTTTGACACACATTACACTACGGGAAGGTATACAAATTACCCACAATAACTTAGGAAACAATAAATAAATACATTGATACTTCAACTAATTCATAGATTTCATAGACATTAGGGCTGGAAGGGACCTCGGAAGATCATCGAGTCCAGCCCCCTGCCCAAAGGGCAGGAAGTCAGCTGGGGTCATAGGATCCCAGCAAGATAAGCATCCAATTTACTCTTGAAGGTGTTCAATGTAGGCGCTTGAACCACCTCCGCTGGCAGACTGTTCCAGACCTTGGGGGCTCGGACAGTAAAGAAATTCTTCCTTATGTCCAGCCTGAAACGGTCTTGCAGGAGTTTGTGACTGTTCGACCTCTTCATCCCATGGGGCGCTCTGGTGAACAAACGTTCCCCCAGATCCTGGTGGTCACCCCTGATAAACTTATAGGTGGCCATCAGAACACCCCTGAGCCTGCGCTTTTCCAGGCTAAAGAGTCCCATGGCTCTCAGCCTGTCATCGTAAGATCTGTTTTCCTGACCTCTGATCATGCGCGTGGCTCTCCTCTGGACTCTCTCAAGCTTCTCCACATCCTTTTTGAATTGTGGAGCCCAAAACTGGACGCGATACTCCAACTGCGGCCTCACTAAGGCCGAGTACAAGGGGAGAATGACGTCCCGGGATTTGCTCAAGAAGCATCTATGGATGCGCGCCAGCATTTTGGTCACTTTACTAGCCGCAGCATCGCATTGGAGGCTCATGTTCATCTTGTGGTCAATGATGACCCCCAAGTCTTTTTCTTCTGTAGTGCTAACCAACGTAGCACTGCCGAGCCTATAAGGGTGCTGCAGGTTTTTCCTCCCAAGGTGGAGAACCTTGCATTTTTCGGTGTTAAACACCATCAGGTTCTCGTCTGCCCACTTGCTGAGCTTGTCCAGGTCATCCTGGATCACCCGCCTATCTTCTGGCGTGGATGCTTTGCCCCAAAGTTTGGTGTCATCGGCAAACTTGGCCAGTCCACTCCTGACTCCAATGTCCACATCGTTAATGAATATGTTGAACAGTATGGGTCCCAGGACAGAGCCTTGAGGGACCCCACTGGTCACAGGGCACCATGATGAGTGACTGCCATCAATCACAACCCTCTGGGTCCGACCACGAAGCCAATTTCCCAGCCAGCGGATCGTGGTGGAGCCAAAGCCACAACTGGGCAGTTTGGCCAAGAGGTGATCATGGGATACCAGATCAAAAGCTTTTTTGAAGTCAAGATATATGACATCAATCTCTTCTCCCTTGTCCAGGTGATAGGTCACCTGGTCATAGAAGGAAATGAGATTGGTCAAACAAGACCTACCCGCAACAAACCCATGCTGGCTGTCCCTTAGAATGTTAGCCTGGGCCAGTCCCTCAAAGATGGCCTCCTTAATAAACTTTTCTAAGATCTTCCCCAGGATAGAAGTCAGGCTAATGGGCCTGTAGTTAGCCGGATCCACTCTCCTCCCTTTCTTGAAGATCGGCACCACATTGGCCTTCTTCCAGTCTTCGGGCACTACACCAGAGCGCCAGGAGTTTTCAAAGATCTGTGCCAGGGGCTGGGCTATGACGCTCGCCAGCTCCTTGAGTACCCTGGGGTGCAGATTGTCCGGGCCGGCTGACTTGAAGGTATCCAGCTTCTCAAGGTGTTCCTTCACGAGGTCAGCATTGATGGAGGGTAGGGAATCCCCCTCACCCAGACTTCCCTGTCCCATAGCAGGCATGGGCATCCCGTGTGACTGATGAAAGACTGACGCAAAGTACCTATTTAATAGGTTGGCTTTTTCCTGGGCGTCAGTTGTCAGTTGCCCCATCTGGTTTAGCAGGGGTCCAACATTGCCCTTGCTTTTCCTCCGGCTCCCCACATATCTGAAAAAGGACTTTTTGTTGTCCTTGATGCCTGAAGCTAGTTGGAGTTCAGTTGCAGCCTTGGCTTTCCTAGTTTGGTCCCTGCAGGACCGGACCAGCGCGGAGTAATCCTCCTTGGAGGTGAATCCCGTCCTCCATCCTTTGTAGGCTTTCCTTTTTAGCCACAGTAGGTCCGCTAGGTCTCTGGAGAGCCAGGGGGGCTGCTGTGCCTTCTTGCTGCCTTTCCTCTGTGTTGGAATAGATTTAGCTTGTGCACTGAGGATCGCTTCCTTGAGAAGCAACCACTCTTCTTGAACTCCCAACTCCCTGGGGTCATGGTCCCTGAGGGCCTGACTGACTAGCCTCTTGAGCTTGTCAAAGTCGGCTTTTCTGAAGTCAAGGACTTCTGTGTTGCTGACTGACTTGCCAGCTTTACGCCGGATGGTGAAGGTGATCAGCTCGTGGTCGCTGTCACCCAACTTCCCATCAATCACTAGGTAGCCGATTAGGTCGTCCCCCGTAGCCAGTACCAGGTCAAGCAGTGCTTTGCCTCTCGTTGGCCCATGGACTTCTTGAGTCAGGTAGAGGTCATCCACGCACGAAAGAAAGCTTTGCGCCCGCTCAGATTTAGCTGAGTGATCTTCCCATGAGATGTCCGGGTAATTGAAGTCACCCATGACAACCAAGGTCCTGGAGCAAGCTGCCTCAGTCAGTTCCTGGGCGAACTCCTGGTCAAGCTCGGGACTTTGAGTGGGAGGTCTGTAGTAGACTCCCACCGTTGTGTCCCCTGTGCCGAATTCCCCACGAATTTTTACCCAGAGGGTCTCTAGCTGTCCATGCCGGTCGCCAACATCAGCTTGCAGGGACATGTAGCTTTCCTTCACATAGAGAGCTACACCCCCGCCCCTTTTGTCAACACGATCCCTCCTGTACAGGGTATAGCCCTCTATACCCGTGGTCCAGTCATGGGTGGAGTCCCACCAGGTCTCCGTTATCCCAGTGACATCATATTTCTTTGCACAGTCTATAACTTGTACACTGTGTACTGAGGACCCTGTGTGCACTGTCCCTGGCGGGGTGTCTCAGAAAACAGGACTGTGTCTGTGCCCTGCACAGGAGCCATAAGTGGTCCCTGCTGCTGGCGTCCCTCTCCAAGCTCCAGAGGTCACTTCGCAGTAGGTGGTGGCTCCTCCCCTGCAGTCCCTGCAAGAGAGCTGATTCCTGCCCACACCCCCATCCCTGGCACAGCAGGGAGCAATGTCTGAGCTGCAGATTGTAAGTTTCCCCTGCCCAACACAGCCTCACAACACCCGGCAAATGCAGCCCCACCTTGGGCCCTGCCTGGTCTTGGGCTTCTGGTGGCTGGAGCAGACCCTGCCCCTCTAGCCCAGAGCGCCCTCCAGCACCTGAGCCTGCTCTTTCCTAATGCCTTCTCACTCAAGGGGAAACATCAGGGCAGACTCCAGCAGTCTTCCCCTGGCCTTTATAGTTTCATAGTTTCTAGGGTCAGAAGGTACCTGAGCAGATCATCTAGTCCGACCCCCTGCCATAGCAGGAAAGAGTACCGGGGTCAAACGACCCCAGCAAGATGTTCATCTAACCTCCTCTTAAACACCCCCAGGGTAGGAGCCTGCACCACTTCTCTTGGAAGTTGGTTCGAGAACCTAGCCGCCCTGACCGTGAAGTAGCACCTCCTGATATCTAACCTAAACCTACCCTCTGCCAGCTTGTGACCGTTATTCCTGGTCACTCCTGGCGGTGCTCGGGGGAACAGTGACTTCCCCAATGCCTCCTGATCCCCCCTGACTAGTTTATAACAGGACACAAGATCCCCTCTCAGCCTTCTCTTTTGGAGGCTGAACAGGTTCAGGTCCCGTAGCCTCTCCTCATAGGGCCTGCCCTGTTGCCCCCTGATCATACGAGTGGCCCTCCTCTGGACCCTCTCCATGCTGTCGACATCCCTCTTGAAGTGTGGCGCCCAGAACTGGACGCAGTACTCCAGCTGCAGCCTGACCAGTGCCGCATAGAGGGGGAGGATCACCTCCTTGGACCTGCTTGAGATGCATCTGTGTCTGTGCCTTGTGTCCCCCTCCCCTGCTGTGCTCACCCACCCACACAGGGGCTTTTAGAAGGGTCTTCCCAGGCTTGGAGTCTCCTGCCCTGGCAGGGCTAAGAGGGAAAGGGAGGGAGAATGGACACACTATAGCACTCTCCATGCAGCCTCTTGCTGCTACTTCTGCAGGGCTCTTGGAGGGCCGGCCCTGGGGAGATCCTTTCTTTGGTCTCCAGCCTGTCTCTCACACCCTCTCTCTCCCCTTTGTTCTCCTACCCAGGAAAAACTGCTCCCCTCTTTTAAACAAGCCTCTCAGCCTATCCCAGACCAAGGCTCTTCCCGGGCTTTTACTAAGGTCTGTCATTCAAACCCTGCTGGGGTTACAACCCCCCATTTCCAAGAGGGCTACCTCCAAAGCAGCTTCACTGGCAAGGCAAACGGTGTCCGTGCTGAGACAAACTCTGTCTCTTCACATTCTGTCCCCCTGCAGAGTAGCCCTTCCTATTCCTTCAGGTGGGTCCATTTTTAATGCTGCTACACTTAAACCAGCAAAGGGTCTGGGACAGACATTGCGTAAACTGGTTATAGCCACTCAGTTAAGTTATCTCAAACCAGTTTCAGCCATTTTCAAACTGGTTTATGTGCACTGAACATCTGTTCTGTTACAGATTTAAACCAGTTTCTGATCATTTAAACTGGTTTATGTGTAATGTCTGTCCCTAGCATTCCAGAACAATGAGCTACACTGCAATTAGCTGTAGGGTCCCTTCTGTATAGTGCTAGAGATAGGTAAAGTAGGCATGTAAGAGCTGAGTGGAAGTAGCCTTGCTTTAATGAGAGGAGATATGGTCCAGGAAGGGATATACATAAATGGACAGACTGTGCATTAAAGATCCCCTGCAGTACATGCACTTCATGGGTGCAGAGGGTACTCAATTATCAGGTCCTCCAAGGAGCACTGTTCTGTAACTGCATGCATACTTTATAGATTATAGTACCTGAAGCTTTAATACTACCTCTGTGGTGGGCCAGTAGGGCTGAGCCACCCACTTCACTGTACCCAACCACCTTCCAGGCTCCAAGTGCCTACCTGGGGTGCCTCACATCTGGCCGACCCTCTTCCTGGAGCACACCCACTAGCCTGGGGCCATTACTGCCACCACCCAGGGATGGGCTTGATCCTGGCACTGTGCCCCCTGGGAAACACAGGCCTAGTAGCCCTCGAGAGTACTCGACTCACTTCAAGAACTTGGGGTGCTTCTGTTAGCCGGAAGCACAAATAGTGGTCTCCCTTAGTCAGCCGAACCAAGGGGACCCCAAGGCATAATATAGACCCATTCCCAATAAGTCTCCCACACTTGGTACAAAGGAGAACTTTATTGCTTACAAGGAGTAGGGATGGAATAGGGTACAGAGTTGAGTACTATCAGAGAAATCCCAAAGAGCATACAGGGTGGCTGGGATAGCCTTTGGTCACATCTGAGTTACTGCAAGCTATGTATCTAGTTAGATCTCAGGTAGCTTACTCACAAGTATCATCCAGAGGCAGAAAGGGATTCCCCCTGAAGGCAGGCAGTTCCTTGATCATGAGTTTCCAAAGAGAGCAAGTTTCAGATGGTCTAGCTCTTCTCCCTGAGTTTTCATCATGGCTACCCCCTCTCCTCCTGGGCAGTCCTTAACTTATATAGCCCTTATGACCTCATTTACCTGGTCCAATGGAGACGAGCACCTGTTGGCTGCCAGCCAACCAATTTGAAATGCATCACTGGTTGCTGGGGAGACTGGCAGTCTCTAGCCCACTAGGGAGTCCAAGCCCCTCACCCAGGTATGCCAGTCATGTAGGCAGAGGGAGCAGGTTTCCCCCGTCCCTCAGGAATGTATCCAACTCAGGTTAGCTAAAAAGCCCATATTAACCAAATTGTCACAGAGAAAAGTTTTTGGGAAGAGACAGAGGTAGCCTTCTGCCACAATCTCCACACAACACATCCCAACACATGTTCCTATACGCTAAACCCATAGTATTGTAAAAGAGATCATGGTCCCCAGGTCCAACCATCAAGAGTATTGTTTTCATATAGATCTTACTCCTCCCATACAAAAAGAGAGGGTTTTGGCAGCTATCTAGGACCTATTGCCCTTTCAAGATGTTTTTAAACATTCCCAGAAGCATTGGGTGTTGGCTACAGCCAAGGCTGGGGATTTTGACTGGGTCGTGCCAATGCTCCTGCTGGGACCAAAGTCACAGGTTCCTGGCTGGATGGTCTTGCCCCTCCCTCACTCAGGGTCAGACCAATCACCATATTTGGGGTGAGGAAAGAATTTTACCCCATGAACAGACTGGCATGAACTGTGGAGGGTTTTGTCTTCCTCTGTACCAGGCCAGGGAGGGTGGGGCATAGCTCTCTACTGGGGCTTCTTGAATATATACTGACAACATTTTATAGAAGCAGGACATTGGCTGCCATGGTTCTCCTGCTTTACCTGTGGCAGGTTAGGGTGTTAGGTCTGTGTTGTGTCAGGGTTGACAGTAGTCTTATGTAGAGTTTAGATTATGGTTTGTATGGGATGGTCTGGATAAGGATGATCCTGCCTCAGGCAGGGGGTTGGACTGGATGCCCTCTAGAGGTTGCTTCCAGACCTACTTCTCTATGACTTTCTATGGCTTTATGTAGAGGTTCACAGTATGGGTGGGCAAGGGGTTGGAGCAGAAATAGGGGGTTCTCATTGTTTCCTCATCAGGACCAAAGACCTTACAAGAGAAAGACATTACAGCCTGGGGCAGGGCTGTGAACCCAGGATCCTACCATATCAAATCCTTGGATCAGGCATAGCTGAGCTGACTCCCTTCAAGCTGTGCTTTTTTTTTGAGAGGAAGAGTAACTGGAGAGCACCAGGCTTCCATGCAAATCTTGCGGAGCTTTCGTGTAGATGTATTTCCACTGCTTTACATGGAGGAGACCTACAGGCATTGCAGGGTTCAAGAGAGGGAGATTTCTTAAGTTACTATGTGAGGGATCCAGAAAGATGAGAAAGACAACTTCCAACCCCTAAAGGAAGGATGTAGGCCAGGGGAACCGCCATCGAGAAAACGTCACAGAAATTTCCTACATCTGAGCTGACCCGTCAGCTGGCCCTTAGCTATTAGAAAGGGGGCCACTTTGTGTCATCCAGACCAAGGCCTTTTGATTCAGGGTTGCTTACTACTGAACTTTCCTGAGTATTCAAAATAACAGTTTTTAAAAAATAGTTCCTGATCAAGGTGTTTTTGGGTTTTTTTACTATTGCTTCTGCCCATGTAAATGGGGCAGAATACATGCACTCCTCTGAATTTCAGAGTGGCATCAGATTTGCCTCAGAATTATCCCTGTCTGGAAGGATTTCCAGGTGGCACAGGGCTGTCATATCCATTCCTATGTGACCTTCCCTCCACCCCCACTGCTTTCAGACTGGATACATCATGGGAAAGAAAAGGGGCTGTGGCTGCACTAGTATAATGGGGGGATGGAGGGACACAGTCCAATCAGCAGCCCTGGCGGAGGGGGAGAGGAGGTTTACAAAAATAACTCCCAGTGTAGTGGTAGCCATTTCTCTGCTTGGTGAGCAATAGCTGGAGAAGAAGTGTCTTGGGAGCCAGTATGTCTTGGAGCAGCCTTGAGAACTGAGGTGGAGAAGCTTGAGAGAGTCCAGAAAAGAGCCACGCACATGATCAGAGGGCAAGAGAACAGGCCTTATGAAGAGAGGCTGAGAGCCATGACTCTTCATCCCGGAAAACCGCAGGGTCAGGGATGACCTGGTGGCAGCCTATAAGTATATAGGGAGTGTGCATCAGGATCTGGGAGAACACCTGTTCACCAGAGCACCCCAAGGGATGACAAGGTCCAAAGGTCACAAACTCCTCCAAGACCATTTTAGGTTGGACATAAGGAAAAACTTCTTTACTGTCTGAGCCTCCCCCCAGAGGTGGTGCAAGCACCTTCTCTGGACTCTTTTAAGAAACGTCTGGATGCTTATCTTGCTGGGATCCTTTCATCCTAGCTGACTTCCTGCCCCTGGGGCAGGGGGCTGGACTCGATCTTCTGAGGTCCCTTCCAGCCCTAAAGTCTATGAAATCTATGAATAACAAAGGCTTGGTGCCACTATTATACTACACCCTGAGTTGATAAAAAGCAGGGCCAGGCTGTGGGATCTGGCTCAAAGGAATTACTCCAGTGCAAATCCACTGTGGGTTCAGAATTCAGCCAACTCCAAAGTACCCAATGCTCAGTTTCATCTGATCGTTCTTTTAGACAGCGCCGAGCAAGTCCTCTCTGTCCTGAATATCTAAACCCTTCAGAACCTGTTACTGCCCTTCAGTTATCAGACTTTAAACCTTAGGCATTTTAACCATATTCAATGCAGTTCTTTTAATCATACCTCAGAAATCAATCTCTCTCATGATGTAAATGGTTTTGTTGCTATTCTTGAGTTTCCCTCTATGTATAAGAATCTCTCTAATCATGGCATGCCCAAGGGTACATGTATTTTGGCCCCAATTCATTAAAGCATTTAAGTCATCGCACCAAAATCAATGAACTAGAGAATATGCTTAAATGCATTTTTAAATGAGGATAGACCACTGAACTGGGGCCTGTTCTAGGTACTATATAAGGGCAGAATGACCTTCAGAGACTGAGGCTTGATGGCTTTGTTCACAAAGCCATATGTTACTATTTCCTACAGCCACATCTTATTGCAGGTTCATATTTCACTCTGTCCCTATTACCTCCACAGTATTTGGAGTGTTACTATTTTATTAGTTATTCCCTCTTATTGAATATGTTTCAAATTATTTTCCTCCAAGTGTATTGCCTCTTGTTTTAGTATGGTCCCATTTTGATATTTTTTCCCATAATGCTATCCTTTCTCTACATGGTATCTTTGTATATTTGTCTATCCTCCTGAGTTTCTGTAAACCCTCCAAATTTACCATGATTTTTAAATTTAGTTAACATGCTCTGTTACTTTTTCAGATAGTAGGATGTCAAATAAAATTAGCCATAACACTGATTCCTGCAGCAGCTCAATGGAAACCTTACCCCTACAATGTAAAACATTATCTTTCATTAACAGTATTTATCATTGCTCTATGGTTCTTTGTTATTTTTAATCCATGCAATGGTGTTCCTATCCATGCTAATTTGAATGAATTTTTTCAGGAAACATTTTATAAAACATGTATCCAGCTATAATTCATCCACTCTGCTCCCTTTAACCACTAACCAGATGCCAGTGTGTCCAGAGTTTTCATTTTTAAATCCTTGCAATTTATGATTTATTTTCCACTATCCTTCTCATACTTGCAACACTGTAAGATACCATTACTTTGGGATCTGGAGCTTGGTATTACACTTGAATAAACAGCATATGATACCAGTTTTTGCATTCATACTCAACACAGGTGTGTAGGACAACATCATTGTACCCTGTGATTGCTACATCTGAACTATGTATTCTTATATAATATTTCTTTAGGGACCAAAGTCTGACCCATTTTTGCATAACTAACCTGTGCTTAGTGTCACCCCATTACTCTCAATCTATTTTAGATTATAGCATTGTAGTGATTGGACACACACACAGTCATCTGTAGCGGTGTGTCTCTACTATATTAAAAATGTTAATGTTCAAGTTACAAAGTTCAAGGTACAACAAAATACAGAGGACCTGAGTGAGGGGCTACATAGTAGACAGTGGGGGTAGGGGTGGGAACATTACTAAGTTAACATATCAAAATATGCAGTCAACTAGGCCTGGGGGTGAGGAGGTAGAAAGGGGGGAAGGGGTAGGGGGGAACATGACATTTATGAAGTCAGAAATACATCTGAGACCCCACACAATAATGCTGCATTTGGCTTTGGAGGTGGTTTACAAAACATACATGCTCAGTTACAGATAACAGGATGTGGGATACAATTGTGGGGGTTGGGAAGAGTCCAGAATTGATAAAGTCATCTGAGTTTCATAGTTTCATAGTTGGTAGGGTCAGAAGGGAGTTCATTAGGTGTAGTGGCAGTTACCTCCCCCATGTCACTTCCATTTGTTGGTCTGGAATGGGGTCTGCATACTATGTGCTCTATGTAGATGCCCCTAAACCAGCAGATGGTGTCAGACATGAGGAGGCGCTGCATCAGCTTGGCGTAGTGGTGAGATATGAGGTAGGCATGCAGGACACACTCGCTGCTGGGGTGCCATGCTCTGAGTGCCCCGACGATCAGCGCCTTGACCACCACATCATATCCCTAGCTCCTCAAGGCATTCACCAGTGGCTGCATTTGATCTTAGCCCAAGAGGCCCACACACACTGAGTCACAGTAGAGGTCTGTCTGTACTGTACAGCCCTAGGCTATCTGACACTGGAAATAAGGCAAAGCTAGTTATGTACAGTCTCTCTCTATATATTTTCAGGTGTGATATATTTCTGCATATGTTATCCTTTTCCAGCTGAACTTTAAATCCCAAGAGAGTGGCCTTTTTTTTTTAATGAAAATGCAACAGCAGAGTCCTCCTGCTAGCATTTAGATTGGTTGATGGAGGTTATCTCAACACTAGGTTAAATTATTTCCCCTGGTGTTGATCCAGGCAGCTGTTTGAAAAATCCATTCAGCAACTAGGAAAAAGACCATGAAAATCAGAAATGCTTTGCCAGGATTAAACCCTTATTTATATGCCACATAAAACACATGCAGAGATGTATCAACTCTAGAGTTAAGCTGTCATCCAGGTAGTCACAGTTTAGCCTTTTGAAAGCTCCAGCATGACAAATGTATGAACATATTCCAGATTCAGGTGTTTTATAGTATATATTGTGGATGGCTATATAGGCACTTTGGAGACAGTGCAGAGCTGCAGCACTCCACTGGGTGTTCACAAAGATTCTTTACCTTGTGAAACACTGTCTCTCTTGGCCATGTGGGGGAGTGGACAGTCTCTCCACCCAGCACTCTTGCCAGCTCAGCCTGCAGAAGGGTATGATCTCTACGTGTCTTCAAAAACTCCAAGTGCGGGATGTTAGTGTCCAGCCCCTGTACACACAAGATGCAAATGAGGGAGGCTCTCTGTTCTCTCACTCATTCTCCACACCAGAAACAATCTTGCCTAAAGCAAACGATAGGAAAAACCAGCCATCATTTCCATAGAATAAACTGCCCTTTCCTGCAGGACCCTGGTTCTCATTAGATTTGGCACATTAACTGGAACTATGATGGGGCTTTCTTTATGCCTATGTCCTATCACAGCTCACAGAGTTCCAGAACCAATTTCCATTCTGTGAAGTCAGTTCCTCTCCAAGAGGCCAGACCTCTGGTGCTCTGCTACTGCCTATGCCTGTAGTGGCTTCTTCCCACTTCAGGGACACTATTTTACAGTGCTGGTAAATACAGAATGCAAAATCATTCTGGAACCAGATGTAGCCTAAGCAGCTTATTGGGTGCCTCCTGAAACTCATTAAAGAACTCGAAGCTTTCTGAAATAGAGTCTTCCTACACAAAGGACAGCTATCTAGCTGAGTCTACTGCAGCCTTTGAAAGCTCTCAGGATGAGAATGAAGACCTCATTGCACAGAATCAGTGGAGTGATATTTGTTTGAGGGGTGTTTATCGACATGGGCCTTTCCATTTCCTCATGCCAATGGGCAGTTGCTACAAAGTAACATTATCAGATTTGGTTAGAAGGTAGAGCCTAAACTGTTGAGTAGTTTCCAACCAGCAGCTACACTAGTAACAATATAAAGAATTATTAAGATGTTCTATAGTAAATCCCAGAAACTTCATGTAGGAAAGGTGAAGTCATTCAGCTGGGTGCTCTTCAGTCACACAATAGAAGATTCCTCTGCTTGTGGTTGACACAAGTCAACCCTGTGACTTCCATCATATTTCAGTGATTCTCAGCCAGTTTAATGCCAAGGCAGATTCAATAGAAGTTTAAGTTTATGTCCATACAGAGACCTTTTACATATAACTGATCCACAAAGTGACCATACCACCTTTTGGTTGTAATTGTTGTGCTCCTATCCTATTCTGCCCAATCCCATCGTTTCTTGGTGTCACTTGTATGCTGCCTTCTGCAAGCTCCTCAGAGCAATGTCTTTTTGTCTGTCTGGGAGGCACTGTAGAAATTTTCTAACAAGATCATAGATAACACTGTAGAAATCAACTACAAAGCAAGACTCAGCATTTCACGAACACAGCCTGATAAGACTCTGGGATGACTAAACCTTAGTCGTCTTAAAGTCTGAAGCAATCAAGGATTAGCTGGCGTTTCAAAAACAAGCACGTAGCCAAAAACCTGTTTGAACCAATTAAGGGTCTCTCAAACTGACCTGATATCTTGTTTTCTTTCACAGTGGAAAATTCCCACCTGCGCGCGCATCTTGTCTGTAAACTATAAAATGCCTCTAACAGTTTTATTCGGGGCCTCTAAGTTCACTCAGGGTGCCCAGCATGCTGAATAAATTTTGAGACAGACAGCGACTCTGTGTCTTTGGGAATAGCTCCGCAACGGGTCACGAACTCCTCAGCAATTTTGGCGACCATGAAGGGACCCCTTGTGTGCTGACCTGGCTGCTCATCGCCCAGACCAGCCTTCCCAGCCGGCATAAGTGAGTTTGTCACCATTCGGAGGGCTCGGTCCGGGCGTCGGGTAAGTGGGACCTGCCATGAGGGGTAGCTGTTCCCAGGAATTTATAGACCAGAGCGCTTAAGTCTCGGGAGGATGGGACAATCAGCTTCAAACGTCCCACCGGGATCTCTTTTAGGGAGACTTCTCCAGGTTTAGGGAGAAGGGAATCTGCCAGTGCAGTCTGGCATGGGCAGAAAGCGCGCTTGTATTTTGTGTACACAGGAGTGGCCTGTCTTAACTCAACAAACTGCTCCAGATAAACGGTGGCTGAAATTTGGCTCATTTGATCGGTCTTGTTTGGCATTCCTTCAAATGGAATTAGTAGCTTTAAAACTCAGCAGATGGATTATTGGTACCTGTGGGCTGAACTGGCCGAAAAAACCCCAAAACCGGATCTTTACTCTACCACTCCACCTCCTTATGATCCTCCAATTTCAGTCTCTGTGGAGTCTGAAGATGACCCTGAGCCTCTCTACCCTGCTCTCCCTGTCCCCGGTCAACCCCTGGCCCCTGACGAGAGCACTGCAGCTCCCGTGGCGTCAGCACCGGCTCCGAGCTCCGGGCTCCCTGCCTCCAGAGGCTTTTCTTCGGTCTGGACCCAGAGCCGGGGTCCTGTGGGGGAGGCATTTCCACCCAGCCAGGGGAAGGAACACCCGAATGCGGTGGTACAGGTTCCTTTGTGAACCTACCCGGTCCCGTTTGTGGATGGCGGGGGCAGCTTCCATGTTCACCCTACTCTAATTCATGTGCTTTTCACCCGAGGGGACCTCCTCATTTTGCAACAACAAACCCCCTCTTTTCGGGAAAAGCCTGATGAAGTAGGACGGACTATTCGGTGCATAGTCCATATTTATGACCCTTCTTGGTCAGACATGCAGGAACTCATGGATACCCTGCTGACCCCAGACGAGCGGGCTAAAGTTTTAGACTGTGCCAGGGCTGTTGCCTCAGCAGCAAACAGAGATCCTTGGCCTTCTAATGAACCTAATTGGGATTACAACACCCCCGGGGGAAGGGCATCCCTGAGGGAAGCCCAGAATGATTTACTAGCAGGCTTTGATGAAGCGAGTAAAAAGCCTGTGAATTGGGGAAAATTCCATGCATGCAAACAGGGACCCGAGGAACATCCGGATGCCTTCTTTACCTGTTTGTGTGAGGCAGCCAAGACATATATTCATCTTGATGTAGATAAACCAGAGCATGTGCCTTCGCTGGTATCAGCCTTTGTAAACCAGAGTGCTCCTGAGATTAAGGAGCATTTCTGCAGGTATACTCCAGGGTGGGAAGCAAAGAGTATGTTAGAGATAAGAAACATAGCAAGCTACGTGTTTGATGGGAGAAAGGAGAGGGAAAGAAAGAAGGAGAGAAAGGAAGATTTTAAGCTAGTAGCTGCAATGGTTGAGGGAACGATGCACAGAATGTCAGGAAGAGGATGGAACAGGGGAAGGGGCCAGGGCGGGTTTCAACGAAGGGGATTAGGTCAGAGAAACCAGGGCGAGGGGTGGCCCGCAGTTCAAAGGGCCAGCGAAGTACGTTACCACTGTAAACAACCTGGACACTTCAAATGAGTGTCCCCAGAGGAAGAGGATGAACATCGGAGCCATCTCAGAATGGAGGCCCTCTCCGGACCAGTGACGCGAGGAGCCGGTGTCAAAAACTACTCACAGGAAAGGAGGACTCAATAACCCGATTGACCACCCTCACCCAGTCTGCCCTGCAGTAGCTATAAATTGCAATGAGAGCGACCCTGTTGCCTCAATTCAGGTAGGAGAGCAACGATATCATTGTTTAATTGACACCGGCGCTACTATGTCTATGTTATCTACAACTCCTGAGCGTGCAGGTCTAATTGAGGAAGGAACTGAGAATGTGATGGGAGTGTGGAGGGAATTGTTCAAAACTAGCAGATGTGCCCCTACTTGAGTCCAAGTGGGACCCTTGTCGTGTGAACACTCCTTTTTGTTGTCTGCCCGTGCTCCTATGAATTTATTAGGACGGGACTTACTGTGTAAGCTGAGGGCCACTCTACGCTGTAGTCCGGAGGGAATAACTTTAGAATTACCAATTGACAAACTGCCTTATTTCGCCGGGGCATTGGCCTCGGGTGGGGGGGGAAAAGGGAAATTTACTGGTGGAACTACAATGATTGCCAGCCACACTGTGGGGCTGGGAGTCCACCGATGTAGGACTGCTGAAGTCTGCCACTCCGGTTGTTATTCAAACCAAGGGGGGAGTCCCGCCTTGCGTGCCTCAGTACCCGCTGAATAAAGAAGCAGAAGAAGGTTTGCAGCCCCTTATAGATGAATACATCAGGAAAAGGATTTTAGTGGAGTGTCAGTCTCCTTGCAATACCCCCATGTTACCAGTCAGGAAACCTAAATTAGGAAAGGATGGCAAGCCTGTTTATCGTTTTGTGCAAGACTTACATGCTATAAATGATTATGTGATTCCCAGAGCTGCCGTAGTTCCTAACCCTGCCACTATTGTTACCTCCATCCCATGGTGGGCCACTCGATTCACAGTAATTGATTTGTGTGCTGCCTTCTTTTCAATCCCAGTTGCAGCCCAGTCTCAATACCTTTTTGCCTTCACTTGGAAGAGAAAACAACATTTAACCTAGACACAACTTCCCCAAGGATACACCGAGAGTCCTATTATCTTCAGCCAAATCCTGACGAGAGACTTACAAAGTATCATACTTACCTCGGATACAGTGCTTGTACAGTATGTAGATGACCTACTACTAGCATCACGGACTCAGGTAAGCTGCCGGACGGATACTTTAGGACTATTAGAAGGATTAGCTGAAGGAGGACATAAAGCATCCCCAGGAAAATTACAATATTGCCAAAAGAAGGTTACATACCTGGGGCATGTGATCTCAGAGGGACTGCGGAAATTGTCTGAGGAAAGGGTAAAGGCTATAAAAGACTTGCCAAAGCCCACCACTAAGAGGCATATGCGAGCCTTTTTAGGATGCGACTGCCAAATCTGCTGCTCAGCAACCCCTAAGTCTCAACGCCCTTGTTCCTGTGTGGGAGACACCCAGAGCCTTGGAAGGATATGAGCAAGCGTGCAAAGGAGAAGAAGACGACTGGAAACATCTCTATGGGGCTTATTCAAAAGATGGACTGTGGTACACTAGCGATGACCACCCCATCTTGCCTAAAACATTACAGCAGCCCCTGTGCCAAATAGTCCATGGGCAAGGTCATTATGGGGCAACTGCCATAGCTGAAACCATTCTCCGAGTTTGGTTTGCCCCTGGAATCCATGCAGGGGCTAAACTAGTGACCAGCGGCTGCCCCACTTGCCCAGCGTTCAACTCTGGCCCAGAGAGAAAAGCCCCACCTGGGGGCCGACCTTGGGCATATCAACCATTTGAGAGACTGCAAATAGACTTCATCGAACTTTCCCGGTGCCGAGGATACAGATATGCCTTAGTAGTGCGAGATCAGCTCACCCATTGGGTGGAGGCGTTTCCTGCCACCCATGCCTCTCATCAGCAAGTCGCTCATGCACTTCTAAAGGACATTATTCCGTGGTTTGGTATACCTCAAGTAATTGACTCAGATCAAGGAGGTCACTTCACCTCCCAGGTCTTACAAACAATATACACACAGTTGGGAATCACTAGGCAGCTTCAAACCCCTTATCACCCTCAGTCATCCAGAGGGGTGGAAAGGGCAAATCGGATTCTAAAAACCCTTCTAGGCAAAGTGTGTTTGGAAACTCAGCTTAAGTGGCCCGAGGCATTGCCCCTTGCACTGTTTGCCATGCGAAACGCTCCTAGAGCTGATGTTAAGATATCTCCCTATGAGCTTTTGTTCAGTCATCCACCCCCCATTACCCGTGGTTTCCTTCCTCCAGCTACAGGATTGCTAGTGGGGGATGAGAATATAACCCATTATGTGATTTCTTTGCAGAAGCAGCTTTCTTCTTTACAGTGCCGTGCTGTCGTTCAGCAACCTGTACCCTTTGATTGCGAGATACACCCCTTCAGTCCCGGTAACTACATGTGGGTCCGTGTTCCGCGATGGAAAAGTTGCCTAGAGCCAATGTGGGAAGGACCATACCAAGTCCTACTAACCACCCACTCCACAATCAAAATCGCCGAAAGGAATTCGTGGATCCATCACACACACGTGAAACCTGCAGTGTTTACCCCAACAGAACCTCATCGTGTACCTCCCGTTTGGCTGCAAAGATCCAACAATCAATGGACAATATATGCCAAATATAGTAGAAAGTGATCCCGGCCTTTGAAGGCCAGGATCAAAGGGGGGAATTCTAGAAATTTTCTAACAAGATCATAGATAACACTGTAGAAATCAACTACAAAGCAAGACTCGGCATTTCACGAACACAGCCTGATAAGACTCTGGAATGACTAAACCTTAGTCATCTTAAAGTCTGAAGAAATCAAGGATTAGTTAGCGTTTCAAAAACAAGCATGTAGCCAAAAACCTGTTTGAACCAATTAAGGGTCTCTCAAACTGACCTGATATCTTGTTTTCTTTCACAGTGGAAAATTCCCACCTGCGCGCACATCTTTTCTGTAAACTATAAAATGCCTCTAACAGTTTTATTCAGGGCCTCTGAGTTCGCTCAGGGTACCCAGCATGCTGAATAAATTTTGAGACAGACAGCGACTCTGTCTTTGGGAATAGCTCCACAAGGGGTCACGAACTCCTCAACAGCACCTCACACCTTTCAGTGCTTGGAAAACTGTATCCATAACCATTGTGTACCAAATACATATACATTGAGAAGCTACCTGAGCTTTAAGAAATGTTGTACAGTATTTTTTCTTCTGGTCTAAAAATGTTATGTACTGTTGCTGCACGCTATTAAGCAGCAGCCACATTCCACCACCAAAGTGGCTGTAATTCAAGGATAGATGGAGGTAATTGGGTATTTATGAACCTACATATACATAGAAAGCACAGACAGAGGGGCCCAGTCTGCATTCCAGGATCTGCCAGAAAAGGTATGTTGGCCTGGGTTGTGTAAAGACTTCAGCCCATAACCAACACTGCTTTAGTGGCAGAACCCTCAATGTGGGCATAGCTCTGCCACCTGCAGAACATTTTAGTCAACAAAGTTTCTACCATTTATGGGAGCTGGTGTAACTCTGGTAGCAGAGGTGTGTTTAGACTAGGAGGCCGAAGTGTCATAGGGCTACTGCTGTAGTTAAAACGGCAGCACCCCACATAGTGCAGCTAAGCTCCAGGGTACAAAGATGTTGCTAATGAACGTTGGGATCTTTCCAAAAATGTAGGGAAACCACAACAGTCCTGATTTGGCAGCCCTCCTGCTAGTCAACCCAATGAAGGCCTCAGTGGTAGTCAGCACAGAGTAAACATCAGGGAGACAGATACAAATTCTTACTTTTATGCAGCTCTTTTGCATAGATGTTTCTTAAAAAATGGGTTCCTGAGACAGCTATGCCCTGATGTCTATTTAGAGTATACTAACTGACTTTATTTAATGAAGTGTTTAGGGATCTTCTCTTAAAGTCTGTCCCATACCCTGCCTGCTCACTGCAGACCCAGCTCAGAATACCACCTGATGTCTGCAAGAAGAAGAAAACAATAGGCTTCTGTGAATATGAGTTTAACGTATGGTATGGGGGCTTAGGGGCTACCAGCAGCCCATGTGCAGCTGCCATGGATGCAAAGAGAAGACCAGAAGCTTGAGGGAAAATTAATGATGATGAGGGGACTCCATCACTCTGCACACTGGGCTAGCAGATTAATGCCTCCTAGATGAGAAGAACATAATGGAGAAGCTCAGGCTGAGATGGGAAGAGGCTGAAAAGAGAGCACCATAAATAAACCAGGGAAACTAAAAAGAGAAAGAAGGCTAGCATAGATAAATAAATACCTGTTCTCAGACAGGAAGAGAGAGCAAAAATGTACAAGTCTGGGGGAGGTGAGGGAACGTCTGGAAGCACAGGGTAATGTGGCATGGGATGCACACCAGATATTTGGGAATCCTGCCAGTGTTGTAGAGTGTGCAGGAAGAACATGCAGCTAGGACACAAGTCAGTGCAGCACATGCATCTGCTAGGGAAGTCAGGTAATAACTGCAACTCATTATTCTTGGGGAGATAGTGCTCAGCACAGATACTGGCCTACTCTTTAGAGTATGGTGGGCTATGGTCCTTTTGATAGGTAATTTCTCAGTCAGTCAACAGTGGCAACGAGAATGCAGCCCCAGTATGCCTCTTGAGGTAAGCTTCAGAAGCATAAGATACTGCTTGTGACAGAACAGGAGGACTCAGTATTGATTGACACCACTTGTCTCTTCTGTGAATTTCTTTCTTCCTGCAACACCTCTCTCCTCCAGTGAAGGTTCTGAGTTGCTGAAGCATATACCAGACCCTGAGCTAGCACTAATGATTAATGAATCCCAAATAGTTTGAATTGTCTCTCTAATCATATGTTAAAATAAATGACCAAGGACTAAATATCTTAAGAGCTTGTTTGAGATTGGTCAATCCTACAGTCTCCATTTTAGGCCTAAATTATGCTTCTCACTAGCACAGATGAGTCAGAAGGGATATAACAAGCAGAGCCCTTTTTCCTCATGAACACTCAGTTATTTAGGATCAGCCATATCATGACTTCTAGCTTTAAAGGATACAAAGGCAGGGACTGATCCCGCCAACATAGCCAACATTCCCCATATAGTAGTTTTCTGAGCAAGATGAGGTTGAAGCAATATCCACGACCCCTCTACACATAGAATGGCTGAATAAGGACTTAGCTAACTTAGGTCCTTGCTCCACCTTTTAGTGATCTATCTATCAGGGTGTCTTGAGAGAAGTCCAAAGACAAGATGCAGTCCTCAGGTGAAGCCAAGGCCTGAATATGGCCCTTATTCTTCAAGCTCAGAATAAGTGTTACCCCTCTCACTCTGTCACCTTCACCACCATCCTTAAATGTGAACACAGTGGGTGAAATCTTGGTCTCACTGAAGTCAAGGTGAATCTACACTGACTGTACTGAGGCCAGGCTTCTAACCTGTATCTTTTATTTTACAAGGGAGAGACAGAAAGGAGAACTGCAACTTCCATGTTATTTCCATGGCAGGGCACAAGAGAACCCAGTAAGTCCAGTATGTTGTCACTAGCAGCTGCCATCAGGCACTGAGAAGAGCAGGGACTTTGGAACAAAATAAGATGTTCTCCATTGTGGCTGAGGAGTGCTGGTCCATAACTTTACCATGGCTAGAGTTCAAGACCATCCAAGATTCACGCCCCATCCCCACCTCCAAATAATTTACACTTCCCCTATAGAAGCTTGATTAGGAGCTGCAGCTACTGTGAGAGCTGCAGACTAAATGGATCATATCTCATAGCACATCTCTGCCTTAACACATCTCAGAGGGAAGATGGTAAGCAGAGATTCTTCAGAGTTAGAAATAAACAATTGCTGCAGCATTTCTATAGCCTGATATTTTCCCCCCAAGAGCTTTAGATTTCAACAGGTTAATCTGTGATGTGCCCAAACCTCCCCTACTTTTCCCATGTCACCTTTATTCAAAGAAAAGAAATCCTCATAAAGAAATACAGACCTTAAACCTTTTCCTAGATGTTCATATCCACCAGACACTGATGAATAATAGATTTTTTCCAGCATCTTTCTCTCTCCATTGTCTCCCATCTGCTTCTTTCAGTCGTTATTCCTCTCTGGTCTAAATAAGCCATTTATAGTTTTGTTGTGGTTTCCTCTCCCTCTCTCTTTTGCTGTTTTTTTACCCAAAGGGCTGTGATTTACTGCAGTGTTAACAAATGTCAGCGCTTGGGAGCACTGTAGGAATAGCACGCTGGCAGCCTGCCTGGACAAACACACTAAAAGTCAATCCTGGCTTGGATACTTGAGGAATTAGTGTCCATACAAAGATACATTAAATACAGAGAGAAAGATGTAGATTTTTACAAGTGAGGCTTGAAAGGTTCCTTGGGGCTGTTTAACATATGTCGCTTTTGCTGCTGAATTCAACACTGCACCTGCTGTTCCTGTTCATTGAAAGCCAAACCGCTGCTTCTACTCCTCGGGCTCTTCCTCCTCCTCCTCCTCCTAACTTCCATTTGGGGAGATGCACAGAATTCCACAGAACTGTTCCCTGGACAGTTTGAGCTGCACTTGGAGGCGGCCTGCCTGGAAGGCAGCTTTCCATCAGCTAAAGATTAAATAGTTTTGCTTAACAGCATCATTCCATCACACTGGCACATGCCATTACTGCTCACAACAACCTAAGGACCACTGCAGGCTCTATCATCCAAAAGTGGTCACCATGGTGGATATGTGTTTTAAATGGCTATGATTTAATCCTGGTCTCTCAAAAGAGAACTCCCATGATGGGAGAAAACACATCTCATGCTTTGCCATGTCCCCATAGACAGAGATTTCCAGTTTAATGCTGTAGTTCTTCTTGACTGACTTCTAACATCTGAAAGCAAGATTTATAAACCTGCATAAGGGTACACGGCTTTTCTGTTGCTGTCAACAGGGTCTCGAAAACCCATTAGACACCTGCCAGGGGTTGCTAGATTTTTGGTTCAAGCACACCTTGTTAACTATACTAAGATATACAAGGTAGTTGGTACTCTATGGTCAAATAAAACTAGAGGCCAAAGCACGAAGATTCTAGGAATAGGTAGATTTAGGCTGAGGCTTAACATTATTTGAGACATTATTAAAGATGACTGAAGGGGGTGAGGTTGTTTTTACACACACTGGCGAGTCTACATGAGATGTTACTTCACCATAGAGATGAGCTACAGCAACATATCTCATCACTGCGGCAATGTAGCATCAGCAGGCACAAACCGTGATGTCACTGCTACTGCTCAGTATTCATTGCTACTGTGCAATAAGGTCGGAAATGACTCATGCAGCACTGGGACTGCACAGTACTGGCTATTATTATGCAGTAATTTAGTACTTGCTAAAACAAGTACTAAATGGCTGCACAGTAACAACTGCAGTTGGGCACATGTGTAGATATGGCCTGTGTGCAGGATTTATATGGAGCAAGGTGGAACACTACTAGCTGACACTCTGTTGTGGTACACTGAAGTTTAAGTGCAGTCAGACTCGAGGAGAATTGCTGCTTCCTGTCTCTCAGGGTCACGAAGGCAACAGTTGCACACTAGCTTCTGTGCAGGACTCAGATGATGACGAAGTGATGTCTGGCAGTCTGCAAGGCAAGCCAATAGGATCTGGTAGTGTTATACAAGAGGCTGAACAAGAGAAGCAGAAGGTGTTGTAGGTCAAGACTGAGATGCATTGGCAGAGCAGGGTGTTGGAAAAAAATGGCTCAGGACCTATATGGGAGCCATGCACACAGAGACAGAGAAAATAAACTAGGAAAACATAGGCTTCAATAAAAAGTTTTTTAAAAAATGTACAGTATTTCCTCCACTGCAGTTATCCTCCTCCCAGCCCTTCATTATCTGGAACATTTCTTCCAGACAGGATTAAATGTTTGTCCATCCCACACAGCCCTGCTGTTCTGCTATGTTCTGGTATTGTCATTTGCAGATATCCCAAATGGTAAATTATGCAACAATGTGTGCATGCATGTAAAGGTTAATCTCTCCTCAGACACTTTCTGCTGTCCAGGTTCCTCTGGTGCTGTCGTCCTGCAGGCACTGAGGAAGGCTGCCTTTTGCCAACCAAATCATTCTCAGATTGATAGAGAACGTCCAAGCAATGTTCCCGCTCCGTTGCCAAAAAAAAAAAAAAAAAAAAAAGTGGAACAAGAAAAACCATCAAGTCTTGAAAAAGCTCTGGGGAGCCTAGCAAAGCAACATTTCTTTCCCGAGTTCCCATGAACATGCTGGGTTAGTGCGTGGATATCTTCAAAAAGAAGTCACAATGCAGAGAATCCTGAGTGCAAGTTACACTGAGATTCTCTGCAAGTGTTGTGTATCAGGCAGAGAGAATGAATCTTAGTTGGTATGTAACTTTGCAACTCAAGAAGAATCTCCATTTATTAACCAGCTTTGTCATAACAGCATTATCATTTACCTTCATATCTTGCTTTAAACTCATACATTTTCATACCTTTAGTAAGGTGTGGGCTCCAACACTGAATAAAGGACAGAGGACACAAACATTACACTTAAAAAGAAATGTTTAGATTAATTTAACTTAGGAGGATCAGGTTATGAGAAAAACATTTTCCAAAGCAGCAGAGTAGTCTTCTTTTGGAAAAAAAAATATTCCAAAAGGTGCCATAGTTCTAATTTTATCTGGAATGATGGTAGGCTGAGGAATTAATTGCTGTTACAACCTTTGTGTGGAGCAGCTGCTATCAGTATATAAGGCTGTGGGGTTTGTCTGCAGAGTCCATTATAGAAGGCCAGGATTGCAGATTGCAGAGAGCAGATCAGACTGTGGAAGGCTACAGCCTATAACAATGTCTCATGACTGTGCCATGAAATGTTTAAATAAAATAATGACCCTGTGGAATACAAGCTGCCCATGGGCCATCAGGAATGGCTAAGATTGCAGCTGCACTGATACTACTTCTACGTGAGTCTCTCTAGCTGTTCTATGTCTTGGCATTAGCAGCTTTGGTCTGTTACCACCTTCTAAGGTTCTTTTTGTGCAAGAGTGCTGTTCTCAAGTGTTAGCAAGAAAAACAAGAGCAGAGACAGTTTGCACTTGGCTAGACAACCTAGCCACCTGCCTAGACGTAACAAGAGAATGGTTCGTTGTGACCACATTGTTCTTGTGCCCAACAGGAATCATCTGTCTGTCTGATAGATTTTCCGCCCAGACAAGGAAAACCTCAAGAACTGAAAGTGCATTTGGGTACAAGGAACAGAGCCACTGAGCACTAGAATCAGACTCAGGCATCAAGAGACTTTGCATCCATTTTTCATGAGCAAGGACAGGGAATAAGGTGATGTCTCTTTTCCAGAGACACATAAAACCAGATCCTCCAGCATGTCACATGGTGGCATGATATGGTCATAAAATTAGTTTAACCAGCCCAAGGACAGCCACTCCTAGCTGCAGATGATCCTCCAGTGGAGAAGAGTAGATAAAGGATTCTTATGCCATGCACCCTCCCTTCTGCTGGCTTTACACAGGGAAAAAGGTATAATCAGGAATAGAGAGATCAAGATTGGGGTCCCAGCAGCAGCATCTGGCCTTGATATTCATTATAGTGGATTGGCCCTTGTTTAGCACGTGCTATTTGAAATGAAAATAGTCAAATTATTGTTGATGGACACAATATTAAAAACATTGCCATTGCTATAGAAGCGTCTTAATAATAGCAGCCATATAGCAATCATTTGTTAATTCACAGTATTTCTCTCTCTCACAGTACTTTAGGTGTAAAATTCACTTGGTTTAGTTAATGCAAAAATCAGTGACAAGAAAGAACAGATATTTTGCCAACTTAAAAGGACACAAATCAGGTAGAATAAATTATTTGTTCCAAATTCTAAGAGTGCAGCCCAGGATGGAGATTTTAAAAGCTATTTAATGAAAAAGACATGTTAATATTTAAATTTACTATGGTGATCTAAAAACAATTAAAGGAGTCTGGTTTCTACATCTAAACTGAGGATGACACAGGATATGAAGATAAATTGCTCCACCCTGCAGGTATAACGTTAGTAGCACCATCTAGGGACTTTCCAGTACACTTCAGTTTCCCAGCAAAGCCACAGAGAAGCTGGACGGTTGACTACTGTTCTGAGACACGGTCCAAGATTCCAGTTGTCCAAACCCCTGTCTGACAATCTGCTATTCCTACTAAGGCCTGTAGCCATGCTATTCTGCTGTTCCTAAGGTGGCCAGTAAGTCTCAAGGCAGAAGTAACTGACTGCAATGGGAATGCTTCAAGTAGTTTTCTTAACAAACAGGAAGTTTCTGTTAATCCACAGATTGCAGGAAAAGACTTTACAGCATGTCTTTCTTTGTGTATAAAGGCCAATACAATTTAAAAGAATAGCCATTAACAGAACAAACCTGTTAAAAGAAAAAATGCATTTTCTATGCACTAAACCCAAAGAGAAGCAAAAACAATGCTCCCAAATTTATACACACACTGCTAAAGGATAAATGAGTTGCTAAGTGCAGAAACTTCCAGTGCACTTGAAAGAAAAATGTGATAGAAAAATGGAGCTGGTGAAAGAATCATTCTGCTTACATGTGCACACTTTTCAATACACTAAGGCATGGCATATAGCAGAAAACAAGTGAGCCCCCTGGAATCCTACTGAAAGGGAATGACCTGTCAAGCAGGATTTTTTATGTTTGCAGGAAAATTGCTGCAGCTCTGCATGGGAATCCCTTATTTTCTTACTTTTTCTTTCCATTGATATATAATTCCAGATGGTCTTTTAGAACCTGGAGATGTTCTTTGCTTCAACCTACAGATCACTTATTTGAGGAAAACCTGGTTGACCCTATGTCTTATTCCCCTCAGCAGAGCATCATCCTTCGCACGTAATGAGGATTTAGGTGGTTTTTACAACCTAAAAGTTATCATGATGATTCAGCGTTCAATACCCAGCAACTCCTGTTCCAGGTGTTCTCAGCTCTTGAGTACTGAGACCTTCTGAAAATGTGGCCCAATAAGCAACTGCAGATCCTTCACCATACCTCTTCTCCCATACTTCAGCAATCCCTGATCTTGCTCCAAAGTCTTGACCCAATGAACTAGAACCTTTAAGAACCACGACAAGGTTCTTGGTTTGAGTGAACAATGGCAGTCTCTCTGTTGACTTTGATAGGGTCAGGGTTTCACCTACAGTAAGTCCAGAAGATCTGAGAGACTGTAAAATAGCACAATTTATACCAGTGTACATTTCCAGGGTTTCCCTGTGATGCAACAAAAGAGTTAAAATAGTTTTTTTTTTTCTTACTATACTGTAGTATTTTAAACTGACTTTCCAGCAATCCATTTCCATGCTGGCTGGCTCGCCTCACAAGAACTATTAGATTTGGAAGGGGTCCTATTAGATACTTCCAAGTTCAAGCGGGCAGTTCTTCACAAAACTTATTTCATCACTCTGGAGTTTTCCCCATACAGCTCTGCTTATTATGATGTCCCATCCCCAATCATATAAACTGTAGGAGTGGGAGGGGAAAGGCTAGAACATATCTTTTTGCCCTGGAGAGACAGAACTTCATAGTTTTTGTTATGTTCCAACCTCAAAATACTAGGAATGGGACTTTTGAACTATTAAAAAAAAAAATGGAATTTCTCACTGAATTTGAATGAGAGTTGGCTACCTAACTCCCTCAGGCATCCTTAAATGTCCCAGTTTCAATGCATTTCCTTTGTACAAGGATGTCTGTCTGCCTTCCTCCTTTACCCTTTTGTCAAAACAGTGCCACCATGCAGACAATCACTTTGTCTTGTAGAAGCCTGACTTGTCTATTTCAAAAACCCAGATCATCCTATTAATTGCTGCATCAGCAGCCTCCGCTCAGTGAAGAAGCATGAAAGGAGATCTGGAAGTCTGACTCTTTCCTTCCTCAGGAGCAGGGTGGAGGTGTAAGTTTGGATAATGAGCCTTTAATGGTATGATGGCAGATCCAGCTGTACTAAGTGATGGCTGTGGAGGTGATGTCTGGCTTTTCTGCAGCTGGGGGGTGGAGGGCTGGGAGGGGCAGGTAAGGTCTTTGCAAATCATCAATATGTTTTAGCTACCTTTGCAGTCAGCAAGACAATGTGTCATCCTCTTGCCTCCTCCTTCCCTCACACGCCAGGAAATATGTTCTAAGGATAAACATTCCCCCCACCCCCCAATGACTATTCCACACGTGGCCTTTAAGTGCTGAAAAGCAGCTCCTCCTTCAGGCTACTGCTGACAGCTCAGGGGGGCTTTTAATCTCTGAAACAGTCATGGTGTAGGAGGGGAGAGATCCATATGGAACAGATTTTAGGAGCTAGGTCAGAGGCTGAATATACCTCCATGCACAGGGGAACAAGAGAGCTCTCTGGTTTCTCAATGAAGGTCACAACATTTTCCAGCTAGGATGGAAAACAGTATGGGACAACAAGTGCTTAAAATTATTTTAAACTACTCCTCATAGAACAGCAGCAAGCAGGTGATAAACAGTCAAAGGTCCACTCAAGCCTAGCAGCCCACTGGACTGGTGAATTTAAAACACAAGGTTTTGTGTATGGGGGGTGGGGGGGGCAGAGGGGAAGAGCAGTGGATATGATATACCTTGACTTTACCAAGGCTTTTGACACTGTTTTTAACTTAGTAATGAGAATGTTATGGGAGACAGACTAGGTGAGAGCACTGTAAAGTGGATACATACCTGGTTGGATCATTATGCTAAACAGGTAGTCATCAATGGGTCAATGTTTAGATAGGAGGAGGTACTGAGGAGGGTTCCTCAGGGTTCTGTTCAGGGTCTGGTATTGTTTAATATCTTCATTACTGATTTGGAAGATAGGATTGATGGTATGCTTACCAATGTTGCAGATGACACCAATAGACACTCTGTACAGTAGAGCTAGGATCCAGAATTACCTTAGTAAACTAAAGAAACGGTCTGAAACCAATCAAATAAAATTTGATAAGAAGAAATGCAAAGTCCAGTACTTGAAATAGAATAGTTGCACGCACAAATACAGACTGGGAAATGACTTGCTAGGCTTCAGTACTGCAGAAGTGACCTGGGGGAGTTGCAGTGGACAATAATGTGATTATGAGCCAAAAGTGTGCTCTTGGTATAAAAAGACCAAGTTGTATTAACAAGAGCATCACTTGTAAATCAAGAGACGTGACTCTCTGCTCCATTGAGCACTGGTGAGGCCTCACGTGGAGTACTATGTCCAGTTTTGGGCACCTCACTTCAAGAAAGATGTGGACAAATTAGAAAGAATCCAGTGAGACTGATAAAAATTATTAAAGGCCTGGGAAATATAACATGAGAAAAGACTCAAAAGAACTAGGATTGTTTAGTCTGGAAAAAAGAAGACTTAGAGGGAATTTGATAACAGTCTGCAAATACATGAAAGGTGGTTATGAGGAAGATGGCAATCTAGTCTTTCTGGCTGCAGGGGATAGGATGAGGAGTAATGGTCCTGAATTGGATCAAGGGACATTTAGGTTGGATATTAGGGAGAACTTTCTCACTGTGAGAGTGCTTAAGTATTGGAACAGGCTTCTCAGAGAGGTTGTCATCTCTATCCTTGGCCATTTTTAAGAGCAGGTTAGGCAAACAATTGACTGGTATGGTTTAGCCCGGGATTGAACCTGCCTTAATGACTTCCTATGGTCCCTTCCAACCATATTGTTCTATGATTCTCTGAATGACCAGGAACTCATTAGCAGCTGGATCTACTTAGGGGGCAGGGCATGAGTCTTCAGTAAGACTCTTGCTACAACCTTTGGAGTTGTAGCAAGATTTAACTATTCAACCAACTGCACCTTGTTTCTAGGTGGTAGCATTGGGAAACTGAAGCAACATTTTTTTGGACAGATCAACAATAGGTTTTTATTATTTCACTCCCAAGCTACAACAGACTCAATAGCCCAGGTCATTAGTCCCAATTTCATTGTGTCTTCACCTGTCATTGAACTTTTTAGGCCTTAGAGAAGAACTATTTCCATATGATTCAACACGGATTTCCCTAAATATAGAAAATATTCCACGTGCTTGACATAAAATATGTATATCTGCTATCTAAAATCTTGTTATAGTTATCTTCACTCCAGATACAGTATGATATAATGTCACTTAAAAGCTCCGCAGGAAAAAAACCAGGAGCAATGGTCATAAACTCCTAGAAGAAAGTTTCAGACTGGATATAAGGAAACATGTCTTCATGGTTCGTGTGACCAGACTCTGGAATAGATTCCCAGCATAGGGTGGTGCAGGCACCTCCCCTGGAGATCTTCACATGGAGACTGGACACACACCTTGCTGGGGTTATTTGACCCCAGCAGCTTTTCCTGCCCAGAGCAGAGAGACTGGACCTGATGATCTCATGAGGTCGCTTCCAGCCCTAAAGTTCTGTGAATTACTCAAGTTTTCAAGGTTAATAAAAAGATTAGCTTTCTCATACAAAGGCAAACATATGCTCACAAAAGCATACCCACACATTCATCTTAATGAACTCTACATATATGTTCATGTACAGGTATATTGCTGACACAGAAGTATCCCTTTCATCTCACTTTAGATCTGTCCCAAATAAGAACATGTAAGATAGCTCATTCTAGCCAATGCATTCTATAATTAGTGTCTTATTGCTTCCTTTTTTTATAGTAAATGTAGATAAGCTTCTGCCTGTGTTGTTTTGATTTTGCACCTATCCTTAGGGGTGAAAGTTAATATATTGACTGCACTGAGGTACTGCTCAAATTTGAAACACCTATGCTAAGAGATATCACCTGAGTGACCAAACAAATTATTCCTAGAAATTGTTTCCTGTTACTGCTCAGGTCAGATTAAGAAGCAAAAAGCCAAAAAAAAAAAAAAAAAAAAAAATCAATGGATATGTAGTGTATGTTGAGGAAATAACTTGCTTTATTTACAAAACCAGTAATTAAATTCCTTAGTCATAGCTTTACTAACAGTAGGGATTGCTCAATGTGGTTGCATGTACAAACATTAAAAAGACTTCCCACATGTGAAGGAGCACAAATCCATGGTTAAGCACAGGGTCCAGAGTCAGAAGATCTGAATTTTATTCTCTGTCCTGCTGTATCATGTTAAGTGGGTCAGACTAAACCTCTCAAAATAATCCACTAATTTGACATACCTTGTGTGAAAGAGTAAATGCAGATGCGGTGAAAAGAGGCAGAGAATGCCACTTCCAGAGCCATTACCATATTAGGATGGAAGCTCCGAGAGTGGAACAAAGAGAGGAGATGGGAGCTTCAGCAAAAAGGAGAGATGGGCTAAAAGAGAAAAAGAGGGAGAAAGAGGATCCCCAGGGGATAGGAAGCTTACCTCAAGACTTCTCACAATGCCAGAAAGAGCAGAGCTCCAAGGAAGAGGGGCAGATCCCCAAGGAGACAAACCGTGTGTGGCAGGGCACTGTTTGTGCCTGCCACTTTAAGGGCCAGAAGCCAGCAGCCAGCAGGTGCCTGATGAGGGCAGCCATTTTAGATTCAGGGCTGCCCATATAAATAGGGCATTTTGCTGCTGGGAGATGAGGCAACAATATTGCCTGGTTGGAGGGTTGCTGGTATCACCTGGAGGTAAGGGAGGAGCTGTAAGGGATGGTCAGGAGGCTCCTTGTCCTGGGAATGACCTAAAACTGCACCCTGGTGGGAGTGGGTGGCCTGGTGGGGCTCCCAGTGGCATGGGAGCCCCCAGGAAATGCCAGGCCAGTTACCACCCTGGTGAAAGGTGGGTCAGGGCACCTTAGCCCCTAGCTTCCACAACTGGGTAAGTTACCCCTTTTTGCAAGGTTTGGAAGGTGGACCCCAGAGGAAGAGTGTGAAGCCATGGACTCATGAACCTGTCTGACATTTTCCCCCCAACTGGTCAATGCTGGGGCCAGGACTGGAAGGGTCAAAGGGCCAAGGGGTCTGCCACGAGGAATGCTCAAGAGCTGAGGGCCTGGGGTTCTGACTGGCCTGGAGGTGGGCCAGGGCTAGTATCCAAAGGTCCTGGGGGGACCACACCTGAAAGGGGGAAGCAGCTCAGGGTGCTATGTTGATTGAAGGTGGATTAGGCTGCTGGAATGGAAGGATCACAGAGGGGTTCAACAGTAGGATTCTGGGGCCCAGTGAGGGGCTGGTGATTGTGAGAACTATGGATGCCATCTGCAAGGCTTGGGCTGTGATGTAGGGGAGGAACAGAGCCACAGATAGCACCCCTTGGCATTAGGGCAAGAAATGGGCAGCCTCCCACTTGATTAACATCTGTTAAATAATTAACAACAAGCTGTGGTGGATGAGAAGGTGGGAGGTTAACCCAGAAACAGGTGGGCAGACCACTGTGAAATCGGCCCAGAGCAGCCCCCGTTACACCGCAGGACGTGTCTGGCTGCTGACCTGGCAAGTAAACCAAGAAAAGAAGAGAGTGAACTTTGACCCACTCTCTCAAGCATGGAGATGGCATCTGGTTGTACATCAAGAGGATTCAAGGCTTCAGCCACATGCAGGATAAAAGGCAGAAATATATAACAACAAAATATAGGGAAAGTATACAGCAGAATTTGAAGATAAAAGCCTGCACAAAAAGAAAGATAGGAAGAGACTTTGTTTTCTAATACTAAGTTCAGTTCAACCAAATTGATAGCGGTTACATAAGAACATTACATAGGTAGAGTTACAAAGTTGATATTTCTGATAAGGCTAAAGAAAGGAGAAAAAAAATGGAAAAGGATACAAAAAGACAACTTCTGCCTAAAAGTAAAGAAAGTTTGTATTGAATAATAAAAGATAAAAATAAAGATGAACATAGAATCATAGAAGTAGGGTTGGAAGGGACCTTGTAGATCTTCAAGCCCAACCCCCTGCCTGGGCAGGAGAAAAACTGGCCTCAAATGACTCCAGCCAGGTAGGCATCAAGCCTCCTCTTAAAGACCCCCAGAGTAGGAGCTAGCACCACTTCCCTTGGAAGCTGGTTCCAGCTCCTAGCCGCCCTAACTATGAAGTAGTTCTTGTGGATGTCTAATCTAAACCTACTCTCCAATAATTTGTGTCCATTATTCCTTGTTATGCCAAGAGGTGCTAGGGGAAACAGCGTCTCCCCCAAACCCTTCTGGTCCCCGCCCTAGTGAGTTTATAGACAATCATCAGGTCCCCCCTCAGCCTGCTCTTGTGAAGGCTGAACAGGTTTAGGTCCTGCAGTCTTTCATTGTAGGGTCTGCCCTGTTGTCCCCCGGATCATGCAAGTGGCCCTCCTCTGGACCCTCTCAATGTTGTCCACATCCCTCCTGAAGTGGGGTGCACAGAACTGGATGCAGTACTCCAGCTGTGGCCTGACCAGCATCGCACAGAGGGGGAGGATCACCTAAGTGTTAATCTGAATCAGACTGTGAATATATTTATATCAGTGAGTGCGGGTAGTTAGTCGAGAAAGCGAGTGAGGTATTTCTCCATAATACTGGGACCCCTAATAGAGGCACAAAACCCCCAAAAAACAATCCCCCCACAAAAACGAACTATATATAATAACCCTCTTGGCTAGTAACATCATAAATTAGAACATATAATAATAACATCCAAGACATGGCAGGCAGGAAAGTCGGGGGGCCTATAGTTCTTTGGGAAATTATAAATGGGTATGAAGAGACATGCTAAGCATCACCATCACACCTTGGTATTTAATGAGTGTGTATGTATGTATGCGTGTGTGTGTGTGCGCTTGCACACTCCTAAACTGAGTCAGTTTGGGATGATTGTACTGGGTTCTGAGCAACCAAAGCTATCCTTCAGCTGGAGTAGTATGTTTGACACCTCTGACAGTTAAGCAGCATGTGCTCCAGGTTGCAAGGCCTCTTTTAAAAGATTTCACCTTAACCTCATTGTGCTTCAATTTCCTCCCCTATAAAATAGGGATCATAAAGCCTGTTTAAAAAAAAAAAATCATAATAATAAAAAGCTGTGAGGTTTCTGTTGGTAAAGCATGCGGGAATCTGGGCTGGCTTGCTATATTTAATATAAATACACAGTAATATATTATATATTTCCTGGTAATGAGACACAGGTTTACACTGTGTAATGCCTAGGCAGAACATAAATGACCCTGTGACACTCTTGACTGGCTGCTTCTATAATATTGGAAGGCTCTGTGTGAGAGGAATTTAAATCATGTAATAAAGATGAAGCTATTTCTTATTAAAGGGGTTTTAGCCACTGACATCAGCTGCAGGATTTGTCTGATTCAAGGGCACTGTTTAGGATCCTCATTTCTTCACAAAGCCTCTGAACTTCCCTCTTCTCCCATCCCTACCGAGTCACCCATTCCCTGAATTGAAATGGTTTAGCATTCCTGGTAGCTGAGGCAGAGGATAATTCTCAGCAAAGTTAATTCCATTTAAGACCCTCCTGCTTTCACCATGTGCTGGAAGGGCCAACAGTTCGGGTGTTGTGAGAATGTCAAATACTCACCAACGTACTTTCACACTTGGACCAGCAGAGGCCTTCTGTACTAACAATGGAATTTAGTCCTTTAACCCTAAAATGACTACCTTATCTCTCACACTTCCAGGACCACCTGGGATTTGTTTATTCCACAGATTTCCCTATGAATACAGAATTTCTCCCTGAGGTTTCACTAATTTTGTATGTCCTCTGGACAGATTTTGCAACCAGGTGGAATTAACTGTAGTTTGGTAAATTCAATGTCTATTTTTACTCTGTCTTGGGTTTCCCTGTGTTTCAATACCAGTAGACATTTAAACTTGATTTGAACTGAGGCTAAATGGAGAGCTCTTTCTGAGAAGGTAAGAGAAATTTGTTACTGATTTTTGTCTGACACCCAGCTCTGTCTCCTTTCATGCCCTTCCTCTTGGACCTTTTCCTGTACTTCCTGCATCCATGAATGTGGTCATCTTTGACTGATATATCTCCTTGCCTTCCCGTTGTAACCCAGGCAGTACTCCAAGAGGTACCCCCTCTCCGTTGAAGGGATCAAAGCAGGTGCACAAGCACTGTGGAGGTGTAGGGACTCTCCTCCCCCTATAGACCAGAGCCAGACCACCAATGGGGACTTGACCATATGCCTGTTATGTTCCTAGTATTAAAAGGTATAAATCAGAGGGTTTCGTGAACACTACAATGCCCCAAGGGGGGCAGGATTCAACAAAGGTTAGACGCTTACAATCATTGACAAAAAACAGGGTTATCAAAATATAAAACACAGACAGCAGAACAAACATTATGGGTTGGTGAAATATAAAAAAAGGCACCCCCGCTGGGGGTCTTGACCTTCCCAGAGCCCCAGCCTCACGTTGAGCTGCCTGGTTTCTGATTGGAGCAGCTGGAAGCAGAGCTGGGAACCTCTCAGATTGCTGCTCAGATCCTTGCTGGAGTGGAGGGAAGCCTCTCCTGCTGGCTGCAGCCTCTTGTAGGGGATCCTGGAGTCCAGTGGGGAGCCTCTCCTGCCAGCCGCACGCCGCACTGCTGAGGGTCCCACTGCTGCCTGCAGGTCCTGCTCTTTCAGGATCTTCTGGGGCACTGCTCCTACCCTGCTGGCTCAGCTCTTGCCAACTCTGTGAAGCTCTTTCCTTGTCCCTCAATGGTCTCTCCTGAGTCAGCCCATGCTGCCTGTTTTATCCCCCTCCAAGTGACCCAAGGGGCCATTGAGGGGACACGGGGCCTGAGTCTCTGGGACCTGATTGGTGCAGAAAGGGAATCCCAAGGCCTCCAATCATCTCTTGCCCTTTCAAACCCACTGGGCTAGGTCACTGCCAACCAGCCCGTCACGCCATATTTCCTTTAGATTCTAGAAAATTGCAGATCTTCATATTACTGCCTTCAAGCCACTGCATTCAGCTCACCTGTAATTCATGGGAGTTTCCTGATTTACCTCAGAATTTTAGAAACGCTTGCAACCATATTGGGTGAATATATCCTCTGTATTTTTAAGAGACATCCCTCAGTTTGTACATAAAGGCCCATATCCCATTTTAGTGTAGAACTTGTGTCCTATGTTTTGACAAAGAATCACATATTATGATGCTGTTCAGGGGTATGACGCTGTTCTACATAAGATTTTCTGCCATGATTAAAGCAAAGGGGGAGTTGGTTTGTTAAAAATAAACTTTGTCCCATATTTGTTCAGTTTGCTGTTGTTCTTGGCTTATTTGTAAACTCACCCCACAGGCACTTCCTCTTACATTCTCTTTATGCCAATTGCTGTTATTTTGAAATCTGCCTCTCTGCTCCCCTGAGGTGGCACTTTGCACCACTGATCAAGATTGATAGTAGCAGATGTGGTGGGAGGCAGCAAAGGGAGGAGCCTCTCCTGGCAAGAAGATCCGAAGAAAGAGAGTAAATTCCATGAAGTAAAGAGCAGATAGGCAGGGACATCCTGGGTTAGGAGCACATGGCTCCTGTATGCCTTCTATAGCTATGGAGATATCTCAGCTTATTTAGCTCTGGCCTCATTTACACCTGTTTCTGAAGCTTTTTTTCAATCTGACTCCTTCCATGTGATCAGGTATTTAGCAGAATTTACAGATGTGTTGGAATCTGACACAGCCATGCCATGAGTGCTTCTGCTACAGCCTTGTACTCCCAACTTCTGGGCTTCCAGCCACTTGCCCCAGTGTCCACACCACCAGCACATAGTATCTGACTCTTTATAATTCCCCAACTGCTCTCTGCAGCTCCATCTAATTCTAAATCTCAGGTAAGAACACACAATGCTGTTTCTCCCTCTGGCCCATTCCAAACTCTCAGTGTTCAAAGATTTATAATGTAACTTTACATTTCTATTCCGCCCCATGCAATATGTTTAGATAGAGCTGGTATAGTAAAAACACAAATAAAGCACCAGACCGCGTCCAGAATGGGCCGTATTCGAACCGGATTTGGATTCAGCCTGAATCAGGGACAGTGATTCCATTAGTTGACTCAGATCACTGTCCCTGATTCAATTTGGCCAAACCTGAATCTGAAGATTCGATGCTCATTCAGACACGGATACAGCTTTAAATGTTTTTTCTACATACCTTGAGGTACCAGTGCAGCTTGTGATCACTGCAATGCTGGGGCAAATGAAGCATCCCACAGCAGTGCAGGGGTGCCCTCCACATGCTCAGCAGCTAACTTGGAAGTGGACCAGAAGTACTTACAGTCCACTACTGCCCCCCTCCCCACTGCGTCCCCTCTGCTTGGCAATCAGCTGTGGGGGGACTTCAGGTGCCCCCCCCAGACCCAGGAGGCACCAGTTGAGCTAGGGGGATGTGGGGGGGAGGGGAGGTAGTGTGCTCCCTGGCAGACCCAGAAGTGGACCAGAAGTGCTTCTGGTCAATTTCTGGGTGTGCTGCTGAGTGCACTAGGGAGCCCCCTACACTCCTGTGGGACGCTCCATGTGCCCAGCATCGCAGCATTCACATGCCACCTGGTACCTAGAGGTATGTAGAAAAAACATTTAAAGCTGTCTCTATGTCGGAATCACCAAATCTTTCTGAATTGATTTGGAGGGTTCCGTTCAGCCACCGAATCTCTGCTGAATCAAATCAGAGACCAAAGCTTCGCATGAAGCTTCACACAGCCATGCCAGACAGTACCTGGTTCCCATCCTGTACAGCCTTACAAGGCCACTCACCATTTCAGTCTGTTCCTTTGGGCCCAATCATGCCAACCCTTACTTCACATGCTTAATATTATGCTCTGTCCCCATACCATTGAATGGGATGTAAGCATGTGCTTAGAATTAAAAACTTTGCTGAATCAGGGCTCACATTCTGATGAGTAATTGTAATTCTAGTTATTTCACTGCTGATGTAGCACACCAGGACCTTATCTAAGAATAACATACTGTGTGAAGCCCAGACACTTTGAGGTTAACAATAACATTTCCACTGATTTCAACCAGGACAGGATTTCACCCATTCTCCTCAAATTGCTAAAGTAATTGTTGTACTGTACTGTGCTGTATTATACAAGGGCCTGATCCCACTCCCATTTACATTTTGCCATTAACTGAAGTGAGAGTAAGGACAGACCCCAAATATGGGACTTTTGTTTCTCCATTGTCAGATATTTAACACATTTCATAAATGAAATACTTTTGCAATGTGAGCGTGTATGAAAGGTAATTTGAAGCAGAACCAAACCAGTCAATTGTCACAATAAATTTTGAAGTAAATTCTAAGATTCAGTGAATGAAATGCATCTCCTGCATAAGTTTGCTGAAGTCAGTAGACTTATACCTGGGATGCATTTCTCCCAGTGTCTTGTAAAATGAATATACATGCTGCATATTCTGTCATGTATTTTTTACATATCATGAAACTTGGCCAGTTTTTCAGTGTTTTAAAAAGTGCTACATATGTCAATATGTTTTATGTAACATGCCATGCAGCAAATATATGGAAAGTTGCTCTATTTTTCCATATGACATTGCCTAGTTATGAATGGATTCCTATTTTGCTATTATTATAGAATGAAGGAGGCTGTTTCAAGCTCCATGACACTTCATAACAGGAATTTTATTGGACACCATTCCTATGATATCAAGCAACTTTAAAGACAGGCTTCAATTTTCAGTGTCTTTTTTCCTTTTAAAATTAAAATATCTTTAAAGCAACAAACCAGTATTAAATGAAAAAGAAGTAAGGGAAAATTTAAGTAATTAATAAAAATATTGGAATATATAGGGCCCTTTCAAATGTCATTTCCAGTATATTTCCATATGGAAAAGAACAATGCTTCAATATTAATCATAATAATAAAAGCTTTGCATCCCCTTTCAAGATTAACAATGCACATTTCTTAGCCTGTGGAGACATGCTGAAATACCTCCATATGGGCACAATGTAAAGATTGCATTAAGAGAGATTACTTTTTAGACATGTAGTCCAGCTTTATATGAGATACTCAGACTGTAGTGATTTTCTTCAAAAAGGTCAGTTAGGTTGTCATTCTCTTTACTAGTCTCTAGAGTCTCACAGAACAATATCCTTACAATTTGTTCCTAGTGGAAACATTTTGTTTCTGTTGAAAAAAGCAAAAATATTGGAGGCATATTGGCCAGAGTTGATACAAGAAACTATAAGAGGGTTTTTCAGTAACTATCTTAACATATCTGATCTAACAGAAGTGTGTTCCTTTGGAACATCGTTTCAAGCGTATCACTATTTTACATCCTGCCTGTACCCAGGGTAGGGCCAGCTGTGGTGTTGAGGTTCCTGGGCCAACTGCTCCTCCCTTGTACTTTGGTTTAATGTGTCACCAGGTACCCAGAGCCTCCTGCCTGGAGTGGGTTGCTCTATACTTGCCTACCACATCTTGATCATCAGAAGTTACTGATAGGAAGGGAGGTTCCTCCAGAAGTAGGGGGATTCTCCACCCTCGGGCTGGCTGGATACTGGGATGGGTGACTTAAGGCTCCAGCCTCCCTATCCCCTGTCCACTCACCAACCTGGTCTAGTCTCAGCTGCCATGATGTAACAGGCTGCTGCACAAAATGTCCTAGCTCATTTCCACAACTGCCTGAAGGACGACACTTACATCCAAACACTTCCAAAGTCTGTGATGCCTGGGTGTCACCCCTAGGTGTCTTAACACTCAACCGTTCCCCTTGGTAGTGCTGGGAGCAGCCAGGCAGGGCCTTCGTGCACCAGATCTCACACTCAGATTAAATCAAGGCCACTTGAGCCTTATTGCCAGGCCTCCGTGGATCATACCAGGACTCCCCCATGTTGGCTCTCCCTTTTTACAAAACAAAAATAAAAGAAACTGCAGAGTACTTCAGGTATGGCGCTGCATGTGGGAAAGGGTTCACACATCTGGTACCCAGGCTCAGTCTTGAGGTGGGTCCCACCAATCTGATGAACGCCTTGTGCCTCCTGTCTTCAGGGGCAGGAACCCTTCTGAGTTCCCTCCAGTCTGGCTCAGTGGCAGCTCTCCGGCATCCTTGTTGGACCCCACCAGGTCAATGGAGGAGCTTCTTGTTGCCCATGCGGCAACTGCTCCCTCCTTGGCAGCTGCTGCTACACACCAAAGCTCCAGATACGTTTTTTATGGCATCATCCTTGGCCCACCCTCCCAAGCACAGGGAGACCATGCTTTTAAAACGGCATGGCAGAGACGCACACACCTCCACTTCTGGGGCTCGGCTGGCTGCAGGTGAGTTGAACTGACCCACAGCCTTTTCCAGGTCATTATCCCCTGTTGACTGGGGGCTGTCCCCACTCCCAGGGCACCCAGGGGCCTCATTGCCCCATGCAGCAACACATCCTCCACATTAAGCTTCTTAGGTGTACGCCTTCCCTCTGGTTATCTTCATTACCTGAGTTTATACCGTTGTCCTGTGGCTGCTGGTCTTTGTTCAGGTTGACCTCTTCATTCCCACACCTGGATAGAAAATCAGACCTCGTATTGTTTTTTCCTGGTCTGTGCACAATAGTAAACTTATACAGCTGCAATGCCAATGCCCACCAAGTAATATGAGCATTATTAGCCTGCGTGCAGCTGAGCCATCATAAAGGGGTATGGTCTGTCACCAGTTTGAACTCACACCCCATCAAATATTAATGAAAATATCTAATGACCCAATTGATAGCCAGGCATTCCCTCTCTGTGGTCCCATACCTGGTTCCAGCAGGTAGTAGCTTATGACCAGGGATCCAGGTTTTCCATTTCCCATGGAAAAATGGAAAAAACCACGCATTTCCTAGTTTTCTCAGAGAAAACACAGATTTTCTCTTTTAGCAGAGAAACCCATGGATTTTCCCCTTTTGCAAAGAGTTCTGCAAGCTGGTTGAGTTCCAGCCTGCAAGAGCTATTTGCAAAAAGGGGGGGAAAGCCCCAACCCTGCCCAGAGGGGCAGGGGGAGGGGCAGAACCTGCAGCTTTTAGTCAGTTGCAAGGCCTAGGTCAGGCTCACTTTTCTCCTGGAGACTGTGAACCAGTAAGTGGGGCTTTCAGGGAGCTGGGGGGTTGCAGGGCAGGGCTGGGGTGGAAGCTGGTTGGGAGCTGAGGGAGCAAGGAGGTGTTGGGGAAATACACAGAGTGCCTGGTCAGCACCTCCATGTGCAGCTTCCCTTAAGGGCTGCTAGAGCCACTTAGTTTTCACGTGCCCCTGGCCGGGCACTCCAGCTGTGAGCGGGGATATGTGGAGCCAGCTGAGCACTCCGGCTGCTAGTGGGGAGGTATTGGGGAAATACATGAAGTGCCCAACCAGCTCCACATCTCTCTGCTCATGCCAGAGTGCCCAGCCAAGGGCAGGTGAAACTGAAGTGGCTCTAGCAGCCCTTAAGGGATGCCACACATGGAAGCACCAGCTGGGAGCAGGCAGATGTGGAGCCAGCTGGGCACTCAGTATTGTTCAGTCTAAGAGGGCAAGGGGAACCCACGCCCCCAGATCTGTATGGGGGGCAGGCTGTAGGCTTGAGCTCCTTCCCTGCTTCCCTCCTGTGGGGCTGCTGTAGCCCCACAGGCAAGACCCAGCATCGCTGGGAACAGCGGGGCTGTGCTGGGATCTCCTTGCCCCCACTCCCCTGCCACACTTCCTGCATTCCAGCCACATGGGAATCTCCTAGCAGCTGCTCACTCCACACTGCCCCAGCAATGCACCTCCTGCATGCAAGGTTGCACTGAAGCAGTATGGAGCTCCACCACAGAGCAGCGGCAGGTGCAGGAGGCACGGTGAGGGAGTCAAGGAGATCCTGGCGCAGCTCCACTGTTCCCAGCCATGCTGGGTCTTGCCTGCAGGGCTACAGCAGCCCTGCAGGAGGGAAGCAGTGGGGAAGCTCAAGCCCACACCCTGCCCCCCATACAGATCTGGGGGTGTGGGTCCCACAGCCTCTGAGAGCCAGCCCTATCCCTGCCCGAGTCAGTAGCAGGCAGCAGCAGCAGGGGAGCCAGCTCCATGCTTCTGCTGCAACTGCCTTCTGTTGAGGGCAGGGAGCAATCGACCTGGGTCCCTGGTCCCATAGCCCTGACAGCTGGGGTCCCCTTCTGGCAGAGCAAGGGGGTGGGGGCTGTGTGTGGGGGGCAAGGGGCATGAGAAGGGCTGGGGGGCTGTTGTGAGGGCACAGAGGGGCACCAGCAGGGCCAGGGGGGGCTGTGGGGGGAAGAGAGGGGCACCAGCAGGGCCAGGGGGGCTGTGGGGGGCCTTTTATAATGGATTTTGGGGTTTTTATCAGAGAATTTGCAGGTTTTTATCAGAGAATTTGCATTTTTTGATCACGGAAACCCAGGATCCCTGCTTATGACTCATGTAGGCCACAAGTCTTTCAAGGCCTTGGTCACATTGAGTCAATACTGCTCTTATAGCAGTGTCAGAGGCATCCATCTGTTAAAAAAAAAAAAGTCTATTAAAATCAGGGGCGTGTATCACTATATCCTGGCACAGGGCGGCCTTCAGTTGGTCAAAGCTGTGTGCCATATCCAGTGTCCATGTCAGCATCTTAGTGCTGCCTCTCTTCAGGACATCTGATAATGGAGTAGCTAGGTCAGCAAAGTGTGGCACAAATCATCCATAGTAATTTACCAGCCCAAGGAATGACTGCATCCATTCATGGTTCTTTGGGGGCACAAATCCTTGGATAGCCAATATTTTGTGCATCAGAAGTTTAATAACCCCTTTGCCTACCTGGATACCCAAGTACTTGGTTTGTCATTTCCCAAGCACACACTTTTGGGGGTTTGCCATCATTCTTAGCTCCTATAGTTCCTCAAGTATGGCCTTCATGGCCCATAAGCGTTGCTTCCATGTCCTCATAAATATCACAACATCATCGATGTATGCCACTGCATACTTAGCATGGGGCACCAGTATGTGATCCATGATTCTTTGGAATGTGGCCACAGATCCATGTAAGTCAAATGGCATCCAGATAAATTCATAGAGCCCCCAAGAGGTCCCAAACTCTGTTTTGGCCTGGTAACAGCTGGCAGTTGATAGAGATCTGCCAGTACCCCTTTGACATATCTAATGTGGATATGTAGCGCGCCCCATCAATGTGCTCCACTAGCTCTACTCCACTGTGAAAAGTGGTTTGTAAATTCCCTTTGAGGATCAGGCCTGAGAGACTGGAGACAGATAGTTGGATGTTCTCACCTTTGATAGATTTTCAGTGTGCACTCATTCTGGTGTGCAGTTGTTGCTTGGTGTCTCCTATGTATTTTCCATCAGGACATTTGGTGCCCTGATGGAGATAATTATTGTGAAGATATCTCCATACTGGAGATACTGTTGGCAGGTTTTGCATGTCTTATCATGGCATGGTCTGGATCCATTCGGTATGTTTTGGGCTGTAGGAAGTTGGTTTCTGGTGATGAGGTTAGTAATGTTCAGTGCTACTTTGACTTTACAAACCGCTTTTCACAGATGAGCCTATGAACTGCACTTAGCAATCTCCTAGGTACAGAAACTCATGGACTCAATACAGGCATTGGAATAATGACACACTACAACCTGCCAGACAACTAACTTCCCAGGTACCTCTCCACTTTTACCTGCTGCATCCCCCTTTCTCCCTATCCTAGCCTGTCTCTTACCCCCTGACGCCCCCATTTCCATTTTCACTGACTAGCTTTCTTCCTTGCATAGCATGCCAGCCTCTGGCTTCTTTACTATTTCTTCCATCCAGGAAGAGCACACACACAAACTGCAGGTGCTTCCTCAGCCTGACAAAGGGTTTCCAACCCAGAAGCTTGCTAAGATACATTTCTCCAACTATTCATTGGCCTACTAAAAGATATCAGATTGATCCAAAGAAACTTGTCTGCCATGTCTGTAAACCAACATGGCTACAACCTACACCCCTAGCACCTGTCAGCTGACCAAAAGGAGGCAGAGCCCTGGAAACATCTAAGCCCCAGGGCTGGGGCTGGCAAGGAGAGTTCTCTGGCAACTGCTGGAGAAGAAGCTCCCGCAGGAAAGCAAAGAAAGGCTCTGTGATAGTTTGGCTGCCTGAGATGCTAGTCTACTGTACTGCTTACCTGTTGTTATTTAAAGTGGTGGACTGAGATGAGGCTGTAGGGGAAAAGGAGGCCTCATTGGGGCACACTACCATGTTGTGTAGAGGCTCCAGCACCAGTGAGGGGCATAGAGAGCCCAGCGACAATAGAAGGTAGACTGAGACCAAGACCTCTTTACAGGGGTGATATCGATATACTATCTGCAAGGCATGGAGTGCAGTAAGGGATGGTTGGAGCCATGCATCTAGCCCATAAGGCTTAGGGTGTCTCCTTGAGGCACCTACTTAGAGCAGGTCCCAGCAAGGGGTCTAAGAACCTACAGGGTTTAGTGGGATCCATTAGGACCATGACTGAGCTGAAGCTCAAGGGCAGCCTCCCTTTCTATTATAGTTTCCAACAAAACGTTGTGGAAGGCAAGAAGAGAAGGCACCCACAGGGCAGAACTGGCATGCTCACAGGGCCTTAGGAGTATTTCAGCCATCTCTAGGGATCCTACACTGTGGCAAAGTACAGTTTCCCAGAAACCCCTGCACCTATCTCCTTGAAACTTGGCAGGATTCATGGCCTCAGCAGGGGCTACCAGGCCTGCTGTTTTCACCCCACTCTACCTTAACACACATACACATCACAAGTTTTGCTTGTCAGCAGCTTGAGGTGCAGTTTCCCAGAAATCCTTATACCTACCTCCTTCAAACCCGGCAGTCTTCATGGCCTCAGCAGGGGCTACCAACCCTGCAATTTTCATCAGAGTCAGGCAAGAAATGACAAAGTTATAGGCATTCTAGTCATTCCCCATTGTAGCCTATGGCTGAAACAGCGTCAAAGCAGTGTCAAAACTCAAAACAGTTTCAGCTGAAATGAAATGAAACAGCAATTTGAAACACTGTAACAACTCACTGTCCCATCAAAATGCTGAATCTGAAACTGAAATGAAACACAGGCATTTCACAGAGCCCTAATAATGAACTTGCTGACAGATGTTGGCAGCAACACCAACAATTTTTGTCCAACCTCAAACCATCTAAGTTTGGCACTAGCATCATGCACCTTCCTCTGTTCCTGCTGGGCTGCCCGAAGGTTTTCATTGGCTACCCTTTATGTGCATGAATATGTTCTTGGAACTCCCTTCTATACCCTTCAGCCGCCATATTCTTTTCCATAGTCCTAGGCTGTGTCCTGAGCCTTGCCAATCACTAGGGCACCGAGCCAGCTTGTCCAGTATGCATGCTCGAGACCCATTTGCATGGCCATCCTTTCAAAGACTTCAATGTGAGCCTCTGGATCGTCGTCACATGTCGTCTTCAGCACTTGCATAGTTTTATAGTTTCTAGGGTCGGAAGGGACTTGAGCAGATCATCGAGTCCGACCCCCTGCCACTTTGAAGAATGAAAGAATGTTCGAGGCAGCAGGAATGGCTGCAACAAACTGCTGCTGTTGTACCTCTAGGACAACAGGGGGATTCCTTGTTGGAATGGATTCTTTATAGAATGGAGGCCAAGTCTCTCAGTTGGACAAAACAATACGGCAAAACTCTTATTAGTTCAGTCCTGCTTTCTCCTTATTGTGTTTGATTTTCCTCTCGTTTGATTTTGGATGCTTTTCACAAAGGCTTATTGACTTAGGATTGGACTGGAGGAGTTTTCTATTTACCTTCTCTGCCTGAAGATGAGACTGATCTTTTCCTTTCCTGCCAAACCTTCTTCTCTCACTGAACACAATACTCCAGATATGGCCTCACCAGTGCTGAATACAGGGGAATAATCACTTCTCTTGACCTACTGGTAACACACCTACCAATGCAACTCAGTATGCCATTAGCCACCTACAAGGGTACACTGCTGGCTCATATTCAGCGTATTGTCCACTGTAACCCCCAGGTCCTTTCCTGCAGAGTTGCTGCCCAGCCAATCAGCCCCCAGCCTGTACTGGTGCATGGGATTGTTCCATCCTAAGTGCAGAACTTTCACCTTGTCCTTATTGAACTTCATGAGATTCCTTTTGACCCAATCCTCCAATTTATCTAGGTTACTTTGAATCCTATCCCTACCCTTTAGCATCCCTACTACTCCCCCCTGCTTGGTATCATCTGCAGCCTTGCTGAGGGTGCACTCTATGCCATCTTCCAGGTCATTGATGAAGACATTGAACAAACTCAGCCCGAGGACCAACCCCTGAGGCACTCCACCTGATACCAGCTGCCAACTAGACATCAAACCATTGATTACTACTCTTTGAGTCCAATGCTCCAGCCAGTTTTCTATCCACCTTACAGTCCATTCATCCATACTTCCTTAGCTTGTCCATGAGAATGCTGTGGGAGACCGTATTAAAAGTCTTGCTAAAATCAAGGTACACCACATCCTCCAGTCTCCCTGTATTCACAGAGCCAGTCACCTCATCATAGAAGGCAAACAGGTTGGTCAGGCATCACTTGCCCCTAGTGAATCCAGGCTGACTGTTCCTAATCAACTTTTTCTCCTCCAAGTTCTTAGAAATGGATTCTTTGAGGATCTGCTCCATGATTTTTCCAGGGACTGAGGTGAGACTGACTGGTCTTTAATTCCCTGGATCCTCATTTACCCCTTCTTAAATATGGGCACTAGTTTGCTCTTTTCCAAACATCTGGGACCTTTCCTGATTGCCATGAGTTTTCAAAGATGATGTCCAATGGCTCTGCAATCACATCAGCCAACTCCCTCAGCATGCTTGGGTGCTTCCCATCTGCCCCCATGGACTTGTACATGTCCAGTTTTTCTAAGTAGTCCCTAACCTGTTCTTTCACCACTGTTGACTGCTTACCTCCTTCCCAAACAGTGCTGCCTGGTGCAGTAGTCTGGGAGCTGGCCTTACCTGTGAAGATTGAGGCAAAAAAGGCATTAAGCACTTCAGCCTCTTCTACATCCTCTCTCACAAGGTTTCTTCCCCCATTCAGTAAGGGACCCACACTTGCCTTTAAGTAAGGGTCCCTGATCCTCTTCTTGCTCCCAACATCCTTGTAGAAACCCTTCTTGTTACCCTTCACATCCGTTGCTAGCTGCAACTCCAGTTGTGCTTTGGCCTTCCTGACTTCATCCCTGCCTGTCCAAGCGATGCTCTTATATTCTTCCCTAGTTATTTGTCCAAGTTTCCACTTCTTATAAGCTTCCTTTTTGTGAATTAGTTTACTAAAGAGTTCCCTGCTAAGCCAAGCTGGTCTTCTGTCATACTCGCTAGTCTTCCTGCATATTGAGATGGTTTGTTCCTGCACTCAGTGCATCGCATTGCAGTGATAGTTCAAATTGTTTCCCTGCCTCTCCCAAATCCCACCCAGCTGTAAACAAACAGATATTGCTTGACCAACGAGGTATGTTTCACACTGGTTTTTGAGTCACTTCACTGACAGACTTGGAGAAACACATTCTACACTAGGGGACCTTCCACTGAAAACAACTAACCACTAACCTTCACCAGGTCCACCTGTCTTGCAAAAGATTTATCCATTGTATAAAATATCTCTTTTCTGTATAAAGAAAGATCTCATTGGTGTTTAGGTTGCAGAAGGCAGCCACATCCCAGACCTTGGATATCTTTTGAAACAATGGGACTAGCTTTAGTCCCCTGCCACCTGACTGCTTTGCACTGCAGAGTCAAATCAAACAGCCAGAAAGAGACCTGTCCTAGCAGTACAGTTGTTGATTCCCCAGGCATCCACCAATCCACAGCTAAAACAAATGTTATGTGGTTTGTTAGCTAAGGATATGGTCCTTGTTTTCTGAAGCTCTCCTGCTCAGGGACAGCACAGTGACATGATCATCAATGAATCATTTACCACCTGGTCTGTATGCCTTTAATAACTAATATCCTGCAGAAGCACCTGTTGCATGAATAATCCAGTACCTCTGGCATATATTCTTTTACTCCAGCCCAAGGGTGCTCAGCCTCCAGCCCATGTGCAGATCTGGCCCACAGGGCTCCATAGGTCCAGCAATTTGGTGGTGGGGGTGTGGTGGCAGCAATAATTGCCACTCTCCTGCTGCCTAATTTCCAGACTACAGGGAGCCCAGCAGGCCAGATAACATGGCCTTGCATGGTAAATCAGGCTGGCGCACAGGGTCAGGCTAGTGTGTGGCCAAATCCAGACATCCAGGGGATCCAGCCCACAGACCAACTCCATGTCGTTCATCTACCCACACAGCTGGAAGGTTAGGCACCACTGCTCTAGCCTGTGCAGTGTCATGAAAATAATTCTGTCCTTGACTGCTGTTTTATGCACACCACCTCCCTCTTTCTCACATCTGATGGGTTTCATTGGAGAAATCTTCAGGGATATAGAGCTTTTTTTGAAAGGCCAAGTATGATTTTGAGTGTCTTTAAAATGCTCTGGAGGTACATCTCTTTGGTAGATGTAGACAGGAAAGGAGCTCATGAAAGTGGATGTTCCCTACTTCCAGCCATGAATACCTTTTTTAGGAATTCAAAGATCAACTAAGGTGTTGAGTGACTTGAACTCAGTTGGAGTTGAGGTCACTCATCACATTGAAGGCAGCACTCAGCATCTCTCAGGATCAGATCCTAAGGCTAAGTCCAGACAGTCAAAAAGCCTGAGGCTGAATCAATTCAAATTAGGCAGCTTCTTCTAAGCAACGTAGGTTGAACCAATAAGCAACTGAACTGACTTTTGGTTTTTAATTGGAAAAGGCAAGGGAAGGTTTGCAGTGACCCAGTCCAGTTGGCAGGGGGTGCTAGAGCTCATCTCCCAGCCTGCTGGCCATTGCCAGCCCAGTCAAGTGTCCCCAAACTCCTACTGTCACCCCACAAGGGGGTTAAGGAGCCCCCTGTCTGTGTGCCGGCCTACCTTGGGGCAGCCTCCCCATCAGAAGGTTTCCCCCAGCCTGGGTTCCCCAGCCCAAGCAGCCCTGGAGAGCTGAAGGGAATTCCTCCCTCCCCCTTCCCAGATGCTGATTGTTTCATCCACAGGAGCAAGGGAGAAGCAGTCCTCTTTGCCAGGTGCCTGCCCCTGGAGCCCAGCATGGGGGCACTGGGGAGCTCCCACCTTGGAGAATTTCCCTCCACTCCCTGAAGCTGTCTGAGACTCACAGAGGCTAAGGCAAGGTTCAGGAGGGGAGGAATTCTCTAAGATCCCTGGGGTTGCCCTGGGCTGGGGTGAGGGGAAGCCCCACAAGGCAGAAGCTCCCTGGTGCCCCCACACTGGGCTGCATGGGCAGGCACCTGGCCTGGAGGACTCCTTCCTCCCTTTTGTGTCAGCCAATCAGCAGCTGGGAAGGGAGAGGAGGGAGGGCAGAGGGCTGCCAGGGTCTGAAAAGCCTGCACCACAGGGGCTTTCCCTCCCCACACATTCTGTATAGACCCTGGCTAGTGGGAACTGGGGGTCTGTTCCCCTGCCCCACTGTCCCTATGGGCTGACAGACGTGGGCAGGAAGCAGGCTAAGGGGCAGAGGGGTGATGCAGTCCCTGTTCCACTGGAGCAGGCAGCATAGCCCAGGGCTGCAAAGCATCCTGGGATGCTGGGGGACTGAGAATTAACTTGAACAAGGAAGGGATCTGGGATAGAAGTTCCACAAACTGGTTTGACCTAAATCAGTTAAGTCTGATACTATATCCAGCTAGGTTTATCTTAAGCCAGTTTTGGTCATTTTAAAGCACTTGGTGTGAACTGAACTTGTGTCCTGTTACAGGTTTAAACCAGTTTCCATTCACTTAAACTTATTTATATGTAACTTCTAGGAGTTACAGCTCTGTCTGCAAGTGAGTGTGTATATTACAATACAGGAAGAGGGATGAATTCAAGGAAATTATTGCCACCTTAGGCCTTTCCTTTCTTCCAAGACTCCCACCAGTGTCTCTCCAGCTATTCATTTATAGCCCTGTCAGGAGAATCAGAGGATTAATCAGGAATCAAAATGAAAGAAGTGAAGCAAGAGGCAAATCAGAACCTTCAGTAATCCAACAATAAATTTTGGGGTGCTTGGACCAACTTTTCAAACTACAGATATCCCATTTTTATGCAGCTCTTCTGCAGCTTCTGCTGATTTTAGTTCCTACAGATGCTGGATAATTATTGTAGGCCTCCTGAAGAAGTTATTAACAATGATAAAGCAATTTCCATTCAACTTTTACTAATTTATAGGTGAAAAAATTACAGTCAAATTTGAAATAATCTGGTAAATTTTTTCCCTATTGGTCACGCTGCATTAATGCTGGATGGTGGGAATTTGTTTGTGGTGTGACACTGAGCCCCTATTTTGCCAAGAGTTTCAAATTATGTCCCCTGCCAGAAATAAGACTGATGCCAGTAGGAGGGAAGACTCAGAAAGTCTCAGTCAGCTATTTAAAGAATCAGTTTCAGAAGCAATCTGTGATTTATAAATGGCAAGAAACCTTCTTTTCTTATGAAATGTTATAATTTTATGAAAAGCTGCAGTAGGGGATAGCTTTCTTTTAAAGAGCACTTGATCAAAAAATGAAAGGAAGCATATGTCTGGAGGGGAAAAATCTTTGCTGAGAATAGTTGAAGATACAATCAACTAAGTTCTTCTTAAGGAAGAAAAGGCTCTTAAAATACCATAGGTACAAAGCATCATTTCAGAACATGAAGAATCCTATATTAAGGTTAAAATAAAATAAAAAGCCTAGAAAGTGGTAGTAAGGTTTCCAAAAATAACTTTAACTCTGACCTTGTACGTACCTAGTATTTAGATGTAGAAATAAAGGTTTAACTATTATTATTGCTACTATTTATAGAATGTCACAGAAGAATTGTGTATACCATTCAAAATGTATATAGTGCCTATAACTGTCCTATGGTGTATTTTCTTTGCACTTTCAAGAGAGAGTTGGGGAAGTGCTTTATTGTGAAATATGTTATGAGAGAGATTGTAGGAGCCTAGAGCTATTAGCTACACTGAACATTGGATTTAAATGTTGTCTTCCAGAATGGATTCATGAGAAAAAAGGAAGATATCAATGACTTGTTTTCAAAGCATGGGTGGTTGAAGTGGAGAAGGGACTATTTTGGGGTCAGTGACCCATATGTGGTAGTTGTGAGGAAGCCTCTATGTCTGTACTTACAGAACAACAAAAAAGAATTAGTGACATATGTGCTAGAATGCATAGTTATTTGCCATATTGGCACAGCAAACATTGTATCATTTAAAATTGGTCCAAAGAGTTTGGATGTAATGCTTCTTCATTCCAAAAATGTTGTTTCTTCTAAATTGAAATGTTTTGTGGAAATGGGTTATTTTAACACAAAAATCATTGGTGAAGGGAGAGAAAAGGATCCCCACTGGGAACAACCAGTTTCCCATTGGCGGGGTCATTCATCTAATCTGCCTGAATCAAATTTATAACACATAGCTATCAGAAAGCATAGATGAGTGTTCCGACCACAAGGCTTTGCTATTCCATTTGAGGGTGTATATGTCCCTTCTCGCTCCCTGCCCTCTACATCTGCACCTTAGTTGTATGTTGGTTCAAAGTGAAGGTTATTTATGGAAATGTAGCAATGAGTTTCTAGATGTTTTCTCCTGCATCAAAGAGTCTCATTTTCATTCCGCTGTGGAATGAAAACAAATTTTGAAACCTCAGTAGTTTTTACAGTACAAAAATCTTGTTTTCTGGCCAGCATTAGCACCCATCTATGACTACAGTGATTAGGTCGAAAAGGTTGTTTGCAAGTACATTGGGGGAGGGGGGTGACAAGTTCCTGATGGAAGAGCTATGGCAAGTCAGACCATTAGTCCACTAAGCAGGGTAGCCTATCTCCAATAGCAGCCAGAACCAGTCCTGGCATGAGGAAGGCATTCTGGGAGTAGGAAGACCCAAAGAGAAGGCGTGGATAGACCATGCTGCTCTCCAGTTATTTCTACCTGGCTTGGTATCTCCTGAGCATGTTGCCAACAGATGTAAGTTAAAGGGGCTCTCAAACTGACATGATCCCTGGGCCAGGGCCAGAGAAGAGAACACGAGAGCCACAAGGGACTCCCCAGAACTCTTTTCCCCTGTCCTAAATATAAACTCAGATACAAACTTAAATAGGGCTGCCGTATAAACCCATTGTGTTCTCATTGCATTAACCTAATCTCAGGCTGTTCCTACAGAGCAGCAGAGTCAGATTATCAGGTCATGTCTCACAGTTTTAAGTGCTGATCCATGATAGGGAACAGCAGAACCCCTATAAACACCAGGCCTGTTTAGCATTGTCTGCAGGAACTGACACGTCAGTAATGTGCACATGTACAGTAAAAACAGTGGCACTGTGCAAGGAGATCAGAGCTTCCAGGTTTTAGTTCCCTCATGAAAGCCTTCTACTAAAGCATAGGCCAGAATTTACCATGCCAGTTCAGAGGGTCAGAAGAATTTCTCTCTGTGACTGAATTGGGACATATATTTGTTTCAGAATCTCCTGCTGGTTGAGGCCAGTTTGTCGACAAGTGACTTCCTTCATGAAAGCAGGAACAGTTGTAGCAATAGCCCTGGTATATAGAACCCATAAATTGTTTTCCATTCAGTGTTAATATGAACAGGAAACTACAGTTCTATATTTTATAGTGTTCCTTTCAATGTTCTTAACTCACCTGTTTAATAATAAAACTATGTTTTTTCCTTTTTAAAAAGTATGTTTTCATTGCATCGTTCCATAACCCCTCTTTATTTTATATTTAGAGCAGAAGTGGTTGTTTTAGGCCCAATGTTTACTTCACATTTTTTATTAAAACAAGATAACATTGTGACTTTTAACTGAGCAATTTAGCTGAGATTTTCAACACTTTTCAAGGATTTTAGATACCCAGTGCCCATTTAAAATGAATGGAGGTTGGCTGTCCAGGTCAGGCAGACTTTCTGAAAATCCCTACTTGGTAAGGAAATGATCTTTTCAGAAAGAATGTATCTAACAGTAAAAGATTAAGAAGTATTATTTTCAACTGAAAACTCCTGAGCCAGATCTGGCCTTCCTACATATTATTCACATAGCTCTTACTGACTTCTGTGGGTCTTCAGTGTTTTCATCTGAAGAAAGAATTTTTCATTTGAAAATATAAATCTAAAATGGTAAATATCTGTGTTAACCTTATGAATGTTTACAAGAGAAGATACTGTTTTGTTTTCTGATGGTTTATAGTTTATATGCTCCACTCCGTGATTTCTTTCTTTCTGATGTACTTTGTTGCTCTTGTAAAAATGTACAAAGTAGAGAATTTTTTTTCATGGTGTTTTTCTTTTATGTTCTTCTGGTATTTTCCAGCTGGCCTCCTACATGTGTGTGGTATAAACTGGTATCACTTCATTGACTTCTTAGGATTAACAATATGAGCTGCATGATTCTGCTCTCAGGTAGGCAGCTGCCCTCCCAATGACTCTGGGAAAATGACTTTGTTCCTCTCCATCTCTGTTGCCACCTTGTACCAAGACTTAACTCTTTGGGCTTGCTGAAGATTGCCTTACTGGATATTTGTGTGATGGCCATAACCATGACCAACACACTGAGGCCTGAACTAAGAACTTTCTGATATGAAAGCAGGGTCTCCACAGCATGAACTAAGGAGCCAGCTGCTGTAGCTTGGAGACACAGGAGACTGTCATCTTCCATAGATTGACTAGGCCCACAGAGGATGTTTAACACATAGTGAGGGGATGGTTATATTCTACAGGGCCTAGTACAGCAGGGTGTTAAGTTCAGGGCTTCTGAGAGCTACATTAACACTGCAATGAAATAACCACCTGAGGATCTGCCATCTTGGTTTCTTCTTTTTTTCCTTTGTACAAGTCCTCTCTCATTTTAGTAAGGCAACAGGATAAAGATGGACTACTCTAAATGATTTAACTTTGCTGCTTCACTCTTCAGTAGCTTTTTGCTGAAATTACTTCCACTGCATGTCTAGGGCCAAACCTCAGCTATCTAGCAATGCAGGGCCTCTAGTTCAACATGTGCAGTTTTTACATGTAAATGAAGAAATCAAATAGTTGTATGTATAAAACAGCAAATAGTTGTATGTATAAAATAGTAAAATCAGTATTCAAAAAATGAGACTAAATTGGTCCCAACTGTAGCTCTACCCCTACTACAGCTCTGGGACCCTCTATGATTAATGCAATTAACACTACCACTGCCCCCCACCCACCAAATTTCTGGATTCATGAGGAGCAGTGCAGGCTGAATGACATAGCTCCACACACCAGATCAGGCCCACAGACCAACTCCACACTGCTCATCCTGCCCAAAAGCTGAAGGGTTGGGCACCACTTTCTAACTGAGGTAATTCACAGCAGCCCTTACGCAGTTGTAATTTACACACAGGGCTAGTATGGCCTTGGTGATTCCCCAAAACACTGGGGCTCCGATCTGCTGCAAGCCGTCTTGTTCCATTCCCAAGCCAAGATTGCTTTCACACCAGTTTGGGCAATTTTTTTGTCCCCAGGGAAGCAGACTGAAGCACTTCACACTTGAACCTAGATCTGAACTTGTAATCAGCTAGAACATTTCACAGAATCATAAAAAAATGGGTTTGAAATGGACCTTGCTGGAACCCACTGTACAAATGAGCTAAAATGCTTACACTGGGAACAGCTACTACATTTCCACCCTTCTTGGGATGCATTTCCCCTTGTTGGGGGCAATAGATTTAATTGCTTGCCCTGTTTCTTCTGTTACTATCTTTCCTCAGGAGTGATTCCAAACAATAGGCTGCTGGGTGATCTGCACTGTGGAGGCAGTTTCCAGAGAGCTGGGGACTTCCACAACTACCAGAGGATAGTGGAGTGCCAGGAAGGGTTCCTACCAAACAGTTAAAGATGTGTCCAATGGAGAAAAAGGAAGGTGGTTTTACTTGTGCACTCTGACAAATGAGGGGATATATGCTTAGGAGGGAGACAATGAGTTCCTCTCAGGAATATAAAGATGTGTCAGTTTAGGAGGGAAAGAGGATGCAGTCTAAATTTCAACAGGGATGAAGTTTGAATGAGGCTGATAGCTTCATCTCTCAGAGATTCCACCTTCCTGTTAACATACCTCTCAAGATGCTTTGCAGAAAGACATTTAATAGAAAAGAACAGTTCACATGTTCAAGTGCACAAAAAGGCAGAAGGAGACAATGACCAATAGAGCTGAGCAGAGCAAAAGCTAAACAAGTAATATAATGATATAGAGTACCCTCAAGGAGAGAGAAAGAAAGTAGGTCTCATGAAAGAGGACAAAATGAGTAGGGCTTAGTGTCAAACATAGGCCAACATGAATGAGATTCAGTCACTTACGCCTCTTTAAAGAAGAGTCTTTAAAAGGAAACCTTATGAAATCAGCCTCTCACATTTATCTTGTGCTCCTTAATACTAACTACAAATGTAGGGGCAAACTCAAGTAAAAGTTAACAGATGTAATACACAGGGAAGTAACTGAGCCAAATTCAAGAGTAAAGTAAATTGTGGTTTACATCACAGGTATAGTGTAAATTACTAAGAAAACCAGTTTGGGTGAAATGAAATCAAAGGAACAAAAGCAAAAACAGTTGGCACTTCCATACAAAATAGTTGTCTCTCCTTTGTTTTTGGGTTGTTTTTCTTTAGTGTTTCTTCTTGTAAGACTTAGCCAAAAAGAAACAAACCTGCCAAGATAATGGACTGCCTGAAAGTGGTAAGAATGCATTTTTCTGTTAAAAATTGGAAAGTATCCAAGTGAATGCAGAATAAGCTTAACAGGAGTGACCATGGTAACTTTGCCCATTATTCCCAGTTTCTGTGGCTGCCTGCTTTCAGTCTACTGGATGATGAAAGGAACCATCAAATAGTGTAGTTATGAAGTCACCTCACAACATCCCATTTGGAGCTGAGAGCTAGGAATATTTGTCTTCCATCTTTTAACAATGTAAATGTGAACCTATAGTCTGCCGTATACTATATCTCGAGTGCCTTTACTCAGGCACAGGTATGTGTTTACATGGCAAGAGGCTTGAATTCATTTACATGAATTTTTATGTTTTTTTATGAAACTGTATACCAAATTCAGAAAAGAACTTGGGTAAGTAGGAACTGGTTCCTGTAACTCATTACTTCTGCCTCACCACCACATGACTCGAATGCCCTTTTTATTCTAGATTATTAGGTGATCTTGGACTCAAACTCATTAGTGGACAAACACTTGCCCAAGCTGAGCTATTATGATAACTCAAATGCCAGCACAAACCTAACGGCCTACCAAGCTAGCGTACTTAAAGCACAGAGATTTCTGTAACCTACAGGACACAAGGCAGCACCGTGCCTAGTATCACAACTGGCTGCCTTGAATTCCTCAGTCTGAAATTCCATTCACAGAGGATCTAGTGGGGCTGGCCTTCAGCACAAGGCTGGAGTGAGACTTTGAATTCATGCTTTATGGAGCCAAAACAGGACACCATAACCACTTTCCCACAGTGCCCAGGCAGCACAATAAAGAGGTGTTTCAAAATGTAAACTCTCAAATAGTGTCCCTATATAAAAGGACTGTGCATAAATCACTCTCACAACCAGTACTGATCTCCCAACCACTATCCCTCTATGATGCAGTATCTAAAGGCAGAGCCCAACCAGCTCTGGACATTGCCAAAGTACAGTCAAGCCTGGGTTTGCATCCTACTCTTTTTCCTTAGCTTTGCAGGATTACTATGACAACAGAGATTACAACATCCAAGAAAAGGAACAGAGAAATATTTTCTTCATCACTTCCAAGAGGAAGGTATGGACCAATGGCAAAGGCTTAGTAATTCCTAGCAGGTCCATTTGCATTCCAGTCCATCTACATTAAAAACTCTCTCCCCCAATCTTAGCAAGCTTTTGGCAAAATAAATGTATGGTATAGAAATTTGCAATGTTTTAGAGAGCAAGAAGCCATGTGGTCAGTCTAAATCATGTCTGTCTAACGTTCAACCTTCTGTAATGTACTTTTCCTTCTCAGCACTTGTGTGATTCTTTTGAATATGGTACTGCTTACAGCTTAATGTGGCTTTTGCTAGAATCTGTTCCACAAATTAATGGCTCTCTGCATAAAGTGACTTCTTTATCAAACTCCAACCTATCTTAGATTCAGGGTTTATGCTCTTGTAATTTACCATTTCTCTAAGAGATGAGTGTTAATGACTTAAACATTAGATTTGAAATACCTAGACTACCAGCAAGTTTAGAATCAAATCCAGACAGGCTCTACTCAACTCTTTTTCACTCCAAGGTACTTCAGTACTATCCAGTTTGTGGGAATTTCTCATGAAAAACTTAGAAGCTGAGATCCTGTCTTTCCTGTGGTTAATTAAAGATCAATCAGCAGCATGTTTGCCTGGTGTCTTGGCCATTTCCCACCACCCTGGTCATTGCCTTCTATTCTCACTGCCACTCAGTGGTGATAGAAATTATTCCTCCACTCTTCTTTGTAAAGTGGTTCGGGATGAAATGTGAATCATTTTAAGAGATTTAACTGGTGACATGGAAAAGAATATCCAATGCTCTTAATTCTTTTTTCAAGTGGCTGGTAGCACCAAGATAAAAACAATCAAAATATGCCATGAACCTTCAAATCAGGAAACAATCTAAATTGGGCTCCCCTAGTGAAGAATCAAAGGAAGCTTCCTGTGATATTTTTGTTTATTTCTTAATGTATTGTGCTGCTTTATATTTGGGGTCTTCCAAAACACTACATGACTTTTAAAAAGTTACTAATTGTGACTCACAGACCTGTTTTTAGCCTGATGGTACCAGATCCTTCCTGATGCTAGCACATGAGAGGCAGCTCACAATCCCAGGGCAGGGCTTTCCGCTTCACTAAGGAAAAGAAGTTCAAATCAGTGACAAAAATAGCAGTATCCATTCATATGCTGCTGGCTGGATTGTATATTCTCCAAAATAACTACAATGACCCTTATTTCGAAAGGGGTGAGCTTCTTGGTTGCAAGCTAAATAAATATTCAAGAGCCCAGATGCATTATTTTTAACAAAAGTTTTTCACCATTGGTACATATGAAACATATGATTAATATAGACACTGTGGTTTTGTGAACCTCTTGTTCTTCTGTACATAAAACACTCTCCTAACTTTTCAAACTGTGAATAAGCCATTTCATTTTTATTGAATCAGAAAAGTAAAGGGGGAAAAATCAGGCCCATACATTTCCTCAGCTTGTTGACCAATTGCCAGGGAATCAGAATCTCTGTTTAGTAATTTAATAATTTACTTATGTTATAGGCCAAATGTTCTGCAAATGTGAATTTTGGAAGCTGTATTGGCTGCAACAAAATTTCACCCATTTACAATAAAAACAAAATGTGACCCTCTCAGTATTATATTTTCCTTTTAAGTGTGCTACATTACCTCTGACTGCATGGTACCATACTGCCATGTCTTACCTTCTGTGAGATCACAGCATATGTTGCTACATTAGCTCATGAATTGTGCCCTGCTTCTTTCCATTGCGTTATACCAGACATGATATTATGCCAAATTCCATTTTTCTGCTACATGCGTTTGGCAGGTGTGTGTGACTCAACTTTTAGAGGAAGGTCAGGACCCTAGATCTAACCCCTCAGAGCTGAGGATTACTTTGGAGAGAAAGCTCTTATAAGGTATAGATCATGGGAGTTAGCATAATTCTTTCACTAAACTTCAGAGCCAGAAGGGCCATTATGATCATTTGTCTGACCTCCTCTCCTAACACAGCCATAGAACCTCACCCAGCAATTCCTGCATGAATGAATGCATGCCTTCACTCTGGGTCTGTTTCCCATTAAGATAATTGGGGGCTATTTCAAGCCCCTAGATCTTTCCTATTAGCATGTGAGAGTTAGATTTAGAGGCCACATCCAGACGTGCATGGATGTTTGGTTCCCTGGGGACAACTAGCAGCAGCACACCTTACGCTACTACTAGTTGTCCCTAGGGAACATCTGTGCCATGTGCACTCTGGCACACAGCAAGCTACCCCAGGTGGTGCAGAGGAGGTTGAGGCCAGCACTGGGCTGATCACAGCAGCCTTACCTGGGGTCCTGGGGGCCTCCCAGGGCTGCAGCAGTGGTGATCCTGCTGTGCAGAGCCTGGCCGGCAGCGAAGCACAGCTCCAACTGGCCAGGCTCTGGCTTTGGACGGCACACATTGCCGCCACGTGCACATCTCTGCTTTTTTTGACCCCTGGATATCCAGGGGTCAAAAAAAACCCTCCGCACTGGTCCCTTACAGCACAGAGAACAAATACTGCAGGCAATAAAAAGATTCTTCATTCTTGATATCCCTGCCCCACCAACAAGATTAAGGGAGGACAGAGATGCAGCAAGGTTATCCTTTCTCACTAGTCCATAAAGCCGATCTTGTAGACCAAAGGAAACCAATTGAGTTCACCTGAAAGGATGGAATAGTTTATCCCTATCACCCTCATCCCTGAGAGACTAGTCCTGCCTGAGTTCTGCTGAGGGTGGCAAAAGCCACACAACCCCTACACACTCACAAAGCCATGACATAAATGCTACCATCCAGCCCCCAACGGTGATTAATAACATTGTCTTCAGTCACTTCACCACCTTTTGCCAGCTCTTTGCTTTTCTTGCCAATGGGGGGTGTTTTCCCAGCCAGTATCAGTGCCAGGAGGATAATGGTCAATGTTTTCCCATGGACAAAGAATAAATTGTGCTAGTTGTGTGGATGCTTCACATTCAGGGACAGGAGGACTGGAGATCATTGGGATATACTCTCCCACTGACTTTGCCAGGCTTGTATGGATTCTGACAGGCCAACATCAGATCCATGTGAGAAAAATATACCTCACATCCTTTTTTCCCCTGGTGAGCCCCCCCCAGTTCCCAGAGTGCTAGTCCAGTATGCCAGGAATAGCCCACCTCAAACTTCTCACACTCTCCTGCTTTCATAGCAGCCACATTCTCCACAATATTTTTTTCCTGAAAATGTAACAATAAACACCTGATGTTCCCTGAGGTGCCAGAATCTCTTTGGCATATGTATGTGTTGTACTTGTGCTGAGAATCTGTTGTTAGCTCTTTGCTCACAAATAAAGCCTCTTTCTATTCCTTATAAAAATATAAATACCGGAGGGGGGGTGCGATGTTTCTGGACAAAGTCATAGAAACATTGGACTCTAGGAAATTTTCAGATGATCCTTCTATAGATATAATTTTGAAGGACTATATATTGTAATACCTTGGTGTTAACTATATTCATATTGTAACCATGCTGCACACCTCAGTTTACCTGTAAGGCTAATACACATGCCTTAAAGGGACAGGTAAGCCAGAGTTGTTGTCCAGTTGTAAGAGAAGACACATTCATCTACAGAGACTTAAATAGCTCTGTTGACCCTTCAACCAAGGTGGGCATTACAAGTAATATCCAGGAGACCTTCCAGGCAAGAAAGAGAAATACATTTCATAATGGACACAGCAGGGAGGGACAAGCAGGGTATTGTCTGAAGGAAGATGGCGTGGAGAGAGAGACCAAAGAACAGTTTGGGGGTGTCAGAGCTGGACAGACTAGAAAGAAAAAAAGCTGATTTGATGTTGAAGTGCTCGTGTCTACGCAGGCTGGACTGGGGACAGAGAAAACTGCATAACTTTTTGGAGGGAGCAGAGAAGCCAGGGCCTCCCCTCACCACGCTCTGCTCTAGAGGTCATGCCTGGGCTGGCTTCAGGGGGTGCGCTCTGAAAGATTGGTCAAGGTGTCAGTGGTTCCAAGCAAGCACCCCCATGGGAGGGCTCCATGACAACAACATATTGCACGGTTCTGTGGGGATCTAATAAAGAAAAGGCTATTTCCAGATAAAATGACTTTCCCTTAGGGAGGAAGAAAGATTCAGTAGTTTGGTTGGGGCACTAGCGTGGGTCCTGGATTGTTACCATCTTCCTGTGTAATGTGAGCAAATCACTTTCCCTCTATCTCACAGCAGTGTTGAGAGAATAAGACATAAATGCACTAAAGATGGTGGAGAACTGAGATAGTAAGGCAAGGGAGTACCAGATAAATACCCTGGGTAGATTATTCCTGACATAAAGTGATCTTTTCACCAAGTAAGACCCCATTTGCAAACATTCATCATTCACCTGGAAAACTCAAAGGGAAACACTGAGCTACCGCCATATCTTTCACTTGAAAGTCAATCAGCAAAAAAACCATTGGTCCAAGTGATCTGCTGGAATCAGACTGAACCCTTCCAGAGCTCCCTTTCCTGTTTCTATTTCCCTTATTTTTCCAGTGCTTTGCACCAGACTGTTCATACTCTTAGGGAGTCACAGAGCTACCTGGAGAACGAGTTAACACTGTCAGGATGAAAGGAAGCACTGTGTAAAATGGGAGGTGGAGGTTATGTAGCCCACTCAAGTAATTAACAAAGAACATCAAAAGTAGCTTCTAACACTAGAGCTAATTCACCTCCTTGCTTTATACATGAATTATTTCTTGTTGGGTGCGTGGTGTTTTATGTTTATTTTCAGATCAAAAAACTTGATGGAATGGTGCTAAAATGAACATATTCAATTAGATAGTCTGCTGGGATGCAGCCACTTTACACTGCACTGCCATTACAGTCCAACAGTCAAGCAGAAGTATACTGTATAGCAGAGGCGGGCAATTATTTTGGGATGGAGGGCCGCTTACTGTGTTTTGGCAAGCCATCAAGAGCCACATGACAGGCAGCCCAGGGCAGATAAATAATAATTTTCTAAATTTTTTAGGGGCCCTACGGGCCAGATAGAATGGCCTGGCAGGCCACATTTGGCCCGCAGGCCACATTTTGCCCACCCCTGCTGTATAGGGAGGAACATTCAAGAGCAAGGGTACTAATCCAAAGGTAGAAAGCGAGCATAGCAGCCCCTACTCACTATTGTCTTTCCCTATTACCAGCACAGTACCTGGAGAAGAAGAACATGACCAACAAGCATCTACACTGCAGAACTAATCAACTGTATTTCCAGCTATCATCTGGCCCTATTAGAAGTTTGATATTTATACAGGAACACTTGCCATGCACACAGCTTCCTCCGAATCAGAATGAGGAGAATGCAAAGTAGAATTAACATGTCAAATTTGTGCAGAAACACATGCATTTGAGCATTCATGCACACACACACATAATTTGCTTTGTTGAGTTTCACCTGATCCAAGATCTGGCTCTTTAGTCTGACTGAAGTTCAGACTGGAATGTATAAATATCTTTCTTCATGTGGTCATTTCTTCTTGTGATGCTCAGTATCTGTGATATCACAAATCACTTCTATGGTTGCAAATGATGATATCACAAACATTGGACTGAGTCATCATAGACAAAACCAAGGAAGTAACAAAAGCTGATGATACAAGAGAAAGGTATTCATAGACTCCTAGAAAAGTAGCACTGGAAGGGACCTGAGAAAATCCGGTGAAGAGCAACTTTTATGGCAGGTATGCCACAAATTAAGTCAATGCTCCCCCAGAATGCAGCTCAGATCCCCTTTCCATGCCTGATCTGCTGCTCTGCTCCTTCCCATATCTGCTGTTGTGCTGCCTTCTCCCTCCCTGATCTGCCACATGCCACACACAAAGGCTGTCTGTTAGGCCTGTGCGAAGCAGCTATTTGGATTCTGCCTGTTCAGGGGACAGTGATTCGATTTCGTGATTCAAATCACTGTCCTGATTCAATTCAGCTGAATCTGATTTGGAGATTTGGCTGCTGCCAGATCTCCAAATCTCCAAATCAGCCAGGCTAGGCCCATCCCCTGCCCCTCTCCCAGCCTGGCAATGGCTGCCCCAGCTCCCGGCACACGTTAAGAAAAAAGCCCCAACTGACCAGGTGCTGCCAGGCGGGGGACAATCCCTGCTGCCCCCCACTGCCCCATGCTGCATGGGGGACTCTACATGAGTGTAATCCCCGCCCTTTCTCTCCCAGCCCCCCACAGGTGTCCCACCTGAGCCAGCTCTAGCCCTTTAAGAAAAAAAAAATGAAAAAACCCCAGACGCACCGCTTCTGCTGGCAGGGGGCAATTTTCACTGCCCCCCGCCACATGGAGAGTTCTGGGGGAGCAGAGAGGTCAGGGAGGCTGGCAGGGGTCCCCCCCATCGTCCCCTCCCCTAGCCCTTTTCCACCACCCCAGTACTTACCAGCTGGGAGTCAGCTACAGCTCCCTGCTGCAGCCATCGGGGACTGCCCGAATCATCAAAGCTCTCCGAATCTTTTCTGAAGATTCAGAGAGCTTTGAATCGGTGTGGACCTTTAAATTGGTCCCCTGATTCAATTCTGATTCAGAGATTCGGCCATGGAATCAGGCCAAATCTCCTTGGAATCAAATCACCACCTGAAGCTTCGCACAGCCCTACTGTCTGTGCCACTTGTGGCACATATGCCAAACACTGGCCACCCTTGACCCAGTCCAACCCCCTGCTCAAGACAGTCATTCATGTTTTGAAGAATAATTCTATATTCACCCTAGAGCCAACGTGACATATATGAGACTTCTATCACTTTGATGGGTTTTTGGCGGATATTGTGGATCACAGTAGGATAAAATCAGGCTTGTAAGGGAAATATAATATCATCCTTGACCATTGTATGAGTACTACCATGCCCTCATAATCATACTCCAAGGTCCCTGGATACTAGGGCTTTGCTCTAATAGTTAATTTGATGACTAATAGTTAGATTCCTTTTTAGTGGGCATACAGCCTCAAAATTTTACCTTTACTTTATTGTCTCTGTAACTGCAAACAAATGCATATCTTAAGATGTGCTTACATATTTTGTGTGTGTCACATTATTAGGTATATTTATTATAATCTGATATGAAATAAGGGGAGGAAATTGTACATACATTATATGAATAAATCTGGTAACACTGTTCCCAGCAAACAGTTTATTTAACACCCTAATTGATTCATTGTTTCTCTGTAACTAGATGTCTAATTTTACAAAAGCATTCATTGTTTAAATGATAATATAGTATACACTGTTGTTTATGCCCCTGATTTAAATTATTTCCAGGCCCATTAAGACCTTTAGGCTGGCTACACAAATACTTTTCTGCTACATATATGCATGGTGATCTATGGCACTTTAAATTTTCTTGGACATTCTTGCAAAGAAAATGTCACTTATCTAAGGTCTGTAAAACACAAATACGAGGTCATGGACCCCAGGAAAGTAAATTGGTGACTTTCAAGCAGGCAAATATTTGCAAAAACTTTTTCAGGCTATCCTCCCATCTCTCCTTGTGACACATATATTTGGCAACAGACTTGGAAAATACAACCCTGGGCATATGATACTCTATGGGATATTTCAAAGTTCTCAGAGATTTATCACTACAACAAACATATGATGTGCAGAAAGGGAAGAGAGTAGGTAACAGGAAGAAAATTAAATTATTTTTTAAACTTAAATATCACCTCCAAGCTTCTCCTACTAGTTAGGGTTTCCCAAATTTTTCCTGCCTAACTGGAAAAATATTTTTTACCAGAAGGAATTGAACAGAATCAGTGCTACAAATCATTTACAATTGAACTAAAGGTCACCATGGTAACCTGCTGGTGCTGGGGGCCACCAAACAGAAAGAGATGTACCATTGTCATGGAAACCACCTTATATTGACAGATTTCCAATAATAATCCCAATTAATATCAACAGATGTGAGGGGATTTGGGAGAAATTCTCTGGAACTCATTTATCCTCAGAATTGTTGCGCTGAGAGGGATGTGGATAAATGAAATAGTGTGTTTACTGTGCTAAAAGAGAACTCGCGGCTTGAGACGCTAAGAACATAGGGAGGGGTCGTATCACTGAACCGACCACTAATATCCCTTTACAGTGAACTCCCCTTTCTCATTTCCTGGTATGACTTATTAAATATGGCAAACAAATCCAGTATCCTGCTTAACAGATGGTATCACACAACCTCTGTCTTGTCATGCCAACATATACAACCGCAGTGGGTTTCTCTTTAGGATGAAAGGGGAGAAAATTCTCCAAGCTACTGCAGATTTACAGAGTAGCCATTGTGCTTGTGTAGTATAGATATGAGACAACCAAGTTAACCTCTGGTTAATACCCATTTTACCCTCATGTAACCCCATTGGGTTTGACTGAATTATTTTTGATTTATGTTCATTAGCAGGAGAGTCTGGCCCTGGGACTTTAGTATTCTACTTATGGCTACCACTTCTGATGCATTTGTTGGCTTGCCTAATTAGAACAGCATTTGGGGGTCTCCATAATGATGGATACTATTGGTCATTACAACAGGTTGGACCTGGGATCTCCAACACAAAAGTATTGGCTCTGCAATTTCAGCTGGAAAGATAACTTTAGCTAATAGGCAGAGTAGATTCATAGCAGCCATGGATCAGGCAATAGAGGTGAACTTATAAAACATAATAAGCAACGAGTGTGCCTACAGTCCATCCTTTTTAGATCGTTATTGGCCTGAGGTTACATGGGGAAGAGTTCAGAAAGCTTTTCCAGCTTCTTCACTGGGTAAGAAAGAGAATTAAGACAAGGAAAAAACAGTCAATTTGGAAGTTAGTGAGCAGGTGCATTTTATGCCTCTCCTACACCATAAAGGGAACAAGAAAAATGCAGCACAAATCTTAAAGGTTCACGTCTGCTCATTTTTTCAGGCTATAATCTTCCAGGGACAGACCATTATGTCTTAATATGTATTTATACAATGCTTAGCCCAGCTGGGCTGTATTATTGATTAGTGTCTCTAGGTACGTTCATAATACATTAAATATTAAAGAATAATCTTCAGTTTGATCTGGATGTGCAAGTGACTCAGTCATACATCTGTCCAGTCTGTCACTTCCCAACTCTAAACAGATGGGCTTACAGCAGGTCTTCAGGATCCAGTTTACTGCAAAAAGGGGGATTTGGAAAGGTTTTCAAGTCCAGATTTGATTTCTCACCTACTATGGCACCCCAGCAGTGCAGGTGCTGGAACAATGAAGAGTAAGACTTGGTCCCTGGCTCATTTAGGAGCCTGCCCTCCAGTTTAGTTGTGCTACTTCTAGTTTAGATGTTTCTTCGTATTTTTTTATCTGAGTCTCAACCTACTCCATGCCACCACACAGCCAGATCTGACTCTTTTACCTTCCTCAACTCTACTGTTTGATTGCTGCGCTTTTTCCCTCCCCCCCCCACCACCTTCTTAGCAGGCATTTCTGATACTTAACTGGGGGAGGGGCTCAAGTTTTACCCCTTCTCTTACCTCTGGCCAACTGCTCTCTTCAAATCCTCCATGGATCTGAAGATAACACCTGGATCTAAAATAACACCATTTAATATGTTGTCATGAGACCCTCAACCTCAGTAGCTAGAGAAATTTGAGGCTACCCTACCAGATATGGCCAGACCTGCTGAGACCTCCAACCCAAAATTCAGTAAAGATGTCAATAGGCAGAAAGGGGAACACCTTAAGAAAGAAGTCCACAATATTTTAAAGTTTTCGGGTTTGGATATATTTCAGGTTAAGATTCAGGCTAAATTCACACTAGCTCATTTGTGCTTAGTTTTTGCTAATACGCAAATACCTTACAGCAGTTAGGGGCACCCTTTTGACAAGTATGCCTCAAATTAGACCTGCACCCTCCCTGAGTGTCAGTCTAATCCCTTCCCCTGCCCAATCTGCTGCTGTGTTTTCTGCTCCCACCCCTGTGCTCCCTGTTTGCTCTGCTATTCTGCTTTTGGCTTCCTACCCTGTGTTCTCTCTGCCTGACCTGCTGCTTTATTTTCTGCTCCCTACCTTATCTGCCTGTCCTCTCTCCAGCCAGCCATGCACCACACACAGAGACTGCTTGTGCCTTATACCATGCTTTTTGCAGCCTCCTAATACAAAATAAGGGAGGCCAAAACTATGCTAAAAAAACACAGAAAAAAAGATGGTGAGACAAGAAAGAACCGTGGAGAACCTGTCTGGTTTCTCCCTATGGTACAACTTAGATTTTACTTTTCCAAGCTCACTTGGGGCTTCAGGCCTGCAACTTGCAGTCTCCTGTGAGTGCTGCAGTTTTTAGTAGCACTCAGTCACTAAACAGAGCAACAGGTCACTGCTGGGGTTTAGCCGACCCCATGTCAGAGGGAGGAGATGAGAATGCAGTTTCTGCCTTGGCCCGCTCTGCCTCTGTCCAGTCAGAGAGATAGCTAAAAAACAAGTCAGTTTATTGGTGCTGAGCCTACGTGATGACTCCCCAATTTCTCTGGCACCAGGTCTTCCTCCTCCTCGAGCCATAACCTACCACTTTCAGCTTGCAAAGTGAACCACACGATAGCAAGATTTTCAGCCTGTTTGCTTTCTCCGTGTCATTTCTGGGGCAAAATTAGCTGCCCTTGGTTTCTCTGAAAGTGCTCCTTCTCTGATCCAGTGTGGAGGTCAGCATCTTGGAGACCAGCACCACCTATTGGAAGTGAGTAAGCAATGCATGCTCATCCACCCTCTCAAATGAACACTGAATAAAACCCACTGCTGAGTCAACTGACCTGGAGTAACTATTCAGAACTACAGCTTACAGGTCAATGGGGCTCTGCCACATTACAGCACCTGATAGCCCTGCCCTGTGAACCATCTGAAGTTTTGTTAAGATACAAGGTAAAAGAAGAAACATGAACAACAGATATGATAATCTGCTCGGAAGCTCTCATATGGCCCTATCATTGAGCTCCTTGAAGTCTTTAACGTATTTCTCTTCCACAGCCCTGTTGTGAGGCAGCACAGTGTTATTATCCCCATTTTATAAATGTGAAACCAAGATGCAGCCCCTCAAAATATTTAGGTCTGTTACTCCACTGAAATCAGTAGGACCTGGATACTAAATATCTTTAAGGATTGGAGCCTAAAGGAATTGCCCTAGCTCTCACACAAAGTCTGTAGCAAATCAAGACATAGAACCCAGGTTCCTCAAGATCCAAACCAATGCTCCAGTAACTGAGCCATTGTACATGTTGCTGCTAGTCTATCCAAGCTGGAAACTTCATCCTTTCTGGCACAAACTACCAGATTTTTCTTAGAATTGAGGAAAAGGAGGAGTTAGAAATCAGGAAGGGACAAGTACATTAAAAAGAATATAACAGTCACTGCTATCTTTAACTAATTCTCAGTCAGGATGCCTGTCAATGCTAGTGATGTCACACCAGGAGGCAGGTCTCACTATAATATATATTTGAACATGTTTTATAAAGCCAGTGTGCAGACGGCTTCCAGCAACATTTCTCATTGGCTAAATACAGAGTCAAAAGTCAGAGCCTGAATCAATTCAGTCTTGGCAGGTTAGTCTGAGCTGCAAAGATTGAACAGATAAGCAAGTAAACAGACAGTCACTTTTGATTCCAGAAATGCAGCCACATGCCTGCAGTGACCCAGGCCAGAAGCTGGAAGGCACTAGAGCACACCTCCCTGCTCAGCTGGAAAGGACCGCTTGGGTCAAGGCTAGCCCACCCACCCTGCAAAGGGGGCTTTGCGGGGCAGGTGCAAAGCATCCTGAGGGACTCTGAGGTAACTTGAATTTGGAGGAGATCTGGGATAGAATTTCAAGAAACCAGTTTAACCTAAATCAGTTAAGTCTGATACTATATCCATCCAGACTTATCTTAAACTGGTTTTGGCCATTTTGAAAGCAGTTTATGCTAACTGAACTTTTGTTGTGTTGCAGATTTGAACCGGTTTCCAATAACTTACACCAGTTTATATGTAATTTCTATCCCTAACCATAGGGGATAAAATCCTTCAAGTAACAGAAGTAAAAGTGTTCATGCCAGGGAGTGGTGGAGCTTATAAGTAAAAAAATGCTTCTGTGCTCAGACACTACAGGGAAGAGCTGCATTAGAAACAGATTAGATAACAAGCAGAAGAAGAGAGGCCACAAAATAAATGAACATTTCTCTCCCTCCTGTGAAGGAAATCCATATATTCCGCATATTGTAAGAATCTTCCTACACAGAACAGCATTTCTCTGTAGCAAAGTGATGGGCTATATACAAAATCCATTTCAAATGGGACAGAACAGTCAAGTGTTCACAGCTGTTTCATTCAAAATATAAGAAATGACACTGTTCAGACTCCTCTTTATTCCACCAGGTGGCGCACGGCACACTATTCCCTGACACAGGGCCTGTTGCAATCCCAGAGCATCCTGACAATTTTGTTGCTCTTTCCCTGGCTTTGGACCCCAACCAGGGACAATGGAACACAAGTGCTCCCCTTGTCTTCGTTACCAAGATCTGACCCCTGTTACCATCTCCCTTGATCAGAAGCAAGCCAGAACCAGATATTTCCACTGGTTTTCTACCTGTTCCTTTTGCCCTGGTAAATGAGGAAGTGCAGAATTTTTATAAAAATCAGTATGCTGCATGGTGCATGCAACATGATATATACTGAAGAGAAGATAGATAAGATGACTTAATATGTCTTTTCTGTCTATATATTGCATACAGCTTCATCTGGTAAAACAGAAGGCACAGATTCAGATCTCAGAGTAGGTGTCACAGTGAATGTGATTTTTATTAGCACTCTCTGGTCTCAGTCTGGAGTATAATGTCAGATCTGTCCCCAGTACAGAAAGATGGAGACTGATTTCTCTCCTTTCTTCCTCTCGTATTGAGTTCTAATTTCTATTCTTCTTAGGCTTCAGATAATGGTGTTTTACCACCCATTGACAATGGCTTCCCCACCCCACCATTGATAATGGTATTTCTTCCCTATCAATGTGGAGGGCCAATTATTTTGAAGAGTTCTGGAGGAATCCTGAGATGTCATGTCACCCTTCAATGTTCCTATCTTTTCAGCACAGAGTGATCGGTGCCACACTCCAGGACAAACTGCTCCACTTGGACAGTCTCGTGACAGCACTCAGCAGGTCTCAGAATGAAAAACAGCAGACAACACTATGCATTAGAACTGAAGTGCATTGGCAAAAGGTGGGAACAAAATACATTTATACACTACATTTTATTCTAAGTGCACTTCACCTTTAAGAATAGCAAAAAAAAATACTGCTTTACCTAGAAAAGTTTGGTTTGACATATTCTGGCACTATGCAGATCAGTAAATTTCCAATATGCATTGGAAGCTTTTCACTCCCTCTGTATAAAAGCAAGTAACAAGTGTTACAGTTAGAGTCCTTATTTTGCACCTTTCTTCCTTGCAATTTATTGTTTATCTTTTTATTTCATTGACCAAGCAGAGTATTTTTCACCTGCTCCCAAAAGCTGATTGTGATATATAAGTTTAACTGCAAATATAAGGGACAGAAAAGACAATAGAGAATGTATCATGGTGATTAGTGCAGTATGAGAACTCAAATGAAACAGTATAGATGAAAGAGAGCCTTTCAGAGGAAAAGACTGAAAGAGATTTTGAAGGAGAGGACAAGAGAAGGAGAAAGAAAAAGTGCCAAACTAATCTATAGCATAGGTAGATGCTGCTCCTCTGACTATAGCTGGGTCCTGCCGCCTCACACCATGACTCAATTGCTCAGTGGCACCATGGCTCAATGGCACTAGGAGGGAAAGTGAAAATGGGAAACTCATGAGCAGAAGATAGGGGGTGAAAAGGGGAGGTTTAGAGTGTGGTTTCCTGAACCCACCACTTAAGAAATCATAAAGTCTTGTTGTTTAATCAAAACCATGGCTAAAATGTAAACACATACTCACGTGCACACGCAAACCACTTGGTTGTAAGTGACACTCTAAGCCCCTTGCAGCAAAAAGCTGTTCACTCACTTTCGTCATCTCTTGAACTTTCAAATGATGCTCTTTTAGGCCCGTGCACACAGAGGTTAGATGAGTGCCCCCTCCCCCACTTCGCTTTGTGTGCCTGATGGATGGCCTGCATGGCTTCCCTCTGCAAGAGATTTTTGTGGTGGAGAAGCCTCCAGCCCCACCACATATACAAGCTGCATGGCCTATTAGGGAGCCCCTTTGTGATGTAATTGGATTTCTCCCCTTGTTAGTTTGCAATGAAAATGTCATCTGTATCAGGGAGGCGCCCATTCATCTTGAATTAAATTCAGTCCTCTCTTTGGTGAGCTGTGAAACCATTCACACTGCAGCAGGCAGCTGCAACTGGAGGCTTCCCTAACAATACCTCATGCTGCTCTGGAAGCACAGCTCCTCCTGCCCGACAGGGCCGGACTGCTGTCTCTGTTGCCCGTATCTGTTACACCTCCCAGCCCATTCCTGAGAAATAGTAACACTCCAGACAATGCAGGGGAACTGGGAGGATGAAAGGAAACTGAAGGCCTTGGCTTCCAAGCTCATGTCTGACTGAGCGTGTCTCTTGAGATCCTCTCAGAGGCGGAAACTCTGCAGAAAAGGAGCCCAAAGAGGAAAAGGCTACAAATTCCATTCTGTGAATCCAAAATTCCATTCAAAATCCTCGGTGTCTTCCATCCCTCCCCCCTGAATGTTTGAGGCCTACTTAAGAGTTAAAACTAAATAAATTATATTAATCATTCACATAATTACATGTTAATTATATTCATGTTAATAAATTCAAAATTGGCAGAGAGCTCTAACACAGCATGTGTGACTGGCAAGCAACTGCAGGTTCCTGCATGGCTGACATCACATCTACCCAGGAGAAATACCTATGTGAGTGGCTGCTTCAGAATACATGAAGGATTAGCACATAACAGACATGAATATGGTCATGTAAGACATGCACACCTGACACAAACATAAGAGGCATGTTTATCACCCTCATGCACATGTATGGCAAGTCTATCTGACACGTACCGTCATTGATGTGCACTTACCTGATCTGGAAAAGGTCAGGTTTTGATTTCCAGGTTTTGATTTCTAACACGGCTAACAGGCCCTGGTTATTTTGTAATATATTAATTAAAACAAATCTCTGAAACACTGAAATATCTTAGGAGATATTTGTTCACCTAACATATGAAAGTAATATGTTCCGAGTCATGGATGTCATGCCTTTTTCTTGTGGTGAAGATAATTACTGGCTCTAACCTCAGTCTAGGATCTCTCATCTTTCACAAGTTCCCACCACTGATGAGTCATAAAATCACCAATCTACCACAAACCAGATATCCCTTAATATTACCTTAGCGTGGAATGCAGCTCCCTGAACATCAGCAACATATTGTCCCGTGGTGCTGGTATTCATAGAATAGCCAAGTTAAAATGTACAGTACCTCCACTAGCATAGTACCCCTTATATAATGTGGGGGGAGAGGGCAGGGAAAGCAGGTATGTCCAAGTTACGAGGCACAGCACCTTCCATATCAGCACAAACCTATCCTAATTCCTCTGCGACATAGGAAGCAAATTACCTTAAGGTTTGAACAGAAGAACATCCTAATAATTATCCAGAACTGGAGCAAAAAAACCTCAACAATAGCACAGTCAAAGCAACTAGGAGGGGGTAATTTAATCCATGAGTGGTTTTAATTCATTTTTATTAATCAGATTTTAAGGATATATTAAGTTCCTTAGCTAAGTACTGCTTGCTGTGAAAACCCTCCAACCCACTCTGAGCATCCATGCTTCAAATTCAAGCTGACACTGGAACAGTGTCAGCTAAGAGATTATGTCTGGTGATTAACACATCTGTTGTCAAAGCACCCAAATCCCTTGTGCTCACCCTCTTGTTTCTTCTCCACCTCTGTGGAAAGAGCAGGAACAATTTACTAACAGGATTAGTTCTGTCACTTGGGTTCACAATGAGGGCCCCCAGCATTGAAGGCCCATCTCTGTCAGAGCTCCTTCTCAGATGCTCTGCCTCACTGTGGAAGTAGAAGCAGTGAGACAAGGGAAAGATAAATACATGGAAATCAGTAGGGTCATTTCCCTCCGCTGGTTTTCAACTGGGGGACGCAAGTCTAGAGTAGGTTACATAGGAAGCCAGTCAACCCCTGCCATCTCTGCTACTGGTATAATAATTCACATTCCTAAATTAGCTCAGCTGAGGTACTGGGACCATCTCCCATGACACCAGCCTGTCTCTTACACAGTTCCCTTCACGTATGGGTAGTACAGTCCCAAAATGCTATCCACTGCTTGGCATCTATATTGAAAAACTCTTTGCTTAGGTGCCATTTGCTATGATGGTGGTCAGCCATTCATTAGGAACAGACCTGAGACCATCAAGTTATTTTACACTCGCCACCAGAAGGCTTTCAAAAAATAACACTTTTCAGTGCTTTCCAGTTAAAGATGACTTCAGTTTAAGAAGAGGCACCTAAGAATGTTAACCTAATAGCAGCACCAACGCAACTGAATACAGTATGATGGCACTGCACCACCTCAGTGCTGTCAAGGGTTACTGAAGAATCTTGGTGAGATTCAGGCTCAGCCCCATCTGAGCATATTAGGGTCAACTGACAACTATTAGTCTCCGTTTAAATAACACCATATTAAAAGCCAGGCTTGCTAACCCAATCCCCAGAGTTAACCAGTTCTTTTGCAAGGCTGAGTTTAATAAAGAAAAGTGTTTCTCTCTTAAGTTGTATCTCTACAGATTTCCCAGCACCTGTGGAGCCTCAACTCAGGGAAATACCATAGTCCTGCCACACTCATTACAGGCTTAAGAAAAGAAAAAAATTCAGAGATGAGACCATTTTGAAAGAGAAGTGTGTATTAAGAGTTACAGAACAATTTTATTATAACAAAGTGGCATGTTAAGAGATTTTTCCTGCATCTCATTTCATTGCTTAGCACAAGGTTCTTGTTATCACAGGAAACAGAAAAAGGTTTAAGGTGTTGCTGTTAGCATTTTTGTACTCCTCCAAGGAAAACTCTATTGACAGTCAATTTGTGAGGCACAATTCCTTTCATTTACTCTCATGTTAGAAGAACAGCAGCTGCCTGCATCCATTACACAGAGATTGTAACATACACACCAGGTCTCACTTATAGAACAATGTCCTTGTTAAAACACACAGGGAGAGTGAACGTGTTATAAGCCACTATGGTCCCCAGTTGGAATTCAGATCTGTATTTGGATATAACTCAAACTTCCCCAACCAGGGAGAATTTTAATTCAGAGTTGTAGTTTGGCCCCCTCTAAAAATATTGGCCTGATGACCAGATCTCGATCTAAATGAGAACTTCCTCCAAAATCCAGATCTGCTGTCTTTGTTGAGGCCTCAGTCTGTTGAGAAGGTGGAGTTATTTTTCACTCATATTCAGCTCTTCAAAGGGAAAGTTCTTAAGTTTTTTGGCCTTGGAGATCTTTTTCACATGAAAGAAAGCTTTAAAATGCATCAGGCCACAGCACCATCTCTCTAATGTGTTTTTATTTCCACTTCTGAAAGTTACCAAAGACTTTAGTGTTCTAAAATGGGCCTCACTCTCCATATACCTCTAGGCCCGATGTCTCATCCTTGCTGGAATCATTCCAGTGGCAGCAAGGATTGAGCATTACTGAAGATGACATCAGTTCCCCACACAATGGAAGAAAGGGAGCAAGTTCTCATTCAAACACAAATATCCTTGGGGTTTACCTGAGCAAGAGAAAAGTGCTAGTAATATCAATTGTTTTATGAGGTTCTTCCATATTTTTATTTTCAAATTTCTTTTAGCCTGTCCACTCTCCATAGTAAAGACCCCTTTCCAGCCCCTTTTTACAACCTTCTAGTTCTCTGTGTATAAGACATAACATGCATCCACTTCATCCACTCTTCTCTCTTAATTTTACCTTCCCCATGCAGTGTTTCTTTGGGATCAGATAAGCAATTACACAACAATCCCTACCTTCTCCAGGATGTTTCAAATTGTCTTAAATCATGCTGGTTTGTTTCTGTACACTTCTGTTCCCATTTCAGGTCTGCTTTCTACATCTTAACTGAAGTTTATGCTGTTTGCATGAACTCTCCAGCTGGTGGCTGAAGTGACTGGTCAAACCAGACCTCAGTCAGACAACCTTCAGGGAGGAACTACTTAACATGGAAAAATGCTACCACTGGGATTGTGTTCCCTGTGCATCCCAACTCCCTACTGCTACTCCCCTTAAATACTATGCAGTAACACTCTCAGGAGAGAGGGCTATGCACATGCAGAAACACACACTCCATGAAGACACATGCATACACACACACGCACACGCACACACATATATACCCACATGCATGCCTGACAAGGAAACCCACTCTTTCTTTCACCAAGCAGAAAGCAGTAATGGCTGATAGTAGGGCTCTATCATCGCTGGCTCAGGTGTGAGATCACATAGATAAGGCCCACCAACAGCAGGCCACGCACCCCCACCATCATGAGGAGGAAGAGCAGCAGGATGGACATCACCGGCTCTACCACCTGGTTGCCAAGGTTCCATAGGGGGAATCCCATGTTCACAAGCTGCTGGTTGAGCTCTGAGAATGGAGATCTTCCCCTCAGCCTCGCATTCTGCTGCTGCAGTGGAGTAGGACCGCCATTAGGCATTGTGTTGAAGAAACCCTGCAGACAAAGAGAAAATGAACTCAGCAGACTTATGCCAGACTAGTGGAGAGGGAAAAAGCTAACACAAAGCACCAAGAAGAATCTCAAAAACATGCTTGTTTATTAAATCCAGAGTGCAACGTGGTCAGAATTAGCTCCCAAGGGCAATGGAGAACAATGGGGTGCCAAAGCACAAGTGATTGCCTGCCTCTGACAAGCATTTCAGAGGAGCTGTCTGCCTTTTGCACTCTAAATCAAAGGTCACACTGTGGGAAGGGGAATGGACAGCAGAGTCTGTAGGATCATGCCTCTGGGTTGCCCACAAAATACAAAGTCTCTCTCTCGCTCTCATACATGCATACACCCCCATATCTAAATCTCTTGAGACCAGAAACACAAGCTAGGATTGGAGCCAACTTGATATAAAGTGGAAAGGAACGCTGACAGTTGGAAACAGGAAAAGAGCTGCTGTTCCTACTAAGACTTTCCTTGTAATCTTTGTACGGTGAGGATCTGTGGATCTGGAAGGAACACATCAGGCCAAGCCAGGAAGAAAGGAAGACACATGCTACTCTGAAAATAGATCTCGACCGAATTAATGCTGTTTATACCAGAGGTGTCAAACACATGATCTGCAGACTGGATCTGTCCTGCAGAACCATTCCATCTGACCTGCTAGTAGTCCAGAGGGCTACCAGAAGTTAGGGTTGTGGCCACTGAAGGTGCTCTGCTGACGGACCGTGGACCTTGACAGACACTGCCAATGGTGGCTAAGGGTGAGCAAGGGCAGATACACCCTGGGGACAAACAATCCCTGGCACACCTACAGGATTGGCAATGCCAACCTGACCTGCACTACGAATGAAAGGAATAATAATTGACCACAGTATGAACATGAACCAGCAGCGTGACATCGTAGCCAGCAGGGCCAACAATACCCTGGCATGCATCAATCGATGCATCTCCAGCAAAAGCAAAGAAGTGATTCTCCCACTCGACTCAGCATTGGCGAGCGCCACACTTTAACAAGAAGATGGTAAGGCTTGAGGGAGTCCAGAGAAGGTCCACCTGTATGATCAGAGACTTGCACAGCAAGCCATACAAGGAAAGGCTGAGTGAGACTCTTCAGCCTGAAAAAGAGAAGGCTGAGAGGGGACTTGGTAGCAGCTTACCACTACATCAAAGGTGTATATCAAGGGCTTGGTGAATAACTGTTTACCAAAGCACCCTTGGGGAAAACTAGGAGTAATGGTCACAGACTCCTGGAAGACCATTTCAGGCTCAACATTAGGAAAAACTACTATATAACTAGGGTGTCCAGACTCTGAAATAAGCTCCCTTCAGAGCTGGTGCAATCACCTAACCTGGAAATTTTCAAGAGGAAACCAGACAGTCACCTTGCTGGGGTCACCTGACCCCAGTTGTCTTTCGTGCTTGGTGCAGGGGGCTGGAACTGATGACTTTCTGAGGTCCCTTCCAGCCTTACAATCTATGAATACCCTTTGCTTGTCCTAATACCACCCATCCCTGGATCCATGCCACTACTGCCCATTCCCTCAGCAGCAATACCAGCCACTCCCCGACCCAGGCCTTCACCCCTGATACTGCTTGATGCCCAACCTGGGTGGCTGGCCCCAACTCAGATGCACTGCAGCTGCTGCTAACTGTGAGGATCTGGCCCAGAAGGAGCCCCCACAATCTGTATCCAGCCCAGAGCAAGTTTTACATCCCTGGTTTAGACCAATGTTGGCTCCTCCCACGGGTCACTAACTGTTCACAAATGGATTTATAATACAGTTTCAGTGCAACAGCTGATAGCAGCACAACTGCCTGTTGCCCAGCTGACATAGCAGACCCCAGAGGGGCAGACAGAGAAACAACCAGTGTTTGGCCACTGCACAGATTAAATCTGTGTTTCCTAAAGTTCCCTAGACTGGGAAGTTACTCCCTGTTCCTGCCAATATGCCTACACAACAGAACCCAGCTGCTATAAGACACCACGATACTTGTGCTAATTTTGGAGCTGCTTTTCCACTCCTTTGTGTTTTATTTCGAGTAAACACAATTGGGACCATAGAGTGAACCCTGATGCATTTCCACCACTACTTGCTATATTCCCTGCTATTCCCAACAGTCCCCTAATACAGGGGTGGGCAAAATATGGCTTATAGGCCATATCCAGTCCACCAATTAATTATATCTGGCCTGTGGGCAGGTGGTGTGGGCAGTGGTTCTGGCTCCAGCCTTTTCTGGTGCCACAGGAAATACTGGGCAAAAGCAGTCCCACCTATTTACACACCCTCCTGGCACCACACAGCAGGCCCTAGGCAAGCTGCACTCAAGCCTTGCCAACTCTGGCTCCGGCCTTTGCTAGCTCTATGTGGAATGCCAGGTGGAAGCAGCCCCACCAGCCCAACTCCACACAGCAGGCCCTGGGTCAGCCATGCTTAGGCCCCAGCCCCAGCTTGGACTGGACCAGCGGTGCCCTGTGTGCCCGTGGTTTGGAGCTGGCGGGAGCCACCCTGGGCACTAGGACTGTGCAGTGGGCACTCTGCACCTGTGCTCAGAGGCAGTGGAGCTTCCCTGGTACCTCTCAACAGGTAAAGCCCTAGTCCCACCTTGCCTCTTGCAGCACTGCGAGCTGGCCCAGCCACCAGCTACCTCCTGGCTCCAGCCAACATGGTTCCCATCCCATCTGCCCAGGTGAGGTTGCCCCCAGCACCCTGGGGCTGGGGCTCCTCCTGGAGGAAGGAGGACCTCCAGACTGCAGGTGGCATGTCAGGGTACAGGCAGAGGCAGGAGCTCCATTGTGATTTGGGGGTGGCTGGGCAGTGGCAGGGCTCTGCTGGAGGCGGGGGTGTCCTCCCTTGGCTAAGTGTCCTGCTGGCTGGTTTTATTTCCCTTGGAACAAGCATTTTATTTTGAGCTATTATGTAAATTGCTTCTATATGCACTATGCAAAAAACATAAATCAGGACAAAACATTTTTTTTTAAATAAAATTAAAATAATTTATAGTAGATGTTTGATTTTCAGCATATGATTTCTTTAATCTAAAATGTGTTAAAATTATATTCTCATCATTAATTTTAAGGGTGTGGCCCTCAACAGCTCACCAAAACTTGTTAAGTGGCCCTCCGGCCGAATAATTGCCCACCCCTACCCTAATACCTTGCAAGTACAGTGCAAAATATTCTCACTCATCTCTGTCTTGCCTAGTTCTCAGAATAAAGCATGAAGAATTATGCAGTTAAAAAGAGTGTTTAATAGTGATGCACCCCCCATTTCCTCCAGCAATTATAAAATGCACTGCATTTTTCCCCATATTTTCCTCTTCTGTTGCCTTACCCGCCGGGAAGCATTATCCCTCTGCTGAGTGCTTGCTCTCACCCGGGGGTCATCATCCTGTACAATATCTCCATTAGCCAAAATTCGCACCATCCTCCGGGTCACACAGTGTAGCTACCCAGTCACACCTGTAACACAGGAAAAAGTGCTTAGAGCAGTGGTTCAACCTTTTTAGACTCAAGGCACCCCTTGTTAGACTCAAAAACCCCCTCAGAAAATGCCAGGTTCATTTTCACTCTTTTTTTTTTCCTACAGAAAAATAATAGAGCAATTCTTCTGTGGCAAAGAACTCAGAATGACCACAGCAGGGCAGAATGTTAGTTTAACAATATTAATTTATCCTGTGTATCATGTTTGCACACCTAACAGTGCTCACATTGCATGGCACCCTGCAGCACCTTTGAAAGGATCTCAAGGCACCCCAGGGCACTGCAGCTCCCTGTCTTAGACAGAAAGTACCCAGAGAAAAAGCTCAGGGCCCTATCAGACATTCAACACTGATAAAAGGGAAAACAGGGCCATGTAAAACAAATTAACCATCTTGGGCCAAACTGCAATAAAAGCAAGTTTTCCCCAGCCTTTGCATGACTGCACAAGGGCCTCTGAGGAGTGTAGGTAGTGCTCACTCCTGCTGCTTGCCACAGAGCAGATAGAATAAAAGGGATTTAGGGGCAGGGGGCAGTTGGGGCCATCACCCTATAAACATATTGTTATGGACACAGCAAAACTCCCACTGCCAGAAACTGAAAAAAAAACTACTCTGAATATTGAATCCCCAGGGGAAGAAATATCTGGCTTGCTTCAGAAGAGCTAAGAGAAATAGCAACTGAAAGTATCATATGAACACAGAGTTTGAAACTGCAGTAATGTCCTCATATCTCCTTTCCTACCACCAGCAAACCTCACAACTATTTTGCAAGTCTGAAGAAATCTAAAATAAACTTTCCCTCTTGCAAGAGGAAGCCTCTAAGAATCAGAATCGTAAGTATATGTATGAGGGCTCTGCAGAGCAGTATATTTTGCACTAGAATTTAATAAATATACATTTATCCTGGTAAGAATGAATATCTATAACAGCCCAGGAAAACCAGTGAAGACCATGGGTAGGTGTCAGGAAGCTAGTCACTCAACCTGTGCCTCATTATAACTCAGCATACACGAAGCAGTTGGCTTAAAATCTCAGCCGACCTGTACTTTTGCCATTAATTCAAAGTAGCTTTTAATCCAATTAGAATCTTGCAGGAGGTCACCAAGGGCCAGCACAGCACACTCCCTTACCCCATGCATAAGGGACTGCTCTTTCACCCCAGGACTGTTAGCAGCATGTTTCCCTTCTCTGAGAGCCCCCAGGCATTCAGAGTGGCCTGTAGCCCTGTTTGCCTTTTGGATTTGAAAGCCGATCTTTCCCATCCTGACAGACCTGTGTACATGCTGACCACACTACTGATGCTGTGCAGATGGATCTAAGTCCTTCCTCTGTCACATCCATGGCTTGGATCAGCCTGGGCACAGGGTCTGCTAGGATCCACACAGCAGGTTATCCCTGCAGCCTCTGGGTTTTTTTACATAGCTGTCATTTCGGCAAGGAGCAGATGTGAGAAGGCACAGAAGGAAGCAGAGACTCTGCAGCTCCCTGAGAAGGTGCTCTGCAATCTGCCAGAAAGAGCAGACTCACCTTTGTGATTCTCTCCCCGTTTACGCCATCCAGGGTCCTGCTTCTGTCACTGACACTTGCTGCCAGGCTGGTGCTTCCCCCAGGCTGACGACACAGGAAGCTGAAGGGATTGAGGGAGAAGGCAGCTTCTCTTCCAGACAGACTCTCCAAGACAGAGCAAATCCCCCTTCAGGCTCCACAGCAAACTGCAGCTCTGGCGGATTCAGAGCTCTCTACACCAGTCCCCTCTGGCCACCGTTGTCCTGAACCCCTGCTCCTTGCCGCACATGTTTGCTCACGCTGGGATGCTGATCCAACAGAGTAGCCCTGAGACTTCAGCTTGATACATCTGAAATCTGGGCATGGCAAGTGCCCTTGGCTCAAAGAAAAAGTGGGAAAGCACCCCAGGGACATGGCCCTGCTGGCCACAGCCTAAGAAGTCCTCTGCAATTCAGGCCATATGCCTCCAAAGCCACAGCGCATTGCTGATTTTCACAGAGCTCTCCCCCATCCCACAACTCAGTGTTGCAAGACAGTTGAAGAACAAGCCTCCAGCTGATTCTCTAGCATAGGATAAATTCACAAACCAGATTTAGGATTGAGTTTGGGGCCAGATCATTAGAGTTGAAGACCAGCTTGTTGACCTGAGCAAATGTTGAACCAGTAGTCAGTTCAAAGTTGTTATTAGTGCCAGTTAGTGCACTTGAGTTGTACACAATTTGGCACAAGTTTCTCAGACCAAACTAAGTTTAACACTCTTAGCAACCTAGATCTCATTTCCAACCAAAGGCTGGCTAGAACAAGGTCTGAGGACACCTGAATAAAGTTTGGTAGCAGTTTGTGAGGCCAGGCAAAGCTTAGTTTAGACCCTAGGTTGTGAGCCCTGACTAGTGGCAAAGTCAATAGCAGTTCTTGGGTTCCGGTGAGCTCTGGACTGCATCACAGTTCGGTAACGTGGTTTGTTCCATCCACACAGCCAGGAATGTAACATGGTTTAACACACACTACCAGGTTCTCTAATACAGTCAGGTCTTCTGCTGCATTAAGTTACCTGCTCTAGAGAGATGCAATCAGTTTCTCCTGGAGTCCAAATTATCCTGTGAAGAATTCCCATTTTCTAGATCAGAACATGATATGGGTTGGGCCCCAGGCATGTGTATTGGCATAAAGACAGGCTATATATTCTCAGTCAGACCTTTGGAATCTTCTCAGTTGAAATCCACCATAGAAGTGAATTGCGGCTAAGAAAAGGAGGAGGGTGATCCTCGCATTTCCTCCTCCTCAGGGAAGCAGAGCATCCAGGATGGACTCTGACAGAGATGGACCTTCTACACCGGAGGCCCTCATTGTCAGCCCAAGTCATGGAGCTAATCCTCTTAACAGATTGCCACCTTCTTTTCTAATAGACAAAAAGCAAAAGGGAAGTAAGGAAAACTGCCTTGGAGTTTGAGGCCACAACATTAATCTCTTTCCCTCATTCCTTCAGAAATAAAATGATCCTTAAGAAGACAGCATCAAGCACTTTCAGCCACACATTTTACTCACTTCTAAAACTGAAGTGAATGTTACAGATGCCCTCTGGCTCCGGGAAATCCCTTCAGGTCTGGCTTTAAAATCTGTTTCACTAGCTCTGTGTATTTTTTCACTACACTGGCTTTTGCAGTCCTAGTCTATCCTGACAGCTCCTCACCAACCACAGGGTTTGTCTATAAGGACTGAGCAAGCCATACCTTCCAGTTATGTCATGTGATGGTATTTAGGTCTAAGCATAACTTTGGATTTAGAGTTTGAAGCTGTAGCTACGATGTAGAACACTGTCTTGTTTACTGATGCTCCAACTGTTTGGGGCCCGTTCTCCACTCTGTGTGAGGGAGAGAAAATTTAAGAGATTCCTAAATCAAGAACTAAAACTAAAACACATCCCTACTTATTCTTCCAAAATCTGCCTTTATCCTTTAGCAGTCAAGTCCCCCAAGAACCAAATTTGTTTGTGGGTTTTTTTGGTGTTGCATTTTCTTTCATTTCAGATGCCAGGGATCCCACTTTAAACAATATAGCTTAGTCTGGAAAATGTATTATGTAAACACTTGGCCCCTACAGATTGTGAGTTCAAGAAAATTTTAAAAAAACACTGTACCTTCCCCAGAGTTCAGTAGTGTTGCTTGTGAAAATATTGTGAAATTAATCTGGCCACAAGAGGGCAGCCATATTGTATGTGGAATGCAATCCCAGTCTACAGAGGTTGTTAACAATGAATAAAATAAATATGAAAATGAGGCACTAGTTTTAAAGTTTTGTTCCAGTTCTTCATAGCTAGGCAAATGTACAACTCCATGAAATTCAGAGTTAATCTACTATATTTTCCCTATTCTAGCAAATTCAGGTGTAGATTAGAGTGCTTAATAGAAGTACTTTAATATTCTGTAAATGGCACACAAAAAATAGTCTGATTCTTAGAATAAGATGTACTAGCAAAAATATGACAATTTATCAGGACTTCTGTCACATGGGAGCAGTTCCCCACTATTCCCAATCATGTTCAATCCCCATAGTTTGCAACGGTAATATTCTTCATTTAACTTGGTTTTTGTTCACAATAAATGACCTTCACTACAAACAGTTTTGGTGTAAAGGACCCTAAAATCCCAATAAAATGCAAACTTTTAAACATAACTTCTTGTACTCAGCCCCAGTCTTCAATTTTAAAAACTTACTGTGAACTAATAAATTCACTGCAGTCAAAAGATTACAAACCTAGCTACCAAGCTGAGCACTTGCTTTTGGGGATTCAGTTTGCCTCAAGTAGCACACCCAAAATCTGTAAACACTCTTGAAAACGTAGAACATCTTTAATCTCTCCATTGTGGAGAGTGGTGTTCTGGATGCAGATCCTCTGCAGGAAATGTTGAACTCCCATAACTCACCCTATGGGAGCAGGCCAGCCCTGCAGGGCAGGAGGAGCTGTGCTTCCAGAGCAGCATGGGGTATTGTCAGGGAAGCCTCCAGTTGCAGCTGCCTGCTGCAGTGTGAATAGTTTCACAGCTCACCGAAGAGATGACTGAATTTAATTCAAGATGAATGGGTGCCTCCCTGATACAGATGACATTTTCATTGCAAACTAACAAGGGGAGAAATCCAATTACATCACAAAGGGGCTCCCTAATAGGCCATGCAGCTTGGAGAGTGTGTGTGGGGAGGGAGAAGAGGCGAGGAGGCGTTCTCTGAACCCAAGTCTGGGTAGTTGAAGGGGGGCGGAGGGAGATCTGTCGTGTCCCTGTATCAGATAGGAACAATGTGGGCAGCGTTCCGGCAGAAGGAAGGACAGGGCCTCGCAGGGGACCGCCTGGTGCAGAAGCACTGGATTCAAACCAGACAGATGCCAGGGGTCACGCTTTAAAAAACAAAACAAAAAAGACCCTACAAAAAATTCTTACTATATTAGAAAAACAAACTGGCTTCACATTCTGAGATTTCTAAACCACAGAAGAACAATGACTTAAAGTGACCATCCTGTCTAGATCCTAGGGCTTTATCTCCTAAAAGTCTCAGCACCTTTTCACTCTCACTGCTCCTCACCTCTTTATCACAAATAGCTGTTCTTTTGTCTCAAGGAGGAGAGGGAAGGGGAGAGGAGGGGAGAGGAAAACTACTATCTCACCGGGACCTGGGAAACTTATTCATAAAGATGATGGCTGTGAAATGTCTGCAAATGAGTCTCAGAAAAGTGGGGGTATGGCACAGGAAAAAGACAGAGGGGAATATCTATAAATGAGTGCCTCTTGCTCTTATGGTGAGGAAAAAATCATATTGTGGGGGAGGTAGGAGCTTGGAAAATTATTAAGAAGCAGGAAGGGAAATAGATTACAAATTCTGCTGTCTAGGTCCTACCTGCCAACCTGAGATGCAGCAGTGACATCCCTGAAAACAAATAGCTTCAGGTGGAGTCAGGACCAAACTGAATGAGGCAGCCACAAATATAGCTTGACCCCAGTCCAAGCTTTAAATACCAACAGGGCCAATTTAAAATCAGTGGGGTAGCTGATAAGCAGCCACTGGAACAAGTGCATGTATGTTGCTGTGTTCTGAGTAAGTTGCGAGCAGTAAAGAATCCATGATAAAACTAAGCTGCAGTAACCAGGCTTTGTGTGTGTTGTTGCAAGATTGAGAACAGGCTAAGTCATAGCACAGGATGAGCAACTTAGGCAATACCTTCTTAAATGAGAATTAAATATGATCATTAAATAGTAAACAGAGTATCACACAGGGTACCAGTTAGAGACATGCATCTTGAAATCTGTTATCACTCATAGAAAACAATCTGGCCCCATCCTCTGAGTGGTGGTGACAGTCCAGGTAATATTGCAATGGCACATAGGAGTGAAAAAGCATGTGAATCCTATTCATCCCATGATCTCCAGCCTTCTTATGATTCCTTCCTAAGAAGGTCAACAGGCAGCACTGCAAAATCACAGGAATGAATGCTGGGTTTTTCCCCCTCCATTCAGGCCCTTATTATCCCCATAAACTTTGGAGAAATGTGTAGTTGGTACCCTCCAAGCTCTAGCAAATCCCAAAGTTCATTGTTACAGTGTTTGAGAGTAGAGCTAGTCAAGGAAAGCCAGTGAGAGGGCATGCTGAGATCAGCTGGATTTGTACATTTTCCATCATTATTGTTATTCATAGAAGAGTTTTTTTCTACTCTTATCTGCCTCATCTCTTTCCCTTACCCTTACCCTTTTCAGTCTTTATAGCAAACTACAGACAGGGGACTGGCCATCCTAGGGGTGACCAGGGGTATGCTCTACTCATACATGCATAGGATCAACCAGCTTAGAGGAAGATGTGATAAGGATAGTTCATCATCATGATCTCTTGTGGGAGGAAATAAGAGCCTGTAGGAGTGAAAAGCCCCTATTTATTAACAAATATAAGTAACAAAAGAATCACAAAATTTAGAATCTTTATGAATGACCAATAGATGTATGCTTAAATTTAAAGTATCTTGCCATTTTTTTCTCAGCAGATAAATTAGTCTTTAAAGCTCTGAGTAAATATAATTTCTGATGTTAATTAGTGATTTAAATGATGCAGAAGAAATGATATAGAAGGAAACAGAGGAACCATAGTTGGAACATGAGCCTGGGAGCCAAGAATTCTGGATCCTGTTCTTTGCTATGCCAAATGCTTACTAAGGCTAGGGACAGATATTCAAAAAGCCTGAGCCTGAATTGATTTAGTCTTTGCAGGTTAGTTTAACCTGACTATGCTGAACTGGTCTGTAACTGGACACACATTTTCTCTGGACTGAGGAAATTCAGGCACATGCCTGCAGTGGCTCAGGCTAGAAGCCGGGGGGGGGTGCTAGAGCAGCCCCCCCTTTCCTTCCACACTACTGAGCTAAGAGGGGGATGTGGCCAGGCCCTGGCAGGATGCTCTGATTAGGGAGCTCTGCCTGCACCATCTCAGGCTTTTCCCCTGGCTGCTCAAGAGGTGGGAGTGTTGCCAGACTCCAGCCCCCTGCTAGCACTCTGAGGCAAGGGGTGGGGGGATGCAGTGCATGCATCTGTTGATGATATGGAGCTTTTCAATTTCCCTCTCCCTGCTTCTTCATACTGTCTGCAGCAAACTGACAGGGGAGCAAGCCAGCAGGGGGCTGATAACAGTGTTTATCACCTCATAAGCAAAACAATAGCCTCTCTCCATTAATTCAAACTCTTCTTAAACAGTTTAACAGCTGACCTGTTGATTAGCTCCAAAAAGCCCCAAGCAGTCACTGTTCTGCCTGCCTGTCCCAGTGAAATTGGAGACACTCACACACAGAGAGGCACTCTCACACACACTCTCAGCATTAGCTAACATACCATATACCTAGGGTCCTGGGGGTAGGGTCCATGCTGTGGGAGATAGGAGGGAGGGAGTGGAGGATTTCTGCTTGTCCAGCAAGCAGTGAGGGTGGAGGTAGGGCAGGGGGAAGCCAGGCACACCTTGCTGTACCTGCAGTTTCTGCCAGAGCTTCAGCCAGGGAGCAGAGGGGAGAGGCCAGCCCTGCAGTGGAACAGAGAGCCCCACCCAGCCCAGAGAGCATGCCAGGATGCTGGGGTAGTCTGGTTTATCTTAAACCAGCAAGGGATCTGGGAAAGACACTGCATAAACCAGTTTGAGTCAAATCAGTTGAGTTTGATACTACATTCAACTAAGTTTCTTTCAGACCAGTTTCAGTCATTTTCAAACTGGTTTAAATGCACTGAACATATATTCTTTTGCAAGTTTAAACCAGTTTCTGATCGCTCAAATCGGTTTATGTGTAATGATTGTCTCTAGCCTAAGTGTCTTTGCTACATATATCATGTAATCGTCCCTGTAAACTTAAAATTAAGGTGGCAATAACTTCCTCCATCCCAGGGACTTTGCTTTTCACTTGTCTGGCAATACAGGGCAGCCAGAAAGCTGAAAGATGCAGCATCCTGAGCATTTTTTGTATGGGTGAATCCTCAGGTAAGGGGGAGTTACTCCCCTCTTTTCTATTTACCTAGCCCCCAAGCCCAGAAGGCATGTCCAGGAGAATGGGAGATATGGGCAAGGCATCTCTATATCCTGTCAGTTACCAGCATCCCTTTGGAGCCACAAGGAGCTGGGCACAGATTACAACCTCTCAGGTGCTTAAATGTATGTGAGGGTCTAATCAAAACCCGGAATCAGAGACTATAAAAGGCAAAGCCAACTTCAGTTTGACCAGGGCACAGGATCCAAGAAACAGTGAAGCCTCTGGCAGGAATAGTATCAGTGTCCATCTCTCACTGCTTTGTCTTCACAGCTTCTCTCATTTCCTGTTCATAGGCACAGAAGAGCAAAAAGGAAAGAGGACTGACTGCATCAGTCATTAGTCACCCTAAAGAAAGTTGAGGCCAGGGAAAGGAGAGGAGGGGAGTGGGTCTGAACGAGAAAAGCTCGAGAGAAAGTAATGAGATTCTGGTGTTTCCGTGTATCCTTTTTAGTAGCTCTGTCAGATTCAGCCAGCCTGTTCAACCATCCACTGCTTCGCAGCCCCAAAGGAGACGAAATCCCCCCACTCATCCCCCACTGCCCGCCTCCTGTGAGCTGCAGGTGAATTAGCATTCGTTTGGTTCTGCCTGGGGTGAGCAAATCACAGCTTCAAAGCCATTGCAGGCCTGGGCGAGGCCCACACATTATGCCCCTTTGTGTCTTTCTTCTAGTGAGATTGACTGAGCTAATTGAACTCTCCTCTCCCAGAATGACTGAATGGGGTTTCTCTGTGAAGGGTAGTGGCCAGGAGGCGGGGATGGGACAGAAAAAAAATGGGCGGAGGGGAGTAAAGATTCTTTTCCAATCCAATGAATGATCTTAGAGATCCAAACAGCATCTCTAAGGTCAAAAGGTTAGAAACTAGCTGGCCAAGTTAGTCCACTCCGCTCTTCCCAGGAACAGACTATCCTGCTCTCCTTAGCTGCAATTATCCATTATGTTCTATAGACAAGTCTAACATACCATCCTGCAGGAAGCCATGACAGCTCTCCAGCATGCACTGGCTCTTCACAGTGGCCCTTCAGGCAGAGTCAGTCCAACCATTAGGCAAACTAGGTGGTTGCCTAGGGCACCAAAATTTGGGAAGTACCAAAATTATATGCAGGAAAAATAACAGGAACATCATTCTAAATAACAGCCCTGGCTGGCTATGGCTCCACCCTGGTATAAGACCTTTGGTTCAGTAAGAGGAGAAAGACCTTTGAAAAGATCTCAGAGGAAAAAATCAGAGGAAAAAAATCACTAGAATTGCAGGCTTATGGGAAGAGCATACCACTAGCAACGTCATCCTAAAAGATAAACCCCTTCTCCTATATCATCTTACAGCTCATGACACTGTAATGAGCCTTACACCTTTCTCCCTTCATGATTGCAGGGGTGTTTTTTACCCATTAAGGGACTTTAGGCAGTGCCTAGCCATATTTCTTCCATAATAATTTAATCAATTGTCCACATTAATAATTTCTTTTAAATTGTACTTAGGTTGATTGTTCTCCATATTGATCATTTATTTGAAAGAGTTTAAAACTGTTTCGGGGAATGGTACCATGGCAGATAGAAAAAAACCATTTGGAGCTCAGTATGATAAATCAAAAGCTGAACAGGCAAAAGAACAAGCAAAGCAGGAGGGTTCCTTCCTGAAATATCTTCAATTTCACCCACATCAAGATGGAAGCAGTTCACAACATCAAGATGAATTCATAGATTTCATAGACATTAGGGGTGGAAGGGACCACAGAAGATCATTAAGTCCAGCCCCCTGCCTGAAGGGCAGGAAGTCAGCTGGGGTCACAGGATCCCAGCAAGATAAGTATCCAATTTACTCCTGAAGGTGTTCAATGTAGGTGCTTAAACCACCTCCGATGGCAGACTGTTCCAGATCTTGGGGGCTCAGACAGTAAAGAAATTCTTCCTTATGTCCAGCCTGAAACGGCCTTGCAGTAGTTTATAACCATTCGACCTCGTTATCCCTTGGGGCGCTTTGGTGAATAAACGTTCCCCCAGATCCTGGTAGTCACCCCTGATAAACTTATAGGTAGCCATCAGCTCACCCCGAGCCTGCGCTTTTCCAGGCTAAAGAGCCCCATGGCTCTCAGCCTGTCGTCGTAAGGTCTGTTTTCCTGACCTCTGATCATGCGCATGGCTCTCCTCTGGACTCTCTCAAGCTTCTCCACATTCTTTTTGAATTGTGGGGCCCAAAACTAGATGCAGTACTCCAGCTGCGGCCTCACCAAGGCCAAGTACAATGGGAGAATGATGTCCCAAGATTTGCTTGAGAAGTATCTATGGATGCAAGCCAGCGTTTTGGTCGCTTTACTAGCTGCAGCATTGCACTGCAGGCTCATATTCATCTTGTGGTCGATGATGACCCCCCATCATCATGAGCTGAAGGCAGCTCATAGCATCAAACTGACATTGAAATTGAGAAAATATATTCACCTACAGACACATGTGCTGAAGCTGAGATACACAAAGATACTAAGGGAACAGAAGGTATATATGTGAAAGATGAGGAAGGTGCAAACAAGTTACAGTACAGTGACCCTGCTACATGGCCTAGATGTGATGACCATTTGTGACAGATTCTGGTGGAACATGGACCTGAATAAGTTCAGGAATTTAACTTTCCTAAAGATGGAAATAAAAGAAAATTCTTTGCACATCATTACAAGAGGAAACTTACCAATGGGGAAGAAATGCATCAACAGAGACTATAATATTCAGTGTAAAAAGACTCAGTGTTCTGCTTTTGCTGCAAGTTTGTTTAGCAGTAAAGCAATTGGTGCATCATCACTTACTGAAAATGGTTCAAAGAACTGGAAAAACATATCTACAAATCTCTCGTCTCATGAAAAAGTAGTGAACATTTGGAAAGTGTCCAAAACTGGAAAGAACTTGAACTGCAATTGAAAAAACAGAAAATTACTGATAAAGAAAATTTACATGGGATCAAGTGAGAAGAAGAATACTGACAGCAAATATTGGAGTGACTGATTGCTTTAGTGAGAGTTCTTGGTGGGCAAAACCTGGCATTCCATGGGACAAATGAAAAATTATGCAGTGCTGGTAATGGAAACTTCTTAAAATTTATTGAATACCTGGCTTTGTTTGATCCAGTCATGAAGGAGCATCTGTGTAAAGTAAGTGACCATGAAACACATGTTCATTACCTTGGGAAAAGGCTGCAGAATGAACTGATTCAACTCTTAGCAAATGCTGTTACAGAGAAAATCTTAGAAGCTGCCCATTCTGCAAAATACTTTTCAATAATTCTGGACTGTACACAAGATGCGAATCATGTTGAGCAGATGACAGTGATCATTCACTTTGTAGATGTGGCATAGCCAGCACAGGTTTGTTGCAGGTAAGTTCTTACTTGACCAATCTCATTTCCTTTTACAACCTATCACCTGGACAAGGGAGAAGAGACCGATGTCATACATCTTGACTTTAAAAAAAGCCTTTGATCTGGTATCCCATGATCACCTCTTTGCAAAACTGGCTAACTGCGGGCTTGGCCTCACCATGATCTGCTGGCTGGGGAATTGGCTCCGCGGTAGGACCCAGAGGGTGGTAGTTGATGGAAGTCAATCATCGTGGTGCCCTGTGACCAGTGGGGTCTCTCAAGGCTCTGTCCTAGGACCTATATTATTTAACATCTTCATTAATGATGTAGACGCTGGTGTCAGAAGTGGACTGGCCAAGTTCGCTGATGACAACAAACTCTGGGCTAAACCAGCCACACCTGAGGACAGAAGGGTGGGTGATCCAGGCAGACCTTGACAGGCTCAGGTATTAGGTGGATGAGAACCTGATGGTGTTTAACACTGAAAAATGCAAGGTTCTCTACCTTGGGAGGAAAAACCCACAACATGCTTATAGGCTTGACAGTGCTATGCTAGCTCACACTACAGACAAAAGGGATTTGGGGATCATGATTGACCACAAGATAAACATGAGCCTCCAATGTAATGCTGCGGCGAGTAAAGCGAGCAAAATGCTGGCCTGCATCCATAGATGCTTCTCCAGTAAATCACAGGATGTCATTCTCCCATTATACTTGGCACTGGTGAAGCCGCAGCTGGAGTACTATGTCCAGTTTGGGGCTCCACAATTCAAAAAGGATGTGGAGAAGCTTGAGAGAGTGCAGAGGAGAGCCACATGTATGATCAGATGCCAGGAAAACAGACCTTATGAAGACAGGCTGAGAGCCATGGGACTCTTCAGCCTGGAAATGTGCAAGCTCAGGGGCTACCTATAAGTTTATTGGGGTGCTCACCAGGATCTCGGGGAACGTCTGTTCACCAGAGCACCCCAATGGACAACAAGGTCGAACAGTCACAAACTTCTCCATGACCGTTTCAGGCTGGACATAAGGAAGAACTTCTTTATTGTCCAAGCCTCCAAGGTTTGGAATAGACTGCCTATCTTGAACACCTTCAAGAGACATTTGGATATTTATCTTGCTGGGATCCTATGATCCCTGCTGACTTCCTGCCCCTGGGGCAGGGGGCTGGACTCAGTGATCTTCCGAGGTCCCTTCCAGCCCTAGTGTCTATGAATCTATGAAAATCTGCAGATATGGATAATGCTGAAGTGATCATAAAGGAACACTTTTGAGGGTTTGTACTGTTGAAGATGACTGGTGCTTTTATGACTGAAAGCATTCTACAAGAGCTTGAAGGAATGTCATTATCTGTTGAGAACTTATGTGGCCAAGGCTATGACAATGGGAGTAATATGAAGGGTAAAAACAATGGTGTACAAAGGAGAATAATAGAAAATAATCCTTGGGCCTTTTTTGTTCCTTGCAGTACACATACTCTGAATGTGGATATCAGTGATGCTGCCAGATGTTGTTTGGAGGTAAGTAGTTTCTTTGACCTAGTGCAACATGTTTATATGTTTTTCTCAGGCTCAGAACACCATTGGGAAGTTCTTAGTCTCCATGTGCCTTCTCTAACTGTGAAACCATTGAGTGAAACAAGATGGGAGAGTCAAATTGATGCCTTGAAGCCTCTTTTCTATGAGCTTGGCAATATCTATGATGCACTAATTGAAATTTCTGATGATATTACCCTCACAGGATCAACTGACAATGTGACATGTGCTGATGCAGAAGCTCTTGCAAATGGCCTTTCCAAGTTCAAATTTGTGTTTTGACTCATTTCGTGGTACAACATCCTTTCTGAAATGAACCTTACTAGTAAGCACCTTCAGGCAAAGGACTTTGACATACGTTCTACTATCCAACAACTGAAACAAACCAAGGTTTCTGGAGGAATGCAGAAATGATAAAGGGTTTGAAGAGACACTGGTAGATGCTCCTGAGCTTGCTGAAGAGTTAGAGCTACCATCAAACTTTGAGCTAGAACCAGTAGGCATTCGGAGAAAGAAGCAGCAGTTCACACATGAAGCAAAAGACGAGTCAGTTCAGGACCCAAAACAAAAATTCAAAATAAACTTCTATTTTGCAGTCCTTGATACTGCAATACAGTCAAAGAGCAGTTTGAACAGATACAGCAGCTTGATTCAGTCTTTGGTTTCCTGTACAACTTTAGCAATGCATAGGGGGTACAAGCAGGTGCATGCACACCCCCTGAGATTAGTGATGCACCCCGAGAGAACCGCAGCTGGTGCTCAGGCAGCGCCTGCGCCATTTGCCATCCACCACCGACAGCAGCATCTGGGGGCGGTCACCGATCGCCACTGGCCACCACCAATGCTGCCAGTGGTGTCTGCAGGTAGTCGCTGACCACCAGTCAGCACTCACCACCCACCCCCCTTGCCTCTGACACCACCACAGCTGCTTGTAGGAGCTCCCCACTCCCTGCCGCTACATCCCTGCTGCTGCCACTGGTGGGCAAGTGGTCGCCGTACCCCCCCCAGCCTCTAAGGACATGTGTCATTCATGCTCTACAATGTCCACAGTTTGCAAAATAAGATATCAAAACAGATAATGGATCATTGCTTGAAGCTACAGTCGGCATTACAACATGGAAATTCTAAAGATATTGATGTTGCAGATTTGTGCAGTGAACTGCAGGCTATTTCATGACAACTTCCAAAACATCTTACATCTCAAGATATATTGAAGTTTATTTCTGAACATTAACTGACAGACAGTCTTCACAACATCTTCATTGCTCTCTGCATTCTCTTGACTCTCCCAGTTTCTGTTGCTAGTGGGAAGTGTAGCTTCTCAAAGCTAAAATTAATAAAGACATACGTTTGTTTTTCTATGCTGCAAGATAAACTTGTTGGACTGGCCACCATGCCAATAAAACATGAAATAGCTGGAAAACTTTGTCTTAAAGAACTTGTTTCTGAATTTGCAAAACCTAAAAGCACAAAAAGCAAAGTTCTAATTTTTACACAAGTGTTCATGAGGATTTTCTTTTAATTGTACATGTATTATTATAAATAATATTAGAGTGCTTGCAGTATAATTGTGTTAGGGTTAATGAAAAATGTGAAACAATCAATAAAAAAAGTTTTTATTATTTTATTGTTCATTTCAAATATCAAATAAGTACATGTAAAAGTTCATTCTAGACTTCTTATTTTCCTCTATATTGTAAGTGGTGGGGGTGCCAAGATACACAGTTCACCAGGGCACCAGTTACCCTTGGACCTGCCTTCAGGGCCCGCCTCCTCCCCATAGCCAGCTGTGCTTATTGCGTTCTGAACTAGTTTTCTCAAAGGCTTTTTCCTCTCTGCTGGAGAATCTTATGTGGCTGTGTTACAGCTGAACATGGAAATGCTTGGGAGATCCACAGTCTTGTGAGCAGAGCCGCAGAGAATACACATAGCCAGAGTTGTAGGGACAGGACTACAGTGAACAGATTCACCAGCACTTCCCTTTGTAAACTTCGTCTTTTAGTGTTATTGCTTCCAAGCCAAGATTTGGAGCTAGATGGTCCTGGTTAATTCCAATTTTTGCTGCCACAAGGCTTGGCCCCAACCTTCAGATATGGAGATTCCAGCAGGAGGAAAAGTTGCAGAAATGGAGAGTGAAAAGCCCCAAATAGCACAGAATGGAAATGTGGCTTGCACAGAGCAGTGTGTGCCTTCTCTTAGCAGCTTCTGTCAGCAGAGCTATCAGTGCATGAAGCTGCCAAACCAGTGACAGCCTTGAAGGAGGGCCATGGTGAAGCTACCAGTTCCCATCTGTTAGACTAATCCCCCACAGGGAATAGTTTCTCATTAAGAGTGAGCTTTAATAAGCCATTTCCCTGTTCCGTCATTGGTGAGTTGGTCTGATGTTTTAAAGGAGGTGAAGTAACATTTCCAAAGGAACCATCCTTTTAAAGTTACAATATGGCCAAAAACCTAACACTAGATTACCCAATATCCTCTTGCAGAAGCTTCAGATTTCACTTACCTGTTCCAAAAGTGCTTTAGGTTTGAGGCTGTTAATATGGTATGGGGAGCTTTGGGAGGCAGGTGCCATTTTAGTGTTTCTGACATGGCCAAAGCTAATCAGTAGGAATTGCAGCAAGTCACAAAGTCTAAGGGTGATTTGCTGGCCCCACTGAAGTCACTCCCAAAAAACTCCCACTGACTTCACAGTAGTCAGGATTTTACCCTAGGAATCCATCTCACTTTCCCCAAAGTTCACAGTATCTGATCCGAACTTCTGATTTGGATTCATTACTGTTGCAATCCTATTTATAGATTTATCAGCATCATTGCACTAGATTACAGGTTTCCCTCAATTTATGTGGTAGATGCATTCCTGGAAAACTGTGCATAAACTGAATTTGCATAAAAGGAACCCAGTTTATAATGTAACAAATAGGGATACGTTCCCACGGTGGTGAGGGAGGAAGGGAGTGAGGCTGGGGCTAGGGAAGGGGTGGGAAGAGGGGCACAGCCCAGCAGCTGCAAACAGGCGGTCTCAGCCACTCCCAGGGCTGTAGCAAGGGTGGCACTGGGCTCTTCCCAGTGCTTGGGGTATGCAGTAGCTTGCTGTCATCCCGCTGCAGGCTGGGACCGGTGGCTACTGCTGGTTGGGGCCAGCAGTGGCACTGGACTCTTCCCAGCACCTGGGACTGGCAGCAGCCTGCTCTTGTCTCACTGCAGGCTGCGGCTGATGGCAGCACTAGGCTCTTCCTACCGCTCAGGAAGGGCAGCAGTCTGCAGCGGGATGAAAGCAAGTTGGGGCCACTGCAAGCTGGGGCCAGCAGCGGCACTGGGGCCAGCAGCATTGGGAGGGCAGGTTGGGGGGAAATTTTGGGGTGGCAGCAGCCCCTCTCCCATCGCCGCAGCTGGCCCCAGTGTGCCACCTGCTCCGAATACTGCCGGCACCAGCCTCACCCTTACTGCTCCCCTCATGGCCCTTTCCCCTCCCCTCACAGACTTACCTGCTTGGGGGAGAGGGGAGCATGCCTATACCAATCACATAAGAGTGAATTTACTTCACTTATGAATTTGGAGTATAAAAAAGGTCATTGCATAAGACTGAATTTGCATATACAGAAATCGCAGGAAACCTGTACAGCATTACAGTAGTATTATAGCTTCATATGCCTGGTGGAGCATGTTGCTGTGCAGAAGGTTGTGAAGTTTCAGAAAGTGGTTCTAAAGAAGCATCCAAGCCAAGGTTGTGTTCAAACCTATCACTAAAGGAAAAGCCAAGAAGAGTCACACCAGGACACCCAATAGTGTAGGGTCAGGAGCAAGGAGCTGAAATCTGTTTACAAGACAAACAAAAATTGACCCTTCAAAAGTGCTTCAGCTGCCTGCCCATACCAACTTGGGATCTTGTCCCAAGGTGCCACTAATGAACCATAATTAGTGTGGACAACAATGAGGGCAACAGGGACACCAATAACTCTAAGACTGAATGCAACTCTGATAAGACATAGGTCCCATCTGTAAGGTAAGATCTCTTCCTAACAAGAATAGGAGGCAGATCATGAAGATGCTGGCATGGGCAGCCAGCCTGATTACCCTGGGGAGAAGACTTCAGCCAGTAAATATGTTTCTTGTGACATATTACTTATAATAATGTTTAAAAGTAAGTGGCATTAAATACAAAGAGATAGAACAGGTTTGGTTTTATTTAGGGCCCATTATGCACCGATGTGATCTAACAGCTTTTTGGGGCTCTTCATTCCCCCTGCAAAATGGTCATCACACCAAGTGGGGAGGAACAGCTTTAAATCTCATTACTGCTGGGAGAATTTACAAGTTCTCTATCCTCAGTAATGCCAGCACCCCATCTCGGAGCCAATTTTCTCCCTGTCCTTCCCCAGTCTGCTGTAATACTCCCCTCCTCTGCCCCTTGCCCAAGACAATGGCTCTGCACTGCCCTATCCAGCATAGCAGATTCACACAACAGGACCTTACAATCTTAGCTCAGTGTTTATTCAGTACTGTGAAAACTAGGCACAATGAAATTTCATTTGCCTCATAAATTGATCAGTGCTCTGCTTGAGGTGCAGTCTGCACAGAATATTACGAAGTATATTTCAGAATTTGATAACATAACACTGTACCAAGCATGTCATACCAACTTATCAGGTATAGTTCATAGTATTCTATCAAATAAAATCCATAGCATTTTAGCAGGAAATTCTTTCAGAAAGATTATACAGAATAAACTTGCATACACATGAAAATACACAGATACAGACGGCACCAATACACATGCTCAGGCATGGAGTGTGGGGAGGAGGGGGCATTTTAATTAGAATGGTTCCCAAAGAGCCACTCTAATTAATACACTGCAGTATCACGTGTATTAAGTCCCTACACATTCAAAAATGCATTAGAACACATGTATAGGCAGAGATAACAGGCAGAGCATATTGTTAACCTCTGAGATTCTGAAAATCATTGCAAAACTTGATTTATTATACAGCACACTTTGCGCATGGCTTCAGGGATTATAAAATGGAATTTAAGGCACAAAAAAAATGTTCTATTTTGGCTGTAACATTACCAGACAGAGTTTTCGTACAGTTTGTTCATGCAGAGATAGCTATGCAGTTTTAGTCCTACAGCACGGCAGGGGGAATCATTCTGGCAAATAGCATTTCTTACTGGGTGTAACAGGGTGTCATCCTCAATGGCATTTAGAAGTGCCTGGGGGCAAACCAGACTCCCTTTATATTTGACTTTTCTTCTCAGAACAGACTCCCCTTCACTCACCTGCCACGTCTTGATGCTTCTTTGGTTCTTGAAGAGGAGGCTGCCCCAAGGCTTCCCAGATATGGTCTGTGCTCACAAACAATGCATCACGCGGAGGTGATGAGCTTCTGCCTTAAGGGCTATTTGCATGACTCTGACCTTCCCTTATCGTTCTCCATGCCTCACAAGTGGCATTTCATAGTTAGTAGGTGTCATGGGGGCGCTGGGGTGCCCTGTGCCTTGAAGGAAATAAAGAGAGCTGCCAATCACCAGGGTAGCTCAGGTGCCGGTTGCTGGGGCAACCAGGCAGGTCATGTGACCTGAAGGGGGCAGGGCCGGGCCTTTATAAACAGCCCAGGCTGGAGCCTAGGCAGCAGTTCCCTTCTGGCTGCCGCAGGAGCAGGAGCTCTGCGGGGAAGCTGAGCAGCCTGAGTCGATGGTTGTGGCCTGACCACCCTGACTGGCTGCGATGATGCGGGCAAGTGAACCCTATAAGAGACTGTGACTAAGGAGCCGAGTGAGTGCTGTGTTATAAGCCGGTAGGTAGGCTTCTTGTTTGTGTTGCAGCCGCTTGGCTCATGGTTTTATTATGGTCAAACTGGAGGACCGGATGAGGCTGTAGGGGTGCGAGGAGGCCTCACGGGATCTCCCCAATAATCTGGGGGTTCCTGGTGCCCAGCAGAGCACAGCTAGCGGTGCCGGGCGGGCACAGCTCTTTGCGCCAGTGGTGTGCATGTTGATAGGTGTTGACCCCCGCCCTGTGGGGCGAGACAAGAGAGAAGACCTAGTAGGGCAAGGGACCGAGACGGTGGTCCTGGAGGCCAGGCACGGCTGCGGCCACCTGAGCTCCAACAGGGTGTAGGACCAGGAGAGAGTCCCAGAGGGCTCCATAGTGCTGGGGACTCTAGTGCCACAGTGGGCACGGCGAGCGAGCGCCATAGAGGCGCTTGGTGTATAGGGGTTGAGGCCCCAGCCCGAGAGGGCGTGCAGCGCGGGAAGCGTGAGAGCGAGGCCCCTGAGGGGCAACGAGCGTGAGAGGCATGGCACAGGCCCCAGAGAGGGTGAGGGAGCGCGAGAGGCGCGGCACAGGCCGCAGAGGGGGCAACGGGCGCGAGAGGTGCGGCCTAGACCCCAGAGGGGGCAACGGGCGCGAGAAGCATGCACAGGCCCCAGGAGCGGGCACAAGTAACTGTCAGACATCCAGGGGGGTGTGGACTAGAGAGGACCCCGAAGGGTCAAGGGGGCCAGGTAAGGCTCAGGTGGCCTGAGCCCGATTGGAAGAGTATTGCTAGTGGGCCCGAGAGGGCCAGCAAGCGCAGGGGCACCAGAGAAGGGGCGCCAGGTGTGAGACAAGCCCAGGGGCACCAGAGAGGGGCGCCGAAGGGCAAGGACCCAAGAATGTCCGGGAACAGCTGTGAGGCTTGGGACGTGCTGAAGGGGAGGCAGGAGGCACGCATTAACCATAAGGCTGGGGTGAGAGCACCCCACTAGGAAAGGAGATAACATCGGCACAGTGTCAAAGGTGCAAGTAGGCAGCCTCCCATAACTGAACTCATAAGATCAAAGATGTGGCAGGCGAGTTGAGGGTGCTGGATCACCTTAATTGACATGGCAGGGGGCACTAGGGAGCTTCACGGCTGCTCCCAGGTCCCGCTCCGTGACAGTAGGGTCAGAAGGGACCTGAGCAGATCATCAAGTGCAACCCCCGGCCATGGCAGGAAAGAGTACCAGGGTCAAACGACCCCAGCAAGGTAGTCATCTAGCATCCTCTTAAACACCCCCAGAGTAGGAGCCTGCACCACTTCTCCTGGAAGTTGGTTCCAGATCCTAGCCACCTTGACCATGAAGTAGCACCTCCTGATATCTAGCCTAAATCTACCCTCTGCCAGCTTGTGACCGTTATTCCTAGTCACTCCTGGTAGTGCTTGAGGGAACAGGGACTCCCCCAGTGCCTGCTGGTCCCCTCTCACTAGTTTGTAAACAGCCACTAGATCCCCCCTCAGCTTTCTCTTGTGGAAGCTGAACAGGTTCAGGTCCTGTAGCCTCTCCTCGTAGGGCTTGCCCTGCTGCCCCCTGATTATGCGAGTGGCCCTCCTCTGGACCCTCTCAATGCTGGCCACATCCCTCCTAAAGCGCGGAGCCCAGAACTGAACGCAGTACTCCAGCTGCGGCCTGACCACTGTGGCACAGATGGGGAGGATCACCTCCTTGGATCTGCCTGTCCCTCCCCCCGATGCCACCATTTCCATTTTCACTGACTGGCTTTCTTGCCTGCATTGCAGGCCAGGCCAGCCTCTGGCTTCTTTACTATTCCTTTCATCTAGGACCAACTGCAGGTACTTCCTCAGCCTGACAAAGGGGTTTTCAACCCTAAAGCTGGCATCCTGGGCAGCTGAGCCGAGCTCACCGGGAGCCTCACAACTGCACTGCAACCAGCAAGCATCAGGCCTGTCAAAGATGTGACAGGTCTGAGTGTTCTCCAGCCAGGACTTTGTGCGTGCATGCATTAGCTGGATGTTATGGTGCCTCCTACCTGCCTTTCACCAGGGGATCGATGGTCCTGGCATTTATGGGGCTGCCGTGCCACCAGTAGTCCAACCAGGCCTCCCTTCCCTGGCAGGGTACAGTTTTAGTGATCACGCCCAGGACCTGGGGCCTCCTCCTTCCCCATAGCCCCAATCCCATACCTCCAAGGTTATCCTGGCAGGGGAATGAACTCAGCAGGGATACATTCTTCCCCTGCTGGCTGGTGATGCAGTTAGTGCCCCCTCCAGCTGAGAGAGGGGCATTACTCAGCTTTTCAAAACCTCAGAAAAGGAAATCGGTGCAGATGGAGTGAGGAGGGTGGCACTCAGTCCATCTGTAGATGGAGCTTGGGGAACACCAGCAGCTGGAGGTTCACCTTTAGGAACACCAGCTGCTCCACCAAAGCAGGATCCAAGCAGGTGCAATGGGCTGTGACAACATCCCCAGCAATGCTGAACACCTCTCACTTGGAACACTGGTCGGTGGACAGGACAGGTGTTGCTGGGCAACCGTAGCCAGATCCTGCCACATCTGCCTGCAGTTTCCCCAGTAGGCCAAGGGGTCGCAGTCCAGTGGCTCCACATCCTCAACGAGATAGGTAGCCACCGAAGCCTCAGTGCTACCTGCCCGAGGCTGAGGTCTGGTGTGTTTCGACCCCAGCATTGAAGCCATGCCCATGCCCACATTGGCAGTGGCTGGCGTGGGGGAGACTGGCTGGTGCTGGTGCTAGTACTGGTGCTGGGAGTGCTGGCATGGGGAAGTGGATCCTCCTCTTCCACATCCCCTCGTCTCTGCACTTCGGCCTCACTGACTTTGTTCACCAGCACCTGCATCCAGTGATCAAGGGTTTTGGGGCTGCCAGTGCACATAGATTTCATAGACATTAGGGCTGGAAGGGTCCTCGGGAGATCATCGAGTCCAGCCCCCTGCCCAAAGGGCAGGAAGTCAGCTGGGGTCATAGGATCCCAGCAAGATAAGCATCCAATTTACTCTTGAAGGTGTTCAATGTAGGCGCTTGAACCACCTCTGCTGGCAGACTGTTCCAGATCTTGGGGGCTCAGACAGTAAAGAAATTCTTCCTTATGTCCAGCCTGAAACGGTCTTGCAGGAGTTTGTGACCGTTCGACCTCGTCATCCCTTGGGGCGCTCTGGTGAACAGATGTTCCCCCAGATCCTGGTGGTCACCCCTGATAAACTTGTAGGTGGCCATCAGATCACCCCTGAGCCTGCGCTTTTCCAGGCTAAAGAGTCCCATGGCTCTCAGCCTGTCATCGTAAGATCTGTTTTCCTGACCTCTGATCATGCGCGTGGCTCTCCTCTGGACTCTCTCAAGCTTCTCCACATCCTTTTTGAATTGTGGAGCCCAAAACTGGACGCAGTACTCCAGCTGCGGCCTCACCAAGGCCGAGTACAAGGGGAGAATGACGTCCCGGGATTTGCTCGAGAAGCATCTATGGATGCACGCCAGCATTTTGGTCGCTTTACTAGCCGCAGCATCGCATTGGAGGCTCATGTTCATCTTGTGGTCAATGATGACCCCCAAGTCTTTTTCTTCTGTAGTGCTAACCAACGTAGCACTGCCGAGCCTATAAGGGTGCTGCAGGTTTTTCCTCCCAAGGAGGAGAACCTTGCATTTTTCGGTGTTAAACACCATCAGGTTCTCGTCTGCCCATTTGCTGAGCTTGTCCAGGTCAGCCTGGATCACCCGCCTATCTTCTGGCGTGGATGCTTTGCCCCAAAGTTTGGTGTCATCGGCGAACTTGGCCAGTCCACTCCTGACTCCAATGTCCACATCGTTAACGAATAAGTTGAACAGTATGGGTCCCAGGACAGAGCCTTGAGGGACCCCACTGGTCACAGGGCACCACGATGAGTGACTGCCATCAATCACAACCCTCTGGGTCCGACCACGAAGCCAATTTCCCAGCCAGCGGATCGTGGTGGAGCCAAGGCCACAACTGGCCAGTTTGGCCAAGAGGTGATCATGGGATACCAGATCAAAAGCTTTTTGAAGTCAGGATATATGACATCAATCTCTTCTCCCTTGTCCAGGTGATAGGTCACCTGGTCATAGAAGGAAATGAGATTGGTCAAACAAGAGCTACCCGCAACAAACCCGTGCTGGCTGTCCCTTAGAATGTTAGCCTGGGCCAGTCCCTCAAGGATGGCCTCCTTAATAAACTTTTCTAAGATCTTCCCCAGGATAGAAGTCAGGCTAATGGGCCTGTAGTTAGCCGGATCCACTCTCCTCCCTTTCTTGAAGATCGGCACCACATTGGCCTTCTTCCAGTCTTCGGGCACTACACCAGAGCGCCAGGAGTTTTCAAAGACCCGTGCCAGGGGCTGGGCTATGACGCTCGCCAGCTCCTTGAGTACCCTGGGGTGCAGGTTGTCAGGGCCAGCTGACTTGAAGGTATCCAGCTTCTCAAGGTGTTCCTTCACGAGGTCAGCATTGATGGAGGGTAGGGGATCCCCCTCACCCAGATTTCCCTGTCCCATAGCAGGCATGGGCATCCCGTGTGACTGATGAAAGACTGACGCAAAGTACCTATTTAATAGGTTGGCTTTTTCCTGGGCGTCAGTTGTCAGTTGCCCCATCTGGTTTAGCAGGGGTCCAACATTGCCCTTGCTTTTCCTCCGGCTCCCCACACATCTGAAAAAGGACTTTTTGTTGTCCTTGATGCCTGAAGCTAGTTGGAGTTCAGTTGCAGCCTTGGCTTTCCTGGTTTGGTCCCTGCAGGACCGGACCAGCGCGGAGTAATCCTCCTTGGAGGTGAATCCCGTCCTCCATCCTTTGTAGGCTTTCCTTTTTAGCCACAGTAGGTCCGCTACGTCTCTGGAGAGCCAGGGGGGCTGCTGTGCCTTCTTGCTGCCTTTCCTCCGTGTTGGAATAGATTTAGCTTGTGCACTGAGGATCGCTTCCTTGAGAAGCAACCACTCTTCTTGAACTCCCAACTCCCTGGGGTCATGGTCCCTGAGGGCCTGACCGACTAGCCTCTTGAGCTTGTCAAAGTCGGCTTTTCTAAAGTCAAGGACTTCTGTGTTGCTGACTGACTTGCCAGCTTTACGCCGGATGGTGAAGGTGATCAGCTCGTGGTCGCTGTCACCCAACTTCCCATCAATCACTAGGTCGCCGATTAGGTCGTCCCCCGTAGCCAGTACCAGGTCAAGCAGCGCTTTGCCTCTCGTTGGCCCATAGACTTCTTGAGTCAGGTAGAGGTCATCCACGCACGAGAGAAAACTTTGCGCCTGCTCAGATTTAGCTGAGTGATCTTCCCACGAGATGTCCGGGTAATTGAAGTCACCCATGACAACCAAGGTCCTGGAGCAAGCGGCCTCAGTCAGTTCCCGGGCGAACTCCTGGTCAAGCTCGGGACTTTGAGTGGGAGGTCTGTAGTAGACTCCCACTGTTGTGTCCCCTGTGCCGAATTCCCCACGAATTTTTACCCAGAGGGTCACATGCTCCCCTTCACCCTCAGGTTGCACATGCCCGCCATCATGTTGACTGTATTGGACTGCAAGGGATCCAGCTGTCTCCTGATGCCCTCTTTCAGAGGCCTCACCTTTGCCTGCATGTCTGGTGACAGTGGCCTGCCCCAGCCAGGAACACTGATCCCCTGGAACTTCTCCATTTGATTCTCTAGTTCCCTCACTAGGGGGATCACCTGGCTGAGGAGGGCATCACCAGTGCTAAGGGTCTTGGTGCCCTCGAGGAAGGACTTGAGGACCACCAACATCTGGGAGATGGTACCCCACTCAGCTCTGTTTAGGGGGGCACTGATCCCAGTCTCCCCAAGCAAAGCCATCTCACAGATGGCCTTCTGTTGCTCCACCAGCCTCTCGAGCATCAGGTATGTGGAGTTCCACTGAGTCTCCACATCCTGCATGATTCTGTGCTGCGGGATGCTCAGCTCTGCCTGTTTCTCCCACAGCATCTTGTTCCCCTTGATGCTGCGGTGAAAGTAGCCCACCACCTTCCTGCGTTTCAAAATCAGCTGGCTTGTAGCACTAGTGGTGGCAGTGCTGTCACTGGCAGCCCTGTCCCCCTCCAAGGCATCCCTCACTATTAAGTGCAGCCTGTGTGCCACACAGCAGATGCCAACAAAGTTGGCATCATGGACAGCCTTCATCATATTGGCCCCATTGTCGGTGACCATGAACCCGCGCCTGAGCTTGGCCTGCCCAATGAGCCACCCCTGCACCATGTGGTTCATGGCCCCCCATAAGCTCCATTGCCATGTGGGATTCATCTAGCACCTCAGCTTGCAACAGAGCCCACCAACGGCCTGACTGAGCGCACCAAGTGTCCTGTGAGGGAAAGGTAGGCATGATCGCCACCCCAGATGTCGGAGGTAAAGTGCAAGGCTACCTGCAGCCCTGCCTTGCACAGCTCCTCCTTCAAGTACTCCTTGCACATCTGATACAGGGAGGGTACCACTGCCCTGCTAAAGGTGGTACATGCGGGCACTTTGTAAAGTGGGGCCAGAAGTGCTATGAACCGCCTGAACTGTGGCTACTCAACTAAGGAGAAGGGCTGGCTATCCAGAGCAAGCATCTCCCCAATGCTCTGGGTGATCTCGCTCATCTTGGGAACGCACCCACTTTGTCCACCTTTCCCCCACTGGTCCAGGGTGGCCTGCCTCTGCTTTGGGGGTAAGAGGGCTTTGGAGCTGGTGGGGGACTTCCCTTTCGGCATACTTGCACTGGTGCCAGGCTGAGCAGCAGGAAGAAGGGCAAGGGGGTGATGTCTCCTCAGATGCAGCAGTATGGCCATGGTGGGGAAGTGTCTCATGTCCTTGCCACAGTTCATGTGCATTCAGCAGTGCTGGCAGATGGCAAACCTGGCATCATCTGCCACCTCAAAATGATCCCAAACTACACTACTCCACCGCTTCTGGGTTGAGAGCGAGGATCCTGCCTTTTCCCCCTTCTCAACAGGGTGAGGCTGACCAGCAGGAGGAGCTGCCTCAGCTGAGTCACTTGCCTCCACAACCTCAGCCTCCTGCGAGGTGCTGCTTTCCAGAGGAGACCTGGGTCTAGGAAAAACTTGAGGGGTGTAGAGCACAAACTCTGATTCCCCCTCAGTCCCCAGAATTGCTTGAGCCAGCACACTCAGCATCCCTGGTTCCAGCTCCTCCTCTGGCAGTGGGAGGCTCATGCTGAGAGCTGAAATTAGGATGGAGGAGGCAGTGATTCCACTGCTGGTGCCCACTTCTGGACTGAGTGAAGGTGGTACAGGTACAGGGACGTTAGGTGCAGACACTGCTCCTACTGCCTGGCTTCCCCTGGCAGCACCAATGTCATGGCTGCTCGGGAACAGAATGCGTCTGTGTTTGGGACGGGGGGCTTGCAGTTCTCGCTCTCCCTGTACCTACTGTCCCTCCCCTGCCAGAAGACCTGGCCCCTGCCTTTCCAGCACGCTTCATATTGATCTTTCCTGTGCTGCGAGAGGTCAGTGTGTGTGTGTGAATCCTTTTGTATATCTGTCTGGCTTGTTCTCCTGCGAATATCTGTGTCTTGTTCTGCTGTGAATAAAATTATTTGGGTCTTCGTGGGTCTCAATATATTCTCTGTCTTCTGCTGTGAATAAAATAATTTGTGCATCTTCCTGTGTCTTAATATGTTATCTGTGTCTTGTTCTTCTGTAAATATCTGTCTGTCTTCTTCCGCTGTGATTTTTTTTCTATATGCTAGGTCTCTGTGTATGTGCGTGCAAGCAATCTGTGCCTCCCTGGCTGGGAAAGCACAACTTTCTTTTTGAAAAGTTTCCAAAAAAATAATTCAAAGAAATAAACTGAATTGTAATACTACTAATAATTGAACAGAATAGCTAAGATAAACCAAGCTAAACTAAGATAAGCTAAGCCCTAACCACTCCTTTTTAACAAGAAAAAGGAGCAGGCAGGTCTCAATCACAGCGTTCCTCTCTCACATAGTTGCTGACAGGGAACAAGCTGCAAAAGGCAGAGAAGGGCTTGAAACAGAGGCTTTTATGCTTTTTTTAGTCCCACCCTACAGATGCTGCCATTGGAAAGGTAGCCAGGGCGAAATCCTTCTCACTGGCTGCCTGCAGATGTCAGTCTTCCCCACACACCCCCGCTTCCCCTCCGTCCCTCCCCCACTCCTCCTTCCTCTTCTAATTGCCTCAAAATGGCCAAAGTGGGTCCAAAGCATCCAAAGCAGATCTGAAGGGCTTTGGATGCCCCTGACCCACTCCAGATACCATTGCTGGGATCCCATTTTGATCCAGAAGTGCCGCTTCAGACTCCGAAGCATCCAAAGTGGCATGGGATCCAAAGCGAGATCCGAGGACTCGCACAGCCCTACTAATGAGGTCTCTCCATCTCACCTACAGCCTCAGCCACAAACCGCTAGGTTAAACTTCAGTATAAACACTAAGCCCCTGGGCTACAACAAAGCAAAAAAATACTAAAGGCAATTAGCCTGCTTACCCCTGGCTCCACGTCCCTGGATCACACAGGCAGGTGCGCTCGCTAGCAGGGCTTATTCACAGTTTCTTGGAGTCTTCAGGAGCTCACTCTCAGCCACAACCTAGGTTGGCTTTATAGCCCTGGCCTGAACTCCCACACAGTCATGTGACCACCCCAGTCAGCTGACCAGCCTGCAGGGTTACCCTCTGCTGGCATGCTGTGCTCAGAAGACTCTGGTCTTAAAGGGGATGCTCTGCTTCTTAGTAACAGGGCTAGGCTTCTGTGTTACAAAGGGCTTCTCTTAGCCTTCTTGAATAAGCAGATTATTTGCTCCCTGCTCACAGATCAGCAGCATGTCCTCCAATGTCTGCAGAATTTTATATGAAGCTACTAGACCACCTCTTACAAAGCCCTAGGCTTCTGTGAACCAGTCCCTTAGATAGAATCATAGAAAATTAGGGTTGGCAGGGACCTCAGGAGGTCATTTAGTCCAACCCTCTGCTCAAAGCAGGACCAGCAGCAACTACATCATTCCATCCAGGGCTTTATCAAGTGAGGCCTTAAAAAACTCCAGGGATAGACATTCCACCACCTCCTGTGTAACTTGTGCCAGTGCTTCACCGCCCTCCTAGTGAGTGAGTTTTTCCTAATAGCCAACCCAAACTTCCCTTCTGGAAACTTGAGACCATTGCTCCATGTTCTGTCATTTGTCACCACTGGGACCAATCTAATTCCAACCTCTTTGGAACCATCCTTCATGTAGTTAAAGGCTGCTATCAAATCCCCACTCAGTTTTCCACACTAAATAAACTCAGTTCTGTCAGCCTCTCTTCATAAGTCATGTGCCCCAGCCAAACCATTTTACACTATACTCTCTCCAACTTGTCCACATCCTTGCTATAGTGGTGGACCCAAAAATGGATACAGTACTCCAGAAGTGGCCTCACCAGTGCAGAATAGAGTAGAATAATTACTTCCCTCAATCTGCTGGCAATATTCCTACTAATGCAGCCCTGTATGCTGTTAGTGTTCTTGAAGGCAACAAGGGCACATTGCTGACTCATGTTCAGTTTATTGCCCACTGTAACACCCAGGTCCATTTCTGCAGAGCTGCTGCTTAGCCAGTCAGTCTCCAGGCTGTAGTGGTGTATGGGACTCTTCCATCCTAAGAGCAGGTGAAGGTATATATCTGGATCAGGTATATCATCTGATCCAGAAGGCCCTGCCCTGGCCACCAACACTTTTCTGTGAGATGCCACACAAATTAAACATTCACAACTACCATTCAAGCATTCTGGGAGTACAATAAATATAAAGCATCAGGTTTCTAAGATACAGGACAAATGAGGTAGTAACCAGCTTTCATGTCCACAACCTCTCAAGACTAGAAAGAGGGGATATGAAGATGGCATCTCAAAATTAAGGGAAATGTTTGTCTCTTTGATGAAGCAAGGCTAAATGGCTCAGGAACAGAAGTTTCTCCAACCTTGCAAGGATGCAGGCAGGGAGCTGATTCAACAGGGCCTCACTGTGAAAATATAGAAAAAGATGGGGTCATGCAAGGCAACTTCTGGAGACTGATTTGCTCGAAAATCTGTTGCAGCAAGATTTTTCCAGTACAGCACAACAGGCACAAGCATTTCTTGCATTACAGACCCCAGAAAATTCATAATGTATTCATAATGGCAGCAACATGAGCACCCTGTGAAAGACCACATCCCAGAACAACAAGAACAGTTACTCTGCCACAGCATTTCAGTCCACAAGCTGCCAAAAGAATGACAAGGCAGAAAGCCCACAGTTACACGGGTTTTAAGATGCAAGGTCAAACTTCTGTGCACTTGAACATCTTTGCTCAGTTTACACTGTTGAACTGTTTGTTTCCAGGTTCTTCTTTTCTAATGTCATTGGTTCCAATATTTGCACTTCTATAGTTATATACACACCATTTTTGTTTATATTTTCTTAGGAACAAAGACTGGTTTTGTTGAAATGTGATTGAATGATAAATTCTGGATTGAAATTTCCATAATAAGAGTTCAATAAAATCACACCTCTTAAACATAATAACACATACCCCGTGCATGAAAGCGTAGCCCACTCAAAACACTGCACAAAGCCCACAGAAAACCTCACAACCATAGGTTCCAAAAGATGTACATTAGTGATTTTCAAACTGTGGTCCACAGACCACTGGGGGCCCACAGACTATATCTAAGGGATCCATGAAAGATGGCTCTGATCAATCAAAGGTATGTGAATGCCAACACTTACAATTCAAAGAGGTCCATGCCGCTATTTTAAATTTTTTAAGGGTCCACAAATGAAAAAAGGTTGAAAATCCCTAATGTACATGAAAGATTAAAACAACAACAGAACAAAAACAAAAACACTCCCAAGCTGCACCCTCCAGCTAGGAACACAAGCCGCTCCTGATCACATGCCCAAATCAACTGTTGTTTTGGAGAAGGCTTTTGCTGGCTGCTTATAACATTCTGGATGCCTTTGCACCACCCTTCCACTATATATCCCATGATACACCATTAACCAGAAAAATCCCATACTATAAAAGGCTCAGCAGAGTGATAAAGCACTACTTTATATTAAAGTAGTGCTGACTACTTCACATGAAAAAACCTCCACTCCGTGAAAGCAATGGTTTGGGCCATGGTAGGAGACAGGTGGCATTCTGGGCATGCTATCATAGACAATTAATCCACAACAGCTAGTGTACCACACACTCAGTATGAAATAATTTCCTTCTGCAGGAAATCACAGCATTTGCACATGTGGTCATCAGAATTCCTTCTCTTATAAAAGGATCCATTTTAACCAAAGTTTTCCAGGGTTTGGAGGGCTATAAATCAGCTTCAAGGTGCCCTGGGCTGTAGGTGAGCTGGAGATTGGCTGGTGAAGAAAGAGCCACTTGCTTATCACAGCAAGAGCTAAAGTGGAGTGTGTGTGTGTGTGTGTGTGCGCGCGCGCGCGCGCGCGTGTGTGTGTGTGTTGGGGGGAAGGGACAGTTTAAAGCTCTAAGGAACCACAGAAAAATATATAGATCACTATTAATAGTAAAACAATCATCAATCACCCAGAGAAAAGTGTGGGAGAACTAAAATAACCAAAAGAAAAGAGGGGAGAGTGTTTGGAAATCTCTGGACAGAATGACGAAATACCAGAGCATTAAGAGAGACCAAAGAAAAAAAGAGAGCAAGAAAGAAGATAAATAATGGCTTATTTTTAAAGGCATAGTGATAAATTTAAAGACAGCAGTCCCTCTCGAATTATTAATGGAAAGTGAGGCTGAAACCTTGGCTTTGCCCAGTCTAGGCAGAAAGATGGGCTATTGAGTGAAATTTGATCAATAGAACCAGCCAGCCACAACAGATGGCTGAAAGGAGGCCAGGTGGGGAACCCTGAGGACAGAGAGTATGTCCATGAGTGGAAGGTTTCCCCCTCCACTCCTCCCCCTTAGTCAGAGTGCTTGGCTGGAGTTGCACAGTGACAGGGAGCAAGAACTTCACCCCTGACAGGTTTACGAATGTCTCGTTCTCAGTGTTAAATCATTATCAGAGCCACAAGGTCAGACATTGAGCCGTCTGCCTCGCATTAAGGTCTAAATCAACCTTTTCTTGGCTTGTTTGTATGAGGGGTTGAGTTTAGTTTTCTTTAGCTGCTACAGAAATACTATTAAACACAGAGGCCTCTCATCAGGCACACTCTTTCAGACCATCTGATGCAAAGGCCATTCTGGCACAGGGCACCCTAGCTCAGTTTCCCTTAACTACATACAAAACATTTATGCTTTCTTCTGCTCTAATACAAACTGCTCCCCTGCTCCAGAGACCTTGGAGCTGAGTTTAACCCAATTCAAGATGCAGAGCTGCACCAGGAACCTGGCATGCAGTCACCTTGATTCCCCTACCCCCCACGCAGGTTCTATACTGGCCTTAAAAAGGTTCTATACTGACCCTAAAAGTAACTTTCCTACGTATAAAATGATGTTATTTTAAGGCCTGCTACAACTAATGCCATATATCCCATGGGGCGGTTGGGCATCTTCTCTTCTGAATAGTATCTATTCTAGGCCTGACAGTGCATGAGACAAGGGCCTTAGTCAGTACTGCTTTAAAAGTGTATATTGCTTCTCCTGAGCCTTGGATAGATGTAATTGCTTTCCTAGACTGGAAGAGAGAAGAAACATTTCTCTGCTCCTTTTTTTGTTCATCTTGTTTGATTGTGTTGCTATTGCTGTTGCTGTTTCAATGGCAGCTATTAAAGCAGCTTATGAAAACGGAGAAGCCCTGATGGAAATGGATTCCTGGCCTGAGCACAGATGAGGTCGTCTGTAGTTCATAATAAATACAATTTATCAGAGGGGTGTCACTGCCACACAGTTTTTCACAGAATTCCCTGCAGAAGAGAAGGGGTGCACTTGCATAAAAGTTTAACTGATAAGATTATCAAACAGTGTCAATGGTAGAAGCCCTTTTTTGGAAAAATCTATCTTAACAAGGGAAGCTGTGATAAGGTTAACTACAAAGCTGATAACATCTACTGGAAACACTAATCTTGGCTACTGATGTTATTTAAAAAACATAATACTTTATCTTCAGCAACGCTGCACAAGCACCTCAGTGAGCAAAAGGCTGTGTGCACTGAGAATACAAGTATATTTCTACAAGCAGCATTTTTTCCTCATGTTAATTTTTCTGTTGAAGAAATTTGCAAGCTAAAATGGACCAAACTGTCTGATGCCTCAGAAGCCAAGCCCAACAGAGAAATTAAATAAGAGTTCACTTAAATATATATACTCTCGCTTCATACTGCTTTCCCCTTGGAGATTAAACTGTTAATAATCAGTGAGAAAGCATCATTCTGAAAGGAGTATAGGGCAGGCAGGTGTCCAAAACTTAACTGCCTTAAGCTATTTTGAAAAAACCTGATCTAAACAAATTACATAACCATAACAATTCATCTTTAAGCCCCAGGTGAGCCAAGCAAGTTAGAAGAATGTAGGGTATATTGAAATTATTAACAGGTAAAGATTTGTGAGCATGAATTCAATAACTTTCAAGGCCTCTTGAGGATTTATCACCTTTAAGGTGTATCACTTATGTACTTCTTATACAAAACAGGCCACTCAGCTACTTCATTTTCACACCTTCACTGTATAAGAAGAAACATGCAAAAGAAAGGAGGGAGATATGTAGCTCAGGGCCCATAGGATTTCCTATGCACAAGCACAAATAAGGTCTCCATTAGCTTTCTCACGCAAACAGTCCAACTGGTGTGATGCTTCTCAAACTTGCATGTAGACGTTTATTCAGATAAAACAGTAAGAGGTTATAGCCCAGCTGGAAAGACTCCATTAACATTCAGTCATGCTTCACTTAAGAAAGATATTTCTTGCTCCTCATATTTCCAGGAAAAGCCTCAGGTGTATTTAAAGGCTTTCTATATGTGATTGTGTATGTACACACCTGTATGTGGTTCTTAAAAAAGGGGAGAAACTGATGGCATGGACTACAGCCTCCAATCCTGCAAATCCTCCAGTGATTCTGGCTGTACAACCCCAGCTCCTACCTCTCAAATGTGCCCAGTGTCTTCAAGCCTCAGTCTGGCAATGCAGTAGTCTAAGTTCACCCACTTAGCATTGTCAGTGCAGCCCCACCTTGACATGGGACATTCCTACTGCATAAGTTCTCTAATGCTCTAACATCCTTTTTTGATCCTAGCCTACAGCATCCCTTTGGTTCCAGCCATTGGCTCTGAAGAGCAATGTGAAGTCCTTTCAATAGTGATGCCCTCCCATGGAACTTGGAAATCAACTTCTGAGTCTTTCTTGAGGAAAACCTAACATTCCTTGTAAATAGCGCTAAACTGTAGGAGGTGTGCAAGGGGAAAATGCAAAGCAAGCAAATGCTGGTTGGCTTTATGCTGTGACTCAGAGAATAAGTTGTAACTATGTTCACCAAGCACACACTAATCCATAGGCTCTCTTCTTTTCCTGCCCTAAGAGTACAGATCTTTTTCTTGTTATTTCTAATTGTCTTTTCTTCTCCCCTCTCTTCCTTCCTTTTGATCTTGCATCAAAGCACTTTGAATCTGAAAGCTAGTCAAAATCTTCAGGTTGTGTCTATAACCAGAGCAGTCAAGCTCTCTCTCCCAAAGAAGAACATGTTGTTTCCCTCTCTGCCTGTTACTCACAGCCAGGCACCCCATCCAGGTGGATACAGCACAGCAGTTGTCACTAAATATCGACTTAGCCATATCTCAGCTAGAAACGTTATCAGTGAATTTTCCAGCTCTGGGCTTAAAACACCTGTTTAATTAATCTTCTCCTGTCTTATGTACATGAGGTCCCTGTATTTAAATCAAGCTGTTTGCTGATCAAGCAAAAAGATTGAGCAACATCAAAAGTAGGGTCCCAGTCTCTTTCTATCTGCGGTTGCTAAACAGCTGGTTATGACATTCCTTGTTTTCTGAAGTATTTATAAATGATAAATTGGAACCTGGGAGGTAAAAGGGAAGTTATTTTTTTCCTTTCAGTTTGAGTGTGTTGGGGAGGGAGAAGTCCATTGTGCTGACGGCTTTTTGACAGATATGTAAAGGTGCACATATTTTAAATAAAAAGTCAGTACATAATAAGAGTTAATAAGCCATCTTCAGTGGTTGTAGTTCTATATAGAGGGCAGGAAAGCCATGTTTATATCTATTAGAAGAAACAGGTGTCATTGAGCTGGATGACATTCAATAGGAAAGAAAAAGTCTATAAAACTATTTTATCAAAGGGTGACAGAGGGTATGAACAGATAAGAGGACTTGTTTTACCCAGACAGTAATTATGATGTGTTGATTGGTCAGATTGCCCACAATGAAAACAAAAGTTATAACCAAGAAGAAATTGAAAAAGCAGCTAAGCAGCTGGAGAAAAAGCATTGAATATGAATACTTATAAAACAGAGAGAGATTAAGAAGTCTGAGAGAAATTGTCAAAGACATAAAGGGAAAATGGATGCCTACCTCCTTCTTATACCTTTGAAAATCATAATTGTGTCATAGATACAAGCTCATTCTAACTAAAATGTTACTGTATGAAATATTGGTCCTTGGGCGGGTATTATTTAATATCTTCATCAGTGATTTGGACAAGGCTGTGTTGAGCACCCTCTCCAAGTTCACAGATGATACCAAATTATGGGGCAAAGTTAATACACCAGAGGCCAGGGAGCAGTTACAGGCCGACCTGAACAGGTTAGATCAATGGGTGGAATGTAATAGGATACAATTCAACAAAGATAAATGTAAGGTAAACCACCTAGGAAGGAGGAATCCCCAGTACACCTACAGGTTGGGGCATGTCCTCCTCAGCAGCTCAGAGGCTGAAAGAGATCTTGGAGTCATAGTTGACTCCAAGATGAACATGAGCCGGTAGTGCAATGAGGCCATCAACAAAGCCAATTGCACTTTGTTGTGTATTAGCAGATGCATGACCAACAGATCGAGGGAGGTGATGCTCCCCCTTTATGCAGCACTGATCAGGCCACAGTTGGAATACTGTGTCCAGTTTTGGGCGCTGCACTTCAAGAGGGACATGGAGGATCTGGAAAGGGTTCAGAGGAGGGCCACCCTCATGATTAGTGGTCACCGTGAAAGACCCTACAAGGAGACGTTGAGAGATCTGGATCTCTTCAGCCTATACAAAAGATGGCTGAGGGGTGACCTTGTGGCCACCTATAAATTTATCAGGGGAAGACAGCAGAGAATTGGGGATGCACTGTTTTCCAGAGTGCCCCAGGGAGTAATGAGGAATAATGGGTGCAAACTAGTGGAGAGTAGATTTAGGTTAGACATTAGGAAGAAATTTTTTACAATAAGGGTGGCCAGAGTCTGGAATGGGCTTCCAAGAGATATTTTGCTGTCACCTAACTTGGAGGTCTTCAAGAGGAGACTTGACAATCACCTGACTGGAGTCGTCTGACCTCGGTCCTCTTTCCTGCCAGTGGCAGGGGGTTGGACACGATGATCCATTGGGTCCCTTCCAACTCTATAATCTATCAATCTATGAATATAGACCATAGAAATCTATCATCATCTTTGGCCCATGCTATGAAAGTGAGGCTTAGCCTAGGCAAGATTGGAAGATCTGAGCCCTCCCAGAGTTTAGGAATGTGCATACTTGGGATATGGGTTTAGACCTAATTGTACTTTTAATAGGCTAGAGGAAAGCAAAGTAACTTACTAATAGAAAAAAAGAAAAGCAAACCAGTTTCTCATAAAAAGAGGTTCTATGGAGAGGGGCTTCACCTTTTTCTTCTAAACTGTGTCCATTCTCTTCCCATTACAGTTTTTCACTCAGCTCAGTCAATTGCCAAGATTTCCCAAGTGCCAGGAGCATCTTCAAGTGATGTCTTCAAAACAGACACATTGCAATGCACACTGACATAAATCTATTTGGGTGCAAAACCTTTTTCTCATTTTCCTATAGACATCCAATCAACTGATTCAGATGCTTTCACAGATAGTGCTCTAAAAATCACCAGAAAAACTTTGATGATAGGATTCTCAAACTAATTCCGGTCCACTGAAATCTATGACAGCAATGTCAGGCCTATGTTGAGCTTTTCTTGGAATCCCACAGAAAGACTACAGTGCAGGCAAATAAAATAAGAGTTTGTGATGATTGTCATGTTGATTCTTGTTGGGGTGGTAGGGTTTGATTAGTGTCTATAAATTAGACATATGCTTGATATTCCAACCACCTATTTTAAATGTAATCAGATGGGTTCTGCGTAGAGGTTAATAAACAGGGTATAGTCACATTCTCTAAATGGAATTCAAATATGTTTCCCTGGCTAATGACGGCTAATGTTTTCAGCCTTTCCAAATTTTGATACTCTACTATGAAATATTGGACTCCAACAGAAACAGAAATGTGAGCCAGCAAAAAAGAAGGTGATTTCATTAGAAACAAAAATACTTCAAAATTTCAAAATCTCTAACAACACCTAACTGGAAAAAATCACCTTATTAAAGAAGTGGCTCCTCTTACTTCCTTTGACAATTAGAACAGACAGGCATTAGAGGCCAAAATGTGCTGTGTTCCTCCTTGCTCTCCAGCTCAAGAATGATGTTGCTGACCACACTCTCCTTAGCTTTCTCCCTCCAGCATTGCTGGGGGCTTTTACACTTTCAAGCCCTTCCACTGATCTTTCATTTCTCCCCATTCATCTGGGTTTTCCTCAAAATCTCTTTAAACCCTCAGATTACACTTCCTTTGACACAGAAAGACCCCATTCATTTTAACAGTGTGACACTTGATTCACATCCAGTGAGTCTAGTGGTCCTTGGTCATATCTGTTCAGCTTTTAGCCATGGTAGCATGTGGCAGATCTATTTTCTTTTTTTTTTTAATTCTATAGTGTGTAGAGACCGCTGGCCAGACAGGATGAAGTTTCTATCCTACACATACTTGTGATCTCCTTTCAGCTATTGCTTTTTGTATTAATTTTAAAAGGGGGCACTGCAGCTTTAAAGAGATTCCCAGACTTCTCTTTGTTGCTGGAGAAGAGGGTGGGGTGGCGGAGGTGGGGAGCCAGAATAATGAAATAAAAAGGAGTCCAACAAAAAGAAGTTAAAAGTGTGAGTGACAAGTTTTGGGCAACAGGCTTCAGCTTGAACTGAACCCTGTGAGGTCGTTTGCACTAAGAATGGAAACAAATGAACAAATGAGCTGGATTTTCATGCTTGGTGGACAGTGAATGAATAAGCATCTTTTAAAACCCTATCAGGAACTCTTTGGATTGTCATTATAGTTGGAAAAAAGGCAGACTTTTGAATTCTGCCCATGTGAAAGAATCCTGATTCTTAGCCTTTAAAGCTATGGGCTTTAGACCTTTTCCTCACTGAGGAAGAAACCACTCCCTTTAAGATACATATGACCGTGCAGATTATGCACGAAGATCTATGTTCATAATTAAAGTGGCTTTCTATATATTGGTCTGGGGAGAAATACATGTATGATGGAGACGTATCTCAGGTTGGTATTTTAGATAATTACAGAACTGGTTTATTAGGATACAAATGGAATACACAGCAAATACAAGAAGGTTTGGTGTATTTATGCCAACAATAGCTGATTTATAATTATATGAAGGGGGTGGAAACCAGTTCATAAAACTTGATCCCTTCTATTGAAAGGAACTGAACAGAAATCTCAGAAGTATATAATATAACAGGGAAAAGGGGTGGGGGGAACGTGGCTTCCTTAGGACTATATTTAAAGCAGTGGCTGGAGGCCATAGGTCAAAGGACTTGTCTTGGAAATATGGGAATCAAGATAAATTGTTTTTCAGTTATCTGATAACCTGATGCATGTACTTTCTCCAAGAGAAGAGCATGGCAAGGAAATATTTGTTGTGAAGTTTCTGATAAGGATAAAACCTTAATTTTTCCCCTAATCAACTTTATGTTCTTCTGTCATGATCTCTAACAAAACTTTTTCATAATTAGTCTTGCTTATCATTCTACCCATGTAAATGATTTACTCTCTTCATTTATGCTGTTTGCTATTAGTGTCTTTTATCACGATTGAAACAAATCTGAACTATGCATATGTAACAGACTCCAACACCAGCAATATGAAACATCCCTGAAAACTGGACGCAGCATAAAATATGAGCATATGGTGGCTTAAAGCAAGCCTTTTATGGCTAAAAGTCATTATCAAAACCCAAATAAGGTCAAATGTAGTTTGCTAAGACAGGAGAGAGTGAGTTTGGATGGAAACAGTTTAAAGAATCCCCACCTGTATAATATTGCATTATCTTGTATTTATGTAACATACTTCATCTATAAAGATTTTATGGATCATAATCTGTAAAGAACAAATTATCTTACCAATACAGTGCAGCCACCTTTATTTTCCAACCTTTCATTGTTCAAGTGATTTTATTTTAACAGAAAGGCACTCTGTGTATCTCAGGCATAAATAATATAAGCATGTTGCAGGAGGTTGCTCTGTCTACAACAATAAATTGTGGTGCTGGTTTGCACAGATTTCTCAGCAAATAAAACCTGGCACTAAATGCACTAAATAATTTTCAAAATGTAGCTTGCATGAGTGTTAGATCCTGTAGGTTTCTGTCTCTCTGAAATGGGTATTTCAAATGCCTTCCTGTTTATTCCATATCAAAAGTGTGGAAGCCATTAAAGAAGCCTTGGTTATAATGGTGGGGGTCTGGTTCTGGGACAGCCCGGTGAACAGAAATGAAACCATCATGCACTAAACATTAGAGAAAAGATAAATGGAAAAGGAGTCTTTCAGTCTTCATTATCAAGTCTCCATGGGTTTGCCAAAACCATAGCAACCCGTTCAAGCAATGATTAACCTAATAATGTGGAGCAAAGAAAAAAGATGCATTCAAGACCCTAAAGCAGTCACTAGTTCTCCAGAGGTAGTAAATTTCCCCCAGTTCCCCTCCCTACTCCCAACCCCGCCCCATCCCTTCAGCATACAGAATCAAGGCTAAAAAACAGAGATGTCCTAAATCTCTGAAGAAAAGAATCTGTTATGCAATAAAACTCACTTAAGTGAGCAGTTGCTTAAAATGCAACTAGTTTACAAAGCCATCACCTTTGAGGAGTCTTGTAATACCTGTGGTTCACAGGATTCTAGTGCTCCTTCAGTTTCTCTCACCATACCAACCCTGAGCTTGACTTAATGGCTTTTGGAAAAGGTGCTAGTTTGATGAAGTGACTGAATGCATTACAGCACAATTATTGGCCATCTTTTTTTGTGATATTCAGACACAGAAAGGACACCAGAAAGTTCTTACAGAAGGCAGATATCAGAAACTGAACTAGTCAGGGGATGAAAAGAGCAAAAAAATATTATGTCTCTACTAAACAATACTGACATAATCATAGTTCTTCTTGTAAGGACAAACACACAGAGCAATTTAAAGACAATTAAAACATAAAAAATAAGAAATTCAAATATCACAACATGCTAAACATGGACATTGAAATACTAAAGAGCCAGAAAAGGGGGATACTAATGGGTCTTTCATATGAAGGTGCGGAATAGGTTGCATCCAGGAATGTACTATCCCACCTCACACGCAAGGTAAGGGGAGCAAACATCTGGATAAGCTCAGGCAAAGGGAGAGCCCTGGAACTGTGAATGGAGTGATCCCCAGCTCTGCAGTGGTACTGTGAGAAGCAGGAAGTAGGGTCCTCCCTCTCAACCCCTTGAAAGCCAGCAGATGGCTGAGACTTTGGAAGTAACCATTGCCCATCAGCCAGACTGGGAGGGAGTTTTACTAGGTGAAAGTGGGCATTGCATCTTTCAGCCCCGCATTCACTTGAAGTAGTTCCTTCAAGTGCAAGAGGTTATTGGCTGAGCTGAGCTAGTTTAGGAGAGGTTAAAACAAAATGCCAGCCCACCTCAGGATCACAAAGCCCTGCAGCTTTTCTGGATCTAGCTGTGAAGCACAAGGGGTTAAATAGTGCAATCCCTTATCCATGGCCTTAAACAAGGAGAGGAGAAACCACACCAAATTCACCTCATTTCCAACACCAATATAAAAAACAAAGCAAATAGCTCATTTATATAACTAAATTACAAAGACAAAGAAAACCCTTGACCTAGAATCTTTGAATCAGAGGGTTTCAGCCAAGTTGATGCTTCTCCAGACTAAATTTAAAATAGGTCTGATCTTGCTATTTGTGAAAGAGAAAAAGGGACTGGTTTGACTATAGTCATTGGAATGGGTGTTCCAGTTGCCTGTGGAAGTTGTGAGTGAACTATAATCAATAGTGCAGAAGAAAGAGGACCAGGATTCTTACTGTTCTGGAAACTTGTTTTTAACCTTCACCCCTTTCTCCTGTCCCCACTGTCTATGGACCAGTCCCCTTTCTGCTGCTACACAGCTACTTGAATAGATCTCAGTTTCAGCACCATGGCCAGTAGCTTTCTCCCCCAAGTCACCCCCCACACGCGCTTTGCTCCACATATCAATCTTGACAGCGCAGTCAGCCCTGCACCAAGAGCCTTGCTTGTGCACAACAGGCACAAATCAATGTAGGCAGTCATGAAATTGCTCTAAAAAGGAAGCTGCTACATATATAGGCGCACACACACTCACTTGCACACCCAAAGCCACTGTCCAGGACTGTGCATGGCCAATCTGTTTCACTTTTATACCCTCCAGTTGAACTTTTCTATTCAGTATCAGGGTAGTTAGAGGAACTTTACTCAGAGGAGGGGAAATGGCTATCAGGATATGTTAGAAAATGCCTGACTGGCCAGAAGTATTTAAAAGTGTTTGAATAAAAAAGATGGAAAGTAAATGGTTCTCAGGGAATCCATTGTGAAACACTTAGAGGAAAACAACATGATCAGGAACAGCCAGAATAGATTCACTGAGAGCAAGTCATGCCTAACCAACCTGATTTACTTCTGTGATAAGATGGCAAGCAGACTGAGTGGAGTTGGAGATACTATGGAGAGTAAGGCTAGGTTCCAGAATGATCTGAATAGACTGGAAAATTTGTCCACAATCAATCAGATGAGATTCAACAAGGACAAGTCCTGCACTTGGGACAGAATAATTGCATGCACAGATACTGACTGAATGGCTAGGCTACAGTACTACAGAGAAGGACCTGGGGGTTACAGTAGAACAGGGATTGTAAACCCTGGGTACTTAGAAAGGTCTCAAGGGGGTACGTAACAGTGGCACAGAGAAGTGGAGGGTGAGGCTGCCAGCACTTCACGCTGCTTGCACTTCTGGTTTCACCATTTCACTGTCATGTGCCACCAGCATTTCCACCCCTCTTCCCCTGCCCCTGCTCATCAACCGGCCACCAGGGGTACACTGACCAAAAAAGGTTGAAAAACCCTTGCAGTAGACTATAAAATGAATATGAGCCAACAGTGTAGTCTTGTTGCAAAAATAGCCAACAGCATACTGGGTTGTATTAACAGGAACATCATATGCAAATCAAGGGAAGTGATGTTTCTACTCTATTTATCACTGGTGAGGCTTCACTTAGAATACTGTGTCCAATTTTGAGCCCCACACTTCAATAAAAATATGGACAGTTTGGAAAGAGTTCAGCACAAGTCAATACAAATGTTTAGGGGCCTGGGAGGCAAGGCTTATAACAAAAGGCTGAAAGACCTAGGGTTACTTAGTCTGAAGAAGACAAGACTGAGGGGAGATTTGATAACAGTCTTCAAATACCTGAAGGATGATTAAAGAGAGGGTGGAGACAGGCTTTTATCTCTGGCCGTAGGAGACAAAACTAGGAGCAGTGGTCTCATACTGCAACAGGGAAAATTTAGGTTGGAGACTTAGGTTTCTGACTGTCAGGGTGGTCAGCAAACTACCTAGATAGATTCTTCTGTCTCCATCCTTGGAAGTTTTTAAGAGCAGGTTGGACAGATGCTTGACTAGAATGGTTTAGCTAGGTGGGACCCTGCCTTGAGCAGGGTAGGTAACCTTGTGAGATCCCTTCCAGACCTACTTTCCTATAATTCTAAAACAGTAAGAAAAACAAAATGGGACTCCCTTGTACAGATGAATAATGACCCAAACCACATGTTGGTTCTATTCTGGTTTTGGCCAACTTCATAGGGTAGGCAGCAGTACTTTCTGCCATCCTCTCTCCTATGTAACTTCCTAACTCCCCAATAAAATACTTGAAGGCCAGATCCAAATTCACCTTTAGGGGCCTAAGTGGACTGAGATCCCTAACTGTGATCATATTCAGTTATACTTGAGTCTCTGAAAAACTTAATACAAATAGTAGGTGGATCCTCTGCCTCCTTGTTGCTTTTTTGGTAATTTAGTCTTTAGGCTAAGATGAAGGCTTGTTACAAAATAGATACATTAATGTCTTTTTAAGAAAGTGCATAGAATGGAATAGTATCACTGTTAGGCACCTACGTTTGCTTGGTGATAAGCAAAATAGAATCTGGCCCTAAGCTCACTTTCCTTGCTTTCATACACAAAAATTTGTGAATGGCATCTTTCAGATCAGTGCTCTTCACAATTTGGCTTTCATTTGAAATTAAAGCAAGACCCACTAACCAAGTCTGGGCCATGGTAAAATTTAATTCTCTCTTTATACACTTCTGTTTTGAACAACTGAGGCCTCCATTTAAAACAGATAAAAGGGGTTTTAATAGAATCCCAAGTGTAATAGGTATATTTGGAAGAAGGGACAGAAGCTAATTTTTACATAGAAATTCCAATGTGACCTTTAGGTACATTCCAATATTTATCCGCCAGTCAACAATTTGAAGTTCATTGCAAAGATCCAGAGCATTTATGTCAGAGGACATCTCTCCACCAAGCTGTCCATCTTCTAAACTTTTGCACTACACATGCAAACTGACTCCTCCCGATTGAATGTGCTGCTTGTCATCTCCTTTTATTGGACAGGAAGTTCCACAGTACCAAGAATTTGCCAGTTTTAACAGAAAACAATTAGTGCGCTGAATAGTAAATTCATGTTTGCAATTTTTTTTCCCTCATCGTCTCACTACAGTAGACAAGTGACTACTTCAACTACCCTTACAGCAAAACAAGTTATCTTATCAGGTGCCAATGCAAAGCCCCACTCATCTGTGGAAGAACTGCAGTCAGCACAAAGAACTGTATGTTCATGGTCAAATTAAACAAAATGTCAAAGCATTCCACAAGTGCAAAAGGCAAACACCATCCAGTCTTACATACACGCATGATCGACCCCATTCTCATCATAGATGTCCATTCCACAAACTCACACTCACCCTGCAATCCCCACTCCTACTTCACCACAAAAACATGTTTCATGACAATTATTCTCCTTCCCGTCACACACATCTCACTCTTCCATTTACATATTCCACACTCCCTCCATGCATGCAGATACAGGTCCCAGAACTCTTCCCTTATTGTCTCTTCACATGCACACAAACCCACAACCCCCCTTTTCCCACTTTCCATAAACAAGCAACAAGCCCCCCCCCCACACACACAGTTCACACTTCTCTTCACCCCACACATACACACACCCCACAAGCCATAGGCTTGTCTCTCCCTACCCTCCTATACAAAATACCTCCGCCCTTCTCTTCCTCATACACCCATGCAGCCTACAACCCAAGCCCTCTCCACAGGCATAAGACCAGACCACTGCTCTATGTCTTCTCAAGCCTCATGGTTTTCTCATCATTGACATACCTCTCTAGCCCCCCTCCTAAATCTCCTGGGGTGGGGATAAAATAAATTATGGAGCTTGGGAGTGGTTAGGAGGATTAAAGTTGTATTCTTCTACTGCTCACTCTTGGAAGGGATCAGAAAAGGATGCCTCAGTAACTATGGTTCAGTGTCATTTTTTAAATAACTATAAATACTTGATAGCAGATGCAAGTGGAAGGTGTAGAGGTAGGTGCCTCAGGCTGGTGAGAAGACAAACAAGAATAAGGACAGAGTACCTAAAAACACCTTTGCTTGATAGGAACTTGCAATGTTGAGGACCTCTACAGTGACCCAGAGATAAACAGGCAGCTGAAACATAGGGCTCCATTTTCTTTTGTGATAAGAAAAAAAAATCCTGCTTCATTCCTGTTGGACACCATTGAACTAGTAGGGAAACTCCTCTGAACTTCAATGGGAACAGAGGCAAGCAGCAGGCTTGGCTTACTCCTCCTAGTCACCTTTGAGGATGAATGGATGATCTTGCTCATTGAGAAGGCACAGAGAGTTATTAGAGCTGTGGCCAGCTATAAAAGCATCTTGTAATATATGTAGTGCACATAATACAAGCCACACAGAGGGGAGAGGGGCAACCCACTGCCTGGGAGGTTAGTGAGTGACTGCAGAGCTATAATGGATAGTGTGTGGGGAGGAAGGGAGATGAACCCTGCAAATAAATCTCTGCCTGTGGCTCTGACTTGGCTCCTAACTTGACAGAGGCCCCTTTGCTTCCCAGCATGCTGGCTGAGAAGAGGACGGGCAAGGGTGTAGCCCACCCTCAGGAAGAAGGACACCTCATTGGAAGTGACCCCTGGGGCAGGGCATACAAATGCATCCCTCTGAAGAGTGAAAGTTGCTCTGATGGGGGGTCAGTGACAATATCTGAGAAGCGGCCTCAGAGGCTCCCAGCCTGGGTTGTTATTTTTCACTGTTGCCTTTTTTGTGTGTGCTGTGCGTGCGTTTTTGTTTCCAATAACCAAATTTCTTTTGTTCTACAAATTGCCTCAATAGCTTCTCTTTGCTGCTGGCAAAAGGGCTCAGCTGACAACAATTAGCATCACAATAGCCTTTTGGCCCAGAAGCACCTCTTTGTTTCTCAGCCACATTGCAATGGGGCAGTGGGAGAATGCTTTCTAAGGAGCTGCAGAGGGGGAAAAAGAGCTGCCATAAATCTACCAACTACAAATTGAGTCTCTGGGACTTTAAAAAAAGAAGAAAGAAACGCACAAGATTCATGTGGTTCTTTTTTTTTTTTATAAGGCTGTGCATTTTTTAACCAGTCTAAGCCCCAGACAAAGCCCCTGGAGTTTGGAGGAAGGGAAAAAAACTGCACTGCAATCGGTTACGCCAGTTTGAAATTCACCTGACAGAACTAGGAGGCTTCTAGAGGAAAAAAATAGAAAAAACAACTGACTTGGGTCTCAAGGCGCCTCAGAATCGGTCCCATGAGAGGGCGGGCGTGGGTCATCGAGCTACCTCGGGATAACTTTGCCTGCGTGGAGCAGTAACATGCTCCAGTGGCTTGCAGGTGTGGTCTGCCTTCAGATCCTGTGATTTTGCGAGACTTGAAGACAAATTTGAAAGCCCCACCACCCCACCCTCAGGGCGCTTGGCTGCTCCTTAGGTCACAGATGTGGTCCCTGCGGCTGCGTGCCTTAGGGCACAGGTCCGTCCCCGCACCTGGAGGACCCCGCAAGTTCGTGGCCACGCGGTCGCTATCAAAACGGGGGAGCCTTTTCCGAGGCTGCCAGACACGCTGCCCCGGCGGGACAGCGGGGCGGAGGCGCTGGGCAGAGATGCGGGGCAGGTGCATCTTCCCCTGGGACACGCAACTCCCGGCAGGCACCGGAGCTGCTGGAGCAAGCGGTGCGGCAGGGCGCGGGCGGAACCGGCAGCCACGCCGGGCCGGGGCGGGCCGGGCCGGGCCGGGCAGGGCCTGAGTCGGGGGCAGGCGGAGGAGGAGCCTGGTCCGGGCAGAGGCCCAAGCTGCCTGGGCTCTGCCCTCCCGGCTCAGAGCAGAGCCAGCCTGGCCCGTGGCTCGTGAAGATGCTGAGGCGCGGGGGGACCAAGGGCTCCGATGGTGCCAGATCGCGGCGCCGACAGCCCAGTCCCGCACCGCTCGAGGCGGTTTCCCCTCCCTCAGGCGCAGCCCCCCAGTGAGGAGGCAAGCCCGCGGCCCTGCCCGGCCTCGGCGAACAAGCGAGAGAGGCTAAAGGCCGCGGGGAGCCCGTTCCCCTCGAGCTGCCCCCGCCGCCCTGCCCCCGGGTGGTGCGGGGCGCGCGGAGATGCTCACGGCGGGTGGAGCCCCGCCGGAGGCCGCCGCTGCCGGGGCTCGGGCGCCCGCGGGCCAGCTCCTGCGACGGGATGTCCCCCACCCCCGGAAGCGAGACCACACCTGCCCCTCCCTGGGTAGACCCTGGGTGCTCCCAGCCGGGCCCCTGCGTCCCCCCGCGGCAGGGGTAGCTCCTGGGGGACGGGGTTATAAAACGTGCTGCACCCGCCCTGCCCTGCCCTGCCCACCCGGGGCGCGGAACAAGGACAGCAGCAGGCCGGGTACAAAATAGAGATGTGCGTTGGGAGACAGGGCAATAAATACAAACAGCGGCGACGCGACTCATAATTTACACCCGGGTGCATGTCTTCTCCTGCTGCTTCTTGCAAGCCAGACCGGGCCGGAGCTCAGCAGCGTCGGTGCCCCCAAGCAGCCCCGTGTCGACGCCGCTAGCAGGAGCCTGGAAAGTGCACAGAGAAGGGGCGAGGCCCGTTCCGTTTAAGGCAAAGCGGGTCAGGGGCAAGAGCTGGCGCCTGGAGCGTGGGCGGCCGCCCAGGGGCAGGAGCGGGGCGGCTCAGGCGAGCTGCGGGCAGGCGCGGGGGCTGTGCCGCAGGCAGGGCGCGGGGTAGGCGCGCGCCTCCTCCGTGGAGCCGGCGGGGCTGAGGCTGCCGGCCCGCGAGCCGGGCGAGCCCAGAGAGTCCCAGTCGCAGGGCGAGGCGCTGCCGGGGCTGGGCAGGGGCAGCAGGCAGGCGCCGGCCGGGCCCGGCGGCTCGCGGCCCGGCAACAGGCTCTGGTCGGCCAGGCGCAGCGTCTCGGTCAGCGCCCAGATGTAGTTGTGGGCGAAGCGCAGCGTCTCGATCTTGGTGAGGCGCGCGTCGTCGGGCAGCGTGGGCAGCACCCCGCGCAGCGCATCCAGCGCCGAGTTGAGGTGGTGCATGCGGTTGCGCTCGCGGTCGTTGGCCTTCATGCGCCGGCTGCGCTTCTGCCGGCTCAGCGCCGCCTCGCTGCGCGCCCGCCCGCGGCCCCGCCGCCCCCTCGGCCTCCGCGCCGGGGAGCCCGGCGGGGTGCAGGCGGGCGGCGGCGGGGAGGCGGCGCCGTCGGGCGGCTGCTGCGGGGACATCCTGCGGGGAAGCGGCCGCGTCAGCCCCTGCGCAGCCCCCGGCCGCAGGGCCCGGGCAGCGCAGCGGGTGCCCGGGGCTTACCTGGCTGCCTGGTGCGGAGGAGCCCGGCTCGGACTGCCCGGAGCGCGGCGGCGGCACACGCCCGCCCGCGCCCCTATATGCGCGGCCGAGACAATGGGGCCTCCCCCGCCGCCGCGTGGCCCCTGCCACGCTTTATCCCGGAGCGTGCCGGGCTCGTTCCCGCCCGCCGCCGCCCAATCAGAGGCGGCGCGGCCGGGGGCCGCCACGCGAGCCCCGCACAGCTGGGAGCGCAACAAAGGCGCGGACCGGCGGCGGGGCGGGGCGGGGCGGGGCGGCCCCTGCTCCTCGCCCAGGCACCAGCGCCTCCGCCCGGGCGAGCCCTCATCCCCCCGGGCCGAGCCGAACCGAGCGGGGGCCACGGAGCCCGGCGGGGCGGGTAGCGCACCTGCTCCGCTTGCTGCCCGCCGGCCGCTCCCTCGGGCCGGGCGGCTCCGCGGTAGCCCGGCCTGTGCCGGGGGAAGCGGGGCGCGGACCGCCACCCCCCTCCCCCCCCGCGCCTCACTAGACACAGCCTGGGGTGCGAAGGGGCACGGGCTGGGCGCCAGCGCCTCCCGGCGGGACGGGACATCAGCGCGGGCCACTTGTGTGTCCCGCAGGCGCTCAAAGGCGCAGGGCGGTAGGGGCAAGGACATGGACAGGGTCAAGGGCAGGGGCACGGTCAAGGGCAGGGCCGAGAAGGAGCCGACACCCGGCAGCGGCCCGGGGCAGAGAGCGGGCCCCGCCACGGCCCCTCCGCGGGGCCTGTCCCCGGGCGGGGTGAGGGCCACGGACCGCAAGTGCGCCGGAGCGCGCCGCGCGAACGGGCTGAGCCCGGCACCGCCGCGCACGGGGCGCTCTGCCCGGCGGGGCCCGGGCTCGGGGAAGCCACGGGCCTCGCCCCGCTGCGCGCAGGGACGAAGGCCGAGGCTGCCCCGCGCCCGGCTCCCCGAGGCTCTCACCGTTGGGGCGGGACTCGCAGCGGGGCCCCTGCAAGAAGCGCGCGGCCCCGGGGTCAGGCCGTGCGCGCCGGTCCCTCCTGCGGCCCAGGCGGACTGAGCCAGGGCTGCCCCGATGCGCCCGCACGCTCCCCGCATGGGGGGCGGGAGCGGGGCCATCTCCCCTCTCGCCCCACGTGTAAGGAGCTGTGGGGGCTCGATGTTTTTACCCACCCCGGCTCCGAGCCCTCACATACCCTCCCGGAGGGGGAGTCCCGGCTCGCCTTGGCCCGTCCGCCAGGGAGGGGGTGAGACGAAGCCCCCCGGGGCCTGCTCCCCTCGCGCCGTGTGGGGCCGGGGAACCTCTGCGCAGCCCGCTCCGGGCCGCCCAGCCTCTAAGACGGCCGCAGCCCCTGGTACCCGAGCACCAGCCCGGACCTGCGCTGCGCCCTCGGCTCGCTGCAGCCCGGCCCTGGCTCGGCCTCCTGCTCGGGGCCACGGGAGATGCCCCGTCCCTTGCCCTGGCTTCCAGGCCAGCTCTGGCCTCGTGGCTTCCACCCGAGCCCAGTGGGGGAGGAAGCCAGAGACGGGCAGAAGACCGCAGCCCCGCGGCGGGGGGCCCAGCGCCGGCTCTCAGGGGAGCCGGGAGCGTGGAGAGCCGCGGCCAGGAGCAGCTCGGGCGGCGGGGGAGGGCGGCAGGGGCTTCTTCTGCAGGCATTGCCCGGGCCGGGAGCCGCGGGCCGGCTCAGAGGTTGAGCCGCATCAGGTGTGATGGACCGAAACCCGGCCCGCCGGAGCCCGGGGCCTCCCGGGGCCGCTTCCTTCCCTCACAGTCCGGGCCAGACTGCAGCCGGCGCCCGGGCAGCACAGCCGCGGTCCTGTTCCCAGCCGGCCCCGCCGCAGCCGCAGGGCAGGGCCGGGGCCGGGGCGGGAAGCTGCTGCGCCCCCCGCTCCCTTTTCCTCGGGAGGAGGCGTCCGGAGCAAGGGAGCTGGCAGTGCGCAAAGTGCGCCCAGCCTTTGCGCACAGCCTGGAGGAGCAGGACGAGCTGCCCGCGCCGGGCCCTGGGGCTGGGCTCCCCGGCGGGGTGTGTACCAGCCGGTCCCGAGCCCGGAGGGGCCGGGCCCGGGGGCTCGGGCAGCCACGGCCGCTGCACTTGGGAAGCCTTAACGGCTCGCTCCCCTTCACCAAAAGCCGCTCCTGGCCGCCGCGGCCCCGGGCCCCCGGGGTCTGGGGCCGGGAGAGCCGCGTGCGGAGCCGTGGTGCTGAAACAGCTCCTTCCCCGCGGCCGGCAGCGCGTGCTCGGGCCCGTGGCTGCCGGGCCTGGCGCGGGGCTGCGGGGGGCCCGGCCCGGCCCAGGCGCCCTCGTGCGCCGCCCTCTCCAGACGCGCGCTCGGGCCGGGGCTCCCGGGCACGTGCATCTGGCCGTGCCTGCGGCGGCTGCAGCCTCGGCCGCCCATTTGGGAGGGGGATGGGAGGGGGGAGGGGGGGCTTTTCTTCCCTCTCGAATTTTGCCTGCCCCTTCAGAGCCGCAACAAGGGAGGGGAATGAATAGCAAGGCCCTGGCAGATTTTTGTACTTGTGCAAATGGACGGCAAAAATCTGGTGAGCGAGTTTCCAAGCCTCAGACTGCCCACTTCAAACGTCCTTCAGACAAAAGCTGAAGAGGAAAAGAAAGCCCCACCTGGTACCACTGTTTGCTAAAATAATAATAAATAGATTTCGTTTAATAAATAATGACAAGAGATTGTGGAGTGGAGTGCTTTGGGAAGCATTAATCATGGGGCTGGGGGCAGCCATCACCTGCTGGGAAACAACTTTATTGTTAAATCACCTTCCCACCGCCACTCTCTGATAACTCCCCCGCACTGCCACACCGCGGGCCGGGCATGTTTACTCATAGTTAGCATAACAAGCACAATATTACCACAAACGTGATAAAAATCCCCGGGGGACCGGAGGAGGCTGCTGCTCACACCTGTCCGGGCGGCTCCGCGGCAGCGCTGGCACTGAAGGGCCCTTCCAGGAGGGGCCCTGCTGTCGTTTACATTGGCCTGGGTTCTGGTGCTTTATAACAGGTTTACTGCAATCCCTATCTCCCGGCCCTATTTGTCTTATTTTATTGAAAGCATATGGTCGCCAGTGAAGCTGCAGCCCATCTCTCAGCTGCCGGGCGTTGGGGACGGGCTGCAATCTGGGGCTTGCCTGCAGGCTGCTCCAGCCAACTGGGACTGTTTGATGTGGAGAGGAGGGGGGAGATAAGGCCGGGGCCGCCCGGGCGCCCCCGCGCCCCGGCTCCCAAGGTAAATACACCGGGACGGCACAACAAGAAAGAAGTAACCGTCTCCAGCCGCGCCGCCGCGTGCGCCCGGGAGCCCTTCTGGGGACGAGGCGGGCGCGGCCGCGGCCCCCGGCGAGGCGGGGGGAGCCGGTGGCGGGGCTGCCTCCCCCCGCCCCGCACCAGGCCCCGGGGGCGCGGGGAGCCGGCGGCCCGCGGGGGGCAGCGCGCACCGCAGCACCTGTTGCGGCACCCGAGGCTCCTCCGCGCCGCCCCCCCGCAGGGTGCGGGAGCCCCTGCAAAGCCGCCGAGATTTGTGGTGACATCTGCGGAGCGGGGCCGCGGGGGGAGAGCAGCTGCCCCTGGCCCTGGCCCTGGCCCTGGCCCTGCCCCTGCCCCTGCCCCTGCCCGCACGTGGGCCCCGCCGACTGCCAGCGCCGCGTTGTGCCCGGCCCGGCCGGCTGCTTCTCCCCACGCGGGCACGCAGATGCCAGGCGCCTCTTTGCTTCGCCCCTCGCCCCAGCCAGGCCCCGCGCGGCGAGGGCGGCCCCGGCGCGCGGGGCCCTGGCACGGGTGCGGGAGGCTGCCCTGGCGCGCGGGGTGGTAGGCGGGACCCGGCTCTCCTGCCCCGGGGACCGGCGCGCAGACCGGCTGCGGGGCGCCAGGGCACAGGGCTGCCCCCGCAAACCCTCCGGACCCGCGTGCGGGCCAGGGCCGAGCCGAGAGCCCGCGGCGCCCGCCTGCCTCCGCCCAGGGCGCGGGTCCCCGGCGCCCTCCCGCGCCCTGAGCCCCAGGACCCGAGTGGGCTCTTCCCGCGAAATGATGAATTACGGACCCAACTTTAAAACGCCTGGGAATAATCAGTCACCAGGTCGGTGAATAGGAAGAGCCGCTAAGGAGGGTCCCAACCCCAGCAAGCCCCAGTTCAGCACAGTAAATCTTCCTGCCTTTGAGCCTGTCTTTTGTGTGGAGAGTCCAAAAGGCAGCACAAGAGAAAACAGCGCTGTCTACACAGAACTGGGGTCCTACGCACATGCTTGCCGTGAGCTAGCAACAGGCACCACCACCCTCCCCGCAGACCTTGCTGTTCCCCAGCCCCAGCCTCCAGCCCTGAGCTTGGGGCTATTGAAAAGTTTGTTTGCCACCAAAGGGCCCCATCCTGCACATTCCTACCATAGGAGCCACCTTCACCCATGCAAGCATTTCATTGAAATGTACTGGCTGCCCACTGGAGAAGGCTAACCTGGGAATTCGTAGGACTCAGGTCAATGGCCATAAAGTCACCAACAATGGCTCTGATGCTATAATAGCCATACAAAACTCCCAGGGAAGCCTTTAGGTATTTTGTCTGAGTAAGGAATGCAGAATCAGGCCTCAAAGGCTTTAAACTACAGTCTCTCAACTCTTCCCAAAATGTGCTAGTGTATTGTGCAGCACACTTGGCCATCGGGACAGCCAGGTCCATTCTTCTGCCACTAAAATCACTGGCAAAACTTCCACAAAGTCCAATAACAATAAAACCCAGTTCCAAAGCTGCAAATATTTATCTCATCTCCAATTGCCTGTCAAGGATGAACTTGCCAGTCATAGTCTTCAAATATAGGAATCTCTGTTTCAAAGACCTGATCCTTCCAGGCATGAACACTGCGTGGCCCTGTAGGCTGGGGGGCTACAGTGAGCTCCTGCAGGCAGCAGCAGCACTGTTGGTGGCTGGAGGGGTGGGGGTGGCAAGCGCTGACCAGTAGTCGGTGACCACCCACAGACACCGCCAGCAACATCGGCAGTGGCCAGCGGTAATCATAGACAGCCCACAGACACCGCCAGTGACAGTGGTGAGGGGGAGGGGGTGGCGAGTGGCGACCACCCACAGGCACCACCGGCAGTGTCGGCGGTGCCTTTTAGCAGAGGGTGCACCACCACACCCAGGGTGCATGTGCACCCGGATGCACCCCCTATGCATTGCCAATGCCTCCAGGTCCTGAGCACCTTCATAGTTACTGGGAACTGAGGCTAAAAACCTCCCTGAATAGGACTTGTAAGAGTTTGAGGCAAAACACACCGTGCAGTGCAAAATCTATGCACTTCCTAAGGCATCCTGAGTAGATTTAAGTGCACAACTATTATATGGGCTGTCTCCAAGACTGTCAAAATGGGAATATTCCCTATAGGGTTCTGTAAAGAGAAAGATCAAAATGTCTAATATACAGTCCACTCAGGAAAGAAACATTTTTCTGCATATCATTTATTTCATTAAAATGTATAACATGAGTGACCGGTGCCTCCTGAATGGGGGGGGAGGGGCACCCACAGAAGCCACTGACAGCGGCAGCCCTGTTGAGGGGGGCACCAGTCCTACCAACAGTATCAGTGTTGGCCATTGGGGGGACACTGGTCCCATCAGGGGGGCACGTGCACCCCCGTGTACACCCTACCAGTCACCTATGATGTACAATATAAACATGTGGATATAAAACTTCAGAAAAGAGTTAGTTTTCTTGCCATTTAAAACAATGAAATTATCTTAAACACTTTGAACAAATAGACAGTTTCAAGAAAATTAACCATCAGCTTTAAAAAAATAGTCAACGTATATTTTACATAATGACATGCATTGTTATAAACCATATGGCAATTGAATGCTGTGAAACGCATTACATCTGACTATTCATACAATCATGTATTCATCCAATCCAATTAATCCAATCATGTATTCATGTATTAATATAATACAATCTTCATGGCCATAGGAGCTGATCTGTTTCATTACTTAAAAGTTTATTGAGTTCTCCTTTCCCTCTCTTGCTGCTTTGCTACAGACTCTATATCATATTTTAATGAAAGACTGTAAAAAGTGTGGTACTATTCTACTGAATATTGAATATTTTATGAAACCCTGGTCAAAAAATGGGATTTACATGTCTGTTTGATGCTTTCAGAAGGGCACCATGCTTCTAAATTTTTAAAGCAAACTTTTGGCTTGAACTTGTTGATATTTCAAATGCAAAACCTCCACTGAAATGAATGGAAGTTCTCAGTGAATATGGATCATATCCTAATTGAGACAGGCATGTGCTCAGCTTTAAACCTACCAGTAGTTCCATTCATTTGAAGTCAGATGCTTAAAATCAGTCACATGCTTAAATAATTAATTAAAAAACAACCATAACCACAAACTTCATAACCAATATAACTCAGACAGTACCAGGCTTTCAGTAGGGGAACAGTTGGCTGTTTGACTTAGGAAAACTGACTCAGTTTCCACTAAGTCGGGGGTAAAATATCAAATTTTGATAGATAAATTTACATAAGCTTTCCTTTGACTAGTATTCTTAGGTAATCTGTGTGTGTGTGTGTCTTAAACAAAACAAAATTTCCATCCTGAAAGGAAGAAACAGTTTTTTACCCATTCTGACGCCCAAACAATTGATCAATTTATACTTGGTTCATACTGGTACCTGTACATGCTCTTATTCTCTTCATCTTTCTCTAAGTGTCAGTCAAAAGAAGACTGACAATTCTTTCTGCTCTCTGATAATAATCAGAAATGGCTTCCATTTTGATCTGCCAGACCTAATGATCAAAGGTTAAACACACGTGAATGCATGAGAATTGGCTTTTGGAAGGCATGAAAATAAATACTTATTAAAAAAGCAGAAGTTTCTGAAACTGAATTCCACTCTACATTTAGTGGCTACAATAGCACGCACAGTAGATAAAACCTAGAAGAAAACAATACCGGCATGTCTTCTTCAGATACCAAGTACAATACTCACACAAAGAAGAATGGAAATGTCTTTTGTGAACTTATTACATATACTGGGCGCATCTACACAAGATGCTTAACTGCTCATTAGCATTAGTTTACTGCAAAACCTCACTGTGATCATGATCTGGGAGTCGGGGGCTGAGAGACCCTTATCTCCCAGCATTGGCCCTGCAACCATGAGACCAGTGCTGGGAGATCCTTATCTTTCAACACCAGCTCCACAACCATGGGGCTGGTGCTGAGAGATCTTTATAAGGATTGTGGGGCCAGCAACTGAGAGGTAAGCATCTCCCAGCACTGGCCCCATGGTCATGGAGCTGGCACTGGGAGCTCCCTGCTGGTTGGGGCAAAGGAGCCTGTTCCCTGCTCAGCTCCACACTCACAGAGCTGGGCAGGGAACGAGCCCCCTAGCCTTCCTCCCCCCCACCCCCACTAGCCTCATGGAGCTGAGCAGGGAACAACTGCCCAGCCTCTGCCCTGCAGAGCAGGGACCAGAAACTGTCCCAGTCAGGGACAGGTCCCAGTGGCTGATCAAGGCATGGGGCCTAGAAAGAGCTGAAGGGGTGAGGTAGGTCCCAGTCCCCTGCTCCAATCCCTTGGAGGGGAAGCTAGCAGTGAGCTAGCTCCTAGCTGCCCCAACAACAGGGGCAGATCAGGGAAGGGGGCTGGAAGATGCCCCTACCCTGCCGTTCTTTCCAAGTCCTCTGACCCTGACTGGGGAGCCAGGGCCAGGAGCTTCCCGCTGCTGGGGCAGGGGGACATTGTCCCCACTCCAGCAGCAGGTAGCCTCCCAGGGCCAGATGACAGCTGTCTCCTAGCCCAGTGCTCCATGCCAGCCCCTAAGCAAGCCCTCAGGGGGAGTCTAGAGCTCCTCCCAGTGGTGGCAAGGGCCTATTCCAAGGCTGCAAGAAATGTGGTGCAAAGAGTAGCAAAACTGCTCCCTACTTCCGACATGTGTAGGCACCTGCCCAAAAGTCTTGGGTGACTGGTGCCACCTTAGTCGGGGGAGTATGAACCCCCCAGTGATCAGACAGCAATGGGGAGGGTCCCCCAGCAGCAAATCTCACCAACCTGGGGGGCAATCCCCCCTGTGGCCAATCACGCCAACCAGGAAGCAGCCCTGGCACTTCCAGAAGTGGTTGCGGTGCTTCATGCAGCACTCCCACTCCCCAGCTGGCACTCACAAGGGGGGGCACCAGTGATCTCACCTGCCCCCCCATCCATCACCTAATCAGGGAGCGCAGCCTGTCAAGAGGTGCACCAGTGCTTTCAGGGGGTGCACATGCACTCCCATGTAACTCCTACACATCGCCACTGCCGAAAGTTCTTACTTCAGAGTATCTTATACCAGAGTAAATTTAGGCCAGATCAAGTGCACATGTAGACATTAGGGGTGTGCAAAGAGGCCCCTATTCTATTTGGATTCATATTTGGCCCAAATCAGGAACAGTGATTCGATTTGTTGATTTGGGTCTCTGTCTCTGATTTGATTTGACCAAATCTGAATTTGAAGATTCAATCAAAAAAATCAGAGATTCAGACATAGACACAGCTTTAAAAGTTTTTTCTACATACCTTGAGGTAGCAGGCATGGCTCATGATCGCTGTAATCCTGGGGTGCATGGAGCATCCCACAGGAATGCGGGGGAGCCCTCCGCATGCTCAGCAGTGAACCTGGAAGTGGACCCTAAGTACTTCCAGGTCTGTTGGGTAGCGCGCTGGGGGGCCTCTTGCACCTCCCTGGCTTGCCCCCCCCAGACCCAAAAGGCACCAGTCACCAAGCCAGAGGGACACCAGGGCCCCCCCAGAGTGCTCCTCGGCGAACCTGGAAGTGGACTGGAAGTGCTTCTAGTCCACTTCCGGGTCTGCTGCCATGCGCGCTGGGATGCACCCCTGTTTCTGTGGGACACTCCATGTGCCCCAGCATTGCAGTGATCACAAGCCCCTGCTACCTAGAGGTATGTAGAAAAAACATTTAAAGCTGTCTCTATGTCCAAATCTCCGAATCTCTCCAAATCAATTCAGAGGGTTCCAATTCAATTGAGAGACATTAAAGGGTCCTCTGATTTGATTTGCATTTGGAGATTCGGTCACTGAATCAGGCTGAATCTCTACTGAATCAAAACAGGAACCAAAGCTTCACACAGCCCTAGTAGACATGCCCACTGTCAAGGGAACCTTCTCTGGCATTTTGCAAATAATAGAGAAGAAGGAACCATAATATAAAAAATAGCCCTTCATATGTGTTTTTATACATTAGATTTTATGTACAACAGAGACATTAAAAACACATACGGTTACAAATATGGAAAGACTGTCAATCAAAAGTCTGATAAGTCTGGTATATAATGTAGCAGGCTGAATAACATTTTTGTATAGCTGCACACCAAAATATATTAAATTTTCAAAGTGAAGCTTTCAAAACCTTAGGAAACACCAGCATGACGGTTGCTTTGGCTGCTTTAAAACCACCATGTACTATGTACTGCATGCTTTATATTCCCAGCTCTGATGATAAAATTATTTATTTCTCAATGGGCTTCTCCATGGTTTTTGTCACTACAATATGAGTGTTTCACAACTATCAATTTGTTTATTTTACAACACTCTCTAAGAGGTCATGTGCTATTACTACAAACACAGACAGAATAAGGTCAAATGTATCCACTAATTCCCAGGGCCTGATTTGAGAAGGAAGGGACTATTTTTTCTTAGTGCTTACTGGCATTATATAGTACCTTATATGGCGAAAGCATTGCTCTCATTCATTTCATTTGCAGCTGTTGATGCTCAACCTTTCTGCAAATAAGACCCCTGGGCACTCAGAAAAATAAGGAACACACAATTTGGAACCACCTCGGAAAAGTTTGGTTATAAGATTTAACTAGCATCACATAAGCACTCTGATAGAGACAAGGGCAGAATCCAGTACTTCAAGGTGGCATTCAACTAACATAACCATGGGATCATCCTTTGTCTTCTTACAACCCCCTGCCTCATTTATTATACAATGTTCCATATCTGTAACAAATGAGGCAGGGCTTCTATAGACAGTAGCCCATTAATTATACAGTCCAAAACCATTCCCCAAACTAGTCTATCATGCCATTAAATGAGGCAAGGATTCTGTGGAAAATTAGCCTCCTCTCCAGCCAAATTTCCCACATAATTTCCTACATAACCAAATTTCCTACACACAAATTTCCCACATAATTGAAGACTGTATCATAACATGCAAGTCCCATTGCCCCAACAAACTTAATTCTGTCATGTTCTAACTGCTTAAGTGCTTAATTTTGCAATCTATATACCATTCCCTTAATACAAATGCTTGTGTGTAATCCCTAGGTATAAAAAAAACAGAAAAAAGAAAAAAATTGAGAAATTCCATTACATGGCATCATAGTGACGTCCACTGGGTCATAAGCAAGTTTGGAACTTTTAGATCCCCACAGACTTCTGCCACTTGATCCAATAGCAGTTGGATGTCAGAAGTAGTTGGCCATATTGGGTACATCCAGACAAGCCCCCACATGCCTCTTGCAGCCTCTCAAACCACTTTGAGAGGCTGCAAGAGGCATATGGGGGAATGAGAAAATGTTCCCCATGCTGCAAATTTGCAGTGTGGGACAAAATTAGACCCATGGATCTCCAGGGGTCAAAAAACCCCGCAAAGAAAAGAAATGGGGCAGGGCATGGTCCTGGACTGTGCTCTGAGGCAACCAGAGGTTGGGACCTCCACACAGACACTGTGGCTGCCAGAACATCTCTATGGTTATCCCTTGCCCTGGTGCTGAAGCACAGTGCCTGCCCCTATAGAGCAGGCAGCATGCCAGCAGCAGGGTAAGTAAGTAAGGAGTGGTAAGTAAGGAGTCAGGAGGACTGGAGGAGGGGACCATGGGGGAGACCCCCACTGGCCCTGCCCACTCCCCCAGTCCCCCAGCCCACCAGCCCCACAACTTGCCTGCCTCCTGAGCCCCACTGATTCCTGCCCTGCCCAGTCCCCCCCAGTTCCCTGAACCCCCCCCGATCCCTTCCCCACCCAGCCCCACTGGGGGTTTGAGGGAGCAAGGAGGACTGGGGGAACAGCCATTGAGGGGGCTGGAGGAGCCGGTTTGGGATGGGGCCAGGCAGGGCAGCAATACAAGGGGCTGGGGGAGCAGGCAGGGGTGGGGCATGTGTGCCCTGCAGTGGGGACTGTAACCTCTGTGTGGGGGCTGTAACCCCTGTGGGGGGTGTAGCCCCTGTAGAACAGCCAATGCCCGTGTTGGGGGGCTGTAGACCTTGAAAGGGGGCTGCAGCTCCTGGTGGGGGAGCTGTAGCCCCTGTGAGAAGGGCTGTAGCCCCTGGGGGGGACAGCAAAACATATATTCATGTATACATGAATTCATGAAACGTGTATTTAGAATTCACTTTACTATGATGATAGAGACACTGGAAGCCTTCCAAACTGCTTTAACACTGTAAATATATCAATAAAACATTGCCCAACTGATCGCTGTCTCCCTGTCTCTCTCTCTCTAGTGGTCTTTTGTTTTAATTGTAAAGAAACATGAATTTGGGGGTACTTTACAGAGTGACTTTGGGATTTTTTTTATCAGGGATTTTTCAGTTTTCAAATAGGGAAGACCAGAATTCCTGCTAGGGAGGCCAGTGGCAGGACGCTGCCTGCTCAGAGCTGGCACCTTGGACCCAGCTGGCTGTGGCTGACCTCCTGGCCAACTGGGGCCAAGAGGACATGCTTTGACAGTTCAAAGCAGGCCACCACACCCAGAACATCTTCTGGGCGATAGCTGCCCAGATGGCCGGGCAGGGGCACACATGGCAGTAGTGCCATACAGAGGCCAACTCTGAAGCCACAGGCTACTGGCAGCTGGTCCAGAGGGACAGATGCCTCATCTGGGTCTGGCAGGTGCACAGCAGATCACAGCCAGGCAGCAGCCCCCCACTGCCAGACTGCTGCAGTGGGTAAAGAGTGCAGGGAACTCTCAGGGCTGCTTCAGCTGTCCAGCTGGCACCAGGTGGTAGTGTCCCCATGTACCAATTGGCTGGGCCCCAGAAGCTCCTGAGAGCGAGTAGCCCTGAGCTACTTGCCAAGGCAGCTTTTTGTACTGATGGGGCCAGGACAGGGTAGCTTTTTATACAGATTCTAGGTCCTCCTGGCTGCAGATCTGGGAGGAGCCAGGCAGAGTTATTTTGCCCCAAGTGGCACAATTTGCTCCACAACAAAGTACATGCCCGAGCACATGCACTGAGGCAAAAATCCCCAGCTCAAATTTGTACCGCTTCTATTTGAGCTGCTGCAAGCACATGTGCTTGCACATGTGGACACACCCACTGGGTGTGTACACATGTACTAACGTTCTAGCAGTTAAACTGCCGTAACTTTTTAAAGTCAATTGAACTGTCAGAGCATACACACATATATGGACCAGAGCCAACTTAAATGCAATGCAAGATAATACCTCTCCCAGGCGTATTATCTTAAGTAGCATTAGCTAAGTCAGCTTAACTCACAAGATGGCTGCCACCATTTGAAGGAGCTGTACATGTGTACACTCCAATGTGGCTTAAGTCGGGTTAGTTAAGTTGCCTTCTTCTAAGTCAACTTAGTATGTGTGTATGCACCCATTAGTCTGAAGTCAGGTAGAAGGCAGGGAAGGTTTACACTTTATAGACTAACTAAGTCAGAGATGTATAAGCTTTCAAAAGGATTACCCTATCTGTCTACTATGGACAGCAGAGGGGCACTGTAAGCAGGTGATGGCATAGATGACGTTGGTAGAGGAGCAGGTGAATGAAACTTAGCTGTTATAATCCATGTTATATGATCTAGTAGCTATATGGTCTGTATTGATAAAGAGGCACAGCTGTGTTGATGAAGGGGCATAGCTGGGTCCATTGGTGAGAATAGGAGTTAAGTAATCTGTTACTGGAAAGATGCCATTTAAGGTTGTGGGGCTGTCTATTAGGACAGGCTTGTCCTTCATGGTTACCTTGAGATGTTCTTCATTTTCCTGGAGGGTATGGAGGTAATTAATGATGCATCTAAGGTTGTCCAGGTAGAGGCTGTAACTGATAATCAAAGGGATTTTGTCGTCCTTGTCCTGGGGTTGGTATTATAGCAGGTCAGAGTGGGGTCTGAGTATGGCTCTTTTGATCTGAGTGGATACCATTTTAGGATTGTATTTTAAGTGTAAGAATCCCTGTTCTAGATCCTTATGGTGAGTATCCTGGTCATTGGGATCTGAGCTGTAACAGAGCTTGGATACACAATGGATCTGGTGGTGTGCTTAAGCCAAGAGCTGCTGGCATGGACGCAGCTGTAGCGGTTGGTTGGTTTCCAGTACAATGTGATGGTGATGTGATCATTGCAGTTTCACAGTGATGTGCAAGAAATGAATTTTCTGGGTAAAGTACTTTAGAGTCAGTTTGATGGAAGTGTTGAAATTGTTACAGTCTTGGCAGAATTTCTCTAAAGATTCCTTCCTGTGTATCCATATGACAAAGTTATCACCAGTGTACCTTAGGTATGCCAAGGGAATGAGAGGGCAGCTGCAGAGGAAGCAGACATCAAGTTCTTTCATAAATAAATTGGTATATGGCAGTGGTGGGTATATGAGTGCATATGTTTATGCCATTCATTTGTAGGTATGGGGAGTATCCACATCTGAAACAGTTGTATGTGGGGACAAGAGATCCTGGTTTTCTTTGATAAAAAATAACACATTCTCTGACAACCCCCCCCCCAATCCATTATTAAAATGAAAAGCCCCCTGCAGCACCCCCAGCCCTGCTGCTGCCCCTCACTGCTCCCAAAGCCCCCCCAATACTGCTGGTGACCCTCACTGCCCTCACAACAGCTCCCCCGCCCTACTCATGCCTCTTGCCCCCCCACCCATAGCCCTTCCCCCCCAGCCCTGATAGAGGGGCCCCCCAGCTGCCAGGGCTATGGGGCCAAGGCCCCTCATCTGCAGCTCTCTACCCCCCACAGCAGGCAGCTGCAGCAGAAGCAGCATGGAGCTGGATCCCCCACTACTGCTGCTTGCTTGGGTGGGGCCAGGGCCAGCCCCTGGCTTCCTCCAGCCCTTCCAGTGCTCCCAGCCATGACCTGCAACCCCCCAGCCCTGCCAGAGGGGCCTCCACCCCCATGCAAGCCCCACTTACCACACAGGCTCCAGGAGCAAAGAGTGAGGCTGAGCTGAGCCCAGCAGAGCTGTGGCTGAGTGATAGCCTCAGGCCCTGTCCCTCCCCGTCCCCCTCGAGGCAGGGCTGGGGGTTTCCTGCCATTTGCAAACAGCTCTTGCAGGCTGGAGCTCATCCAGCCAGCAGAGCTGTTTGAAAAAGCAGGGAATCCACGGGTTTCTCTGCTAAAAGAAGAAATCCACGTTTTCTCTGATGAAAAGGGGAAATCCATGGTTTTCTCTGTTTTTCCTTGAGAAACAGAAAACCCAGATACCTGGTGAGGACAAAGCAGGGAAGTACAATGGAAATAGAAGCAGAATACGCATGAGAGATAATGTTCTTTAAAGCTTGTAATGTATCCTCTTGGAGAGTGTTGGTATACTGAGATGTAGTAGCCATGGTAGTTAATAGGGGGGTAGCTGGAGGTTTGTCAATGGAAACTAGTTTCATTAGGAAGTTGCTGGTATCTTTCAAATAGCTAGTATCTCCCATGCCATGTGGGAGTAGTGTCACAGGCCAGCTGGACACTGTGAGTGTATCAATTCTATCACAGGCCAAGTGGACTGTTAGGTTTAGTTTTGGATTGAGGAGGCAAAGTTGGGAGTGAAGTAAAGGCAAATTTATTATAGCTTACATACACACAACAGTTAACAGAAAGATAAATGTGATAAGCAGATAATGCACTATTAAAGAGCTAGTAGTAAAATAATAACAACAGATAATAACAACGGATATAGAGATAAATTCTGTCACAGGCCAACTCGGCACTGTGAGGGTATTAGCCATTGGGCTATTCAAAACAACAGATAGACAGACATGGGTTGGCAACCTATCGATAGTCCCTCAATGCCAGGTGCGCATCAAGTGATTCCAGTGAAGTCAGCAGTCCCCGATCGACGCTGTCAGAGGGATTACCAGGGAAGGTCCCTTGATCAGGATCTAATCCTCACTCACACCAGGAGTCTGGGGTCTGGGCATGGAACAGAAATGACCATTCTGTTCCCTCCTTCCTGCTGGTCACCTGATGCACGCACTTTTTATACCTAGTCTTATACTAATCTGTTGGCTTCAGAGCCACTCACAATCTTGCTCTATAGCTGTTACCCTATGGGATTGAAAGGTGTTAAAAATTATCATAAAAGGTTACTACCTAGACTTGGGTTTATCCAGTAAGCAAATTATAATGCAGCACCTTTAGGTTTGAAATCAACATTGCTCCTCCTAAGCTCCAACCCCTTTTAGGTTTTTTTTTTTAATATGCTTTCTTGGGACATGCTTTCCTGGAATGTGTTGGGTGTGCCAGGCAGTTAGGTCCAGTTTCATCATCAAGGCTGAACCCTGAGCAAAAAACCATTAGGTCACCTAATCTTACAGCTTCAGCTTTGCCTATGGGATGCAGTCAGCTCCACAAATAGTTAATTTTATCATTTTGGTTAAACTTATGACAGACAAGTTACAGTTGTGGTTTACAAACTTATAGGCTTTATATTAACTAATATTACCTGTTTAGGCAAAATACCAAATGCCTCTAAGAAACACATATTTATTGTCTATTAATCCCTCTGGTTCTGGCCGTCACAGAATGGTATTGAGTCAACACAGCTAAAAGTCTCTCCATGATGGTGTCAATGCCAGAGACAATGGGATATTCTGGGTTGCCAGGTTTGTGGATCTTGGGTAATAAACAGGGATCCTGGTTCTCTCTGATTTAAAAAAAAAATCCCCAATTTTCAGATTTAAAAAAGTAACCCAAAATCCATATTTTTCTGTGATTAAAATGAAACACCACATTATATAAATTGGGGGGGGGGTTATCAGTGAAAACCATGGTCTTTGGTAATAAGTAAAAGTCGCCTGGCCTGGACTCCCAAAAAGTGGAAGCATTAATTCTTTCTTGTGTTTCTAGAGTTAGATTTTTAAGAGTTTCTTTAGCTCCTTCTGGTATTGTACCCCATAGAGTTCTCAGTGAAAACTTTGTAAAATGCTATGTCAGAAAGTTGCCTCTCAGCTCTCGTATGCATGCTGCTTTGCCCAGGACAACAGTAGCATTCCCTCACCCCCCCCCCCACCCCCCCCCCCCCCATCAGCCTGTTGTATGATAATATCAGGGTTGTTTTTAAGGCTGCATGTTGTTCTCCATTCTGCAGGACTAAGGTTGTAATATAAGCATTGTTATTTTTTGGTAATCTCAGAGTGGGTGCACAGGCCAAAACAGTTTATATACAGTTTCAGAGTGGGGCTGAGACCCCCAAGTGGGATCCAGAAGCTGTCCTTCTTGTGCTATGTATGGCTCAGGTCTGTGGTGGATTGATCATTGTGTGACTCCTTACCATGAGATATTCCCTTAGGGCATGTGTAGATGAAACAGGAGTCCTAAATTGAAGCAGTGAGTTTTTAAAAACACTGCTTCAATTTAGGGCCAAGTAAACCCCTGTGTCATACACACACCTGTGCACTTGCCTGCCTCTTCAGTGGCAGGGAGGAGAGGGCAAGCTGCTGGCAGGCTGAGCGATCCCTGGGCTGTGGGGGGGCAGTAGCAGCACTCCCCCACATAGGCAGCACCTGCCCTGAGTCACCTCCTGGAGGGGGGGCCACCGCAGCCACAGAGGGAAGCACCGGGCCCCCATATAGCTCAGGCAGGGAGGCAGGCTCTAGGGAAAAAAAAAAAAAAAAGAAGATTAACGCTTTTTTTTTTCTTGGACAGAGCCTGCCTTCCCAGGATGCTGCCAGTCTGCCTGCACAGGCTTCCTGCAGAGCCCCTGAGCCATACAGAGACCGGTGCTTCACCCCACGGCCTTAGGGCAGCAAACTAAAACTCCTTCAAGGAGTTTTAAGTCATTTAAGGTGTATTACGCTGCCAAATTTGCTACAGCAGCTGGAATTACTGCACCACTGACACATGCAAACACCAACACCATTAAAGCAGTGCAAAAGCATTTAATCCACTTTAAAGTGTCATGCACACATGCCTCTTGTTTCATCTAAACACAGCCATAGTCTTAGGAAATGGAAAAATGCCTCTTGGTTTCCATATCGGTGTACTTTATCGATTGCTGGAGTGAAACAAAAAAAGAGACCATGGGATAGTACACATACCTCCACGGAGCTGAGGGCATATGTGGAATGTGAACCAGCATTAGTGGGGGATGGGACACTTTGCTGGGCATTTCACACATATTTGATACAACAGAGGAATGGGAAGACTCAGGAGTCTTGGACTTCATTTCTGAATCTGCAGTGTGTTCTTTTTGGCATAGGCTCTTCTACAAATTCCCCAAGTGTGACTCCTTATGCCTCATCTCCTCCAATCTGAATTGGTCCACCACTTTCTGTTCCCCAAGCTGTTCCTCTTCCAATCTTATTCTCCTCAGTCAACAAGCCATAGTCATCATTCCTTAGCTGCCTTGCCCATTAAACTCTCATCCTAGTATCCTTACTGTACCATTACCAGTTTTTCCCTCAACTTGCAACTTCTTAGCTTCATTCTCCTTGCCCCAGATGCCTGTTTCCCAGCTAGTCATCTAATCTGTTCTTCTCCCAAATCTTGGCATCCAGTCACTAACCCATTTATAGTTAGCAACCCTACCTATTCCTAGTCCCATTCTCCATCCCTACTCTCCTCATCCAATTTCAGTGCTTCCTACCATGACTCATTGTTCCTATGTCTTTCCCAGCCATTCCTAGTTTCCCATCTGCTGCCTGGATCTTCATCCTATATGATTCCCTTTACCCTATGCCATTGAGTTTAAATCCCAGTTTCCTTATCCAGCCTGTTGCTGTCTTCCTTCTGACTCCTTACACAACATCAGTCTCCTCAAGCTAGTGGTTCCCACAGTTTCTTCCTAATTTTCAATGCTCCCATCCCATCTACCAGTGAAGTTTCCTTCTCTTCCCTCCCCACCAAATCTTTCTCCTACCTTCACTACAGATCTACCTCTTCTCCCCTCTTTATTTGATTTTTCTCCCCCTATACTGCCTGGGCCCAAGAAAAGGGTCACGCAGAGCACAGGAGAAACTGTCAGGCCCTGCTACCTAAAGCATCAACTGTTCTGCTCAGCCTCAAGTTGAAGTGTGTTCAATGTGGAAAAAATCTGCAGGAATTTAATTGCTAAAATATGAGAAATCTTTACCAAGTATCTGCATGCTGAGATTTTTGCAAAGGGCTGTAACTTACCAAATTTGGATGGAATTCAAAGAGATGGCAAAAGACACAACTAAACTGTCCAGACAAATTTTAATCCCTGGTTCCAAAGCAGGGTGTATTAACACTGTTCAGAGTAAAGGTCATTACAATTTTTTAGCATATACTTCCATAGCCTCATTCTCAGCAAGAGCTGAACTGCTTTGTCTGAAAGTAGAAAATCAGCATGAATCAACTACACATCATACAGCATTTCACCCCAAATGGTTCAAATTTGGTTAGTTCTAAGCAACTGATAATGAGGTCTTATATCCAAGTGTTGGGCAACTTTAATCATAGATGGTACTAGCCATTCTCTCTCTAATAAAGACAAATACAGTACTTAAAATAATTCATTTCATGTTCTGAGGGGTTACATAGTTATGTCCGGGGAAAAGAACAAACCATTTTAATCTCTGTGAGAAGCTGTACATATATTAGAGTCCACTGTACATATATTAGAAAAAAAAGACTAAGGAAGCCATGAGTTCACTGATAAATAACAAGGGTGAGCTCTTAACAGAAGATGCAAAGATGATGGAGCTGTTCAACAAAAAAAATCCCCTGCAAACAAACAGCTAATAACAATTATGCAGACAAGGAGGGAGAAAGGCTGAGGATCATGATAACAACAGAGACCATTAAAGCTTTTAATCAGTCTGAACAAATTCAAGTCATCAAGGTCTGATGAACAACATCCTAGGACAGTGAAGGAACTGGCAGAAGGGATCTTGGAGACCTTGACAATTACCTTTTCCAAGTTATTAGCCTGACTTTGTACCTGATAAGTTACTGGAGAAAATTATAAGGAAGTATTTGTGTAAGCATCTGGAGGAAGAAAGGCTGATCACATGCAGCCAGCATAGATTTGTTAAAAACAGATTTGATTTTCATAGACAAAGTAACTAGTTGGGTGAATGAAGGGAATGAAGTTGATATAGGGCACATCTACACATGACACTACATCACTGTAGCAACATGCTACAGTGACATAGCATCTGTGGGCATCTACATGTGACCAGCAGCTACTTCATCATACTGATGCTCTCTCCCTGTATAGCATGCCACTACAACAAAGTACCTGCTAAAAATAACTGTGCACTGTGTGTACAGTGTGGTCTGGAAATGACAGCATAGTAATAACATCATAATAGCAACAGGTGTAGACGTGCCCACAGTGTACTTGGATTTCAGTAAGGCTTTTGAAGAAGTCCCATACAACCTTCTCAAAAATAAATTGGTAAAATGTTAGCTAGACAAAACTGTCACAAAGTGGATAGATAAGATGGCTCAATAACCACAAAGTGTAATTAAAAATGGATCAATGTCAGAATGACTGAAGGTTGCAAGTAAAGTCCCACAGGAGTCTGTTCTGTTTTAGGGCTGTTTAATATGTTTATTAATTATTTGCATGCTGGAATAGAAATTTGCAGATGACATAAAACTGGGAAGCATGGCAAACACATTGGAAGACAAGAGAAGAATTCAGAAGGATCCTGGTGAATTGGAAAGCTGGGCTAGAGACAACAAGATGAAGGTCAATGCAGACAAAAGCAGGGTGCTATACCATGGGAATACAAATACAGAATATGGGATAACTGTCTGGGTAGCAGCAGCCTCCTGAGAAGGATCTTGGGGTTTTAGTGGATTACAGGCTCAACATGAGCCAGCAATATTGATGCAGCTGCAAAAAAAGGAGAATACAGTTTTTGCCTGTATCAATAGGAGTTGGTGCAGAAAGATATGGGAGGTGACAGTACCAATCTACTCAGCACTGATTAAGCTTTATGTAGAGTACTGTGTGCAGTTCTGAGCTCTGCATTTTTTTAAAAAATGTCTTGGAGAAATCAGAGAGGTCCTAAAGGTGGGCAAGAAAATTTTTAAGGGTTTGGAAAGCAAGGCGTATAAGGAGAGGTTGGGAGAAATAAGCATGCTTAATGTGCAGAAAAGTGGGTTAAATGGGAAACATGAACATTGTGGGATAGCTTTCATTGGAAATTTTAAGAAGAGGTTGGATAAGCATCTGATTGATGCTGCTTGATGATTTAGGAGTACTTAAATCTGAAATTTTCTGTGAAAATCAACAGTTAGAAGCCCAGGAGACACCACCCCACACGCACGCAAATAACTCAGAGATCATGAAAAGAGTTCTGAAGCCCATATTAAGTGGAAATGGGAGTGGACCATGCTCAGCAACAGAAGAATGAAGCAAAGCTCCATAATAAGCTTATTTAAGAAAGAAGATTAGAAATGGGATAAGTTTACCGAGGGGATAGGATGATAAAAGAAGGGACTTCTGATTCTCTGGTCATGGTGCATAGAGCTGTGTTTGTGGTCCCGAGGTTGCAAGCCAGAGTGGAGGGTGTTTGGTTATCCCATGCTTCTGGGCTTTTTTTGTCACCATGTGGGACCTGGAAGGATTTTTTTCCTCCCCTCTTGATATGGACATTCGGGGTTCTCTTTCACCTTCCTCAGAAGGACTGGGTGTTGGCTCTAGCCAAGGCTGAGGTTTTTGACCGGGCTTTGCTGCTGTTCCTTAATAAATCCAGAAGTTCCTGGCTAGAGTGTCTTTCATCAATCAACACATTTCAGATCAGGAAGGAATTTTACCCCACAGTCAGTTTGCCATGATTGAGGGGGGTTTTGCTTTCCCCTGTATCAGGGGCCTGGTCCCCTTGAACATATTTTAACAACTACACCTGTCCTTACCTGTGGCAAGTCTGGGGTGTTTTTGACATTTCAGGTGTTGTCCCTGGTAGTTCTATGAGAGGGTTTTTTGCAACGTTTATAGGAACAGGTTAGACAAATACCTGTCTAAGATGGTTTGGATGAGGATGATCCTGTCTTGGGCAAGGGTTAGACGAGATGCCCTCCTGAGGTTTCTTTCAGCCTTATTTTTCTCTGATTCTCTGAGAGTTATTGCATGCACTGGAAAAAGACAACTAGAGTCCTTGAATAAGAAATAGTGCTATAATGTTAAGAAAGCACATGATCCACGTTGATGTAGAAAAGGAGTTCATCACACACTGATTCAGTTCAGGTTCAGTTTCAGTCCTGTAACTAGTGCATAAGCAAGATTCAGAGGCCCTTAAGTCCCAGTACCTTCAATGGAAGTTAAGAGTGCTAGCACTTCCTCTATTCCATATGGGATCCACAAAAGCCAGCATACCAGGCTAACTGGCAGTAGGAAAAGCTGAGAGGAGAGCAGGGACAAAGCCATCTCCTTCCTCTCCTCTTAACACTTCTCACTACACAAGATTCATGGCTGGGAACCCTTTCCTGAAGTTAAGCATCTAAGCCACAGCTATCCGTTCTCATAAAAACAAAGGTGGCCAAGATTGGGACGTCCCCCCTATGCCCAACAATCCCCAGAATGTGGGAGACCTGTATCAAATGCATCTTCTGACTGACTCAAAGAAGGGATTTTTAACTCAAATATTCCCCTTTCCAAGACAGCCCATTAGCCATTAGGGTATAAAGTATTCTGAGATCTCAATCTTTTATGTTGAAGGTGTTCTAATTTGTATAGATACCTTAATATTCATTGGGCTAAAATAACTGGAATGACTCTCTAGCTTACAGCTGATCATGTTCACTTGAGGATAATGGGTTTCAGTCCCTGCTCCATTGAATAAGACAAGGCAGAGCCATTCTGCCTGACTTGAGACTAACATGGCTAACTAATTTTCTCAGCTCTAACATAGAGTAGTTCAAGTGTCCCAGGCTTCTACTTGCCTTTATAGGTTGGATTACCTGTTCAGAATGCATCTTCCATGATGCACTGCAGCTTCTATTCATGGTGAGGATAGATGAAACCCAACCACCTGAGGAAAAATACCTATCATGGAAATCAGGGTCACAAGGAAATAAGACTACAATTCCCAGGCACTGTAGAAACAGAAGCAGTGCAAATTTGAGCCAGGGCTTTTTGCCTCTGAGCACGTGCCTGGACATGCATTTTGGTGTGGAGCAAATCATGCCACTTGGGGCAAAATAACCCTGCCTGGTTCTTCCTGGATCTACAGCCAGGGGGAGCTAGAGGCTGGGGCCAACATCTGTTCCTGGCTCAGCAATATAAAAAACTGCCCTGGCAAGCAGTTCAGGGCTACTCGCTCTCAGGAGTTTCTAGGGGAGGAGCCTCTGGGAGGAAGTTGGCCACTCCCCTTCCTGTCCTAGGCTGCTGTTGCTAGCTTGGTCTCAGGAGCTTCTGGGGAGAAGATGGCCAGGCCACTTCCTGCCTCTATCTACTGCTGGCTTGTTCCCAAAGCTTTTTGGGGTAGGTTGGCTGCACTGCTTCCAGCCTTGGGGTTCTGCCCACCCCCATGGGGAGTGGGTTCTCTACTGCACACTGCTGCCCCCCCCCAGGGAGGGGCCCAACACACTGCACTGCACCCCAGCACCACATCCCAGCTTCTACACCCCTGTTCTGACCTGCTGCCCAGCCCACCGCCAAGCTGCCTGTGGGCCCCTCACCCACCATCACTGCCAGAGCCTAATCTTGCCTTGCCTGCCCCAGCTGCCTTTGCACGCCACCCCCTGCCTTCACCTCCACTTTCACCTGAAGCCCACCCCAAGTTGCTGAACTGGATGGCTGTTACCACTGCTGCTGCTATCATCTGTTCTGCTGCTTCCCCTCTCAGGAGAGAGGGAGATTCCCTGCTGTGCCACCTTGCCCCACCCAACACCACACCTGCACTGGATTACTCCCTAATTGACTGATTGCTCCTGCACTCTCCCACAGCTGCCTGACTGCATCTGATCCTGCTTTGTTTTCCTACCTATTGCTCTACTGTTGAGTTCCTGGCTGAAGGCCTCCTGGACTGATCTGCTACAAACAAAGCCCCTCCACTGCTCCAGCCATCTTTTACATCTACCTCAGCAGCCTTCTCTGTTTTTGCCCTTGTATGGTAAGTCCTGTGGTCCACTCTCCCTGCCCTGGTGTTTGTCATGTGGCAGAGTAAGCCAGCTTGAGTCTCCCCAGCCCTTGTGTGTGTGTTCCCCCTCCCCTACATTCCCCAAGCATAGCCCTCCTAGTTTTTTTCCTGTGGGGCTGTAACTCAGTGAGCTTCATCCCCCTTTCTCCACCCCACATTTCCCCCAGCCTGCCCCTATTAGATTCACAAGCCCCACTGTATATTTTGGTTTTCTTCATTGTTTTCCCCTCCCTCATGTGAAGCAATGGTAGGGCAGGAACCTTCTGGTGGGGCAGATGCCCCCACAGAGCTTCCTGCAGCCCCCACTATGGGGACAGATCCCAGCCAGGCCCCCCAAGGAGATGCATGCCCCTGCAGCCCCCACCCCAGAGGCAGAGTCCTAATGATCTCCTCCAGGGCTGAAGAAGCCTGAGACCTCAAATGTGGGAACAAGCAAAATTCTGGCAGGGAGTCAGCAAAGCCAGGGGGTCTCCCCTGGCCAGGCCTCTCCTGGAGGGGTTCCCAAGCCCCCTTCCCCACCATCAGGGGCCAAGCACAAGGGTAGTGGGAAGGGCTCCTCTTCATCTTCCTTCACAGCTGGGGGTAGGAAGGGCAAGGGCCCTGCCCCCAGGCCTAGACTACCAGCACCTGAGGGGACCAGGTGTGCCACACCAACCAGCACACCCACTCGGCCATTCCCTGGCCCCAACCACACCAATGCAGCCCCCCAGAAGGGGAACTGTAGCTATGCACAGGCAGCTGCAGGGCAATCCACAGCCACAGGGCCTGGATCCTCCACTGTTGGCCTTTGATGATGACTATGGCTTGTTGACTGAGGAGAATAAGATTGGAAGAGGAACAGCTTGGGGCCCCCCTTCCTGGCACTCACCAGCAGGCACGGGGTTGAAATGCCAACTGCCCAAGAAGGAGAACCTACATTCTAAGATCTGGGTGCAGGCCCTGGCTCGGGTGGTGGGGGCCCCCAAGACTGTGGCAGACTCCTGCTTTCATGGCCAGGGGGTCTTTTTCCTTGCCTTGGAGGCCACCGCACAAAAGGCAGTAGAGAGCCTCTAGAAGAGCTGGGGACCAGAGTGGTCCTCATCTCCTTCCTGCCTTATACCCCCAATTGGGCCCATCTCCCCAATCTCCAAACCCTGGAGAGAGCTATCTCCCCAGTGGTAGCCTTCTTGCTGGAGTGTTAAGACCCCAGCCCCCACCACGTGCACTCATTCTGTTGTCAGGTCATGATCCAGCTGGCAGCAGCAGTGTGATTGGAGGCTGAGGGCTGCCTTGTGATTCCTTTTCAGGGGGCCCTAGTGAGGATTTTCTATGTGCTTGTGGACCTGTGATGCTTCAGGTGCCATGCCCCAGGGCCCTTGCATCATGAGTGCCCCATGGGCCAGGCGGAAAATGCATCCACAAGTCCCACTGGCAAGAGCGGTGCCCCTACCACCTGCACCTCGGGTTCCCCTGGCACCCCAGCCACAACTACCACCCCCCACCCCCATGAGCTCAAGAGACCATACCTCCCAACCAAGTTTGGTGGAGTCCCTCAGAGGGGGGCAGCAGCTGGGGGAGGAGAGGAAGCGGGGGCCCCCTCTGCCCCTAGCTGTGCCCCTGCTGTAACTGCCCCACCCTTGCAATCCTCAGCTTCTCCTACTGGAGCCTGTCCACCTGAGGACCACCCCATGGCTGAGTGGATGCAGGTCCCCTCTAGGCAAAAGGCCAAGAGGAAGGCCTAGGAGCAGCTGAAGCCCTCTGATGTGGAGGACCGCCACCCCCCCCAACCATCACATGGGGACAAGGAGCAGCCCAGCTTCTGAGGGCCTCCCCAGCTGCTCCCAACACCCCACCCCCAGGTAAGAGTAAATAGGTTATCCCAGTGGAGGAGGCTTTGGGGCTACTGGACAGTCCTGAACAGAAGCCCATGGAGGAAGCCCCTCATTCTGCTGGGCAGGACCTACCCCCTGAACACACAGTTGCTGAGGCTGAGGTTGACCCAAAGGAAGGTCCAGCAGTGGACCCCTTCCCTCCTACAATGATCTGGGGGAGACAGGGGCCCTGGGTCTCACCTCAGTGAGCCGTGTGGAGGGAGGTCCCCTTTCCTGGGACCCTGAGGTAGACACCAAAGGATCCTGGTGCCTAAAGGATCTCTTCCCTCCCCCTCCCAAAAAAACCTCACTTCCAGCCTTCCCCATGGTCCTGCACCAGAGGGGTTCAGAATGTGGTCCCCTGATCAACAGACTGATCTTGTTGGGGGCACCATGCAGCCCCCCTGCCCCCAGGATTTCAGCTCTACCCATCTATCTTGTGAAGGAGCCCCACCCCACACTTATCCCCACCCCTGTCCCAAGAGGCTGCAGAGCTCTCCCAATCCTAATCAGAGTCTGGGCTCTTAGCAGACCGGAGGCTTCAGATGGTGCCTAAGGAGCCTGCAGACCAAGAGTAGGACTCCCAAAAACTGGCAAGGTCCATGAAGCCTGTGGACCTCTCGGTCCCAGCAGTCCCCAGGGGTGAGCTACTTGCATTTTTTTGACTGTGACTACACGCAGTGGTCCACCAGCAAGGTACAGCTCACCTTGGACTGCTGGGGAGGTTTTGACAGCATCCTCGTCACTGCAAGGGTGCTGGCAGAGGAAGGCAAGGGGACCCAGAGCTGGTGGATTTTTTCCATCAGGCGGCCACTTACATTGGCACCCTCAACCCTCATGAATGTCTGGTCCTTGGCAGGGACTTTAACGTCACCCTAGACATGCAAGACCAGTCAGGCAGGGAATGGAACCAGGCTGCCATGGGCGTCCTCGGGGAGATCCTGATGAACTACTCCCTGGTAGATGTCTGGCATGCCTGTCACCCTACCAACCCCCCTGCCTTCACCTATGTGACAGTGGGGGAGGAGCAGGCATGCCACTCCCAGTCGGACGGGGTTTATATCTCTTTGCCACACTTTGTCCCAACCCACACCTCTGGCATCTGGCCAACCCCTTTCTACCTTGTCTGGGACCAGGCCATGCTAGGGCCTGGACATCTGGGGTCAGCTTACTGACATTACACTGCCAGTCTACTGGAGGATGTGGGTTCAGAGAGGCCTTCCAGGAGTTCTGGCTAGCCTGGTGGGAGCAACAGGCAACTTTCCACTTGGCTTGAAGATGGTGGGACACTGGGGAAGGTGTGCATCCGGATTCTTTGCCATGGCTACACTTGGAGGCACACTCAGAAAAGGGAGGTGGTCCAGGACCAGCTGTAGCAGGAAGTGCTAGAGTGGGAGAGGTGCCTGGCCACCAACCCAACTAACCCATCCCTCTGCGGAGAGTGTAGGGAGAGGCAGAAAGAGCTTCATACTCTGGACGACCACCGTGCCCATGGTGCATCCAGCTCTTTTAGGGGAGAGGCTGCAGCTCCTGCTTCTTCTATGCCCTGGAGAGGAGGTGAGGGGCAAAGAAGTACATCACCTGCCTTCTGGTGGATGACAGGACCCCTCTCACAGATCCAGGTGAGATGCACTGGCACGTGCAGGCCTTCTATGAAGAGCTCTTCTCCCTGGATCCAACTGATGCTGAAGCCTGTCAGACCCTGTAAGAAGGACTCTTGCTGGTCAGCATGGGTGACTGGGACCACCTAGATGCTCCTCCCACTCAGCTGAATTTTCAGCTGCCCTCCACCTGATGCCTAGCAACAACAGGCCAAGCATTGATGGGCTTACCGCAGAGTTCTGCCGGGCCTTCTGGGACGTGCTCAGCCCAGACTTTGCCACAAACTGGGCTGAATCCGAGGGAAATGGAGAACTCCCCCTGTTGTGCCACAGGGCCATGCTAACCCTCCTTCCGGAGAAGGGGGATCCCCACGACCTGAGGAACTGGCATCCCATGTCTCTCCCCTGCACAGACTACATAGTGGAAATAAAAGCCATCTTGCTGTGCCTGTGGGCCATGCTGGCAGACATGATCCATCCTGACCAGACATGCACAATACCTGGATGGTCCATCTTTGACAACTTGTACCTGGTTCAGGACCTCCTGGAGCTAGCTGTCCAGGAAGGCCTGTCTTTTGCCCTCCTATCCTTGGACCAGGAGAAGGTGTTTGACAGTGGATCATGGGCACAATGCGGGCCTTTGGCTTCAGGCCCCACTTTGTGCAGGCTCTCCAGGTGCTGTACACCTCTGCAGAATGTTTGGTCAAGCTCAATTGGACCCTGTTGGAGCCCATCCCATTCAGGAGAGGGGTGCATCAAGGCTGCCCACTGTCAGGTCAGCTGTATGCCTTGGCCCTGGAGCTCTTCCTCATTCTCCTGTGGAGGCAGGTGGTGGGGTTGATGCTTTGGGAGCCAGCAGTGCAGCTGGTCCTATCAGCATATACTGACAATGTACTCCTCATGGTCCAGGACTCGGGCAACCTGATGGAGGTAGAGGCCTGCCAGGCATTGTACTTGGTGACCTCCTCTGCCCAGGTCAACTGGATCAAGAGTCTTGTCCCGGCTCACTGCCACCCACGCTCCACAAGATTCACCTGGAGTGTGGGCTCAACTGCTCTACTTGGGGGTCTACCTGTCCCCCACAGACCCCTCCCCACCAGAGATGCTGCTGGTGGTGTCAGCGGTGGGGGCGGGGAGTGGTGAGCAGCAACCACCTGCAAGCGCTGCCAGCAGCGCTTTTCACAACGGGTGTACTGCCAATGTCAGGAGGTGCGTGTGCACCCCCTACATGTCGCCAACAGCCCCAGCATCTCTGCACTCACCGGATGTAGCAGCACCCATCAGTGCAGTGGAGAGCACCAGGGATCAGCCCCAGCCGCCTGGTACCCGAGCTACCACTGCTGCATCACAAGGGTGCAGCCCAGCTGACAGGGTGCCATGCAGCACTGGGGGCCACCTGGCAGTTTGGGGCCACTCAGGCTGAGCATGCAAGGCTCTGGGGGATAGCTGGAATGGCCCAAGTTGCCAGACAGTGCCAGGTAAAGTGTGGTGCCCTGCCAAATCAGACTGTACCCATGTGATGCAACAGCTACAGCATGGGCGCTAGGCGCCTGGGGCCGATCCTCGCTGCCCCCTGCTATCCTGTGCTGTGCAGAAAGGCTCTGCTACGAGGCTCTGAGGAGCCCTGACTACCACTGCTACTGCCGGTGAATGCAAGCTGTGCGGGGGGGGTGGGACCAGGCAGGGGAGTGATCAGGGAGTGGGGGATGTGCAAGTCGGTGATTGGCTAGGATCTGGAACCAGCTTCCAAGAGAAGTGGTGCTGGCTCCTACCCTGGGGGGTCTTTAAGAGGAGGCTAGATGTATACCTTGCTGGGGTCATTTGACCCCAGTACTCTTTCCTGCCATGGCAGGGGGTTGGACTCGATGATCAACACAGGTCCCTTCCGACCCTAGAAACTATGAAACTATAAGCAGGGGGAGCATTTTGGAAGCTGGAACCCATCAGGAAAGCTATCAGGGACTATGGCTAGGCAGACCCCCCTCCAATGGTCCCCTCCCCCCTTCTCCAGATTACCACCCCCATCCCCTTCTTCCCTGGCAAGAAGCTGGGTCCAGGTCCCTACAGCCTGCACCACTGCTTGCCCTGCATGAGCAGGCTGCTTGCTTCAGCACTGGAGCAAGGGCCAGCCATAGAGATGCTCTGGCTGGCTACCAGAGTGTCTCTGTAGAGGACTGAGCCTCCAGTTGCCTCAGAGCACAGTCCGGGACCATGCCTTGCCCCACTGTTTTGCAGCACATTTTTTTGACCCCTGGATATCCAAGGATCTAATTTTGCACTCACACTGCAAATTGGCAGCATGAGGAACTTTTTAAAATTTCTGTACGTGCCTTTTGAAGCATCTTAAAGGGGTTTGAGCTACTGCAAGACGTATGTGCACTCTCATCCGGATGCATCCAGTGGAATCAAAGGTTGCTAAGAGGTGTAAAAAGAAAATCATTATTAACACCTAACCTTTGCCTAGGAGATCACAGAGCAGCAACACAAACAGAGGTAGAGTACCATATCCAGGCCTAGTAGTGAATTGAGAAGAGCTACAGAAATCGGAGGACTCCAAGTGATGCTAGAGCTGTTTGGTCAAACCTTCTCCAATTTTTTTCTAAAAAAGGGACGTTTTAAAAACAGGGTGGTGGTCAGCAAGATGGTTAATATCAAGGTATATTTTCTTCAACAAGTACTTAACAGTCCTTTATTTGAATGGACCTCTCACAAGGATGTGTAAACATCTATCCATAGTAGTCCCAACCCTTCATCTCCTGACCTGGCTGTTTTAACATGACAAGAAGAGCCTGATTCTATCTTACACATTCCAGAAACAAAACTAATACTAGCTACCTCCATCCAAACTCCTACTGTCACAGGGATAGATCCTGCAGTCTGAATCTGATCTTTTTTCACATCTGAAGAAGGCAGGAAAAAAATATTGACACTGTTAGTGGAGACAACTTGAATTAAGCAAATAGATCACCACAGTGCTTACTATCAAGACTTCACAAAAGCAGCGCTGAAAGAAAATTAAGTTGTTGGGGTTTTTTTGACCACCATCCTAGTCAAAGCATTAAGACCCAACAGATCCTGCATGCTCCAATGAGTGACTGAACAATCCTGGCACCTTGGATGTAATCCCAACTGATGGAGTTTCCTTTTGTGTAAGGTCCACCAGAACGCTGAACTGAGGCTAGAGACGGCAGCCAAAGAACAGACAGAAATATGAAACCTAAACTCACTCTCCTGGGATCTAAGGAACTGGAATGCTGGACCCTATAGACTTCAAATGCTTATGTTTTATATACATTTTGGAAATGGGTACTGATTATTGCACAGTCTAGAAAGGTACAGCAGAGACAAAGTCCATCTAGAAAAGAGAGGTAGGCTCTGGCTTTTCCCCTGCATGCAATCACTTTTTTACAAAAACTGCCTTTCAACCATCATCGACCTCCCCAGGTCTGATCCCATACATAAGACATTTAGATATAGTTAAGCATGATCAGTATAAAATCTTTTTTTTTCTTCTCCAGTTCCAACTCACATCTGTCTTTCCCTGTTACTATGAAAGCTACCACCCTTCTCTGTTGAAGCAATGTTGTAGCCATGATGGTGCAGGAAATATGGGAAAAGCAAAGATTTCTGTGGATGATATAATTTATTGGACTGACTCCATGACTGGGATAGACTTAGGCAAGCTGGTCTAATAAAAGATATCACCCACACATCACTCCCTCCTCCTTGTCTGGGTCATTCAGTTATGTTCTTGTAGTCACTTTTAACTGCTCCATGCATACCCAGGCTCTGACCAGGAAATGCATATTTTTCCTCTTCAGAATGAAAAAAGTCCCACTTTACCATCAATCCTGACACTTGTCCGTGACATGGCAAACTTCTGCCTCCATTCTTCTGCCAATTGCCTTAGAATAGCTCTAACTATCAAGTGTTTTATATCTTGCTCATCATCATGGTATCTCACTTCATTAATAATAAGGCCAGTGGGAACCACCACAATTATCTATCTAAGTCTGACCTACTGTATAACCCAGGCTATAGGACCCCTCGAAGAATCTTTTAGAAAAATATCCAATATTAATTTTAAACATTCACAGTGACAGGAATCTATCATAAGCCTTGGTCAGTTACTCAGGGTTAATTAAACCCTATTTACATGTTTAACCTGACAGTTAAACATGTGAACCTTCTTTCTACTCTGTATTCATCTAGCTTCATCTTTTATCCATTGAATCTCATTATACATTAGGATGGCGATCCCATGAACAAACTTTTGTTACCCAGACAAGTTTAAGGTCCTGTTACCCCCTAGTGCTTTCCTTTGATAAGATGGCAGATTTAGTTCCTGGAGTCCTTCACTGTTTTCCAGTTATCTAATCACTGTCATGGCACTTCAGTGAAACCTCTTCAATTCATCAGTGTCCTCCTTGAAATGTTGACACCCCAACTGGACACAATACACCAGATGCACGCATGCCAAATACAACTCCTGCTCTATATTCCTCTATATGTTTATATTTATTTATCTACCAAGGATCACGTTAATCCTGCTGGCCAGAGCATTGCACAAAGAGCTCATATTCGGCTGATTATCCATTCTCAACCCCAAGTAATTTTTGGAGTCATTGCACCCTAACCTGCCACAGGGGATGGGGTCTGGCAGTGTCCTGCTCTTCCAAGTGTTGATAAAATGTCCTTGAGAGATCTAAGGAAGAGGACATGCCCCCTGCCACAGAGGATGCATGACCTTTCATTTAGCTGTATTGAAATAAATAGTTAACCTGGGGCAGCTTGCCAGGCAGTGCAGATTACTGTACATCAGTGGCCTCTGAAATAAGACATAAAGAGAGAAGAACCCTTTTTTTTTTTTTCCCCCCTGAGCACAGCCCCTTCTAAGCACAGCTGGAGGAGGAAAGGATTCAGTTAGCACCCATCAAGTGCTATGTGAATGTGATTCTTTTTGTTCTGTGTTTGGACAGCACTTAGTAAAATAAGCTCTTTATCCAAGGTTAGGCTTCTTAATATTAGGGAAATAAAAATAACCAACAATACTTGGCAAAGCACCAAGTTATACACAGAGAAAAGATCAGCTTTATCGGAGGGAGGACCTTACAACTGGCTACATTAATGCTAGGAGAACTCAAGGCTAGAAGGCACCATGCTAGATCAGAGAAGTATAATACCGAAGACTGAACTGATGGTGTGAAGCACCCTTTTCCTATGCTAGGTCCTGAGTTCTGCAACCATAAAACAATCTCATGGAGTAGGACTCTGTAATTTAAGATCTGTGAAATATCATTTATTTTTGTTCACTCTTTTCTTTAAACTAACAAAATACAATTTTAGTAGGGTCAACTTTTTATGTCCACCTTTTACGTAAGAATTATTTAACAATCTGTCATATTCAGCTGCCCAAATACAAGTCAATATATGCTAAACCCCTCCAGCCTTCACTCTACTACCTCCTCAAATCCAACCTAAGCTGCTTTTCACACTATCAGGTGCATAAAACAGAGGTCACCTGTTGCCAAGCAATCCTAAAGAGAGCCAATCTCTTTAATTTGCATAAAATATTAATGTGAAAAATTGCACATTAGGCCCTAATGTGCCTCAAAGAGTCCCTGTGAGTTGATTTCTCATCCCTTTGCCACAAAGCTATCAAAATATGGCTTGTTTTGGGGAGCTTATTATCTGGCATTCTCAAAACATAGCCAAGTCAGTCTAGCTTCCTGCCTGTGCTATCATGCAACCACTAGTTATTATCAGCGGTACACCATTAAAGATGTTTTTGGCTGATACCGATGGCCAATTATTAACCAGCCATATCAGTAAGTCTGAGGGGGTAGGGGAAGGGTCATGGGGAAAGGAAGAGGCATGGGGGAGCAGATTGAGGCCCACACAGTGAGGAAGGGACGTGGGCAGGGGTAGGCACTGCCCAGCCAAGGTGGTGAATGTGATCCCACTAGGTGTGGGCCAGAGTTGCAGGCGGCTCATCTGGGGGGCATGGGGTGGCTGGGGAGGGGGCATGGCTCCCCACCACTGCAGGCACCCCCTAGGGAGGCATGGGGGGGGCATGTGCCTAGGCTGCCTGCTGCAGGCTCAGGGCCAGGGGCTGCATTGGCCTCTTCCCGGTGGGGGGGGAAGGGGGCTGGGCCAGGGCTGCACTTGGGATGGGTGGCAGCAGTGCTGGGAGGCATGGCTACAGGATGGACTACAGCCACCCCAAAATTCCCAGCACCACTGCTGCCCACCCCAAGCACAGCCCACACCCACACACCCCTTTCCCCCGCCCCCCAGACTTACCCTCCAGACACTGCTCTACAAGCTGCTGGGCTACATTCTTGGCTGCGTGCATGCTGTGGCTGCATGCATGCACGTGGCATTTATCAGTGCCGTTATCAGCTACACCAGCCAGAAAAAGCCGTCTGCTGATAATGTTAACTTTCCTTTTATCAGTGCCAATCTAATATGCCACCAATATATTGGTGCACCTCTAGTTATTACATCCACTCCAAGACCTCAGAATTCTTCAGTCTACCTGACCACTTTATTCTATAAAATGAACTGTTGGCATCTGCACTGAAAGCTGTTAACTGCCCTGGGATAGATTTGTTGCTCTTCCATGATTCCTGGAATATGCCTTGGAATGGGATTTCTTGTGGTGTCATTTCCAACAATGACCCTGAAATTGTTTTCAGTTGTAACACCTCTTTTTAATGGTTAAAACATGTGTGTTCTTTTCACATGTATAGCAATAGGGCCTAAACACTTGTCCACAGATCACTGTAAACACTAAGTGGTCCACAGCTGGTCCCCTTTCCAAAAATTTAGTAAGACACGTGCATTGTGGTCTTAAGAAATGTTGAGGGTGGACAGCTGTCCATTATTAATCTAAAAAGCAGAGACCACTGACATCTGGTAACTGAGCTGTCAGGATTATTTGATGATCAAAACTAAAACAGCAAAGCTCTTCAGGGGACTACTAGCAGCAGGAGCAGTGTGTAGGATGCACAACCCCAAAACACTGGAGATGCTATAGGGCTACACCACAGTTCTCAGCCATCATTCAGGAGATTTTTACTGGAAGAGCAGTGTGTCACAAAACAGTGAGGTCATTACTAGCAAAAATGTGCAAAATACAAGAGCAGGATCTTGTAGACTAGAAGTGTCAAATTTATCTGGCCCCAGAGGCCGAATGAGTAGTATGGAGCTGATGCACAGGCCAGATCAGGTCAGTGGACTTGCCTTCCTCCCCATCCTGCATTCCAGATTCAGTGCATGCAATGTCCACCCCAGCCAGACCAAGACATGCAGCTCCTACTCTGGCTAGTCCGGGACAGCACTGCACACGGCATTCATGCAGAACTAGTCTGGGATGCATGCTGTATTCAGCACCTGCCCAAGCTGATCCAGGATGCATGGTGCATGCAGTATCTACCCCAGCCAATCCTGGATTAGGCAGAATAGGCATCACATGAAGCTTGAGTTCGAAACCAGCCAGAACGAGTGCCAAGCGGAGTGTGGGTCCTTGGCCAGCTGGAGCAGGCACTGTAATGTGTCCCAGACTGGCCAGGGGAGACATTGCATTAAGTACAGATCCCAGGCTGCCCACAGGAGGTGCTGTGCTCATCACATGTCCTGGGACTTGCATGCGGGGCTGGTCCAGAGCATGTTTCATGCATCATGTGGGTCAGTGCTGGTCCCAGAGGCAGCTCCAGGGGCCAAATGATGGGGATCTGCAGGCCAGATCCAGCCCATGGGCCATATCTTTGACACCCCTGTTGTAAGTCAGGACCGAGGATCATCTATAGATTTGGGAGAGATCCCCTGGGGTGGGAATACCAGAGATTCTGCCAGTGAGGATGAATTAAGTAAACTGATGCTGTTTCTCAAATGAACAAGGGAATCTTTCAAAAGTCCAAGTTATGTTATCAGAGTCGCTTGCTGAAGCTGTAAATTTTTTGTTGTCAAGAACATCATCTCCACTGGAAAATATCTTGTTAAGCAGAGAAAAAAAATAAACCTTCTTGCCTTTTATCAATTTTCTGGGCACACATGTTTATATGGTGCCCATTCATCACATGGTGTTTAGCACAGAATTAGAACTGGCTGAAGGAAATCCATTCTATTTTTCAACCACTTTCAAGACTATAGATGATTCTCAGTCCTGACTTACAACAGGGGTGTCAAAGATATGGCCCATGGGCTGGATCTGGCCTGCAGGTTAGTTTCTTACTTTTTCTGGCTCCAAATAAACTTTGGTGTATCAAAGAGATGAGAGCTCTTGTCAGGGTGTTGAGTCAAGGCAAACCAAACCCAGCTAACTCCTGCAAGGCTAGGCTTTCATGTGTCCATAGCGTGCTTCCCTCCCCCATCTCTTCACAGCAGTTTCCACCATTTTCTAACATCATTTAAGTTTCTAAAGTAATTTCTTTTTTTAAGCAAAGCATCTACCATATGTTCCACCCTGAAAGGGGTAATTGTTAACAGATAATTAAGACACTGCAGTGAACACTGGGAGATTCCTTTCCTCAGCCCTACACATTATCCTGTCTCTGTCCCTCTTTCAATACAGCTTTGAGGGCTCTGCTTTTCTAACTTCCTTCTCAGGAAAAAAAATGAAAGAGCCACTAAAGTGACCCTCTTCACAGCTCTCCTTTCTTTTCATTTATTTTTCCACACCCAACAATAATCATGGCTTGATGCTGGCCTGCTGTTCTCATCTGTCACTGGATTGAGGATTTCAGGAACACATCCTGTCCCATTCAAAAACTTCCCAGCATTTAAAAGAACAGATATGGAGAGAAAACAGAGCCAGAGATATCACAGGAGGCATGGAGGTGACCAGTCCAGGTTCTTCAACTAAACTCACTGTTAAATTAGCCACAGGCTGGCACAGAAGGATTCTGTTTTCTTTTTTCACTGGAATTTGGTTGTACTCATTCCTCATTTATTGTACTTATTTTGCTATGCTGACCAATTCTTACTGTCCAATCTGTTTGCCATTTATATATATCCGTTTGCCATTTGCTCATTGGACTAGAAGCGTCCAAGTGCTGGACAACTGAAGGTACTGTCCACTTTATAGGATTGAGCCCATGCTAATCAACAGAGTAAGGATTCACTTGTAAGGATTTGACTAAAAATTATTCCTTCAGTATTATCTGATGCTAATGGAATAACTTCTGCAGGCACCTACAGGTAAATCAATTACTGGCTGGTGGGAGCTTGAATTAAATTTAAGTATATTGGCCTATTTAGGGACTAAAACATATATAACACTGTTTTCCCTTTCCTTGCTAATTTTGGAATCTCTGTTTTCTGTGGACCTGTATCAACAAACACATTTCCTGAGGAACTTTGATCCACATTCCAAATGAATGCAACCATAACTGTGCACCCAAGGTTAATTCAGATGTACAGTTTCAGAAGACAGTGTTTTTGGGTGCTCCAGACTTAGCATGTGCACATGTAAATCTATAAAATGTAAATATTTAATTAAACAAAGAAAAGCATGGAAAATATAAACATTTTAGCACAACAGCAGCAACAAAACTGTGCTTTTAATGGTGAAATTTCTATAAACTAAAATAAAAAGTATAAGACCCTAAATACTAAATGGATGTGCAGGTTTAATATTACAAATAAAACTGTATTTTCTGTTCTTTTCTTAGTTCACCCGAAGACTCTATTCAATTAGTGTTGCTTTCCCTGAAAAAGTTAATTAAAATATTTAAGTGCTTAAAATAGCATGGGGATCACAGAACACTTCCTGTAGTACACTGAAAGTCAGCTACTGATTTATAACATTATCTAATTATTTTTGTCAAGATTTGGATTTTTCAGCTCATTCTGGTTTTTGGTGGATTTTTGTTATATTGGATATATGTGCTCTTATAGGAATGATGAAGGAGATATATGAAGAGATGTAGTAATTATTGATTGTATGAATATGGCAGGTTATAGTTGCTTCAAAAGCACAATTCTAAGTCTAATATTGAATCTAGACAAAAGTCTTGAAGCTTACTATAGTTTTTTTCATCTTGTTAGATTCACCTCATCACATCATTGAACTGAATTTAATTTACTTGCAGTTCGAGTTTAATTTATAGATTCATAGACTTTAGGGCTGGAAGGGACCTCATAAGATCACTGGGTCCAGTCCCCTGCCCAAGGGGCAGGAAGTCAGCTAGGGTCAAAGGATCCCAGCAAGATAAGCATCCAAGTGTTTCTTGAAGATGTAACCACCTCTGGGGGGATTCTGTTCCAGGCCTTGGGGGCTCAGTCAGTAAAGAAGTTTTTTCTTATGTCCAGCCTAAAACGTTCTTCCAAGAGTTTGTGACCGTTGGACCTAGTCTTCCCATGGGGTGCCCTGGTGAACAGACGTTCTCCCAGTTCATGGTGCACACCCCTTATGTACTTATAGGCTGCCACCAAGTCACCCCTGAGCCTGCACTTCTCCAGGCTGAAGAGTCTCATGGCCCGCAGCCTCTTTTCATAAGGCCTGTTCTCTTACCCTCTGATCATGCACATGGCTCTCCTCTGGACTCTCTCAAGCTTCTCCACATCCTTCCTAAATTGTGGAGCCCAGAATTGGATTCAGTACTCCAGTTGCAGCCTCACCAAGGCCGAGTACAGTAGGAAGATGGCATCCTGGGTCTTGTTCGAGATGCATCAGTAGATGCAAGCCAGAGTTTGATTGGCATTGCCAGCTGCGGTATCACATTGGTGGCTCGTCTTCATCTTGTGGTCAGTAATGACCCTCAAGTCTCTTTTGGTCATAGTGCTAGTGAGTGTAGCATTGCAGTTCAATCTTGCAGTTCAGTCTTTCAAAACAAGCATACACGCATGTGGCTATCCAAGGTATACACTGCACACTTTAACAAACACCATAACATTGGAGATACAAAACACAAATCCTCCAAATTAGTGTCATTTCTCCTCTTTCTATGCCTCACCATACTAGCTTCAGTTGATGGAGGTGTACACCATGTTGGATCTCGGAAACCCTCTGATTCTCTCCAACGTCACTTGCTTAATGCAAAAGGGCTTGCTATTGTGGCATTATAAATACCTTATAAAAAGAGACCTTGAGTTTATCCCAAGTCTGATGGAGGGGGAGGGGGGCGGGCTTTGATTCCCATCAAAATAGCTGTGGGACAGTTATTTACATATGAATGAAGCTTGACTAGCAATGAATTCAAATTAGCTTGATTTGTCTTGGGGGTGAGGAGGGAGAAAGTGTTATCTCAGTACTTCACAAGTACTTCAAGTAGGACAATGGACTTGTACGTCTGTAGCATCCTAAAATAAAAGGTTTTGTGCCTGGAGAAATCCCACATCTGGTTTTAGCCTTAGTGAATAGATGGTGCTAGACATCCTGAGTTTTGGCAACAGTTGGACAGTCTGCTCTCAGATTAGGCCATGAAGATAGTTTGCAAGCACAGTGACTATTTTCACTGATACAAAACACATTAAGCTGGAAAAATAATACATACCATACATACCCTTTCCCAAATAATAGTTTTCCAAAATGAGGGTGTATGTCTGAAGCAGGGAAGCTGATAGGAGTATGGAGATGCTGGAAGACAGCTATTGCTTCTTGTCCATCTCTTCCCTCCAGCAGCTGCATGGAGGGAGGGGCAGAGTACAGCAGGACCAAATCCAGGGGTGCACTAGCACCACACTTTGATTCCTGCTTCACCCAAATTTTAAAACCAGGTCCCCAGCAGCAGCAGTGGTATTTCTATTCAGGCAATGCTAAGGAAGTCAATTGCCTTCATGGATCCTTATACCAAAATCTACCTGATTGCTGTTAATTGAGCTTTTATTCCACAGGTCTTAACAACCCACTCACCTTTTTTGATAGGCTTATTGTTTGACTAATCAAGCTATCAGTCCTGGGGCTGGTTTTGTCAATGTCTTCATCAATAATCTAGAAGATGGCATAAAGTGCACCCTCAGCAAGTTTGCAGATGACACCGAGCTGTGAGGAGTAGTAGATACACTGGAGGGTAGGGCTAGGTTCAGAGTGACCTAGACAAATTGGAGGATTGGGTCAAAAGGAATCTTCATCAGCGACTTGGATGAGGGAGTGAAATGTACTCTGTCCAAGTTTGCAGATGACACTAAGCTATGGGGCGAAGTGGACACGCCGGAGGGCAGGGAGCAGCTGCAAGCAGACCTGGACAGGTTAGACAAGTGGGCAGAAAACAACAGAATGCAGTTCAACAAGGAGAAATGCAAAGTGCTGCATCTAGGGAGGAAAAATGTCCAGCACACCTACAGCCTAGGAAATGACCTGCTGGGTGGCACGGAGGTGGAGAGGGATCTTGGAGTCCTAGTGGACTCCAAGATGAACATGAGTCGGCAGTGTGACGAAACCATCAGAAAAGCCAATGGCACTTTATCGTGCATCAGCAGATGCATGACAAATAGGTCCAAGGAGGTGATACTTCCCCTCTATCGGGTGCTGGTCAGACCGCAGCTGGAGTACTGCGTGCAATTCTGGGCGCCGCACTTCACGAAGGATGCGGATAACCTGGAGAGGGTCCAGAGAAGGGCCACTCGTATGGTTAAGGGCCTGCAGGCCAAGCCCTACGAGGAGAGATTAGAGAAACTGGACCTTTTCAGCCTCCGCAAGAGAAGGTTGAGAGGTGACCTGGTGGCTGCCTATAAGTTCATCAGGGGGGCACAGAAGGGAATTGGTGAGTATTTATTCACCAAGGCGCCCCCGGGGGTTACAAGAAATAATGGCCACAAGCTAGAAGAGAGCAGATTTAGATTGGATATTAGGAGGAACTTCTTCACAGTTTGAGTAGCCAAGGTCTGGAACGGGCTCCCAAGGGAGGTGGTGCTCTCCCCTACCCTGGGGGTCTTCAAGCGAAGGTTAGATGTGTATCTAGCTGTGGTAATGTAGGCCCAGCACTCTTTCCTGCTTATGCAGGGGGTCGGACTCGATGATCTATTGAGGTCCCTTCCGACCCTAGTATCTATGAATCTATGAATCTATGGAATCTCATGAGGTTCAACAGGACAAGAACGAAGTCCTGCAGTTGGAATGGAACAATCCCATGCACTGGTATAAAGTGGGGGCTGACTGGCTGGGCAGCATTTCTGCAGAAAAGGACTTGGGAGTTGCAGTGGGCAATAAACTGAATATGAGCCAGCAGTAGGGCCCTTGTTGCCAAGTAAAATAATGGCATACTGGACTGCATCAGTAGGTGTGTTACTAGTAGGTCAAGGGAAGTGATTATTCCCCTCTATTCAGCATTCATGAGGTCATGGGTAGCTAGTGCCTCCTGCGTCAGGGGGGCACTTGCCCCCCCCCACAGTGGCTAGTCAGCAACCAGGGGGTCCCCCGTAACTGATTGCGGCGCGATGGGGGTGGAGGGGTTTGTCCCCCATGGCTGATTGTGCCAACCTGGAAGTGTCAGTGGGTCAGCACACTGCTGGCACTTCCAGGTCAGCGTGATTGGCCGCAGGGGACTCCCTCCCCATCAGTGTGATCAGCTGTGGAGGGGCCATGAGGATTGCTTCTGCTGCTGCCCCCACTCCACAGCCAGCACTCTGAGGGGGGGCACCAGAACTCTCACCTGCCCCCTGCCTGTCACCTAAGCATAGAACTCTGGCTGTTAGGGGGTGCACCAGTGTGGTCAGGGGGTGCACGGGCACCCCCTATGCATCACCACTGCATGTGGCCACTAGGGCTGTGCAAAGCTTCGGATCACTATTTGGATTCAGAGATGATTCAGATGATTTGGAGGATGAATCTACAAATCTGAATTGAATTTCTGGAAGCTTTCAGCTTTCCAAATTGGTTTGGAGCTTCCGAATCGATTCGGAAAAGATTCGCCGATTCGACCATAGGGTATAATGGGGAATCAATGAAATAGCTATAACTTTGTTAGCGTTTGGCTGATTTATATGAAACTCGAAGAGATGGTACTTCTGCTGAGATCATGATGAATACTAAGTTTCAATGGGATAGGTACAGCAATTTCTGGGAAACTACCCCTCAAATTTCTGAAAGCAAAACTCATGTCACGTGTGTGTGTTAAGCCACAGGGGGGGTAAAAACTGCAGGGTTGGTAGCTATTGTTGAGGCCACAAATTCTGCCAAGTTTCAAGGAGATAGGTAAAGGGATTTCTGGGAAACTGCACCCCAAATTATTGAAAGCAAAACTCATATCACATGTGTGGGTTAAGTCACAGTGGGGTCTAAACTGCAGGCATGCTAGCCCCTGCTGAGGCCACAAAGCCTGCCAAGTTTCAAGGAGATAAGTGCAGGGGTTTGGGGGAAACTGCACCTCAAGCTGCAGACAAGCAAAACTCCTGACATGGGTGACACTGTGTGTGTTTAAGGCACAGCAGGGTGAAAGCTGCAGGCCTGCTAGTCCCTGCTGAGGCCACGAAGTCTGCCAGCTGTCAAGAAGATAGGTGCAGGGGCTTCTGGGTTCTGGGGCCCTGCACCTCTAGCTGCTGACAGGAAAAACTCATGTCATGGGTGCTTGTGCAACTGTGTCTGTCTTGGAGCACAGGGGGTGAGGGGAAAGACCAGGCCCCTATGGCAAGACCAGGCAGCAGGGGTATCCATGATGCCCCTTGGTGGCAACGCATCACCTGCCTCACTCTGTCTCCTTGAGGTATCCTTCCCATTCTCCCTTCCTGCCACACCTTGATAGAAGTTGTGGCATACAGGAACACTGCCCCTAGGGTCCCAAAGTGTGCTGATCAGCCAGCTTGCCCTTCTAATGCTGAGCTAGTCCTAGTCTTGCCCCTTGGGCACTAAATGGTAGTCTCCTGGCCGTATTAGTGCCCCAGAGCACCCATCACCTTATGAGCTATGTTAATGACCACTGTCCTCCCCTGTAGCCATGCCCATGCCTCACATATTTTACTCTCAATCTAGACACCAGTTTCTACAGGTTTCAGCCCTTGTGGTTTTGGCATGTGCCTGTCTTGTTTTACGTTGGGACTCAGGCTTGGACCTACTTGGTCACAGTCTGTCCCTGATCCTCTGGTCCTTCACGGGGTTAAGCCCTCATGGAAGGCAATTCCACAAGTCACTTCTAGTCCTCTCAGTTTTGGCTCTGTCTCTTATCACTGCCCTACACAGGGCTCAAATCCCAGAGTGCTGATAACTAGGGCTGTGTGAAATGGCACTGTTCCATTTCAACTTCCATTTCAACGTTTCAATGGAACAGTGTTTTGTTTTGAATTTCATTTCAATTTGAAATGGCTCTTCCATTTCATTATTTGAACCAGTTTTGCTATTTCAATGTTTCGCCCATAGGCTATAATGGGGAAGCATTAACAGCCTATAACTTTGTTATTTCTTGCCTGATCCAGATGAAACTTGCAGGGATGGTAGCCCCTTCTGAAGTCATGAAGCCTGCCTACCAAGTTTCAAGGAGATAGGTGCAGGGGGTTCTGGGAAACCACCTCAAAGTTGTGAATGCAAAGCTCGTGTCACTTGTAAGTGTGAAGGCATGGGGGGGAGGTGTGAAAACTGCAGGGATGGTATCCCCTGACAAGGTCACAAAGCCTGCCAAGTTTCAAGGATATAAGTGCAGGGGGTTCTGGGAAACTGCACCTCAGGCTGCTGGCAGGCAAAACTCATGACATGGGTGATTGTGTGACTCAGGCTTTGTGGCTTCAGCAGAGGCAGCCATCGCTGCAGTTTTCACCCCCTATACTCTAACAAAGACAACTAGCTTTCAGGGAGATAGGTGCAGGGGGTTCTGGCTTCTGGGACCCTGCACCTCAGGCTGCTAACAGGCAAAACTCGTGACATGGGTGGGTGACACTGTATGTGTGTTAAAGTGCGCCCTAACTGGTGCTGGGACCTCTACGTGACACAGTAGTGTGCCCCAATGAGGCTTATTCTCTCCTATAGCCTCAGCCCAGTCCACCACTTTAAATGACAACAGGTAAAATAATAACTTAGTGAGAGGCAGCACAGCAGTATCAGCAGCATCTCAGGCAGCCAAATTATCATAGAGCCTTTCTTTTTATAAAATAATTGAATAAAAGTACAGATATTATGTTGGATATATATGAATGATGTGTTACTTGTGGTGTGTGATGGATTATGTTGTGTTTTCATGTTCATATGTTTATTATTAAAAAAATGGAACAGTTACAGAAATGTATTTTAGCAAGCTTTCCGGTTGAAAAACCCTTTGTCAGGCTGAGTAAGCGCCTGCAGTTGGTGTGTCTGTGTGCTGTTCCTGGATGGAAGGAATAGTAAAGAAGCCAGAGGCTGGCATGTGATGCAGTCTAGAAAGCCAGTCAGTGAAAATGGAAATGGAGGTGTTAGGGGGTGAGGGACAGGCTGGAGTGGGGGGGAGGGGGATGTATCAGCACAGGTAAGAGTGCAGCCTTCATTTCATCAGCCTCCTAGGCATAGAAACTCATGGAGTCAGTATAGTGGAATTCTGACATGCTACAACCTGCTGGACATCTAACTTCACAGGTACCTCTGCACTTTTACCTATGCTGCTACATCTCCCTTTCCCCTCCCCTCTGCCCCCCCCCACGACCCCCAGCCTATTCCTCACCCCCTTAAACCTCCATTTCCATTTTCACTGACTGGCTTTCTAGCCTGCATTGCATGCCAGCCTCTGGCTTCTTTACTATTCCTTCCATCCAGGAACAGCACACAGACACACCATCTGCAGGTGCTTCCTTAGTCTGACAAAGGGTTTTTCAACCCAAAAGCTGGCATCCCAGGCAGATAAGCTGAGCTCACCTGAAGCTTCACAACACCACTGCAACCAGCAAGCCTCAGACCTGTCAAAGACGTGATGGGTCTGGGCTTTCCCCAGCCAGGACTCTGTGTGTGCATGTGGTAGCTAGAGATTATGGCACCTCCTACCTGCCTTTCACCAGGGGATCCTCGGTCCTGGCATTTATGGGGCTGCCGTGCCACCATCAGTCTCACTAGGCCTCCCTGACACTGGCAGAGTGCAGTTTTAGTGGTCATGCCCAGGACCTGGGGTCTTCTCCTTCCCCATAGCCCCAGCCCATACCTCCAAGGTCATCCTGGCATGGGATCTCAGCAGGGACATGTTCTTCCCCTGCTGGCTGGTGATACAGCATGTGCCCCCTTCAGCTCTGAGAGCAGGACATTAAACAGCTTTTAAAAAATGAGAAAAGGAAGTAGATGTGGATGGAGGGTGGCATTTATTCCATCTGTACCTGGAGCTCAGGGAACCCCATCAGTGGGAGGTTCACCTTCAGGAACACCAGCTGCTCCACCAAACCAGGATCCAAGCAGGTGCAGTAGGGTGTCACTACATTTCCAGCGATGCGGAACACCCTCTCACTTGGAACACTGCTTGGTGGACAGGACAGGTGCTCACGGGCAACTGTGGCTTCCCAGTAGGCCAAGGGGTCGCACAGCAGTGCTTCCACATCCTCAGCAAGATAGGCAGCCACCAAGGCCTGAGTGCTACCTGCCTGATGGTGGGGTCTGGTGGCTCTGGACCCCACCATAAAAGCCACACTGGCAGCACCTGTGGTGGAGGAGGAGACTGGCTAGTGGATGGCGAGCTAGCATGAGACAGTGGATCCCCTTGTTCCTCATCCCCCCACCTCTGCTGTTCTGCCTCCAAGACTTTCTTCACTAGCACCTCCATCCACTGATTCAGGGTTTGGTTTCTGCATACACTGCCCTTCACCCATCGGTCACACATGGTGGACAGCACATGGACCGTACTGGACCACAAGGGATCAAGCCATTTCCTGATGCCCTCCTTCAGCCGCCTCACCAGTGCCTGGATATCTGGTGACAATGGCTTGCCCCAGCCAGGAACATTGATCTCCTGTAAGTTCTCCATGTGGCTCTGAAGTTCCCCCACTACAGGGATTACCTGGCTAAGGAGGGCATCACCAGTGCTAAGGGTCTCATTGGCCTCAAGGAAGGGCTTGAGGACCACCATGATCTGTGAGATGATAGTTTCATAGTTGGTAGGGTCGGATGGGACCTGAGCAAATCATCAAGTCTGACCTCCTGCCATGGGAGGAAAGAGTACTGGGGTCAAACGACCCCAGCAAGGTGTTCATCTAGCCTCCTTTTAAAGACCCCCCAGGGTAGGAGCCAGCACCACTTCTCCTGGAAGTTGGTTCCAGACCCTAGCCACCCTGACAGTGAAGTAGCACCTCCTGATATGTAGTCTGACTCTACCCTCTGCCAGCTTGTGACCATTATTTCTTGTCACTCCTGGTAGTGCTCAGGGGAACAGGGACTCTCCCAATGCCTGCTGGTCCCCCCTGACTAGTTTGTAAACAGCCACTAGATCCCACCTCAGCCTTCTCTTGTGGAGGCTGAACAGGTTCAGGTCCTGTAGCCTCTCCTCAGAGGGCCTGCCCTTCTGACCCCGATCATGTGGGTGGCCCTCCTCTGGACCCTCTCCATGTTGGCCACATCCATCCTGAAGTGCGGTGCCCGGAACTGGACTCAGTACTCCAACTGCGGCCTAACCAGTGTCTCATAGAGGGGGAGTATCACCTCCTTGGACCTGCTTGAGATGCATCTGTGGATGCATGATGAGGTACAGTTGGCCTTCCTGACCACGTCCCCACACTGTTGGCACATGTTCATCTTGGCATCAATAATGACTCCAAGATCCTTTTCTGCCTCTGCACTGATGAGAAGGGAGTTCCCCAGCCTGTAGGTATGCTGATGGTGCGGGACTCGTCTCTCACCTCAGCTTGAAGGAGAGCACACCGACAGCCTGGCTGCTCGCACTAGTGTCCTTTGAGGGAGAGGTAGGCATGATCACCACACTGGCTGCTCCAGATGTCTGAGGTGAAGCGTAAGGCCACCTGTGGACCTGCCTTGTGCAGCTCCTCCCTCAAGTACCCCCTGCATGCCTCATACAGGGAGGGCATCACCATCCAGCTGAAGGTGGTGCATGTGCACACTTGGTAGGATGGGGCCACAAGTGCCATGAGCCTCCTGGACCCTGGCCATTCAACTAAGGAGAAGGGCTGGCCATCAACAGCAAGCATCTCCTTAATGCTCTGGGTGATCTCACTTGCCCTTGCAATGCACCCCACTTTCGGTCCACCTTTCTCCCACTGTTCCAGGGTGGCCTACCGCTGCTTTGGAGGGATGAGGGCTTTGGAGCGAGAAGGGGATCTTCCTTTGGGAATGTTCCCACTGGTGCTAGGCTGAGGAGGAGCAAGAGCAAGGGCATCAGCATCAGCATCCCCATGGTGCTCATGTGTTTTGTTCCCTTGCCCTGGCTGGTTTTGGCTCAGCAGTGCAGGCAGATAGCATACATGAGATCATCTGCCAGCTTAAAATGATCCCAGACCACACTACCTGCTTGATTCTGGGGTGCAGGTACAGGCAGAGGCACAGCAACAGGAGGAGAGGGCTCAGCTGACCCACTTGTCTCCACCTCTATGTCAACCTCCTCCAAAGTGCCTTCTGGGTAAGGAGACCTGGCTCTAGGGGAAACTTGAGGGGTGTGGAGCACAAACTCAGATGATTCCCCCTCCTTACCCAGAATTTCCCTTGCTAGGGCACTGAAATCCAGGTCCAGCTTCAGCTCTTCCTCTGGCACTGGAATGCTCAGCATGGAAAGTGAAATGGGGTGGAGTAGGCTGTCATACTGATGCTGGTGCTGCTCCTTGTTGTCGTCATCATGGTGGTGGTGGTGGGGTGTTATGGCTGGTGCTCAAGGAGGGGATGCAGTCTTGAGCACAGGCAGTGGCAGTAGCACTGCTTCTCTCTCCTTGCTGCTTGTGAAAACCTCATACCTTCTAGCTGGAGGAAAGAGACTGCATCTCGGTTTGCGGGGGTGGAGGTGGCTTACACCTCTCCCTCTCCCCCCTCTTTCTGCCCCTCCCTGAAGGCTGGCCACCTGCCTTTCCACCATGCTTCATGGGGTGTTTTTTCCTATATCTTTTTTCCTATATAAATTCTATAATGTATGTATGTATGCTGCAAAACTTTAAATGTATAGAAATAAAATATAAATGTATTTGCCTTCCTATATAAATTAAATTCTATAGTGTGATCCTATCCAATATAATTATAAAAGTCAAAAGAATAAATCAATGAATATAATAATAAAATAAAACTGCTAGAAGAAAGAAAAAGCCAAAAAGGTATTCTGAAATCCCTTTTGTTAGCCTGACCTAGGCTAGCAAGTAGGAATCATTCAAATCAGAGCTATAGCCTTCGTTGTCTGACACTGAGCTGCTGGAACACACAGCTCAGTAACTGACACCAAGGCAGAAAGCAGCCCAGGTCAAACAATGCTGCCTTTTATGGCTGTTTTTCCATCCCTCCTCCAGAGCACCGGGACTGGGAGGGACCTCAGGGAAGGATGACAGTCACTGGCCAGCTACGCAGTCAATATGAGAGCAGTCCTTCCCCCTCTCTGTCCCCCTCTTCCCCCTCCCTCTGCTTACTTTCTGTTTCCCCACAGCCAAGCCCAGCTTTAACTTTGAAACTTGAAATGTTTCAAAAATTTCAAAATGTTTAACTGCCCTTGTTTTGTTTCAAGTCTGTTTCAAAATCCTCTGTTTCATTTCAATTTCGCTGTTTCCAGCTTGAAATGAGTTGAAACAGCATCAAAACGAAACAGATGGCAAAATTTCACACAGCCCTACTGATAACCTTTCCTTCAGACACAACCTGGTCTTCTGGTATTAGTTGTTTCTAGGTACAGTGGAAAAAAAATACACAGTCCCTCTAGGTATCCAGAAAACAAAGATCAAACAGAACTCAAAATCATCCCCACCCTGGGACAAACTTAAAGTAAAGCAAAAGAAAAAGGAGGCTTCTCTGCCTACATAACAGGGCTCTCCTTACCACCCCCTCCCCCCAACCCACCCCACTTGTTCCACAGGAATGTGTCTGGGACGTCCTCTCCCTCCCTCAGACAGGACTATACTGATACTGCTGGCCTGAGGATCTAGGAACAGACATTACATATAAACCGGTTTAAGTGATCAGAAACTGGTTTAAACCTGTAATAGAACACATGTTCAGTGCACATAAATCAGTCTGAAAATGGCTAAAACTGGTTTAAATTAAATCAGACACGCCCATCATCGCAGGACGCTCTCTGAGCTGGGCAGAGCTCTCTGCTCCACAGTAGGGCTGGCCCCTCCCCTCTTCTCCCTGGCTGCAGCTCATCTGCCTGGCTTCTGTTCCCCCCGTCCCCTCTATGCAGGGATTCTGCCATCCCCTCTGTCTTACACAGACACACAGTATTAGCTAGCAGACCACATGCTGGATATAGTCCATGCTGTGGCAGCCAGGACAAAGACAGAATCAACAGGTAGCTGGTATTGTCCCTCTGTTGTTTACTTAATGGGGTGATAAACACTGAGTTAGGGGTGATAAACACTGTGTTATCAATTCCCTGCTGGGCTACTTGGTGGGGGGGAGGCTCCCTAATTAGAGCATCCTACCAGGGCCTCAGCTCAGCACAACTGAATGGAAGGGAGGGCTGCTCTAACACCCGCCAGCTTCTAGCCTGAGCCACTGCAGGCATATGCCTGCATTTTTTCAGTCAGTCCAGAGGAGATGTCTTTACAATTACAAACTGGTTTAGCCTAGCCAGGTTAACTAACCTGCAAAGATTCAATCAATTCAGGCTCGGGTTTTTTGAATTTCTGTCTTAGCCAGGGTGGCTATTTTATACTCTTAATCCCCTCTCCTTCTGGCCAGTCCATCCTACCATAGTGCACAAGCCCAGGGTTCTCTCATTGAGTGGCCCTACCCTGCTTGGGTTTGGTGTACTGGCAGGGCTACTGGTGACCGTGGAAAACCTGTCTCCACTCCATATATTGTTTTTGTTTGCAGTTCCCCCTCTCTGAGCGGCAAATATTCTACCTTTAAAGGGCCCTCTCAGGCCCTGCTTGTCCCCCAGCTTTCTCCCAGTAATAGGGTAAGGGTTCCCTGCTACACAATCCCCCCGCTTCCTTTATCCTCTCTCTAGGGGGTGTATTCTCCTTTGTGTCCTCTTCCTCTTCGTGTTTTCAGAAGAAGTCATCTGCATTTAGGTTCTGCTTCCCTGGACGATGCTTTCTCAAAACACAGTAAGGTTGTAAGCTCAGGGAAAATCTTGTAAGTCTTGCATTAGCTATTTTCATAGACTGTAACTTGCACAAAGGGGTGTGGTTTGTGACAGAATTAACTGCCAGCCTAATAAGTAATGTCCTAACATTTCCACCAGCCACTTGATCTCAAGGCATTCCTTCTCAATAGTGGAATAGGCCCTTTCACAGATTTCATAGACATTAGGGCTGGAAGGGACCTCATAAGATCATAGGGTCCAGCCCCCCACCCAAGGGGCAGGAAGTCAGCTAGGGTCAAAGGATCCCAGCAAAATAAATGCCCAAATGTTTCTTGAAAGTGCCCAGAGTAGGTGCTTGCACCACCTCTGGGGGGAGTTTGTTCCAGGCCTTGGGGACTTGTACAGTAAAGAATTTTTTCCTTATGTCCAGCCTAAAATGGTCTTGCAGGAGTTTGTGACCATTGGATCTAGTCTTCCCATGGGGTGCCCTGGTGAACAGGCGTTCTCCCAGTTCATGGTGCACACCCCTTATGTACTTATAGGCTGCCACCAAGTCACCCCTGAGCCTGCATTTCTCCAGGCTGAAGAGTCCCATGGCTCGCAGCCTCTTTTCATAAGGCCTGTTCTCTTACCCTCTGATCATGCACATGGCTCCTCTCTGGACTCTCTCAAGCTTCTCCACGTCCTTCCTAAATTGTGGAACCCAGAATTGGATTCAGTACTCCAGCTGCAGCCTCACCAAGGCCAAGTACAGCAGAAGAATGACATCCTGGGTCTTCCTTGAGATTCATTGGTAGATGCAAACCAGAGTTTTGTTCATTTTGCCTGCTGTGGTATCGCATTGGTGGCTCATGTTCATCTTGTGGTCAATCATGATCCCCAAGTCTCTTTCAGTCATGGTGCTGGCAAGTGTAGCATTGCCAAGCCTATAAATGTGGTGTGGGTTTTTATTCCTGAGGTAGAGCACTTTGCATTTCTCTTTATTAAATGCCATGAGGTTTTCATCCACCCACCTTGCAAGCCTATTGACCTTGGCCTGGATCACCAGCCTATCCTCTAGTACAGAAACTCTTTCCCAAACTTTGGTGTTGTTAGTGAACTTGGCCAGTCTGCTTTTGACACCAGTGTCCATATCTTTTATGAATACACTAAAGAGTACAGGTCTAAGAATAGAGCCTTGGGGAACACCACTAGTCACTGGGTGCCATGTTAATTCAGTTCCATCAACTACCATTCTCTAGGTCCAACCTCAGACCCAGTTCCCCAGCCATCGGACTATAAAGTAGTCAAGGCCACAGTTGCCCAATTTTTCCATGAGGGCATTATGGGATACCAGGTCAAAGGCTTTTTTAAAGTACAGATATATGACATCAACCTCTCCCTTTTGTCCAGGGGATATGTCACCTGGTCATAGAAAGAAATGAGGTTGGTCAACAAACCCATGCTGACTATCCCTCAGAATGTTGCCTTCTGTTAGCCTGTCAAGAATGATTTCTTTGATAATTTTTTCCAAAATCTACCCAGAGATTGAAGTCAAATTTATTGGCCTGTAGTTTCCCAGGTCTTCTTTCCTCCCTTTCTTGAAGATGGGCACAAAATTGGCCCTCTTCCAATCTTCAGGTACTTCACCTGAGCGCCACAAGTTCTCGAATATCCTCGCCAGTGGCTGCACTATGATGTTTGCCAGTTCCTTTAGCACTCTTGGGTGCAGCCTATCTGGACCAGCTGATTTATGGGGGTCCAGCCTCTCAAGATACTCCCTCACAAGATCCACACTAATGGTGAGCATACATTCACCTTCACCCCAGTCATCCCACATTATGTTAGGTGGGGTAGTCCCTTTGGGCTGGTGAAAATCCAATGCAAAGTAATCATTAAGCAGATTGGATTTTTCCTGGGTGTCAGTAGTCAGCTGTCCCAGATGGGTTAGCAGGGGACAATGTTGCCCTTGTTTTTCTTTCAGATCCCCACATATCTGAAGGACTTTTTAGTGTCAGTAATTTGTGTAGCCAGATGGAGTTCAGTTGCAGTTTTGGCTTTTCTAGTTTTTTTCCTGCAGGTGTGGACCAGTGCAGTATATTCCTTCTTAGTGGTGTTTTCTGTCCTTCATCCATTTTACGCTTCTCTTTTTTAGACCTAGAAGGTCCATGACTTCCCTGTTGAGCCAAGGGGGTTGTTGAGCCCTTTTGCCACATTTCCTACAAGTGGGGATGGACTCCCCTTGTGCTTCTAGGATCACTTCCCTAAGGAGCAACCACTCATCATGAACTCCCCTCCCTGTGAAATCATGGCCTCTCAGGGCCTAAAGAACAAGCCTCCTGAGCTTATGAAAGTCAGCTTTCCTAAAGTCAAGTATAACTGCATTGTTGGCTGACTTGCCAGCTTTGCGATAGATAGTGAAAGTGATCAACTCATGGTCACTGTCACCCAGCTTCCCTTTGATTCTTAGATTGCTGATTAGATCATCCCCTTTGGCCAGTACCAGGTCCAGCAGTGCCTTGCCTTTTGTTGGCCCATAAACATCTTGGGACAGGAAGAGCTCATCCACACATGTAAGGATGCTTTGTGACTGATCAGATTTGGCTGAGTGCTCATCCCATGAGATGTGGGGGTAGTTGAAGTCTCCCGTGACAACCTGTTGGTTGTCTTTCTCTTGGTTGTCTTCTACCTTCTTTTTTCTTCTTTCTTCCTCTTCTTCTTCTCATGCCATAAATTAGATTTTTTTTTCCCAGAATCATGCATGTCTGAGATTGTTGATGACAAGGAATTTATCAGATTTGTTGGAATCTGACAGAGGCTGCAACATGAACGCTTCTGCTATGGCCTTTATAGCTTATATAGGTAATGGGAAATTCAATCCCTTCTCTTCTCTGGGATAACACTACCCTTTGTGCTACACTCAATGCATTGGTCTGCATAATGAGTGGTTGATCAAAACCTAGGGTATATGCCACCAGGAAATGGCTTCTCTAGCTCTTTGAAAGGTCTGTTCCACTTCTGGCATCTATTATACTTTTGTGCACACCCAGGCCCATCTAAGTTCAGATAGGGGTGCAGTTATTTTGGAAAATTTCAGGATGGATCTTCAGTAATAGTTGGCCAATCCTAGGAAAGCCTTCACCCTTGTCCATGAGTGAGCATATCTGTCCTTGTCCCACCTGGAACCCTAGGTACCAAGTTGCTTCCTTTCCTAAGATGCACTTCTTTGGATTGGCCATCAACCCAGGTCGCCTTAGCTCCTGAAGTACAGCTCAAAGGGCTAGGAGTTGATGTTCCCAATTGGATGAAAAGATAATTACACCATCAATATAGGCAACCACATATTTCTGATGGAGCCCATGTAACTTATCCATAAGTCTCTGGAATGTGGTGTCTGCCCCAAAGAGCCCAAAAACACATGCTAAAACTCATATAAAACCCTACAGTGTCCCAAAGGCCATTTTGTCTTGATCTTCTGCTAGATAGCAGTGTCTGCCAGGAACCCTTAGGAAGGTCAAGGGTAGAGATGTAGACAGCTTGACCTATCTTCTCTAGCATATCATCGATGCAGGGGCATCAGATAGGCATCAATCTTGACTATAAGATTTACCTTACAGAAATTGATACATAGTTAGATACTCCCATCAGGCTTTGGTAACACCAGAATCAGGCTCCTCCACTGACTCTGGACATCTGTAATGACTCCTTTATCTGACATCAGGCCAATCTCCACTTTTACTGGTTCGTATAATTTTTGAGGTATGCACCTCCAAGCATCTCTGACCATTCTCCTGGGTGGGGTCTCTAGGTGATGGGTTACCTTGGCCTCTCCAAAGAACATGTCCTGGACCTCCTTTACAAGTTGTCATGCCTGTGTCCTTTGGTGCTCTGTTGGTTAAGTTCCCAAGCCCACCATCTGCTGGATGCCACCTCCTTCATTTGGTTGTCCCCAGCTCTATCTTATCAGGGTATGGGGCCACCCAGAGACCTTCTCTCTCCCTCCAGAGCTTCAATAGGTTGGCGCAGTATATTTTTCTGGGTTTTTATTTGTCAGGTCATAGGAACTCATAATCCCTACTTACCAACTCTTCTCATATGGGTCTTGCCATTGGGCAAGTAGTTTACTTTCACTGTCTGGGAGTAGGACTAATACTTGGTACCCAACCTCAAATTTTCTCTCACAGGCTGTCTGATTATAGGCCATCTGTTGTCATTCTTAGGGCTTTTGTAGGTTGCCCTGAGCTATCTTCTGTGTTGTTCCCAGCCTCTTCCTCAACTGTGGTACATACTGGGTGCATCTACACGTACAATGAGCACATAGAAATCAACTCTGGTGCAATTTGCACTGGAGTCAGCTGCTCCTGGGCACAGCATCTTCACATGTGCCCAGGACTGCAGCTGTCTGAGCCAGGATGGAGCAGACCTGTGCTGGCAGGGGGTCCAGGAGGTCAGCCTCAGGCTCTGGGTGGCAGCAGAGGGGTTAGCTGGAGCATGAAGGTGCTAGCTGGCAGGCAGCCCCTGCATTATAGCACCCTCATGCCCCAGCTAGCCCCAGTCACCATTTACACATCTTTTGGCACACTAAATGACTCCACCATAGGATAGTACTTGTCCCAGACAGTACTGTCCTACATCAGAGTTAATTAATTTAGTGCACCCTAATAATGATGCACGTGTAAATGATGATGCTTTACTGTGGAGTTAATTAGTCAGCAGTAAAGCACATATGTAGATGCATCCACTGAATGGGGTTTTTGACCTGTCATCTGTTCTTCACACCTCTATTTTTCAAGGTTTAATAATCCTTGAGGTTTAATAATCCTTGAGTTGCTGCCTATATAGCAACTCAAAGGCAAAATTTTGAAAGACATTTGGAGTGCTTTGTGGACTGCAAGCATTAACGGTGGTACTAACATCCCAGCTGCAGGGTTCATCTGCCAACCTTTCTTTTACATGTTCTTCAAGGTCCTGTTGAACCATTCAACCAGTCCATCCATCTGTAGATGGTGTATAGATGTCCATAACCTCTTGGTTTTGAGGGCTTCACACACACTTCTCATTACTTCCTTTTTGAAGTGTAGCCAGTCTGTACCTAGTATCACTGGACATGGCAAATTCAGTGTCACACAGACCAGGAGAGTCTGCTCCATTACTGTCAAAGTGACCCACACATACTCATAGGTATGGGTCTCCCCATGCAAACAAACTAGGACCCTCTGACCTGATGCCTTCCTCCCTCCTTGGGTAGCAATTCCTTCTGTATTGCTGTCTGTACCCACCTGGAATCAACCACTGCTGAAACTGGCTTCCCTTCTACCTGTACTTCCACCATTGGGGAGGGCATACTCCTTTGGGGGTCACAGGCCTTTGCCTTGCCCTTCCACTCCATAACTACAGTCCATTTCCTGTGTTGGGCAACTGTCTCCAGGCTTTGCTTCTCTGGGACATGGGGCCTTCTGTACTGGAGGGCATCCACTTACAGAGGCAAGGCAGAACTTAGCATAGTGCCCCACTTTCTCACATTGATAGCATAAATCCCCTCTAGGTCTCAGGTTCTTACCTCCTCCTTGAAACCTTCTGGTGGCCTCCTGGGAACTTGTTGCTTGGCTTGTATTATTCCAGGATCCCTGTTCTTTCCTCAGCCCCTCTTCCACTTAAGAGAAGACCTCTGCTAGTTTTATCACCTCTTCCATCATCCATGGTTTATGCCTTCTCACTCAGTTCCAGGGCTCACTTTCTAGGACCCATAAGGAATGTTCCATGATAATTTGTTCCATTAATTCATCCTTGGATCCCTATTCAGGACAAAGCCACTTAAAGTCAGTGTCCCTTAAGTTCTGAGCCAAAAGTCAGGCTTGTGAATCCCTGGCCTTCTTTTCCCAGAACCTTTGTCTATAATATTCTTCTGCTATCTCCAAGTGATACAAAATGGCCTCCTCTTGACTTTCTGGTAATCCCAGGCATCTTGGCCTGAGACTAAGTAATACACAGCTTGAGCCTTGCCCATTAGTAGCTACATTTCCCGGGTGGATCTTTTCCCTATGGCTGCAACTCAGGCTTGACAGGTTCAGGAAATGGGCAGATGAGAACCTGATGGTGTTTAACACCAAAAAATGCAAGGTTCTCTACCTTGGGAGGAAAAACCTGCAGCATCCTTATAGGCTCGGCAGGGCTACGCTGACTAGCACTATGGACAAAAAGGACTTGGGGGTCATGACTGACCACAAGATGAACATGAACCTTCAGTGAGATGCTGCGGTTGGTAAAGTGAGCAAAACACTGGCTTGCATCCATAGATGCTTCTTGAGTAAATCTCGGGACATCATTCTCCCCTTGTACTCGGCCTTGGTGAGGCCACAGCTGGAGTACTGAGACCAGTTTTGTGCACCACAATTCAAAAAGGATGTGGAGAAGCTTGAGAGAGTCCAGAGAAGAGCCATGCACATGATCAGAGGTCAGGAAAAGAGACCTTATGACGAGAGGCTGAGAGCTATGGGGCTCTTTAGCATGGAAAAGCGCAGACTCAGGGTCCATCTGATGGCCACCTATAAGTTTATAAGGGGTGTTCACCAGGATCTGGGGGAACAATTGTTCACCAGAGCACCCTACAGGATGACAAGGTTGAATGGTTATAAACTCCAGCAAGACCATTTCAGGCTGGACATAAGGAAGAATTTCTTTACTGTCTGAGCCCCCAAGGTTTGGAACAGCCTGCCATCAGAGGTGGTTCAAGCACCTACACTGAACACCTTCAAGAGTAAATTGGATGCTTATCTTGCATCTTACGACCCCACCTGACTTCCTGCCCTTCGGGGGGGCGCTGGAATCAATGATCTGCCAAGGTCCCTTCCAGCCCTAATGTTTATGAAATCTATGAAATTGATGAAACTCTTTCAAACATCTCAAGCAAGGCTTCAGGGTCATAATCTTCAGTCACTTTTGTAAGCATAAACTCTTGAAGGTCTCCCCTGGCCTTCACCTACTGGTGTGCAAGTTGTTAGCACAACATCTATTGCCTTGAAAACAGAGTGTTCTGTGCTTCTATCTGCTGTGCTTGGCTTCATACCACCTCCTCAATCTGGCATTGCCATTCCTCTAATAATTGACACCAACCCAGATATAGTGGGGCTCACTGAAACATAGTGGGACCCAACGCATGATCGAGCGATGACTATCAAGGGCTACAGGCTGTACAGGAGGGATAGGACTGGGAGGAAAGGTGGGGACGTGGTGCTCTACATTAAGGCAGAATATACATTCTCATCAATTAGCAGAGTCAGAGGAGGGGCACACAACGAAGTGCTCTGGGTTAGAATACAAGGCAGTCGAGGGGAAAGAGATTTAACAGTGGGGGTCTACTACAGACCACCCAGCCAAAGGGAAGAGCTAGACCAGGAATTCTTAAGTGAGCTCATGGAGGTAGTTAGGTCAAAGGAAGTGGTCATCATGGGTGACCTGAACTTTCCAGACATCTGCTGGGAAGAGCAGTCAGCCAGGTCTGACCACTCACATAGGTTCCTAGCCAGAATGCAGGACCTCCATCTAACCCAGGAGGTGCACAGCCCCACCAGGGGAGACACCCTGTGGGACCTGGTGCTGGCCACGGGAGATAACCTGGTGAGGGGGCTACAGGTGCTCGACCACCTGGGCGACAGCGATCATCACCTGCTGAAATTCACCATCCAGTGCAAGGTGGCAAAGGCCTGCAGCAAGGCAGCAGCCCTAGATTTCAGGAGGGCAGACTTCAATGAGCTAAGGAGAATAGTTGGGGAAGCACTGAGGTCTCAGAGGGGAGGGGAGCCAGGTCTCCAAGAAGAATGGTCACTCCTTAAGGAGTCGATCCTCCGAGCCCAAAGGGAAGTAATCCCAACACAGATCAAAGGGGGCAGGAGGGCACAAAAGCCCCCATGGCTCAGCAAAAGCATCTGAGAAAGTCTCCTGGTGAAAAGGGAGGCATACACCCAATGGGAGGGATGGGCCATCACCAGGGAGGACTATACTGCAGTTGCTCGGAGATGCAGGAGTGTGGTCAGGAAGACTAAGTCGGAGATGTAACTGGGACTAGCTTCCCAGATCAAGGACAAAAAGAAGTCCTTTTTTAAATATATAGGGGGCAAAAAGAAGGATCTGGGTAACATGGAGCCCCTGCAAGACACGCTAGGTAATTTGGTCGTCACACTAGATGACAAAGCTAACCTATTTAATGATTTCTTTGCCTCCATTTTCCTGAGCAGGGACCGAAACTGTCCCTCCCCCCCTCTGGGCCCCCTTTATACCCCAGGGGAGGTGTACCTAGGCCAAGGGTTAGTGAGGAACTAGTTAGGGAACTTCTGGAGGGACTGGATGTATTCAAGTCAGCTGGTCCAGACGATCTCCACCCTAGAGTACTGAGGGAATTAGCTGAGGTCATTGCAGGACCCCTGGCATGGCTTTACAAGCACTCATGGTGCTCTGATGTGGTGCCAGAGGACTGGAAGAGGGCCAGTGAGGTTCCCATCTTCAAAAAGGGGAGGAAGGAGGACCCGGGAAACTATAGGCCAGTTAGTCTTACCTCAATCCTGGGTAAGCTTTTTGAGCGAATTATTCTGGCACATGTCCACGAGGGACCAGCAGGGGAGATTATGCTTAGGGGCAACCAACACGGGTTCATTAGAGGCAGATCCTGTCAGACCAACCTGGTGGCCTTCTACAACCAGATCACCAAATCCTTAGATGCAGGGGTAGCAGTGGACATAGTCTTCCTGGACTTTCGGAAGGCCTTTGACACTGTCTCTCACCCTGTTCTTATTAAGAAACTGGGGGACTGTGGTGTCAACACCTACACAGTCAAATGGGTCGCCAACTGGCTGGAGGGCCGCACCCAGAGAGTGGTAGTGGATGGGTCATTTTTGACCTGGAGGGACGTGGGCAGTGCGGTTCCGCAGGGCTCGGTCCTCGGGCCCGCACTATTCAACATCTTCATCAGTGACTTGGATGAGGGGGTAAAAAGTACCCTGTTCAAATTTGCTGATGACACTAAGATGTGGGGGGATGTGGGCATGCTAGAACGAAGGAATAGGCTACAATCAGACCTAGACAGCTTACAGGGGTGGGCAGATGAGAATAGGATGGGATTCAACACCAACAAGTGCAAGGTGATGCACCTGTGGAGGAACAACCGGCACCCTACCTTCAGGCTGGGGAACCCCTTTCTCATCAGAACAGAGGCAGAAAAGGATCTAGAGTCATCATTGATGCCAAGATGAACATGGGCCAACAGTGTGGGGATGCAGTCAGGAAAGCCAACCACACCTTGTTCATGCATCCACAGATGCATCTCAAGCAGATCCAAAGAGGTGATACTTCCCCTCTATGCCACACTGGTCAGGCCGCAGCTGGAGTACTGCATTCAGTTCTGGGTACCGCACTTCAGGAGGGATGTGGACAACATGGAGAGGGTCCAGAGGAAGACCACTCGTATGATCAGGGGGCAGCAGGGCAGGCCCTACGAGGAGAAGCCACGGGACCTGAACCTGTTCAGCCTCCACAAGAGAAGGCTGAGGGGGGATCTAGTGGCCTGTTACAAACTAGTGAGAGGGGACCAGCAGGCATTGGGGGAGTCCCTGTTCCCCCAAGCACTACCAGGAGTGACTAGGAATAACGGTCACAAGCTGGCAGAGGGTAGATTTAGGCTAGATATCAGGAGGCGCTACTTCACGGTCAGGGCAGCTAGGATCTGGAACCAACTTCCAAGAGAAGTGGTGCTGGCTCCTACCCTGGGGGTCTTTAAGAGGAGGCTAGGTGAACACCTTGCTGGGGTTGTTTGACCCCAGTACTCTTTCCTACCGTGGCAGGGGGTCGGACTTGATGATCTGCTCAGGTCCCTTCCAACCCTACTAACTATGAAGCTGTGACACTAGCCTATCATACTCTAGCACTTTGCATCTCCTGTTATTGTTGACATAGATGCTGAAGTAGCCTATTCTCTTCCATCTGTCACCTCCGGGTTCACATGACCTATAGATCACAATTGTCCACATGACTGTCTAAATGATTTGGCACCTGGCATCAATTTGCACCAGAGCAAGGGCCCAGGGATGACTTTGATGCCCCTTGATGACCACACACTTCTGCCCCACTCTGTCACCTTGAGATACCTTCCCCATTCTCCCTGCCCTCCATGCCTTGATGTAACGTGTGGTGTACAGGGAGGCAGCCCCTAGAATCCCAGAATGTGCCTTAGCTCATCAGCCAGAGGCACCCATTGCATTATGTGTTCATGCTTTGAAGATTTTATTCTTGATCCAGACACCAGTTTTTACAGGCTTCAGGCCTCATGGCTTTGACCTGCTGATTGCTGTAGCTGAGGACACTTAAGCCTTGGCCCACTGGCTCTGGTCTGGATTCTCAGTCCCAGTCCTTCTCCCTCTGCCTCAGGGGTTCAGGCTCTGGCTATTTCAACCATGGCCTGTCTCTGTCTTGTTTTACCCTGGGACTCAAGCCTGGACCCTAGTGGTTACAGCCTGTCTGTGAGCTTCTGGATCTTCACTGGGTTAAGCTCTCATAGGGCATGTCCATACATGCTGGCATGTGCGCTTGCAGGAGTGCAAAAAGAAGTGGTGCAAATTTGAGCCGGGTCTTTCTGCCTCAGCACACATGCCCTGACATGCACTTTGGTGTGGTGCAAGTTGTGCCACTTGGGGCAAAAGAACCCTGCCTGGCTCCTCCCAGATCCGCAGCCAGGGGAAACTAGAGCCTGGGACCAGCAGCTGTGCTGGCCCCAGCAGCGTAAAAAGCTGCCCTGTCCTATCCCTATCAGCACAAAAAGCTGTCCTAGCAAGTAGCTCAGGTCTAATCACTCTCACGAGCTTCTGGGGCCCAGCCAGTTGGTACCTGGGGACACTACCCCTTTAGTGGCAGCATGCTTCAGCACTGGGGCAAGGCCCAGCCATAGAGACTCTCTGGCTGGCTTCCAGAGCATCTCTGTGGAGGACCTAAGCCTCCAGTTGCCTGCCCTGTTTTTTTTTGCCCAGGGTATTTTTTGACCTCTGGATATCAAGAGGTTTAATTCTGCCCCCACACTGCAAATTTGCAGTATGGGGAACTTGTTATTGGTCCTGCATGTGCCTCTTGCAGTGTTTTAAAGGGCTTTGAGACACTGCAAGGGGCACACGAATGTTCATCTGGATGTGCCCATAGACTTCAATTCCACCAGTCACTTCTAGTCCTCTCAGTTTTGCCTCCATCTCTTATCACTGCTCTACATAGGGCTTAAAGCCCAGCATGCTGGTAACCTTTCTTTCAACCACAACCCAGTCCTCTGGTATTAGTTGTTTCTAGCACTGTGGAACAAAAAAAACAGCCCTTCTGGGTAGCCACAAAACAAAGATCAAATGGATCTCAAAATCATCCTGACCCAGGGCAAACTTAAAGCAAAGCAAAAGAATTAGGAGGCTTCTCTACCAGGGCTCTTCTTAACATCTCCTGTTCCCCCCTTACTCCCCCACCCAACAAGCTCCACAGCAATGTGTCTGGGAGATCCTCCCCTTCCCTCAGACAGGCCCAGACTGATTGATCCTGCTGGCCTGAGGGTGGCTATCTTCTACTGCTAAGTCCTTTCTCTTCCGGCCAGTACCTGTGGCTCTCTCATTGGGTGGTTCTGCCTTGCTTGGGTTCAGTGTACCTCTGGCAGGGCCACTGGTGACCATGGAAAACCTGTCTCCACTCCATATATTGTTTTTGTTTGTGGTTCCCCCTCTCTGAGCCACAAATACTCTACCCTTAAAGGGCCCTCTCAGGCCCTGCTTGTTCCCCAGCTTTCTCCCAGTAACAGGATGAGCCCCCATGGAAGAACCTTAGAAGGAGGTAGAGGGCCCTAACTCTCCTGGTAGTATTCAGGAGCCAACTAACCCCTATCTCTCCAGAAGCTTGTTAGTCCTTAACAGGCCAAAACCATACAAGTCAGGTTAGTTGTTAGTCTCCCAGCTTCCCTGGGACCAGACTACCATATTTAGGGGCATCATGATTGTGGCCTGTGGTGTGAATTAGTAAGGTTCTATTGAGTAAACTAATCCAATAATTGCAGGTGACTATGGGGAGCACCATTCCAGACTCCGCTAGGTCCTAACCAGGGCAAACATCCTGACAATGCTGGATCCTTCTCCTTGGTTGCATTCAAACTTCATTCATTTTCCCTGCATTTGTTGTTTCATGTGTTATACAAAATGACAGCAGAGAATATCCAAGATCCTCCTTGAACAAGATCATTTTCCAACCTCTTCAGTCTACAGAGCCCTAAATATAGAAAACCCCTTAATCACTGGTCCAGCACACATATATTCAACCCTGTTCTTTACATTGCAGCACAGTAGATTTGCTAGGAGGAGGTCTGTACCAGATGGAAGCAGGTTTCCAAAGGTAAAGGTCAGAATTGTAAGTAGATGATGCCACCTATTGGCCAAACCTGATTATAACATGCATGGTTTATATGCGCCCTAATAAAGGAAATCTGATTTAGGAAGTCAGTGGGGCCTGTTTCACCAGTGCTGCTCTGCCTGAAATTGTAGAGCATAAGCAGGCTCACAGGCCTTGCCATTCTCTTACTGTTCTAATACTACTTGTTTGTGTCCCATTTTTCTGCCTTCGACCTTAGAGGAAATTAGTAGTGAGGATATACATTTCAGCCAATTACACTTCAATACTGCCTCTCACTACAGGGTAAACAGACAAGGCAACATAATGAGTACATGTTCTAGTACTCCAGGGGTCAGCAACCTACTGCCCACAGGCTGGATGCAGCCTGCCAAGCAATTCCATTGAACCCATAAAGCTAGAAAGTCAGCAGAAATTTGGAAGTAGGGCAAACAGTATCCACATCAGCAAGGCATCAGGGGGGAAGGCAGTAGTGAATGGGTTACGAAGATCTGTGCTAATTTAGCCCATAACTGAAAGTTTTCTGACCCCTGTTTGAGTCCATCATCACTGAAACAAGTGAAGGTCAGTAAAGAGGTACAAAAGAACTAGAGATCCAGGTGTGACTTGACCCTACAACTCCTAGACCCCAGCAAAGTGTTCTCATCACTCTAGGCATGGCCAAGAATATGTTGCACCCTTTTGTTCAAGATGGACTGCTGAGCAGCCAAAGGGAAAGGTACATGAAGGAGAGAGAAAGGCAAATAGGAGGAACTAAGGTTCAATATAGGTTCACTTCCATGGAAGGAGAGGGTGCTGGGTTCTGGCTCCATTTCCACCTCATTAGGACAGAAGCTAGTGCACTGCTCTCTGCCTGTTGTATCTAATGACTAATAAAAGCAAAATGCAGACACACCATGAGGTCAGGAGCACGGGGCAAAAGACAGGGCCTGCTCATTCAAGGGTAGTCTTCATCTCACTGATCCATACCCTCTTTGGCTTTTTTTTCTCCTGATTCCACTTATCTTCCTCTCCAAGCTGTCTTGTGGGCCACTTTCAACTGGAAGAGTGGAAGGCCACACTTGTGATTGTCCTATGGCCTGGTGGTTAGAGTATTTTTCTTGGAAGTAGGAGTCATAGGTTTAAAATCCTTCTTGGCAAGGGCACCCTAGAACACAGGCTTGCTGCTCCCTGGTTACTAGCTGAAAGGAAGGGGAGGGGAGAATCTCTCTGATCAAAACTCTACCTGCCTTGGTGCAGAGACTGGCTGCTGAAGGCCATGACTGGGGTAAAAGGGAATCCATGCAGCTCCTTACCATCCACCCCTTGAAGTAAAGGCAGCTAGCATCCACCCCCTGCCAATGACCTCCTGCAAAGACAAGTGAATCACAGTGACAGCCTCCACTAGAGAACCAAGGATACCTCCTACACTGCTTCTCACACTGTGGCCTTGCCTATGTCAAGCTGATTGTCAAACCAGAGACTAATTGGAGCTGTGGCAGTCTACACACAGCCATACGTGGCATTGTGTACCAGAAATTCCAGGTCTTCTCTGCATTCATTTCTCTAAACTCCTCATTCCAGATGACTTCACCAACTAGTTCCCTTTTACTTTTTCAAAGTTGGCCTTTGGAAATTAAAGAAAACAAAACAAAAACCTTTAATTATTCACCTGCTTTGTTATCCTTCCATTTATCTGGAACTGGATCAATTCATGACTATGACTATTTTTCTGTGGCATCCTCATAACTTTCCAAAACCAAGTCGAAAATAGAAGAATCTTCTGGATCCAGAGATGCATGGCTCGTGGGCAACAGGAATCCACTGGGGGCAGGAATTGAAACTGATGAGCCATTAGCAGTGGAAGTAACAGGTTCACTGTGCTTCTGCACTCTCAGTGTGAGGGAGAGAGGAGGGGAGGCGCTCTTGGGTGGGTACATTTCCCTGAGCAGCCAGCCAGCAAAGGCTAACCTCTGTGCTTAGGTGTTTTCAGGTATCTCCAGAGATGTGAGACTTGCAGGACATGCTGGAATCACTGCACACTGCCTCCCCTGGCTGCAGAGCATGGTAATACAAGTGTACCTCGTTTTATTGCGCTTCGCTTTATTGCGCTTCGCAGATATTGCGTTTTTTACAAATTGAAGGTTTGTGGCAACCCTGCGTCGAGCAAGTCTATTGGCTCCATTTTTCTGTCAGTGCCATTTTTCCAACACCATTTGCTCACTTTGTGTCTCTGTCACATTTTGGTAATTCTCGCAATATTTCAAACTTTTTCATTATTATTATATTTGTTATGGTGATCTGTGATCTTTGATGTTACTATTGTAATTGTTTTGGGGCGCCACGAACCGCGCCCATATAAGACAGCGAACTTAATCGATAAATGTTGTGTGTGTTCTGACTGCTCCACCGACTGGCCGTTCCCCCGTCTCTCTCTCCCTCTCCTCGGGCCTCCCTATTCCCTGAGACACAACAATATTGAAATTAGGCCAATTAATAACCCTACAATGGCCTCAAGTGTTCAAGTGAAAGGAAGAGTTGCACGTCTCTCACTTTAAATCAAAAGCTAGAAATGATTAAGCTTAGTGAGGAAGGCACGTTGAAATCCGAGACAGGCCGAAAGCTAGGCCTCTTGCGCCAAACAGTTAGCCAAGTTGTGAATGCAAAGGAAAAGTTCTTGAAGGAAATTAAAAGTGCTACTCCAGTGCACACACGAATGATAAGAAAGCGAAACAGCCTATTGCTGATATGGAGAAAGTTTTAGCGGTCTGGATAGAAAATCAAACCAGCCACAACATTCCCTTAAGCCAAAGCCTAATCCCGAGCAAGGCCCTAACTCTCTTTGATTCTATGAAGGCTGAGAGAGGTGAGGAAGCTGCAGAAGAAAAGTCTGAAGCTAGCTAGTTCATGAGGTTTAAGGAAAGAAGCCGTCTCCATAACATAAAAGTGCAAGGTGAAGCAGCAAGTGCTGATGTAGAAGCTGCAGCAAGTTATCCAGAAGATCTAGCTAAGATAATTGTTTTTTTGACATAATGCTATTGCACACTTAATAGACTACAGTATAGTGTAAACATAACTTTTATATGCACTGGGAAACCAAAAAATTTGTGTGACTCGCTTTATTGCGATATTCGCTTTATTGCAGTGGTCTGGAACAGAACCTGCAATATCTCCGAGGTATGCCTGTATATGTTTTTGCCATCATCTGGATGACCAGGCACTTGAATGGTTCTACGTGTTTGTCCTGTTTTCATGTCTTTGCAAATTTCCCAGAAATTTCTAGCATTTCAAATGAATGCATGTTCTGTTGACCAATAGTTGACTTGGTGGTTAAGCTGAAATGCAGTAGACAATATATACATAAATCTACTGGGTACGAAAAATCATGGACTTAATATAGACATTGGATTTATGACACATTACAACTTGTCTGACATCTGATTTACCAGGTACCTGCCTGAAGCTTACCACTTGCATTCCTTCACACATCCCCCCACTTGCCTCCTATCCCTACCCATTGTCTTCCAAACTTCCACCTATTTGCATTTTCATAGACTTCTTGTAACACTTTTACCTTCTTTTCTGCCTTGGAGAACTCAGAACAACAGCAGAGTCTCCCAATGCCTGAAGAAGGGTGACTGTGCCCAAAAACTTGCAAAGAACTTTTTTCCAACTATTTACTTGGTCTAATAAAATATATCACATCTACCCAAAGAGCCTTGCCTGCCAGAGTTTTTTTAAGAAGTCCCATATGACATTCCAATATATAAGCTGGAGAAATGTGGGTTCAGATAGATAGAATTGTTACTATGTGGACACTTTGTTGGATAATTAGGTGGATAATTAGTTAAATAACTGCAAGTAAGTAACTATTAATAGATCAACCTCAGATTGGTAGGAGGCCTGGAGTAGGGTTCCACAGAGGTTTGTTCTGGGTCTAGTGTTGTTTTATTTTTATTGATGGCTTGATGACAAGAATACAGAATATACTGATCAATTCTGAGGATGACAATACTGGAAGGGTTTGAAAACAGTTTGAAGGATAGGATTACATTTCAAATGACCCATAGACCCTAGAGAATTGGTCTATAGACAAAATGAAATTAAAAAAAGACCAATATAAGATGCTGCACATGCGGAAAAAAAGAACAAAAGCCCAAATACAGGATGAGGGAAACCAGCTTGGCAGTAGAATTGCAATAGACTACAACCTCAACAAGAGTCAGCAGTATGATGCTGCTGCAAGAAGAACTACCACAATTTTGGTCTGTATTAGCAGAAGCATTGTATGCAATATAATGGATCTGAGTATATCGCTCTACTCCATGGTGGCTAGGCCTCAATTGAAGTACTGTGTCCAGTTTTGGGCAACAGATTTTGAGAAGGCTCTAGAGAAGATCTAGAGGTGAGCACCAAAGATAATAAAGAGGAAAGCAATGGTTAAAAAGCTGAAGGCTGCCCATCATGTGCTCATTGGCATTCTAATTAGAACACATCAGAGCAGAATCGATTAACTGAGTCTGTTTTGTGTTCCAATTAGAACACTGCAGCACTGCCTCTGTGTCATGTGTATTAAGACCTCACACATTTTTAAATGGCCTCAAATGAGGTTTAGTTAAAACATCCCAGGGCCATCTTTAAACAGGCAGGGACTTAATACACATGATGGTGAGGTGTTTTAATTAGAGTGGCTGCCCAGGAACCACTTTAATTAAAATGCACCCACTACCACCACCACCACATCGAAGCATGTATATAGGCAGCCTTTGAGTTTGCCACAAAATAGAAATTAATTGTTTTCATTGGGTGGGATAAGAAGCAATATGTTTAAGCAAGAGAAAACCAGCTTTAGCTCAAATCTCAGGGAAAACCCATTGACTGTAAGAAGAGTAGGCCAATGAAACAAGTTACTTAAGCAGGAGGAACTCATCCTCCTGCTTAACGCAAATAATTACGACATCATAGGGATAACGTCATAGGGATCAAGTAGATAAAAGAGGCAGGGCTGTAGCTCTCTATGTTAAGGAAAGCTACGCATTCCTGCAAGCTGATATTGGCGACCAGGATGGATGACTGGAGACCCTCTGGGTTAAAATCCGTGGGGAACATGGCACAGGAGACACAACGGTGGGAGTCTACTACAGACTTCCCACCCAAAGTCAAGAGCTTGACCAGGAGTTCGCCTGGGAACTGACTGAGGCCGCATGCTCCAGGACCATGGTTGTCATGGGTGACTTCAATTATCTGGACATCTCGTGGGAGGATCACTCGGCAAAATCCAACCGGTTGCAAAGCTTCTTATCGTGCGTGGATGACCTCTACCTGACTCAAGAAGTTTACAGGCCAACGAGAGGTAAAGTGCTGCTCGACCTGGAACTGGCTACTGGGGATGACCTAATTGGCGACCTAGTGATCGATGGGAAGCTGGGTGACAGCAACCACAAGCTGATCACCTTCACCATCTGCCGTAAAGCTGGCAAGTCAGTCAGCAACACAGAAGTCCTTGACTTCAGGAAAGCTGACTTTGACAAGCTCAGGAAGCTTGTCAGTGAGTGTGGCCCTAAGGGACCATGACCCCAGGGGGAGGGAAGTTCAGGAAGAGTGGTTGCTCCTCAAGGGAGTGATCCTCAATGCACAAGCTAATGCTATTCCATCTTGGAAGAAAGGCAGCAAGAGGGCACAGTAGCCCCCCTGGCCCTCCAGGGATCTAGCAGACCTCCTGAGGCTAAAAAGAAAGGCCTACAAAGGATGGAGGATGGGATTCACCTCCAAGGAGGAATATTCTGTACTGGTCCAGTCCTGCAGGGAGAAAACCAGAAAAGTCAAGGCTGCAACTGAATTTCAACTAGCTTCAAGCATCAAGGACAATAAAAAGTTCTTTTTCAGATAGGGGGAGCCAGAGGAAAAGCAAGGCCAACACTGGACCCCTGCTGAACCAAATGGGACAACTGACAACTGACACCCAGGAAAAAGCCAACCTATTAAATGGGTACTTTGCATCGGTCTTTCATCAGTCCCATGGGATGCCCATGCCTGCTACTGGACAGGGAGGTCTGGGTGAGGGAGATTCCCTGCCTTCCATCAATGCCAATCTTGTGAAAGAACACCTTGAGAGGCTGGATACTTTCAAGTCAGCCTGTCCTGACAATCTACACCCCAGGGTACTCAAGGAGCTGGCGAGCATCATAGCCCAGCCCCTGACACAGACCTTTGAAAACTCCTGGCACTCTGGTGTAGTGCCTGAAGACTGGAAGAAGGCCGATGTGGTGCCTATCTTCAAGAAAGAGAGGAAAGTGGATCTGGCTAACTATAGGCCCATCAGCCTGACTTCTATCCTGGGGAAGATTTTAGAAAAGTTTATTGAAGTGGCCATCCTTAATGAACTGGCTGACACCAACATCCTGAGGGATAGCCAGCATGGGTTTGTTGCAGGTAGGTCTTGCTTTGCCAATCTCATTTCCTTCTATGATCAGGTGACCTATCACCTGGACAAGGGAGAAGAGATTGATGTCATATATCTTGACTTCAAAAAAGCCTTTGATCTAATATCCCATGATCACCTCTTGGCAAAACTGGCCAATTGTGGCCTTGGGTCTACCACAATCCACTGGCTGGGAACTTGGCTCTGTGGTCAGACCCAGAGGTCAGTAACTGATGGAAGTCAATCATCATGGTGTCCTGTGACCAGTGGGGTCCCCCAAGGCTCTGTTCTTGGACCCATGTTGTTCAACATCTTCATTAATGATGTGGACATTGGAGTCAGAAGCGGGCTGGTCAAGTTCGCCGATGACACCAAACTTTGGGGCAAAGCATCCACTCCAGAAGACAGGCGGGTGATCCAGGCTGACCTGGACAGGCTCAGCAAATGGGCGGACGAGAACCTGATGGTTTTTAACACCGAAAAATGCAAGGTTCTCCACCTTGGGAGGAAAAACCTGCAGCATCCTTATAGGCTCAGCAGTGCTACACTGGCTAGCACTATGGAAGAAAGAGACTTGGGGGGTCATCATTGACCACAAGATGAACATGAGCCTCCAATGCGATGCTGCAACTAGTAAAGTAACCAAAACGCTGGCTTGCATCCATAGATGCTTCTCGAGCAAATCCCAGGACGTCATTCTCCCCTTGTACTCAGCCTTGGTGAGGCCACAGCTGAAGTACTTCCAGTTCTTGGCTCCACAATTCAAAAAGAATGTAGAGAAGCTTGAGAGAGTCCAGAGGAGAGCCACGCGCATGATCAGAGGTCAGGAAAACAGACCTTACGATGACAGGCTGAGAGCCATGGGGCTCTTTAGCCCAGAAAAGCGCAGGCTCAGGGGTGATCTGATGGCCACCTATAAGTTTATTGGAGTGACCACCAGTTTCTGGGGGAGTGTTTGTTCACCAGAGTGCCCCAAGGGATGACGAGGTCGAACGGTCATAAACTACTGCAAGACCGTTTCAGGCTGGACATAAGGAAGAATTTCTTTTCTGTCTGAGCCCCCAAGGTCTGGAACAGCCTGCCATTGGAGGTAGGTCAAGCACCTTCATTGAATACCTTCAAGAGTAAATTGGGTGCTTATCTTGCTGGGATCCTATGACCCCAGCTGACTTCCTGCCCTTCGGGCGGGGGGCTGGACTCGATGATCTTCTGAGGTCCCTTCCAACCCTAATGTCTATGAAATCTATGAAAGCCATGAACCTAGGAAGTTGAGGAATCTCCTTCACTGTTGGTTTTCAAGAACTTGGACAATCACCTATCGAGCATGATTTAGAAAGAGCAAATCTTGCATCTGTGCAGAGGTCAGACTAAGTCACCCTTAAGATCCCTTCTAACCCTGTTTCTATGAAAAATTACCATGAAACATTGTTTCTGTGTAAACAGCTCTGTGAAACATGGGTGTAAACTACCTCAACATGCTGTTTATCTAGAACAGTTCACATGGAAGTATAATTCTGTCTCCGGCCCTACTTGGTCACTAAGACACCACTGTGGGCTTTTTCTGTTTTGCAAACTTCCCAGGAAAGGAAGACCTGTGATATATTTTTAAGCAGCAACCTTGATATTCATCTTCCCTCTGTCTGATTATCTAGTACTGATAAACAAGGGAGAAATAATTTATGGTGGATCAGCCAAAAAGATCACAGACTATTTCAGCAGCACTGGTAAGGTATGGGAACTGTGATGGAACAAGTACTGCATTTACTATTGATATGCCCCAGTGTAATGGGGCCCCTAACCCACTACCCGAATGCGAAGGGGGTCAAGCACCCCTAACCCACTCTCCACTCCTTCACCATCTCCAACTCCCTTCTATACTTTTTACTCCCTTACCTTCCTGTGTGTTTACTGGTGTTTTCTTCCCCTGGTAAAGGTCTCTTTCAACTTGCATCCTTCCACTAAGGATACTTGGCTTATAGTTGTATAGATTAACTTCTATCCCAGGGAAAATCATGGGAAAATTCATTAAGGAGTCTATGTGCAATATGCTTGCAGAAGGTAGGATTCTGAATGATAGCCAGCATGGCTTTGTCGTGGGCAGGTTTTGTCTTACCAATCTCATTTCCTTCTATGCTAAGGTGACTCGCCATCTGGATAAGAAAAAGGAGGTCAACATTGTGTACCTTGACTTCCAAAGGGACTTTGATCTGATATCCTATGATGTTTTCATAGGAAAATTGGAGGATTGTGGGCTTCACTACTTGACCGTCAGGTGGGTAGGAAGCTGGCTGCAGGTTAGGACCCAGAGAGTTCTAATAAACAGATCTGTGTCATCCTGGCAAGAAGTGGCCAGTGGTGTCCCTCAGGGGTCTGGTGCTTGGTCCAGTGCTTTTCAATATCTTTATCAATGATTTGGATGTGGAAGTGAAGAGCTCACTGGCCAAGTTCACAGCTGACACCAAGTTATGGGAGAGCGTGGTTACACTTGAAGATAGGCTGCAGATATAGGCAGACTTAGACAGACTGGCAAGTTGGGCAGATCAGAACCAGATGAAGTTCAACATTGAGAAATGTGAAGTGCTCCATCTGGGGACAAACAATCCCCAACGTACTTACAGACTCGGTGGCACCATACTGACTAATGCCACAACTGAAAGGGACCTAGGGGTAACAATAGACCACAGTCTATTGAACATGAGCCGTCTGTGCAATACTATAGTCAGCAGGGCAAATAATACTCTGGTATGCATCGATCGATGCATCTCCAGCAAAACCAAGTAGGTGGTTCTTCTGCTTTACTCAGCATTGGTGAAACCAGAGCTGAAGTATTGTGTCCAATTCTGGTCACTGCACTTCAACAAAGACATGGTAAAGCTTGAGAAAGTCCAGAGAAGAGCCACCCATATGATCAGAGACTTGCAAGGCAAGCCATACCAGGAAAAGCTGAGGAACTTGGGCCTCTTTAACCTAAAAAAGAGAAGGCTGAGAGGGGACTTGGTAGCAGCCTACTGGTACATCAGGGGAATAGGTCAACGGCTCGGCGAACAACTGTTCACCAAGTCACCCTTGGGGAAAACTAAAAGTAATGGCCAGAAACTCCTGGAAGACCAATTCAGGCTTAAAACTAGGAAAAACTTCTTCAAAGTTAGGGTGTCTAGACCGTGGAATAAGCTCCCTCCAGAGGTGGTGCAATCACCTACCTTGGAGATCTTCAGGAGGAAACTAGATGGTCACCTCTCTGGGCTCACATGACCCCAGTTGTCTTTCCTGCCTAGTGCAGGGGGACTGGACCCAATAATCTTGCGAGGTCCCTTCCAGCCCCTTACAATCTATGAATCTCAGTCCTCTCTATCTCTCTCTCGCTGCCTGTGTCCTGAGGCAGGGGCGATCAGCAGCAAGAAGGGCATAGGGTCCAGGTGCAGGCAGAGCTGGAGGACCTAGGCAAGGGAACTTGCAGCACAATAGTAACCAGATCTGGGTGTAGGCAGAGCCTGATGACCAAGGAAGGGGAAGTAGAGGAGTCGTGTGTCTCAGAGAGCCTTGTATAAGCCCATGCCTTGGGCCAAAGAGGCAGTCTGTCTGTGGAAGCCATCAGGGAGAGGCATAAGGCCTGGAACCTAGACTATGGAGAGGACTCAGGCTGCAGCCCTGAGTGAATAGGAGCTGGGAACCTACATGGAAAGCAAGTTAAGTCCCCTGAGCACTTTCAGGTTTGGTTTTTGTTTTTCTACATGAAGCCCATCACAAAGAAGTGAGGTAAACCTGTTGCCCTGTGGGGTCACGCCAACACTCAGGATCTCAATATTGTGCTGTTAGACAGGAGGGCATGGTGTACAGTTGCACAGGCACATACTCAAATGTCAATTAAGTGCATACACAAAAACTAGGCACATACACACACTCTAGGTGCATGAACCTCCACCAGGTGTGCACACACACACTACCAATCAGACCAGAATCAGTTACCAATACCTGCACACCCAATACACACACACAGATCACTAATCCGTATATCATGCACACAGTGACATACATGTATATCAGTTCACATACATACCACTCACCTACACATACACACAGGTGAGTTCCTAACTTGGGTGTTGTGGTGTGTATGTATGCGCTCGGTGTACTTGGGATACCTGGGGGAAGGTTAAGGTAAAAGAGAGAGTGAAAGTGGTGGGGGTGAAAGTTGCTGGGCCAGGGTTAGAACTGGTAGACTAGAGAGGGCTGGGGTGCTGAAGCTTGGGGTTACTTTAGGTTACTGCTGGTGGAGACAGAGATGGAAGTTGCCGGTGCCGGGATTAGAACCGGCAGACTGGAAGGAAGCTGGGGTAATTTAAGGTTAATTGGTGTTAATTGAAAGCAGAAAGCTCACAGAGCAAAGGAGCAATGCTGGGGAGAAGCCCAGAGGCTGGAGCCAGAGCAAAAAGGCTACAGAGGAGCCAAGAAGTACATGGGGAGAGGAAAACTAGGAGTGGGGCTGCAGGGGGGCGGGGAAGCTGGAGAACACAGAGAGAGAGGAAGAGTGAAAGAGAAGGCAGAGAGCTAGGGATTGGGAAGAAGTGGCAAGAGGCTAAAAGTGGCAGGAGCAAGGCTGGGCGCCTGCAGAAAACAACAGAGCTGAGAGCCTGCAGAAAAGGGACAGAGAGGAGGCAACAATTGTGGGAAAAGGGTTGAGAGCCAAGAGGGAGAGAGACAGAGACTGGAATTTAAGATAGGGAAGGGACCAGGGCTTAGTAAAACACAACCCAACTTGGAGTTACAAATGACAGTGGTTTTATTGAACAGGAGAGATGGTGACACAATATTTTATTGGTTCCTTTGAGCGCACACACACAGAGACACACACACACAGACAATGGCAGCAGGGGTTAAAGAGGCTTGGTGCGGGGTCTGAAGTCCAGGAGGACAGAGATAGAGTCCAAATTGGAGGAGGAAATATGCAGGTGATATCTACCTGTCCTAGGCTGGAAGTGGGTCCTCAGTGGCCAGTCGGGTCTCCTTCAACTCGGTGTTGTCCAGAGAGGGCTCGCCGGCAGGGCCTCTGGGGTGGATAGGCGGTGTGACATGGAGCTGGTCTGGTCCAGATGGAAATGTTGTTCCCAAGAAGTCAGTCTTCACTATCCCTTTTTGTGGGGCAGACTACTTCTGATCTCTTATGGGGAGAGCCTATCCAGGCAAGGTCAGTCCTGTTCCAGAGGGCTCCAGGTGTCCTTACTGACCATGTGCAGCCTTGGCACAATGGTGGGTTGCCTCATCTTTTGTTTCTTGAATGCTGAGGGTGGTTCCAAGGGCTGGGTCGTTGGTCCAGGTATTGGTGTGATAGTTTGGTCATTCAGAAGGAGCTATTTTTAGACCTACTGCCATTGTCTCCCAAGCACCCTCATTCATCCCCATTCATTCAGGAGCCAAGTTACATAGGAGGGGTAGTATGAATCATAGGTTACACAACCGGGCATGGGGATAAGATGGAGGCTTGACATTACAAGATAGAAACTTGACATGACTTTTGCTCACTTACATATATAGGCCTAAAACAGTAATCACACAATATAAAAGCAGAAAAAGTTAATACAAACATTAATAATTATCACTTATAAAACAGTGGATATCTATATCAAAATAGCAGGGCATTTATTTGCAGAGGGGAGAGAAATAAAACTTACTACCTAAAATAAAATGTTAAAGCTTGTCCTGCATCTTAGCTTACTTATACTTATCCATAGGGAATAGAGAGGGAGAGACAAAGTCAGAAATGGTTGGGGAAGGGGAGGGAATGCATTTTAAAAGAAAAATAAAGAAAAACTGGGGGTTTTCCTACAAACCCGGCGGGACATTTCTTTGAACTGGGATTGATGCTTGCATTTTGGGGTCTTTTGTTTCCCCCTTCTTCTCCCCACCAGAGGTTGAGTTGTGACTGTAGGGGCAGAACAGGACATGGAAAGCTGGTGACTGAGGGAAGCACCTCAAACTAGAGATTGTGGCTTGTGGAACTTGAGATCAGAGTGTGACTATACTGTGTTCTATAGTCACAGGAAGCCGCATTTGTCTGAACTGCGAAACAAGAGGCAGCAGGGGTCCCTAGCTGCCCACATACTGGATATTGCAGGTGCTGGAACCTGAGGTCACAGGGAGGGACTGGAGCTGAGCCAGGAACTGGCAGCCCTGAACAATGGGCCCTGAGCTAGAAGGCTCAAAGAGAGTAAAATTGGGATGAGGTCAAGGGGGAAGCCTCAGACCAGACAGGGACTGTCTCTTCCAAAAGTGTGCCTTGCCCTCATATAGCCTCCCCGAATAATTTCAACATCAAGGTGTGGTGGGCAGGACTACTGGACAGAGGAGAGGTCAGAAGGTGTAATCACAAGTAGGCCCCTAGAGGCGGGTACCCTGCAGCAGCACTTGCAAGTGGCTTACAGCCAGCTATACATGAGTGTTTGTTAAAGGAGCTCTTGAGAGCAGCTGTCAAGATTTTAGACACACAACAACAGTGCTAGTAAGAGGAGAATGCTGGACTGACAGACAAGCAATTAATTTTTCAAAGGCATCACAGAAAACTGAGGGTCCATTCAACTCATTTTTTTAACAACACCAGCAAATTCAGTGTGCAAAGACCAGTCCAGGTGCATCATGGAAATACTCTACATTACCATCCAAGAATGTTTACCAGGTTTCTATCTCACCACGGCAAAGAGTGGATGTATTTGAGCAATAGTAGAAGGAAAAAATGTTCACTTTAAATTATACAAACTCAGCATTTCAAAAGTTTGTATATGACCAGACTACTTTCCTGATACATCCAGTAAAGCAAAATTTCAATCCAATAAACTCCCTAAAATGAACTGTTGTGAATAATATTTACCACAGACTTGTCATTTTCTAACACTGCTGCCTGGATCACTGGCTGTAGTACTCTTTTATAGGTTATTGTATTTCAGATTATCAGTGTGCAGCACTTAACAGTCTTCAGCGGGGTTTCCTAGATGTCATCAGTGGAGAGATCATGGGGGCCCAGCCTTGTCCCCATTTAAGTGCTTTAAAATCTAGGCTGGGGGGATGGGACAACAAACAGGGCAATACTGTGCAAACCTAGTTCAACAAAAATCCATAGGAACTGCAAAAGAGATGCCTCCAAACTTCTCTACTGTCCACTCAAGCATGTAGTTGGCACCTGAATACAATCCCAGATACCACTGGTTTCTTCTCAACTAACCCCTTGTTCATTCAAAGTACTAATTCTTGTCTACCTTAATCACCTGCCAATGTTATACACATTCAGGCGCAGGCCCACGGTAAACTTTTTTATTCTGCCCTTTCCCTTTAACAAGCAGACATGCCAACACATCACATAATCCATGTGCAGACTGCACTGGTTCTATTTGCTTTTCAGATGTGGTTAAGGGTATGCACTAGCACAAAACAAAAATAACTAGCTGTGATTAGTCATAAAAATGCTAGTGTGAGATATATTAGCAATCTTGTATTGCTTTTCTGGGAATAATGCTAATCCTTTCCAAACATTTACCAGAACACAGATGAAGCAGGAATGGAAAAAAATTGACCTGTTCTGTTTTGTTTGTATATCTATTTCTTTAGCAATTCTTATGATCACTATTGCCCATCTACTACTACCAGTCCTGTCATAATGAGGCAGTAGAGGAAGAGTTGGAAAACCTATATGCCTGTCAGTGATCCAGTTCAAAAAAGCCCACCGAAGCTACCTCGTTCTTCTATCAGGCAGTGAAGAGGGCAATAAAGGAACAGAGAAAGTAGCACAAGGCAGCATTAAAAGCAAGAGAAGGGGCAGGTTTCACCCATAGGCATTGTGCCCTTACAACAGCAAGTGACAGTTTGACTAGACTTTCTGCAAGAGACTTGTTTACTGGGCACTGAGAGCCCCTCAATTTAGGATTTTCCCCTCTACCTTCCAGCAACATAAATATTTTTGATGCTTGTAACCACAAAGGACCAAATCCAGGTCTAGTAGGCATAGGGTTGCCAAATCTGACTGAAGCTATTTCAGGATATTTTTTTCCCCAACATAACTTAATGTCATTAATTGTACCATTCAACCCATTCACAAAATCAATCTCCCGGATTGCTTTCACTAGTCACCAAGAGATGCTATGCCCTAGTCTGCCCCATCCTGGAGAATGAGGCTCACAGGGAATTAGCAGAGCAGTAGCTCCTCACCATGAATAACTGGTGCCTCCTGAGACTGGGGCGACCACCTGCAGAAGCTGGCAGTGGTCAATCTCAGGGAGGGTCTGTGTCCACCCCCCATACCTCTACTACAAGTTGCCTGTGCTCCTCACAATTTGGTGAACAAGGAAACCACCTGGGCCTGAGCTCCCTGCCATGCTAAACCCCATCATGCTGCAGACTTGCAGTGACTCCATTGCCAAGGTATCTCCACAACAACAAAACAAGGGTTGGTGTTATCTCTTAAAAATAACTGTGTGGATTTTTATTGTCTCTCGGTACTATAGAGAAAGGTGGTTAGCCATGTTAGTCTGAAAGCGGGGAAGGGTGGGGTACCTTAGGGCACTTCTGTAAGTGCTCCGACAAATTCTGATTAGAACTCAATCAAGTCTGCTGGCGCATCTCATGGAGATGCAGCATCTCATGTATTCAGGGGCCCTGCATTTCAAAATAGCTGCATGGATGCTTTAACTGAAGCTCGTCAAATGAGCTTTAGTTAAAGTACCCACCACTGCCATTTTGAAATGCAGGATGCTAAATTAGCTCTGGGCATTTTAATTAGAGAAGCTCTCCTAAAAGCCCAACCCTAAAAGCCCAGAGCACGTGTAGAGTTGCCTTTTGAGACTAAGTGGTTCAGAAAGACATGAGGTTTCACAGACAAAAACCTACTCTGTCCGAAACCATAAATGGACTTCCAGAGAGCAATGGTTCTAAATGGAAAGAACCCCTCCTTTCTGCGAGTCCATTCATAGCATCTGACAAAGTAGGTTATCAACTAGAAAGCTCAAGCATCTCTGAACCAGTTAGTCTCTAAGGTGTTTTGTTTCTCTGTGGGATTCTTGTCCCAAAGAGATCACACAGGGAAGAACAAGGCAACTATGCTTATAAACAACTAACTAACAACTCATTAACACTAATCAGAACAGCAAACAGCAAAATAATGCAGTTCAAGCAGTGTCCTATGCTGATGGAGTACAGAGCTTATATACAGAGGCTCAATAGTAACACCCCTCCTCCCTAGATAACATGGTCCTGTAAGTATTTAGGCTAGACAGTCTCATGCAGACCTCTTCAGGGGTAACAGACTTTTCGCTGGCAACAGCAGTAGACTTCTCTGGCTCTTCTAGAACAGCGTCAACAGATAGATGTAAAACAGCAGCTGATGGCCTCATCAGAACTGGCTTCACTAGCAATGCCACACCTTCTGGTGTTCAAGAGGTCACGCTGTCTGAGACTCAATCACCACATTTGGTCTTTCCAGCTGGAATCTGGATCTTATATGAAATGGCCCTGTAGCTCAAAGGAGAAGTGCAGACACCCATTTGCATAGATATTTGAAGGATCTGACAGGTGAAATATCCAGTTTTTTGGAGAACTGTACTTCTTGCCTTGTCTGGTATTTGGCTACTCTATCTGGGTGGAGCCAATCCAAACAAGCTTTCAGCTGGTGGTTCATTAATAGTTCTGCAGGACTGTGACCTGTAGCAGTGCAGAAAGTTACATGCTGTTGTAGTAAGAAATTATCTAATTGTTAGTTCCAGGCACCGGAAAGGATTCACTTCAATGCACCTTTACTAGTTTGGACGATCCACTCAGCTTAGCCATTTAATGATGGGTGGAATGATGTAGATATGGTGTGACAGAGAAGATTCTTCTCCATAAACTTCTTAAATTCTTCAAAAGTGAACTGTGCAGCATTGTTGGACACAATGGTATTATCTGGAAGGCCATGAATTGCAAACAGCTGCCATAAAACTTAGATTACAGTGCATGAAGTCATTGATGCAATGGAAACAACTTCCAGCCACTTTGAGAAAGAATTAATGGCAATAAAGAATATCTGGCCTTGAAAGAGGCCAGCAAAATCTTTGTGCAGTTAAGGCCATGATGTCCTGGTCACTTCCTATAGATGGACCAGAGCTGTTAGCTGTAGCTGGTGCATGGTATGTAGTTTGGTATGGTTCATATTTGATTACTGCTTGCTCAATGTCAGCATCTATCTTTGACCATTAGACATAACTTCTGTCAAACATGTTCGTGTGAACAATCCTTGGATGTCCCACATGGAAAGCATTGAGAACTCATGTTCAACCTGCATTGAAAATGACCACTTGGTTACTCCATAGGAGGCATCCCTTAAGGATGGAACGTTTCTGTTTGTGCATAATGAATGGCTTAAATTTGTCTGCAACTTTTGCTGAAGGCCACCCCCACCATACCTAGGTTACTACTCAGACTTTTACTGGATCCTTAGCAGTCATACAAGCAAAGTCATCTGCTAGGAGAAAAGAATTTGCATCAGAACTTCAGAGAGTGGAGGAACAGTGAATTCAGGACAGAATAATGACAAACAACTCAGTGCATCTGCATTTGCTATCAACTACCCAGGGTGGTGTTGAAATTTGCAGTCATATGGATTTACAAGTAAGGACCTATGAAGCTTATGTGGTGAAATGATTTAGGGTGTTGATCCATTCTTGGTTTCTGATCTGTCACAACTGTGAATTTGTGCCTGTATATGTAGTCATGGAATTTCTTAACCCCAACAACTGCAAGAGCTTCCCTATTAATCTGAGCATAATTCTGCTCAGTTGTATTCATAGTTTATAAACAGTAGGCAACAGGAACTTCGTAGCTGTCACTCTGAAAGTAACTGAGGACAGCTCCCACTCCACACATTGAAGCAGTGCAAGTAAGCAGAAGGAGTTCATAATGGACTAGCAGGCTGTCAAACAACAACAATCGCTTCATATGATTGAAAGCCTTATTGTGCGATTTCTCCATTTCCAAAGAGCATCCTTATCCAATAGATGATACAAAGGCTTAGCGGCTGTAGCTTTTTAAGCAAACCCAGGAATGCTTGCAGTTTCTGCTTATTCTTAGGCTTTGGGACCTTATGAATAGCTTCTATCTTTGCATTTGTTGGATGCATTACAATGGCATCAACTCGGAACCCCAGGAACTCCTCACTGGTCACTCCAAAAAGTACATTTCTCTTTCTTGAGTTTCAGGCCAGCATTGGAGATGCAGTGCAACACTTCTAAGAGTCAGACAACTAATTCTGTCATGGACCCTGCTCCAATGAGGACATCATCAAAAATATGGCACACCTCCCTTAAGGCCTGCAATCAGCCATACATAACCTTCTAGAAAAATCCTGATGCAATGCTTACTCCAAATTTTAGGTGCTTGGCTTGGAAAGCTCCCATACAGGTAATGGTTGTCTGTGCATCAGCCATTTGATCACCCACAGAGTTGTTGATCTGCTTAAGCTGTCACAGGTTGGCTAGGTGCTGTGAGTGTGTCAGCCATGAGGCTGCTAGGTTCGGGATCGAGGAGGCGATTCAGGAGTAAGGTAAAGGCAAATTTACTTATAGCTTAGCATACAACAGTTAACAGAAAGGTTAATGTGGCAAACAGTACAGTGATAAACAGCTAATAGTGAATGATAACAAGAGACAGACAGAATGACAAAGAATTCCCACATGGAGTTGGCAGCTTATCGGTGCGTGCCAAGTTGTTCCAGCGAAGTCAGGCATCCCCTATCCATGCTGTCTGAGGGGTTGCCGGGAAGGTCCCTTGGTCAGGATCCAGTCCTCACTCATACTGAGAGTCCGGGGTCCAGGCTTGGTATAGCAATGGTCCTTCTGTGCCGTCCTTCATGCTGGTCACTTGACATATGTGCTTCTTTATACCTTATTTTATGCTAATCTGTTGGCTTTAGAGCCACCCACAATTTTGACCTATAGCTGTTATCCTATGGGATCAAAAGGTGTTAGAAATTATCATGAAAGTTTACTGCCCAAACTCGGGTTCACTCAATAAGCAAATTACAACACATTACTTTGAGGTTTGAAATTAGCATTACCTACCTAAGCTTAGCGCCTTAGTTTTTTTATTCCTGGATTCCTTGGAATGTGTTGATTGTATTAGGTAGTCAGATCTCGTTATGGCTTGACCTTTAAAAAAACCTGTTAGATCAGCTAATCTTGTAGCTCTGGTTATTTTGGGGGCTCAGTGGTCCCATGATCAGTACAAACAGATTCAACACTTTGTTTAAATTGTGACAGACAAATTCCACTTGTAGGTTGCAAACTTACAAGTTTTGTATTAGTTAATCTTAACTGCTTAGCCAATTACCAGATGCTTCCAAGAGCATATATTTTTTTATTTAACCCCTCTGGTTCTGGCTACCACATTAAGCCAAGTCTAAATTAGCAAAAACCTTCCCTCCAATAAGAGAGGCAAGGAGCTGGTTTACTACTGGTATCTGGTATGTGTGTTTTTATAGGGCCTTGTTGATGGTACACTTGTAGTCAGCACACTATCAAATACCACCCTTTGACTTCATAATGGATAGGATGGGAGTGGCACATGTTGACTTTAAACTGGCTGCTAGGACACCTTGTTCCACAAGTCAATCAATCTCTGCATCAATTTTTGGACAAAGGGGGAAGGCAACATGCCTTGGTGAGGCCGCAGCTGGAGTGCTGTGTCCAGTTTTTGGGCTCCACAATTCAAAAAGGATGTGGAGAAGCTTGAGAGAGTGCAGAGGAGAGCCACACACATGATCAGAGGTAAGGATAACAGATCTTATGACAAGAGGCTGAGAGCCATGGGACTCTTCAGCCTGGAAAAGCGCAGGCTCAGAGGCGATCTGGTGGCCACCTATAAGTTTATTAGGGGTGTTCACCAGGATCTGGGGGAACATCTATTCACCAGAGCGCCCCAAGGGATGACAAGTTCGAACGGTCACAAACTCCTCTGTGACTGTTTCAGCCTGGACAAAAGGAAGAACTTTTTTACTGTCCAAGCCCCCCAGAGTTTGGAATAGACTGCTGCCAGAGGTGGTTCAAGCACCCACTTCACACACTTTCAAAACACTTTTGGTTGTTTAACTTGCTGGGATCCTATGATCCCTGCTGACTTCCTGCCCCTGGGCACGGGGCTGGACTCGATGATCCTCTGGGTCCCTTCCAGCTTGAATGTCTATGAAATCTATTTGGATTGGAGCCATAGTCAGATCCAGTGTAAATGATACAGGCAGGCCTCTATAGGTACCAAGCTGTTCATTGAAGACCTCGCTGAAATCCCTTAGGACATTTTGTAAGTTGTCTAACATGATGCTGTGCACTCCTGTTAATTTGATACCCATTTTCCCCCTAATAAACTGGCTATCTGACCTTTGGAACTTATTAGGCAAAGGACCCACTGGTCTTGCCTATAGTGGATGTTGACATAACATGCTCGCTTCAAACCTAATGTTTGTTTGTTAGTATCTACAAGCTTGGCTTTGCATGCTGGTCGATTTCTAGACCATAGTGAATTGTATGTCTCTTCTGAGATTAAGGGACCTCTATAGTACAGGGAGCACCTTGGAGAATCACTGTTGTGTAGGTTGTCTTATTCCATACAGTTGAAGTTTCCACATGAGTAACAAACACAATAGTGTAAGCATCAGAAGACAACTTACATGCTGGAATTTCATTCAAAGTAGCAATGATAACTGGAGACACACTCCCATTGGTTGTCTTCTCCCTGGGTATCTTGGATTTCTGATGACATATGTATTCAGTGTGGCCCTTGTGCTGGCAATGGCAGCAGTCATGGAAACAGCATGTATCATAGTTATGATTTCATCACAGCTATAGCAGCTTCCTTGGGGAAAATGGAATTATACTCCTGTGCATGGGTGGTGGCTTCATTGGAGATTACACCCTTGAATGCACTTGGAATACCTCATTGATGACAGTTTTGCTGACAATGCTCATATTTCCTTTGAATAGAGTGAGGCAGCTTCATATGCAAGGGATTCTTTTTTAGCCATGGCAAATGTTAAGTTATGCCTTGCAAGAACTTTGCTTTATAGAGCTTTGTTTCAAACCCAACACACAAGATGACCCCTAAGAAAAGATTCAAGACTGGTGCTGTAATTACAGTTCTCAGTCAACAAAAGTCTGCTATGGATGCAGCCATTGCTTCCTCTGGCAGCTGATTTTCATTGGTTGAAGGGAAACCAGCAAATGGTTTCAGACAGGGCTGATGCAATATGATTTAATTTTTAATTTTTTAAATTTTTTTTAGCAATTGGAGGATCTTGTGATACAACTTCTTACAGGACTTCGCCAGGAATACAAGGGAGCAATTAGTCTCAAAAATCTTTGAACCAGTGATGCTCAGTAGCACTGCATGTTTCTGCTTATCATCAGTAATTTTATTGGCTTCCAGATAGAAGTCTAGCCAGTCAGTGTAAGAGTCCAAGGCAGATGGACTAGACACATCAAATTCTTCAATGTGGCCAGCAGTAGCTATGTTAGAGAGCAGCTGCACAGGTCAGCATGTAGGAAGAAGAGCCCCAGCTTCTGCTCACTTGCAGTATGGATCACTGCAAGTTCTTTTTTCCTCTTTGTTCTCTTGACTGAGGCACTGGAAGCATCCTACTCACCAGGATCCCATCCTTGTCACCAACTTTGTGTATCTGTGGGGTTCTTGTCCTAGTGAGATCACACAGGGAAGAACAACGGAACCATCTTTATTAACAACTAACTACCTTTAATGTTAACCAGAACAGCAAACAGCAACACAAGATAATTCAATTCAGGTAGCACCTCTGATGATACACACAACATACACACAGACCATCAATACCTAACAAGGTGCCACCCTGTGCTGCCTTCTGTCAGTCCAGTAGGAAAACATATTCCCAGGCACTCACTTCAGCAGGTTGCCTGCTCCTTCAGTAAGTTGAGGGTAAAATGGATAGTGGTGACAACACTTCAGCAGGTTGCCTGCTCCTTCAGTAAGTTGAGGGTAAAATGGATAGTGGTGACAAAGCAGCTATTTCTGTCATTGAGCTTTGGAAGAATTTCTGTGCTCGTTCATCCCAAAATAAACCCACATTTAAGAACAACTTCAAACTCTCTTTGCAAGTAGTATAGTGCATGAAAGAAGCTTGGCTTGCCCATAAATATGTAACCTCCCTGACTATGCAACAAGTCGAGCTCCTAACTGGTAAAAGTCAGGTCCTCAGCTGGTAGACTTGGTTTAGCTCCAGAGAAATGGATGGCATTACATTGATTTACACCAATTGAAGATTTGGTCCATGTGTGCTGAGGGTTTTCATGTTTAAGTTACACTTAACTTACATTTAATCTACTGAGCACCCAGTGGGGAAAAACAGTAACTGTTTTACCTATGATGATGACTTCCATTTCAGACACAAGCAAACAAAAGCTCTAGGGGAATGCAGCACTGAGACAGGACAAAGGTTTTTGAAATTCCTAAGAAAAAATTTGAATAAGTGCTACTTCTCTGATTGCAAATGAAATTCTCTGAGTGAAATACAAAGTCAACAAAGCTCATTCTTCTGCTATTACAGTTTTTAAAAATAAGGCACTACTATAAGCCATGCAGAAAGTATCCAATTCCTAACAGGGGTGTAGGTTGTAGCCGTGTTGGTCTAAGGACATAGGCAGACAAGGTTCTTTGGGCGAATCTGATATCTTTTATTAGAGGAACTAAATAGTTGGAGAACAATTTTTAAGCAAGCTTTTGGGTTCAAAAACCCTTTGTCGGGCTAAGGAAGTTTCAGCAGTTGGTGTGTGCTCTTCCTGGATGGAATGAATAGTAAAGAAGCCACAGGTTGGGCTGGGCTGCATACAAGACAGGCAGTCAGTGAAAATGTAGATTGAGGAGTCAATGGGTGAGAGACAGGCTGGGGTGGGGGGGAGGGAAGGGGGATGAATAGTGGAGAAGTACCTGGGAAGTCAGCTGTCAGGCAGGTTATAATGTGTCATAAATCCAATGTCTATATTTAGTCCAGGATTTTTAGTGTCCAGGAGGTTGATGAAGTAGAGTTCATAGGCTTGTCTCTGGGAAGTGTTTTGTAAGTTTCCTTTGAGGATCAGGACAGAGAGATTGGAGAGAGAGTGGTTTTCTTGTGAGAAATGTGCCTCCACAGGTAATTGGGTATTGCTGTCTTTGATAGATTTCCAGTGTGCATTCATTCTGGTGCACAGTTATTGTTTGGTCTCTCCTACGTATTTTCCATCTGGGCATTTGGTACATTGGATGAGATATATTACATTTCTGGATCCTCAAAGGAAACTTACTAAGCACATAGCACAAGAGAAAAACTATGGGCATAGTTGTGTGGAAAAAAATCTAGATCCAGAAAGATTAACGTTCTATAGCCCACTATAGAGAGAGCAACAGAAGAGAGAAAGATGAGTTAGGGGAAATGTGCTTGTGTAGATGCATGTTGAGCAATTGGGGCTAGATCATCTAACAATTTGAAAGTCTAACCCTACACCAATGAAATGCATGGCAGTTTCACAAATTACTTCAGTAAGAACAGGATCAAGTCTATGAACAAGGTAGAGTATAGTAGTTTGGATTCATATCCAAATAGGCTGCAATCGGACCTAGACACATTACAGGGTGGGCGGATGAGAACAGGATGGGTTTCAACACTGGCAAGTGCAAGGTAATGTATCTGGGGAGGAAGAACCAGCAGCACACCTACAGGCTGGGGAACTCCCTTCTCGTCAATGAAGAGGCAGAAAAGGATCTTGGTGTCATCATTGATGCCAAAATGAACATGGGCCAACAGTGTGGGGACGCGGTCAGAAAGGCCAAACGTACCTTGTCATGCATCCACAGATGTATCTCGAGCAGGTCCAAGGAGGTGATACTTCCCCGCTATGCGGCACTGGTCAGGCCGCAGCTGGAGTACTGCATCCAGTTCTGGGCACTGCACTTCAGGAGGCATGTGGGCAACATGGAGAGGGTCTAGAGGAGGGCCACTCGTATGATCGGGGGCAGCAGGGCAGGCCCTACGAGGAGAGGCTAAGGGACCTGAACCCGTTCAGCCTCCACAAGAGAAGATTGAGGGGGCCTGAACCCGTTCAGCCTCTACAAGAGAAGATTGAGGGGGGATCTAGTGGCCTGTTACAAACTAGTAAGAGGGGACCAGCAGGCATTGGGGAAGTCCCTGTTCCCCTGAGTACTACCAGGAGTGACTAGAAATAACAGTCACAAGCTGGCAGAGGGTAGATTCAGACTAGATATCAGGAGGCGCTACTTCACGGTCAGGGTGGCTAGGATCTGGAACCAACTTCCAGGAGAAGTGGTGCTGGCCCCTACCCTGGTGGTCTTCAAAAGGAGGCTGGATGAACACCTTGCTGGGGTCGTTTGACGCCAGTACTCTTTCCTGCCTTGGCAGGGGTTCGGACTTGATGATCTGCTCAGGTCCCTTCTGACCCTACCAACTATGAAACTATATAAACAAACTAAGGAAATCAAGGCTAAATGAAAACACAACTAGTTGAAAAACAATTCTCACAGGCTAGTTAAATGACTCGCTATCAAACCAAGAGGGTGTTTCAAGTGGCGAACACTGGCATTTCTGTCTAGCTGCCTGTCACTCTATAAATTTGATCCCGTGCTTCCTCATAGACAGTGCTACTCCTCAGCAACTATCAGTAACTTTATTGATTCTGCACCAGGTAGAAATAAACATTCACATTCACGGCCAGGAACTCTTACTGGATTTGTGCATCTGTAACAGAGCTGGTTTATAGAAGCCTGCACTAACCACAATCCTTACAGGAACTCTACCACCATCTAGTGGCATAATGTAATGTTACAGAAATAAAACAAGTTATTACCGGAATACTGTTCAATTCTGACTGTTGTTAAAGTGCTGCCTCTTGAAATATAGATAAACATTTCCACGAATTATGACAATAGGATAGTCAGGAAAAAGGCTCTTGCCTGATTTTTTTTGCTATTATTTTCCATTCAATTTTAGGAATCCCATTCCTATCTTCTGCTACTTTTCTGTCACTTTGGGCTTAAGTCTTTATGAGGCCTGTAGTTCCCTCCACTCCTTTCCCTTCATCTAACTCCCAGCTGGGCTCCAAACATCACCTCACTATAGTGCTTCTCCAATGTTAACCAAAAACCAACAGCATCACATACTTATATGCCTTGAAACCCCTGAGGAAAGGAAAAAAGTTGTTATTCTTAAAGTCTTGTACATGAACTTAGTCCATAAGTACATATCCCGTATGACCATCATCCAGAATTTCTTGGTCTCTAGGTCATGAACAGGAATTAGGGTATGATGACCAAGCTATGCTTCTTAAATTGGTAAGTGGGGAAAAAATAATCCCTTCTACCAGTACTGAATCCTTCCTGTCTCTAAAGTATAGTTGCCTCAGCTGAGATTTCCCAGTGGAACAATTTTTAATTTTTTTTTTATTTTACAGCCTATCAGTGAGCTCTAATGGTAAAATTTCCATTTGAATTTCATCATGTACACATAAAATCTCCTCCCAATCCTCCATAAACAACACAACACGGCTGTCAAAGTATTATTACATGTTACATACTTCATCACAAGGATATATACAAGCAGCCCATTTATAGGTCATTTTTGCATATAGAGTACTGACATCCCACATAACTACCCAACGTAGCACAGATACGGAACCAGGAAGTGTTCTCTGATAAAGAGGATGCTGCAGTGTCTGTTACCCAGCCAGAAAGAGAATGTTTAAGTAGTCTTGTTAAGAACATTTTGTAATATTACATGTGTACATCATTAGAGGTAGCACTATTAGTCATTTCAGCATATTACAGTATCTTCCCCTCAAAACCACTAACATCCTTGTTTTTAAAAACTGTTCTGTTTAAGACAAAGTATGAGGAAGAAGCCATGTGTAATGCTTTAACATTATTTCACGTGCAATTATAATACTGGTAAGTACTGCACTAAACCTGGCCTAGAAATAGATATTGCCAGCACAGCTGATCCACTTCACTGTGTGAAACACAGAATCACAGAGGGTGGGAAGGGACATTAGGGCTGTGTGAAGCTTTGAACCACTATTTGGATTTGGAAAAGATTTGGACTATTCAGAGGCCAGATTTGCATATCTGGTTGGAATCGCTAGCTGCTTTTGGCTTTCTGAATTGATTTGAAGCTTCTGAATCAATTTGGAAAAGATCTGGCAATTCGGAGGGCTGTCTGTATGGGGAAACAGAAACTTGGGAGGGGGAGCAGGGGGGGAAAGACTGACATGTCTAGGCGGCCAGTGAGCATGATTTCTCTCTGACTGCCTTTCCAATTATAGTGTCAGGGGGAGGGACATAGAAACAGCATAAAAGCTTCTGTGTTCAGGCTTACTCTGCCTTTTGTGAGCTGATTCTGTCTGGGCAACAGTGTCAGAAAGGTACTGTGCTGCCTGGCTTGCTTCATAGTCAGCAGTTGCAACTTGCCTGCTCCTTTTTGTTGTTAGAAAGGATTGGATAGGATTTAGCTTACCTTAGCTTAGTTTAGAATCTCTTTACTTAATATTATCCAACTCATTTCTTTCAATTTATATTTGCTCTCTCTTTTTTTTTTTTTTTTGCAAACTTTGAAAAAAGAAAGCTCAGTGTTTTCCTCGCCTGCATGATCCATCACTGTGCAGGGAGGCACACAGATTGCACACACACACTTATACACACAGAAGAAGGAAAATCAGATATTCATAGGAGAAGACAGTCAGATTATATATAGTAATTATTAGTTATTAATATTATTATAGTTAGTTTACGTAGAGACTAAAGACAACACAGAAGTCAGATTGGCTGAGGGGGGCATTGCCAGCACTAAGGGTCTCGGTGGCCTCGAGGAAGGGCTCGAGCACCACCAAGATCTGGGAAATGGTACCCCACTCAGCTTTGTTAAGGGGGCTGCTGATCCCAGTCTCCCCAAGCAAGGCCATCTCATGGATGGCCTTCTGCTGCTTCACTAGCCTCTCGAGCATCAGGTATGTGGAGTTGCACTGAGTCTCCACATCGTGCATGATTTTGTGCTGCGGGATGCTCAGCTTGCCTGTTTCTCCTGAAGCATGTTGTCCCCCTTGATGCTGCAGTGGAAGTAGCCCACCACCTTCCTGCATTTTGAAATCACCTAGCCTGTAGCAGTGGTGGTGGTAGTCCCATCACCAGCAGCCCTGTCCCCCTCCAAGCCATCCCTGACTATGGAGTGCAGCCTGTGGGCCACACAGTGGATGCCAACAAAGTTGGCATCATGAACAGCCTTCACCATATGAGCCCCGTTGTTGGTGACCATGAACCCACGGGTGAGCTTGGCCTGCCCAATGAGCCACCCCTGCACCATGCAGTTCATGGCCCCCACGATCTCCATTGCCATGTGAGATTCATCCCGCACCTTGGCTTGGAGGAGAACCCACCGATGGCCTGACTGTTCACACCAGTGCCCTATGAAGGAGAGGTAGGCATGATCGCTACTCCGGCTGCTCCAGATGTCAGAGGTGAAGTTCAAGGCTTCAGTGAGGCTACCTATCTCGCTGAGGATGTGGAGTCACTGGACTGTGACCCCTTGGCCTACTGGGCAAGCCGCAGCCAAATGGGGCAGGATCTGGCCACAGTTACCCAGCAACACCTGTTCTGTCCACCAACAAGAGTTCTAAGCAAGAGGGTGTTCAGCGTTATTGGGGATGTTGTGACACCCCACTGCACCTGCTCGGATCCTGTTTTGGTGGAGCAGCTAGTGTTTTTGAAGGTGTACCTCCCATTGCTGGGGTTCCCCAAGCTCCATCTGCAGATGGACTGAGTGCCACCTTCCTCACTCCGTCTGCACTGATTTCCTTTTTTGTATTTTGAGCTGTAGGAAGTTGGCTTCAGTTCTAGTGATGAGGTTAGGTGCTTGTTTGAATGTACAGGCAGTCCTAGACTTGCAACGTTTTGAGTTAAATGTTTTGCAGTTACAACATTTATAAATTGACACCCTGTTTCAACTTTACAATGCCAGTTTTGACTTACTTACAAGGCTTGTTCTGATACAATGCCATGCCATCTACCTGGAGAACATCTATCCAAACTTTCTTGGACACTTTCTTTAAGAAAGCAGACAAGACTCCAGAAAAACCTGCAGCCAAGACTCCTGAGAAGACTCCAGCCAAGAATTCTTCAAAAAGTCCAACCAAGAACCCTTCAAAAAAGTCCAGCAAAATCACCTCAAAGACCACCTTCTAAATCAATATGATTGCTGTTTACAATATAAATATATTAATGTAGCGATATTACTCATCTATAATTGATTGAATACAAAATCCTGGGGTATTTTTGGTGAAAATAGGGTATTGGGCTTTGGTTCAGGAACCAGTCCTCCATTTACAACATTGTTTCTTATGAGAAAATTGGTTCCGAGTTACAATGTTTTGACTTAAGATGCGGTTTTCAGGAACCAATTGTGTCGTAAGTCCAGGGACAGCCTATACAAGCCACTTTTCAGAGCTGGGCCTATGAACTGTACTTTATCAGCCTCCTAGGCAGTAGGTACAGAAACTCAGGGACTCAATATAGATTTTTAGATGGTGGAATTCTGACCACTGAAACCTGCCAGACATCTGACTCCCCAGGTACCTCTGCACTTCTACCTGATCTGCTACATCCTCCTTTCGCCATGTGCCTCCCACCCCAGCCTGGCCCTCATCCCCTGATGCCTCTATTTCCATTTTCACTGACTGGCTTTCTTGCCTGCATTGCATGCCAGGCCAGCCTCTGGCTTCTTTACTATTCCTTCCATCCCGGACCAGGAGACACACCAACTGCAGGTACTTCCTCAGCCTGACAAAGGGTTTTTCAACCCGAAAGCTTCCTAAGATATATTTTTTTAAGTCTTCCCTTTTTTTCATAATAAACATATAGACATAAAAACACAAGATAAGCCATCACGCACGAGTAACATCATATATCCAACACAACAAAACATTTTTACTTCTTGCTGTCAATTCCATTATAAAAAGAAAAGCTCTGTGACAGTTCCATTTGGGTACCTTTGATGCCACTGCTGATGCTACTGGTGTTGAGCCAGCTAAGTTATTTTGACCTGCTGTCATTTACAGTGGTGGACCGAGCTGAGGTTGTAGGGGCAGAGCAGACCTCACTGGGGCACACTGCTGTTTTGTGCAGAAGCCCCAGCGTTAGTGAGGGCACACCTGAACACAAGTACACACAGACACACACAGTTGCCACTTCTCTCCAGGACGACACACATCCATTTATTAGAACTCCCTGGGTCCTACCTCACGGCCAGCTTCCTACCCACCTGATTGTTGAGCAGTTAATCTTCCAATTTTCCCATGAGAACATTGTGGGATACCAGATCAAGGGCCTTTTGGAAGTCTACGTAACACAATGTCAACCTCCTCTCTCTTATCCAGGTGGCGAGTTACCTGGCTGTAGAAAGAGATGAGATTGGTAAGACAAGATCTGCCTGCGACAAAGCCATATTGGTTATCGTTCAGAATCCTACCTTCTGCAAGAGTATTTCACATAGATCCCTTGATTAATTTTTCCAGGATTTTCCCTGGAATAGAAGTTCAGCTAATTGGTTTGTAGTTACCCGGGTACTCTCCCCTCCCCTTCTTGAAGATAGGCACAATATTGGCCCTCTTCCAATCTTCAAGGACCTCCCTCAAGCGCCACAAATATTGGAAGAGTTTCACCAGAGGCCCCACTATTACTTCAGCCAGCTCCTTCAGCATTCTTGGATGAAGTTCATCTGGTCTTGCTAATTTATAAACGTCTAACTTTTCTTACTGATCATGTACCAGCTCAACGGCAACAGTAGGAAGGTGGTCATTCCCATCATGCCCATTCTGAACCTTATCTAGTATGATTTTGCCCCTTACTCCAATAAAATACCGAAGCAAAGTAGTCATTCAGGAGTTCAGTTTTCTTCTGAGTGTCAGTAACCAGCTGTCCTGAGTCGTTAACCAATGGCCCCAGGCTTCCATTTCATAGTTTCATAGTTTCTAGGGTCGGAAGGGACCTGAGAAGATCATCTAGTCCCACCCCCTCCCATGGCAGGAAAGACTACTGGGGTCAAACGACCCCAGCAAGGTGTTCATCTAACCTCCTCTTAAAGACCTCCCAGGATAGGAGCCAGCACCACTTCTCTTGGAAGTTGGTTCCAGATCCTAGCCACCCTGGCAGTGAAGTAACGCCTCCTGATATCTAGCCTAAATCTACCTTCTACCAGCTTGTGACCATTATTCCTGGTCACTCCTGGCAGTGCTCGGGGAAACAGGGACTTCCCCAGTGCCTGCTGATCCCTCCTGACTAGTTCGTAACAGGCCACTAGATCCCCCCTCAGCCTTCTCTTGTGGAGGCTGAACAGGTTCAGGTCCCATAGCCTCTCCTCGTACGGCCTGCCCTGCTGCCCCCTGATCATATGAGTGGTCTTCCTCTGGACCCTCTCCATGTTGTCCACATCCCTCCTGAAGTGCGGTACCCAGAACTGGACGCAGTACTCCAACTGCAGCCTGACCAGTGAGGCATAGAGGCGAAGTATCACCTCTTTGGACCTGCTTGAGATGCATCTGTGGATGCATGAACAAGGTGTGGTTGGCCTTCCTGACTGCATCCCCGCACTGTTGGCCCATGTTCATCTTGGCATCAATGATGACTCTAGATCCTTTTCTGCCTCTGTTCTGATGAGAAGGGGGTTCCCCAGCTTGTAGGTATGCTGCTGGTTCTTCCTCCCCAGGTGCATCACCTTGCACTTGTTGGTGTTGAATCCCATCCTATTCTCATCCGCCCACCCCTGTAAGCTGTCTAGGTCTGATTGTAGCCTACTCCTTCATTCTAGCATGCCCACATCCCCCCACATCTTAGTGTCATCAGCAAATTTGAACAGGGTGCTTTTTACCCCCTCATCCAAGTCGCTGATGAAGATGTTGAACAGTGCGGGCCCAAGGACCGAGCCCTGCGGAACCCCACTACCCACGTCCCTCCAGGTTGAAAATGACCCATCCACCATCACGCTCTGGTGCCAGTTGGCGACCCATTTGACTGTGTGGGTATCAACACCACAGCCCCCCAGTTTCTTAATGAGAACAGGGTAAGAGACAGTGTCAAAGGCCTTCCGAAAGTCCAGGAAGACTATGTCCACTGCTACCCCTGCATCTAATGATTTGGTGATCTGATCATAGAAGGCCAGCAGGTTGGTCTGACAGGACCTGCCACTGATGAACTCGTGTTGGTTGCCCCTAAACATGAAATCCCCTGCTGGCTCCTCGTGGATGTGTACCAGCATAATTTTATCAAACAGCTTGCCTAGGATCGAGGTAAGACTAACTGGCCTATAGTTTCCTGGGTCCTCCTTACCCTTTTTGAAGATGGGAACCACATTGGCCCTCTTCCAGTCCTCTGGCACCACACCAGAGCACCACGAGTGCTCATAAAGCCGCGCCAGGGGTCCTTCAATGACCTCAGCCAATTCCTTTAGTGCTCTAGGGTGGAGATCGTCTGGACCGGCTGACTTGAATACATCCAGTCCCACCAGAAGCTGCATAACTAGTTCCTCACTAACCCTTGGCCTAGGTGTGCCTCCCCTGGGGCCTGAGGGGAGTCCAGCAGGGGGTGATTTTCTTCCTGTTCCCTATATGCCTAAAGAAAGACGTCTTATTGTCTTTGATTTCTGTTGCTAGTTTAAATTCAGTCACCACCTTAGCCTTTCTGATGTGCTCCCTACAAGTGCTGGCCGTTGTTGTATAGTCCTCCTTAGGGACTAGCCCAAGCTTTCATTGTTTGTATACCTCTTTCTTCTTTTTCAAGAGAACTATGATATCCCTATTAAGCCAAGAGGGTTTACTAGCCCTTCTGCTACCTTTCCTCTGTATGGGAATGAACTTCTTTTGTGCTTCAAGGATCATGTCCTTGAGGAACGACCACTCTCCATGCACTCCTTTTACCTTCTGTCCCTGGTCCCATAGCACTTCCCCTATTATTGCCCTGATCCTGTTGAAATTAGCTGTCATAGAATCATAGAATCAATGAGTGGGAAGGGACCTAGACAGATCATCTAGTCCGACACCCTGCTATGGGCAGGAAGGAGCACTGGGGGTGGCAGGGATCATAAGACCCCAGCCAGGTGCCTATCCAGTCTCCTCTTGAAGATTTCCAGGGAAGGTGAGAGCACCACCTCTCTGGGAAGCCTATTACAGGCTCTGGCCACCCTTACAGTGAAGTAGTTATTTCTGATAGCTAACCTAAACCTATCCTCCCTCAGTTTGGGGCCATTGTTCCTGGTAACTCCAAGGGGGGCCCTGGTGAACAGACTTTCCCTGAGTCCCTGCTGCTGGCCCTTGATAAGGTTGTAGGCAGCCACAAGATCCCCCCTCAGTCTCCTCTCACAGAGACTGAAGAGATTCAGGTCCCTCAGCCTCTCCTGAGGGCTGGCCATGGAGGCCCTCAACCATACGAGTGACCCTCCTCTGGACCCTCTCCAGGTTCTCCACGTCCTTCTTGAAGTGCAGCGCCCAGAACTGGACACAGTACTCCAGCTGTGGCCTGACCAGTGCTGCATAGAGGGGGAGCAAGACCTCTTTGGACCTGTTAGTGATGCCCCTGTTGATGCATGACAGGGTGCGGTTGGCTCTGCCTATTGCTTCGTCGCGTTGGCAACTCATATTCATCCTGGAGTAAATCATGACTCCAAGATCCTTCTCTGCTACTGAGAGGGTCAGCCCCTAACCTATAACCATAATGCTGGTTCCCTCTCCCCAGGTGCAGCACTCTCCTTGTTGAACTGCATCCTGTTCAGATCCGCCCACTTCTCCAACCTATCCAGGTCTGCCTGGATGTGGTCCCTGCCTGCCGGTGTATTCACTTTACCCCACAGCCTGGTGTCATCAGCAAACTTGAACAGGGTGCACTCCACACCCTGGTCCAGGTCGCTAATGAAGATATGGAAGAGCACCAGCCCAAGGACCGAGCCCTGGGGGACTCCACTGCCCATACCCACCCTTAACCTGGGAAGTCCAGAACTTCAACCCTGCTAGCTGATTTTCCTGCCCTGTGACAGACAGTGAATAAGATAGTTTCATTGTCACTGTTGCCCAGGCTACCCTCTATTTTCAAGTCACTCACCAGATGGTCTCCTTTGGCCAAGACCAAGTCTAGAAGAGCATTACCTCTGGTTAGCCTATGCACTTCCCAAATCAGGTAGAGCTCTTTGATACAGGTCAGGAAGCAACATGACCAATCCGACTTAGCCGAGTGTTCCTCCCAAGAGATATCTGGGTAATTGAAGTCACCCATGACAACAATGCCCCTTGCATGCGCAGCCTCTGCCAGTTCAAGAGAACTTCAGATTGAGCTCCTCCCCCTCGTTTGGTAGTCTGTAGTATACACTTACAGTTAAGTCTCTCTCACCATGCCTCTCCCCCACCCCATCCCCTGCCCTATAGTTTGACCCAAAGGGTTTCAAGTCGCTCTTCTTTGGAGCCAATGTTGACCTTCAAAAAGTCACATAGAGAGCTACACCTCCACCTTTTTTTCCCCTATTCGGTCCCTTCTGTGCAGAGTGTAGCCCTCTATGGCTACATTCCAATCATGTGAGGAGTCCCACCAGGTCTCCGTAATCCCTATTAAATCATAATGCCCACTGGATAGGTCTAGCTCCTCCTGCTTGTTCCCCATGCTTCTGGCATTAGTGTACAGGCACCTTGATCCTCCAATTGAGACCCTCGATTTCCTGTCACATTAAGGGAAAACCATTCCCTCAGCTCTTGCAAAAGTGGCTCTCCTATTATTCTCAGCTTCAGAATTTTCTTGTACTGGTCCCCAGGCATGCTCCAGTCAGTGTTTCCCCATCCCCCCGAAATCTTAGTTTAAAGCCCTATCTAGAAGATCAGCCATCCTGGCCAAGAACAGGGACTTACCTCTCCATGTGAGGTGGGTGCCATCCCTTCCCAGGAGTCCTCTCTCCCTAAAGAGTGTGATGTGGTCAAAGAAACCCAAGCCCGCTCAGCAGCACCACCAGCAGAGTCGTCAGTTCACTACTCCAATACATCCTTCCTTCCTAGGTCCATGACCCACAACTGGAAGCACAAAGGAAAAGACTAGCTGTGACTTGAGCCCAGCCCCCAGAGCCCTGTAGTCACTCATGACTCAGTCCAGCCATGTCATTTGTGCCCACATGGATGAGGAACATGGGGTAGTGGTCGGAGGGCCAGATGAGCCTAGGGATTCTCTCCACAACAGCCCGCATGTGGGCTTCAGGGAGGCAGCAGACCTCAGGGGCTATGGGGTCCAGAAGACAGATGGGTTCCTCAGTGCCCTGCAGGAGGGAGTCCCTCCACCCCACCACCCTGCAGCTCATCTTGAGGGTGGCAGTCTGTTGACTACCTACCTCCTCCTCTGATGTCTCTGTGATATTTCTTTTGGCCTAATCCTCCAATTTGTCCAGGTCACTCTGAATCCTAGCCCACACTCCAGCATATCTACTACATCCCCACCTCACCCCCAGCTTGGTGTCATCCATAAACTTGCTGAGGGTGCAATTGATCCCATCTTCCAGATCGTTAATGAAGATAGTGAATAAAACCAGCCCCAGGACCATCCCCTGGGGTACTCCACTTGATACCAGCTGCCAAATAGACATTGAGCCATTGATTACTACCCACTGAGCCCAATAATCCAGCAAGCTTTCTATGTTACTCAGTGTACCACCTGCAGCCGATCATTGAGCCGAGGGTGCGTGGGGGGCCCTCCCAGCACATTCCCTGGCAGACCCAGAAATGGATCAGAAGTACTTCTGGTCCACTTCAGAGTTCACCACCAAGCACATGCGCACCCCGTGGGTTGCTCCATCTGCCCCAGCACTGCAGCATTCACGAACCACGTCTGGTACCTTGAGGTATGTAGAAAAAACATTTAAAGCTGTGTCTATGTCCAATCACTGATTCTCCGAATCAGCATTGAATCTTCAGATTCTGATTTGGCTGAATTGAATCAGGGACAGTGATCCAAATCAATTAATCAAATCACCGTCTCCAAATTGAATAGGGCCCACTTTGCACACCCCTAGCAGATGTCTCTCTCTGGTTAGGTACTGTGTGCATGATTCCTTGAGTTGAATGTACTTTTTTTCTTGAGTTGATTACTAGAGTTTCAGAAAATGAAGGTTCATGAAGGCAGTGCAAACATGGCATGGTACCAGAAAGCAAAAAGAATTTATTGGTCTGAAACTTGGCATTTATTTGCATCACCACAGCAATTCTCTTCTCTATTGCCCATGAGTCTAGGTGGGACTGGAAATGCTGCAGAGAATGCTTGGTCCAAATCTAGATTAATCCTCACAGTGACCCCCCAGGGATTATTGTGTCTATTTTACAGAAGGAAGGAAAAATTAAGGCTCAGAAGTTAAGTGAATTTGACTTAGAGAGACCACAGGGCAAAGCAGTGTCAAAGGCAGGCTTAGAATTAAGGTCTTTTTGGTTTCAGTCCTGCTCAGACCACTAGACTACTCCTTTCTAGCGTAAAAAATATAGAATAAGGACAAAGACATGGGTGTATGTAGGAAAGAAAGAAAGAATGGGTTTCTCTCCTACAAGTAACAGTTGAAATTGGGGCAGAAGGGGATAAGATATTCCCCAATAAGAAAATCTTTACATGTTGTATACAGGTTTCCCTCACTTCATGCTGTACATACATTCCTGGAAAATGGTGCATAACTCAAATTTGCATAAAGGGAACCTACTTTACAATGTAACAAATAGGGATGCATATGAAGATATCAATTGTACTGACCCTCAGACCCATTTCTACCACTTTCACAAGACAATTTTGGTACTCAGCAACAGCAGACAGTACACACAAGCACAGGGCACTATCATAATGGGGATGGCAACTACAGAAACACATGTCACAGACAACAAGTGAAGAGCACAGATCTACACAGGAGACTATATTTTGGTGCACGTCACTCCCACAATCCACCACATGAACCAGCAGACTGTGGGCTTCCACCACACTGATCGCATAACAGTGAATTTACCTTGCATGTAACAAATTTTTGGTATAAAAGGGTCATTGCATAAGAGCAAACTCACACATACAGAACCCGCATAAAGTGAGGGAAACCTGTATAGTGTTTTCAGGAAAATACTCATGGTTTTTTTCATATTTAGAAGGATCTGTACTGAAAATCTCTAAATATGAAACTATATTAGAAGCTGTAGACCTGCAGCAGCAGAAATATCTTTGAAATTCTGTGTGCTTGCCTGAAAATTCATGAAAAAGATTTAGGAGAAGATTTATAATCTATTAAGATTCATGACTGAATATATTCTCAGTAAAATTCAGAATGAAACACATATTTAAAGTATTTGCTTTTTTTTAAAAAATTAACAACATTTATTTTTTGTGAGCACAATCACATTTGAAAATGAAATATATGAACATAATAGAACTCCAAAAATTAATAGGAAATCTAGATAATTTATACAGGGAAAAATACATATACATACAAGACTCAAATTAATACAGTATCCAGCAGCTGCCATAAAAATCCGTACAGTAATAAACTGCATAAAAAGTTTATCAAAGCATACCTGACTGATTCAAACATTGGCATATACCCAATTATTAAAAGGCACAAAGGATTCAGCAATGAAGTTTATGGCATTACACACAGTTATATCAGTTCATCAGGACCAACATAAAAATGTTAAATGTCTATTTAATATTTGACATTTGTTTCAAAGCACACATAAGTCTCCCTTTTGTTTAGGAATCAATATGAAAATATATCTGAAAGGACAAACATTTAAATATGACAGGTTAAGAAACAAAAGCTCTCTTTTAAAAAAGTTTACTTCTGAGTTTTCCCAACAGTAAATGTCTCTTATCACAGTTCCTTCAGAAATCATTTAAAGACAAGTTTAGTTAACAATTTTCAAGCAGGGTTGGCTCCTGGGATTGTGCTGTAGGAGACCACTTGTTTCCTTTGAGGGAAAACACGGAAAAGAGAGTAGATACAGAACTTGTATTATAGGCAGGTAGTCACTTATGGTAGTAGCTGGCTAGTGCAACAAAAGGTGTGGCTGAACTGAGCTGGTTATAGTGTCCAGTAGCAATTCGTCCACTTCTGGAAAACACCTGCTCCACTTTTTGGTCTGATGAAATCTAGCACTCCTAAGACTCTGAAACACCCCACAGTAGACTGCCTGGAAGATCCTGTGAAAAGTCAAAGCATACTTGGCACTGAAACACAGTGGAAAATCAATTAAGACCACAGGGTGAAGTTTGGCTTCTGCTTTTGATGCATTGTTTTTAAAAATATCAAAAAGGCTTTAAGTCTGCTTATGTCCAAGGTCTGTAAGATCTGCAGAAAGAGATATAAACCAAAACAAGGCTTTGTTTATACTTTACTTGAGATTTTTTGCCTGGCAACTACTGTTCTCCAGGGTAACACATACAGCAACCCGTTCCTGCTCGTTCAACTTCTGACTTTTCCTGGAATGCAACAGAAGCATCCGCACTAAGCTTGTGCTCGGCAATGATGTCCTCTACTCGTGTTATGTAAAGTAATGACAACAACACACCTAAGAACTGTAAAATAAAAGAGCATTTATGAAAGGAGACCATGTGTTCCTCATCCAACATTTTTTTATTGTAATACACAGAAGTGCACACACGCACACACTCCCACACTCCCCCCCCCCCCCGTAATTTAAGTTAGAGCCTCAAGTCAGTGCAGTTTTGGAAGGGCGAATTCACAAGTGGAGAAATGAAGGAGATTTTAGTGACATCTACCACCTCCTTTATCCCCCACTGTTGAAAATAAATTATGCCTGTTGAAAATTACCCTGGGATTCAGAATGTTAAACTAAGTCTTATGGATGCAAACTAGTGGGCAAAGGTTATGAAAAAATGTAACATATCACACTGTGCTACTAAATCAATGGGCCTCTGTGAAAACACAAAAGCACACCCACATCAGCTTCCAAGTTATGTGAACTTTAAATAAAAACAGTCTTATCAAATCAAATACCGTACTGTCTACCAAGACCATGAGCTAAACATTCCCTTTAATGAACAACGTACATAATGACCTAGCCTTACCTGTGGTAACAATATACCAAGCAAAACACCTGCCATGATGCTGTAATTGTCTACGAACCAAATGAGTACTGCATTTGTGCATCCTCGAATATATATAACATGTTGAACGCTCAGGCGCTATAAAATAATATAACAGTTTGATTAAAAGCATGCCAAGGTGTTTTTTTTAGAATATAAAGCATCAAATTTTGTCTTCATTCGCGGTCTTGCAACCTCAATGAACTTGGTGCAATGGCCTTATCACCAAGCATCTAAAATATTAAGTTTACTAAAAGAAATACAACTGATCCCAATTTTATACCATGAAATATAGGAGATCTCTATCTACCATCCTGAGTACTTCCTGGCTGCAACTGCTGCAGTACAAAAATCCAAACCATGGCCAAGTTGCTATCCTATCTTGCAACTGGCTCATATACTCAAGAAAAGAGAATTTAAAGTTTACCCTCGAAGGTGTTAGAGCCACATCTAGTCCCAAAACAGCAAAGCAGTTAAGCCTGTGAATGGTCCCACTGAAATGGCTGGTACCACTTGTGAGTTTCAAGCAAAGTACATGCTTCAGTGCTCCATGGATCAGAACCAGAAGAGTGTTTAGCATCTTGCAGAATCAACTCTTGACTCAATTGGCATTTTTACATGTGCTCCATGGTTGAGGGGCAGGGGATGGACGATTTAATTAGAGTAGCTCTTGGGAGCTACTCTAATTAAAATGCCCACAATATCTCATGTATTCAGTATCCCACATTTCAAAATGGAGTCACTGAATGAGCTTTAGTTAAAGCACCCCCACCACCATTTTGAAATGTGGGGACACTGAATACATAAGACACTGCAATACATGATTAGAACATTGCAGCAGACTCAATTTATTAGAACTCGCTGGAACACGTGTATAGGTGCCCAGTGAGCCTAAGTGACAGATCATATCTGAAGTACTGCCAATCTAAAAAAAAAGTCATTCAAATTGGCATTGTGTGATTAGGTGTCTTACACAAAAGGGGAAAAGAGACTTTCAGCTGATTCCCAATTTAACTGCCAAAACTACTCCTACAAAACTGGGCTGTACGGATCCCCAGCAGATCAAATTATTGCCTTCTGTTCAATATACTATTACAGGCTGCAAGCCTGGACTTGGATGCCTGGTTCTCACAAAGCCCATGACACTGAAGTCAATGGGAATAACTCCCAGAAAAGAGGAGAAAATACAGGCTTAGGCCATATCTCACATCTATGCTTGAAGAGCGTTAAAAGTTTGCCAACAAAAATAAGGGATGCCCCATTTCTCCTCTACTATTACAACATTTTGTCTTCAATATTTTATACCCGCTGTGGGATATAAGAATGGGATGTATGAATAAAAAGAAAAGCTTTTTCATTATTTAAATGGGAAACTTTGGTTTTCCCCCAACTCTAGTCAGAGCATTAACATTATTGAATGACTCTGTTGTGCACTGAATATGCAGTACTAAAAACTGGGCTGTATTTTTTCTCATCTGAAATGAAAGCATTGTGTAAGTTGAACCAGGAGCCCAAAAGGCAAAAGGAAAAAGAGTGATTCATAAAGAAACCATCTGCTTTGTCAGAAAGGAATGCTCTCACATGATTCTTTATAATGAAGTGATAAAAATTTCTTTTAGTTACCTCTTTATCAGTAGTTTTATATCCACACATAGTGTTGATAATGTCTGTCTGAAAAGAAAAAATATATAGAATTGTGAAGAAAAAAAAGTATTTTTACTTTTTACATATCCACCAATTTTATCATAAAAATTTACTTGTAAGGTTGTGCTCAAGAAAAGTAAATATTAAAAACCCATGTATTTTGCCTTTATGTTTTATCTAAGACAGTTATAATCAGGAGACACTTGTATACTATCCATGTCTGCTTTTAAAACACAGGGGGTGCTTCTACATAAGACACTACTGTGCAGTCATTACTGCACATTTAGTTAGTACTTTTAAGTGACGCTACTGCGCAGTAGCCTAATATACTGTACAGTAGCATATTAACACTGTCCATGTTGTGACATGCTACTACACAGTCTTATTAGGCTAGTATGCAGTCAGCCTCTCATGTAGATGTGCACAGAGAGGAAAAAAACTCAAGATACGGAGCTGTATAAAGAAACACTAGAGTCTGAAAACACTGAAGGACAGCAAGGAAACAAGTATCATTAATGATGAATATAGTTGGGTATGTGATGCAGGCAGTAAAAGTACTGTCTCAGTACAGCTAGGAAATAGGGTGTAGCCAGTCTGAAACAACTGGAATGCAAGAAGCTTGGACAACAAAGTGGAGGTACTCAAGCTATTGGTGCAGGATGCAAAACCAGATATTACAGAAATAACACAAACTTGGTAGAAGAGGAATCATGAAGCATATGTACAATTCAGAAAAGACAGACAAAGATAAAGATGGTTGACTGGAACTGAACATTAATGACATGATAGAAATAAGAAAGGATAGCATGGATAAAAGATTTTATTTGGGTCAAAATCACTATGGAGAACGATAGAGGGCTACTGAGGTACTGGGAATCTGCTATATGAACTCTGATTAGATTTGGATATGGATAGAGGTTTCTGTAATGTTATTAGGGAAATAAATATTGCCAGAAATTATGTCACATCACAAAACTTTAAAGATATATCATGCAATCCATGTAGAGATATCCAAACTACTTCAGGTACCAGATGCAGTATAGATGCATTAACAATGCATGCTGACTGAACAAAGCACCTCTGCTTCTCAGTCAGGAAACGAGTGCCACATTAATACACTTTCTGGTACCCAAAGCAGTTCATTTCAGAGGAAGAGCTCAGGTATCACAACCTGGCACTGCATTTGTTCCATGTAGACAAACCCTAATTTCCTTGATATAGATTGGAAAATAAATGCTAGTAATAATGATAGGGCCCAGATATTGCTGATAAGCAAGACTTCTTTAACAAACAGTCACTGAATTAACGTGAGGTGATATGCTATAGAAGGTTTGGTTTAGGCAAGCAATGGGGACCACTTTTGCTTTGGTAAGCCGAAGAGCTAGTCTTAGAAAATGGCCTTGGATCAAGTGATCATAAGTTTATTCTGATTAAATTAAATGAGAGAATAAAAAAGGTTTGTAACTAAGAGTATGTCCACAGAGCTCGAGCCACTGCCATGCTGAGACATGCCAGCACCAACTCCAAACACACTGGCTTCTGACTTGAAATCAGTAACCTGCTCTCAGCAAAACTTAATGACACAGTACAGAGTCACAGCACTATGTTTAAGTGGCTACACCACTTTAGACTCACGAAAAGATATGAAGTGTACTCAGCACACCTCAGTACAACACTGCCTTGTGCTATATGGACTTACCCTATGGTGCTCAACTTCAGAAAAGCAAACTGACAAAATGGAGGGAAATTTACCATAGTAGACATATTGGGCCTGTATTTTGGATTCTTTCCGTCTCCAGACCTACTCTGCTGGCCTAACCACTAGGTAAGATTGTCCATGACATAGTCCATTACAACTAGTCAGTGAACCCAATTGGACTGAAGAGACTGAAAAGTAAGAAAAAAGTCAGAAAAGCAGACTTGGACTTGCTCAGGGAACTCATGGGCAGGATCCCCTGGGAAGCCAGTCTGTGGGGGAGAGGAGTCCAGAAGAGCTGGCTGTACTTTAAAGAAACCTTACTGAGAGTGCAGGAACAAACCATCCCGATGTGCAGGAAGACTAGCAATATGGAGTCACTAGGACCAATGGCCACAAGCTGAGGGAGGATAGGTTTAAGTTAGATATTAGGAAGAACTACTTCACTGTAAGAGTGGCCAGAGCCTGGAATAGGCTTCCCAGAGAGGTGGTGCTCTCACCTTCCCTGGAGATCTTCAAGAGGAGACTGGATAGGCACCTGGCTGGGGTCTTATGACCCCTGCCACCCCCAGTGCTCCTTCCTGCCCATGGCAGGGTGTCGGACTAGATGATCTGTCCAGGTCCCTTCTGACTCATTGATTCTATGATTGTATGGCAGAAGAAGAGCTTGGCTTAGCAGAGAACTCTTCAGTAAACTAAATTACAAAAAGGAAGCTTATAAGAAGTGGAAACTTGGATAAAAAAACTAGGGAGGAGTATAAGAGCATTGCTCGGGCATGCAGGGATGAAGTCAGGAAGGCCAAAGTGCAATTGGAGTTGCAGCTAGCAAGGGATGTGAAAGGTAACAAGAAGGGCTTCTACAAGTACATCAGCAACAAGAGGAAGATCAGGGAAAGTGTGAGTCCCTTACTGAATGGGGGAGGAAACCTAGTGACGGAGGATGCAGAAAAAGCTGAAGTGCTCAATGCCTTTTTCACCTCAGTCTTCACAAGCAAGGTCAGCTCCCAGACTACTGCTCCTGGCAGTACAGTTTGGGGAGGAGGTGAGCAGCCAATAGTGGTGAAAGAACAGGTTAGGGACTATTTAGAAAAACTGAACATATACAAGTCCATAGGGCCAGATGGGAGTCACCCAAGGGAGCTGAGGGAGTTGGCTGACATAACTGCGGAGCCACTGGCCATCATCTTTCAAAACCCATGGCTATCAGGAGAGGTCCCAGATGACTGGAAAAAGGCAAACATGGTGCCCATATTCAGTAAAGAAAAAAAGGAGGATACAGGAAACTACAGACCAGGCAACCTCACCTCAGACTCTGGAAAAACCATGGAGCAGATCCTCAAGGAATCCATTTATAAGCACTTTGACAAGATTATGGTGATTAGGAACAGTGAGCATGGATTCACCAAGGGAACGTCATGCCTGACAACCTGATTGGCTTCTACGATTAGATAACTGGCTCTGTGGATGTGGGGAAAACAGTAGATCTGGTGTACCTTGATTTTAACCAGGCTTTTGATACAGTCTCCCACAACATTCTTGCAGGCAAACTAAGGAAGTACGAACTGAATGAATGGACTGTAAGGTGGATAGAAAACTGGCTGGAGCATTAAGCTCAGAGGGTAGTAATCAATGTTTCAATGGCTAGTTGGCAGTTAATATCAAGTGGAGTGCCCCAGAGGTTGATCCTTTCAATATCTTCACCAACTACCTCAAAGATGGCATGGTGTGCACTCTCAGCTAGAGATGCACCAATAGGTAATTTTTGGGCCAGTACCGATGGTCGATTTTTTAATGAGCCATATCAGCCAATACCAATCCGATTGCTGATATGCAGTTGGGCAGCTTGGAAAGCGGCATCTGGCTGGTAAATCTGCTGTGCAGGAAGAGGCAAGAGTGGAGGCGAGGGGTGTTAGGAGAGGCAAATCAAGGCCCCCATGGTGAGGGAGGGGCTGGGGCTCCACAGCCAGGGCAGTGCGCGAGACAGAGTGGCGAGCAGCTCATCTGAGGCATGTGGAGATGGAGTGGCTCCCACCACTGCATGCACCCCGGGAGAGTATGGAGGGAGCACATGCCCCCAGGTCTGCACACAGGGCAAAGGCAGGATGCTGCTGTGAGCGGCATGGTGCCAGACTCTTCCTGGAGAGGGGCTGGGCCAGGGCTGCACTCGGGATGGGAAGTGGCAGTGCTGAGAGACAGGGCTACAGTGGGGGGGAGGGGGCTGCAGCCACCCCAAAATTCACCATAGCCCCTCCAACCCCCACCCTCCCAGCACTGCCACTGCCCATCCAAAGCACAGCCCAGCCTAGCCCCCACATCAGGAAGAGCCCAGCACAGCCCCAGCCCACAGCAGCAGCCCTCCCTCACCCCATGCGCAGATCCGGGGGCACATACCCCCCCATGCCTCCTGGGGTGCACACAGCGGTGGGAGCCATCGCCCCCACACCCTCCAGACGAGCTGTTCACAGCTTTGTCCCCTGCTCTGCCCCGGCTGTGCAGTCCCTGCCCCAGCTCCAGCCCCAGTCCCTCCCTCACTGCAGAGCCCTCGATCTGCCCTCACGACAGACTTACCAGCTGAACCTGGCTGCTCTCCATGCTGCTGAGCTGTGCTCCTGGCTGCCTGTGTGCTGTATTGCAGCTGTGCACATGCAGGGGCATTTATTGGCGGCATTATTGGCCACATCAGCCAAAAGAAGCCGAATGACAATGCAGTCAATTTTCCTTATATCAGTGCCGATCCAATATGGGACCAATGTATCTTTGCACCTCTACCCTCAGCAAGTTTTCAGATGACACCAAGCAGGGGTTAGAAGCAGATACACTGGAGGGTAGGACTAGGATTCAGAGTAAGCTAGACAAACTAGAGGATTGAGTCAAAAGGAATTTCATGAGGTTCAACAAAGACGAATGCAAAGTCCTGCACTTAGGAGAGGACAATCAGCTGGGGGGTGACTGGCTAGGCAGCAGCTCTGCAGAAAGGGACCCAGGGGTTACAGTGAACAATAAGGTGAATATGAGCCAAGAGTGTGCCCTTTTTGCCAGGTAGGCTAACAGCATACTGGGCTGCATCGGTAGGAGTGTTGCCAGCACGGCAAGGGAAGCGATTATTCCCCGCTATTCAGCACTAGTAAGGCCACAACTGGAGTACTGTTTTCAGTTTTGGGCCCCTCACTACAGAAAGGGGTTGGACAAATTGGAGAGAGTCCAGCGAGTCCAGTGGAGGGCAATGAAAATGGTGAGGGGGCATGACTTATGAGGACAGTCTGAGGGAACTGGGCTTATCTAGTCTACAGAAGAGAAGACTGAGAGGGATTTAATAGCAGCCTTCAACTCCTGAAGGGGGCTTAAAAAGAGGATAGAGCTAGACTGTTCTCACTGGTAGCAGATGACCGAACAGGATCAATGGTCTCAAGTTGTAGCAAGGGAAGTTTAGTTTGTATACTAGGAAGAATGTTCTCACTAGGAGGGAAGTAAAACACTGGAACAGATTACCCAAACAGGTTGTGGAATCTCTATCCTTGGAGGTTTTTAAGGCCCAGTTAAACAGCCTTGGCTGGGAAGATCTAGTTGGGGATGGTCCATCTTTGAGCAGGGAGTTGGACTAGATGACCTCCTGAGGTCCCTTCCAACCGTAATTTTCTATGATTCTATGACTGTAAATTTAACTGCAATCAAAGGTTCCCAAAAAGTATTGCATCCTGTCATGCAAGATGTGCATGGCGTAATGTGTGGTTTTAAGCATCTGGGATAAAATTCCTCAGATCCCAATATGCATCTGCCAGTGTGTGAGGAGCCCCAGGTCAGAGATCCTGTCCCTGATCCAGGGATCTCCCTCACACCTGGACCTTTAAATGCCTGTGGGGTAGCCCAGCACTGGGGAACTTGTTCCCCGATGCTGGGCTGCATGGTACAATTTCCAAAAGATGCGTTCCTGCTTGGTCCTGCTGACCAGCATGCTGGAATGTTCCAGGGTGGGCAGGAGAGTCTGAGACTAGGGAGGAACTTCCCAATCTTGAGTTCCCTGGGGGTACAGCAGCTGGGCTGCACAAGTGAATTTGAAAGGCCCCATTACATAGGAAGCCCAGATTTGAGAGCTGCTCGCCACTGCTGGCATGCTCAAAGGAAGCACAGGCAGCTGGACTGCATGTTGACATGGGGAGCTTGAGATCAGAGAGAGGTTAGACTTCGTAAGGGATTGTTAAAATACATGACAAAGGGCTCTTCAAGTATTGGGGGAAGGGATGAGAGAGAGAGAGAGAGGGAGAGAGAACCTTAGCAGCATATAACAAGGCCGGCGTGAAGATTAAGGATACTCATGATACAACCTCCAAACTGAATGAATAATTCAGGCCAGTCTTAAGGATGTTTTTCTAGACCATGGGAACAAGGACAGACTGGATAATTGGAATGAGAGTATGGAAACAGAACTCATCGTTATTGGGATGGAAAGAAAACTTAAAGAATGCAAGACACTCAGGTTAGGAGGACCAGATAATTTCCATCCCAGAATTCTGGAAGAATGGGGTACACAAAACTGAGGTCTAATAATAAGAAGTTTTAAGAAAGGAAAAAGTTATCTAAGTAACAACAGGCTTGTTAGAGCTGAGACATGCTGCACCTGCCCAACAAATAGCAGTTTCCAAATCAGAAACAGGTAGTCGTGTTAGCACGATGCTGCACATACAATGACCTCTCATTGACAGAACAGACTCTCTGGGCAAAGGAAATGCAGTGACTCATGCAGTGTCAGTTTAAGAAATTATTAGTTACTCTGAAGATGGGGAGTCACTGAGGAACTGTAAGGTGCAGAACTCCAGTGGTCTGGCATATTGTTATGTGAGGTCTTTCAGGCATTTTTGTTGAGATCTGCACACTTAAGGAAATCATCAAAACCTGTGATGTGGTAGCAAACCAGATTACTACTGCAGATTACATAGTATAATTATTGTTTTCCTTTGCTGAATAAATAGCGCTTGGAGCAACCTAAAGCTTTAGTTATTTCTGCAATTGTGAGGCATCAGCAGAGCTCTTATAAACCACTGTCCCAAAATCATTTGAGATAAGAGTAAAGAAGAGTAAAGAATACAAAGTGATTTTTTTTAGCATCCAAAGAAAGAAGGACTATTTTAATTTCTAAAACATTTCTAGATCAGTGATTCTTAACCTTTTTAGACTCAATTTAGCTCTTAGTTTTCACTTGCTGTTTTGTTTTTTGGGTTTTTTTGTCTACAAAAATATAATAGAGCAATTCTTCTGTTGCAAAAACCTCAGAAAGATCACAGCGCATCAGAATGTATTTGAATCCTATTTGAAGTTTCTGGGTTTATCTTGTGAATCATAGTGCCACATCTAACAGCACAAACATTGAGTAGCACTCTCTGACACCCTTGAAAGGAGCTCAAGGCACCCCAAGGTGCGTGGCACTCTGATTCAGAATCACTGTTTTAGATAATGAAACAAAATACTTTAAAAGTGTGTGTGGGGGGAAGATTTGAAAAAGCATTTCCTCACTATTACACAATGAAAAATTAAGTTTGAAATATCTGTGTCCTCCTACAAGTGTTTATTTAAGGCTCTTATATGACTAAGAAGTATTTTCATTAGTTTCATAGATTTCATAGACATTAGGGCTGGAAGGGACCTCGGGAGATCATCAAGTCCAGCCCCCTGCCCAAAGGGCGGGAAGTCAGCTGGGGTCATAGGATCCCAGCAAGATAAGCATCCAATTTACTCTTGAAGGTGTTCAATGTAGATGCTTGAACCACCTCCGCCAGCAGACTGTTCCAGACCTTGGGGGCTCGGACAGTAAAGAAATTCTTCCTTATGTCCAGCCTGAAACGGTCTTGCAGGAGTTTGTGACTGTTCGACCTCGTCATCCCTTGGGGCGCTCTGGTGAACAAACGTTCCCCCAGATCCTGGTGGTCACCCTTGATAAACTTATAGGTGGCCATCAGATCACCCCTGAGCCTGCACTTTTCCAGGCTAAAGAGTCCCATGGCTCTCAGCCTGTCATCGTAAGATCTGTTTTCCTGACCTCTGATCATGCGCGTGGCTCTCCTCTGGACTCTCTCAAGCTTCTCCACATCCTTTTTGAATTGTGGAGCCCAAAACTGGACGCAGTACTCCAGCTGCGGCCTCACCAAGGCCGAGTACAAGGAGAGAATGATGTCCCGGGATTTGCTCGAGAAGCATCTATGGATGCGTGCCAGCGTTTTGGTCGCTTTACTAGCTGCAACATCGCATTGGAGGCTCATGTTCTTCTTGTGGTCAATGATGACCCCCAAGTCTTTTTCTTCTGTAGTGCTAACCAACGTAGCACTGCCGAGCCTATAAGGGTGCTGCAGGTTTTTCCTCCCAAGATGGAGAACCTTGCATTTTTCGGTGTTAAACATCATCAGGTTCTCGTCTGCCCATTTGCTGGGCTTGTCCAGGTCAGCCTGGATCACCCGCCTATCTTCTGGCGTGGATGCTTTGCCCCAAAGTTTGGTGTCATCGGCGAACTTGGCCAGTCCACTCCTAACTTCAATGTCCACATCGTTAATGAAGATGTTGAACAGTATGGGTCCCAGGACAGAGCCTTGAGGGACCCCACCATGATGAGTGACTGCCATCAATCACAACCCTCTGGGTCCGACCACGAAGCCAATTTCCCAGCCAGCAGATCGTGGTGGAGCCAAAGCCACAACTGGGCAGTTTGGCCAAGAGGTGATCATGGGATACCAGATCAAAAGCTTTTTTGAAGTCAAGATATATGACATCAATCTCTTCTCCCTTGTCCAGGTGATAGGTCACCTGGTCATAGAAGGAAATGAGATTGGTCAAACAAGAGCTACCCGCAACAAACCCGTGCTGGCTGTCCCTTAGAATGTTAGCCTGGGCCAGTCCCTCAAGGATGGCCTCCTTAATAAACTTTTCTAAGATCTTCCCCAGGATAGAAGTCAGGCTAATGGGCCTGTAGTTAGCCGGATCCACTCTCCTCCCTTTCTTGAAGATCGGCACCACATTGGCCTTCTTCCAGTCTTCGGGCACTACACCAGAGCGCCAGGAGTTTTCAAAGATCTGTGCCAGGGGCTGGGCTATGACGCTCGCCAGCTCCTTGAGTACCCTGGGGTGCAGATTGTCAGGGCCGGCTGACTTGAAGGTATCCAGCTTCTCAAGGTGTTCCTTCACGAGGTCAGCATTGATGGAGGGTAGGGAATCCCCCTCACCCAGACTTCCCTGTCCCATAGCAGGCATGGGCATCCCATGTGACTGATGAAAGACTGACGCAAAGTACCTATTTAATAGGTTGGCTTTTTCCTGGGCATCAGTTGTCAGTTGCCCCATCTGGTTTAGCAGGGGTCCAACATTGCCCTTGCTTGCTTCCTCCGGCTCCCCACACATCTGAAAAAGGACTTTTTGTTGTCCTTGATGCCTGAAGCTAGTTGGAGTTCAGTTGCAGCCTTGGCTTTCCTGGTTTGGTCCCTGCAGGACCGGACCAGCGCGGAGTAATCCTCCTTGGAGGTGAATCCCGTCCTCCATTCTTTGTAGGCTTTCCTTTTTAGCCACAGTAGGTCCGCTACGTCTCTGGAGAGCCAGGGGGGCTGCTGTGCCTTCTTGCTGCCTTTCCTCCGTGTTGGAATAGATTTAGCTTGTGCACTGAGGATCGCTTCCTTGAGAAGCAACCACTCTTCTTGAACTCCCATCTCCCTAGGGTCACGGTCCCTGAGGGCCTGACCAACAAGCCTCTTGAGCTTCTCAAAGTCGGCTTTTCTGAAGTCAAGGACTTCTGTGTTGCTGACTGACTTGCCAGCTTTACGGCGGATGGTGAAGGTGATCAGCTCGTGGTCGCTGTCACCCAACTTCCCATCAATCACTAGGTCGCCGATTAGGTCATCCCCTGTAGCCAGTACCAGGTCAAAGGTCAAGCAGCACTTTGCCTCTCGTTGGCCCATAGACTTCTTGGGTCAGGTAGAGGTCATCCACGCACGAGAGAAAGCTTTGCGCCCGCTCAGATTTAGCTGAGTGATCTTCCCACGAGATGTCCGGGTAATTGAAGTCACCCATGACAACCAAGGTCCTGGAGCAAGCAGCCTCAGTCAGTTCCTGGGCGAACTCCTGGTCAAGCTCAGGACTTTGAGTGGGAGGTCTGTAGTAGACTCCCACCGTTGTGTCCCCTGTGCCGAATTCCCCACAAATTTTTACCCAGAGGGTCTCTAGCTGTCCATGCCGGTCGCCAACATCAGCTCGCAGGGACATGTAGCTTTCCTTCACATAGAGAGCTACACCCCCGCCCCTTTTGTCAACATGATCCCTCCTGTATAGGGTATAGCCTTCTATACCCGTGGTCCTGTCATGGGTGGAGTCGCACCAGGTCTCCGTTATCCCAATGACATCATATTTCTTTGCACTGAGCAGGAGGACGAGCTCGTCCTGCTTGTTGCCCAGGCTCCTGGCATTAGTGTACAGGCAGGCAAGTGTGCCCTTGGGGGCTCTTGCCTTGCCCACAGATTGTGCCAGGGCTGGGGCAGGGGTGAGCTCCCTTAAGTGCCCCCTTAAGTGCCTTGGTCCGCTGGCTTTGCAAGGGCCGTTCAGCAGGCCAGCAGGGGCAGTAGTCCCCCCATCCCCCAGCGGGCTTAGTTTAAAGCCCGGTGGAGCAGGTCAGCCAGCCTGGCTGAGAAGAGCCTCCTCCCCAGGGGAGAGAGGTGGAGGCCATCTCTTCCCAGCAGCTCGCTGCCTCTCTCTCCAAAAAGCGGGCTGTGGTAATGGAAGCCAAAGCCTTCCCGATAACACCAGCGCCGCAGTCTTTGGTTCACCGCGTGGATCCTCCTCTCCCTCCTCAGCCCATAGCCCGAGACGGGGAGGATCGACGAAAACACCACCTGAGCTCCCAGACCCCTAAGCCCCGCTCCCAACTCCCTATAGCGCCTCATGACCTGGCTGGGGGTGCTCCGTGCCGTGTCACTGGTGCCCACATGAATAAAGAGCATGGGGTAGTGGTCTGTGGGCCGGAGGAGCTGCGGGATCCTCTCCGCAATGTCTCGGATGCGGGCCCCCAGGAAGCAGCAGACTTCCTGGGCTAAGGGGTCGGGGCGGCAGATTGCCCCCTCAGTGCCCCGCAGGATGGAGTCTCCCACAACAAACACCTTTCGCTTTGACTTAGGGAGAGTGGGGCCAGTAGCTGCGGTCGAGCCTGGGTTGCCTGCGGGAGCTGGCAACTGCGTGGGCTCTGCTGGGGCTGCAAGAGGTGCAAACCTGTTGCTAAGCTCCGGCGGGGCAGGGGCCTTGGTGCGGCGGGCCTTGGGGCCCTTGACCACCATGGTCCATGCCCCTGACTGGGCAGAGCGGGAGGTCCCAGAGTCCTCCTTAGTCGCGGAGGGAGACGGAGCTCTCCCCTGCGGCTCCCAGGGGAGAAGGGCCTGGCAGTAGGAGTCTATCTCCTGCTCACAGTCCCTGATGGCACGCAGTCTCTGGACTGTGGCCTGGAGCTCCTCCAGCTGGCGCGCCAGAGACCTCAGTAGGGAGCAGACCCCGCAAGGGGAGAGGGCCATGCTCCCAGGCCCCAGAGCCTGAAAAAGGGACAGGCAGCCCCCGCAGCCAAGAGCCAGGGGCTCCGTCTGCGTGGAGCCCGGAACCATGGGCTCCGTCTGGGCGGCCGTCTCTGAGGTGCCCAGTGGAGGGGCCGCAGAACCCGAGGGGACCCGAGGGGTGCGGCGCGTGCCCATCCGTGTCATGCCTCTGGTAGGCTGGCTACGGCTGGGACTGACTACTCTGGGGGGTTCACAGGCAGGGTCTCGTGCCCTCCCACGCCCTCTCCTGCGCGAACTCCGCGCTAACTCAAGCGCCTGTTTACGCAGCCTGTTCGCGTGGCTCCCTGGGGGGCTGGGCCAAGTAGGGGCCTGGGCGGGGGCCTGACCCAGCCAGCACCAGGCAGCAGCCTCCTCCCAGCAAGCGAGGAGTTAACCCCTTCCAACCACGAGCCCGCTTACCTCCGGCTGTGCTGGGGGACGGCAAGGGGCTCGGCGGCTGCTGAGGGGGTGTCTGGGGGGCTTCGGGGAAGTGGGGACACAGTGGGCTTAAGCCGCGCGTCTCTCACCGCTCCAGAGCCTACCTGAGTGTGTTTTTTTTTTTCCCCTGGCTGGCGGGCCCTTTTAAACTACACGCATGCGCAGTGGGCCTGCCGTCGGGGAACGCTGGCTTCTCAGGCCAGGGGGGCCCTGCCCGGGATTTGGGGGGCCCTACCCTACAGGAGGGGGACTGGTGAGTACCCCCTCCTTCACTCCTCTCTCCCTGGGGGCTGGGCCAAGCAGGGGCCTGGGCGGGGGCTTGACCCGGCCGGGCACCAGGCAGCGGCCTCCTCCGAGCAAGCGAGAAGTTAACCCCTTCCCACCACGAGCCCGCTTACCTCCGGCTGTGCTGGGGGTCGGCAGGGGGCTCAGCGGCTGCTGAGGGGTTGTCTGGGGGGCTTCGGGGGAGTGGGGGCACAGCGGGCTTCACCCGCGCATCTCTCACCGCTCCAGAGCCTACCTGAGTGTGTTTTTTTTGTTTTTTGTTTTTTTACAGATTACTACTACTTTTCCTGTAGCTATGTAACATTCTCAGCTGGGTTTCTGAGCCAACTAGAACAAAACAAGCACTTTCTTGCTGCTAAAAGTCAGCTAATATAAACAGAAGCAAAATAAAAGGAAGCAGTGTTCAAAGTAAGGGCCAGTGTTATTATTATTATGATCTCCTAGAGAATAAAAGGTTTGGGGAAAGAGACAAAAGAGAAGCAATGAAATTCAGACAATTAATTCCAAGTTCTACTGCAATGGCACAATCTTGTATTGCAAGTGCCACACCCTGTGTGTGTGACAAATAGCACACACAGGAAAGTATAAGCAGCACCATGGCAAAAAGGGAAGAAAGAAGAACAGCAGATGGAGCTGGGAGCACAGGGAAGGAAGCAGAAAGCAAAGCAGCAGATTGGGTAGAGGACACAGGACAGATCAGGCAATGGAAGGGAATCAAAGTGGTACTAGGAAGATGCAGGGCCAATTTGTGGCACACCTCCCAAAAAGGTTGGCCCCCATTGTCTTACTGCATTAGAACAAGATTTTGGATTTTTCCAGATTTTGATGGTGTCTGAATGCAAGCATCCTTCAGGAGGAAATTAATACAGTTCAGTCCCTTTGCTCCCTTATATTACATCTTAGAATATCCTGAATAATTGATAAAATGGACATAGATGATTCTTTTTGCACATGTATCAGATTCCAGAGACCCTCCAGAAATTTAGAGACAAAATGTTCAGAAGCTTTGTACAACCATACATTAATTGTAACAAGATGCAGGCACAGTGTGACATGACATTTAGTCAAAATCTCATTTTCTAGATTTTTTGCTTAAAATTCTTAAATGTATTGTGAAGCTGTGTGTTATCTCCTTTAGTACCTTTTGATACAAGTAATGGCAGGGAAGCACCTTAGGCCATGTCCAGATGAGCACAGACATGCGGTATGTAGCACCACAGACACCACAGACTCAGGCGAGATGCCAGAATCAAAAAAACCCACACTGAAAAAAGTGGAGTGGCACAGGTGGCTGCAGCGCACACCACCCAAAACTAGAACCTGGCCAGCCAGAGCCCACATGTGGTTTATGACACCTCAGAGCTGTTTGAGGCACCACAAACTGGCACATGGTGCATGTGCACCTGTTTGCTGCGCTGCTGCAGCACAGTGCCAAAATTTGACACTGGTGTCAAAAGGTGACAGAACCATCGGGGGGGGGAAATCAGCCGAACTGCCCCGGGCCCTGCACTTTGGGGGGCACCAAACCCCATGCTGAGAGCGCCACCACTCTGCATGGCTGCCACATACCACCGGCTCTACACTCCAGCCATTTAACACCCCTCCCCCGCATGCAGACACAGGCTGATATGCCCCAGGCCCCACACACCCCTAGGGTCAGCTCTGCAAGGAGATCCCAGTGTCAAAAAAAAAGCCACACCAAAAAAGTGGCACAGTGCACACAGCAGCAATGTGTGCCACCAGAAGTGGAGCCTGGACCAAGCTCTGGTAGCTGACCAGGATCCATGTGGCCAGATCAGAACCACTGCTACCCTGGGAGGCCCCCAGGACCCCAGGTAGGGCTGCTGGGGCCAGCACAGGTGCTGGCCCCAGCCTCCCCTACTACACCCAGGCGCATACCAGACTGCATGTGCAGGGGTGTGCCTTGGGGCACAAAGCAGTGGCACAAATATGTGCTGCTGCCATTTATACCATGGCAAACATGGACCCCTGCATGTCTGCACTTGTCTGAATATGCCCTTAGAGACTAAGTGGTTCAGACAGCCATAAACTTTTGCAGGCAACAGCCTAATTTGTCAGATACTGTGAGTGAACTTAATTATGAGCAAAGCTACAGAAATTCAACCAGAGCCAAAGAACAAAAAACCTGATTTTCAGGTTTTTATTGGTGATTAACTGGCAGCATCAGCTGTGGACAGGGACTCACCACACAGCTGCATCACAGTAACTGTTTATATACCCACTCTTACCCTACAGTGAATGGAAGCTGAACTACAGCAACTTGACCCACTTTCATTCTGAGTATGCTCTCTTTTAATTTACTGCAACTTGTTCCTTTATCCACATAACTATACCCATTTTAAAAAGTGTCACAAATATCCTTTAAGCCTTTTCTGAAAACCCTTGCTCACATAATTAAGCCTACTGAAGTCAGTGGGAATAACTAAATTGTATAGCTAGTACCCTTCATAACTAAGGGTTTGCAGCACTGGGGATAAATGTGACACTATTTCTCCTAGAAGTGAATTAATGTTTTTCATAATAGTCTAAGAATTCAGGTTCTTCAAAGGCAGGTTTTTGGTTCTTTGGCCCTGACTGAATTTCTGCAGTGTTGCTGAAGATTCAAGTTCATTCACAGCATCTGGCAGTGGCATAAACTACATCTTTCAAAAAATATACTGAATCATGGAACATCACTTAACATTAGGCATGGTCAAGACAAATGCAAACAAAAACATCAGAATCTGTTCTAATGTGTTTATAATCTTATTTCAGTTACACTGGTAGTAACTAACTTGACTCCAGTAATTTCAGATTTATGCCAACACAACAGAGATCAGACACTGACCTTCATACATTAACAGAAGTTTTCCATGACCACAGAATGAATGAGTAATTACAAATCATACCTAAAGCTTTCCAGTACAGAAACCAAGCTGCATTTGGAAACATATGTCAAACCTATAAGATTCATTAATCTTCTGATTTTTTTTAAGACTGCTGGTGCATGGGCATAGTGTTAACACTCCTAGACAAGTTAATTAAAAGTGTCAGTAGTGTTAGATTCCATTGATTACTCTGTGGCAAATCTATCACTGGTTATTCTTGCACTTCATAACAGCACATTTTAAAACAATTTTAAACATTCTGCAATGGCTTTGTAGTATCCACCCTTAAATCAGAAATTTATATTTAGTTCTGGGGCTTGACCAAACTCTTCAGTAAACATTGCAGTGTGTGACAGGGGCAAGCTCCCAGGCCCAATCTCAATATCGGCCCACCTCCTGTCTACGGGAAAACACAATTTATGCCATTAGGCCTTGCTTTCCTGCCACACCTTGTTGTAAAGTAATTGGGAGGTTAATAAGGCAGGAGGCTGCCTTTCAAGCGCCCAACTGTAACGGACAATATATACACACTCTGCCTTCCCCTTACACATGTCCCATGCCTCACAGATGTCACACTATGTGTTAAACTTCAGGCTCAAGGCCAGGCAAAACTGGGCACACAGTTGGGTCTCTCTCGTACTGCCCTCACGGGCCTCACACATACTGCCCCCCTCGCACTGGGGCTTCTTCCTCTCTGCCCTCTCTCACAGGGCCGCTACCATTCCGCCTGCTCCAGGGACACATTCATACTGGCCTGCTCCCTTAAGAGACCCCATAGGGCCAAGCCTTCACTCTTCATGCCTCAGCCAGCCCTCATGCAGCCTTTTGGGCCTCTCCCATGGCCCTCATCTGAACTGGGCAATTATTCAACTATAGGCCTACTTTACCCCTCCCCCTCACCGGGCCACTATGTCCCTCTCTCAGGCCATTACTCCACCCCTACACTGAGACCTGGGGTCTTCTACCCGTACAGGCTCAGGTGCTTCTCTTTTTAAGCATGCCTGGCCTCCACTTCGGCCTCTACAGGGCCCTGGGTCGTACACCCTTGGGCTCAGGTGCTCCTCTTTGAGCATACCTGGCCCACCTCCAGGGTCCAACACCCCATTGGACTCAGGTACCTTTAAGTGTACCTGGCCCCCACTCCACTCAACTATAACCCACCCAAAGGTGGGGGCTAGGCTTTAGGTGCCCCTACCGGCTTTACACTAGGAAGGTTCTCGACCCCGGTACTGAAGTGGCACTGCCCCACCACAGGCAGTCCCACTGGGCTTCCCCTTCCTGGCAGGGTGCATTTTTCAGTCATGCCAGGACCATGAGGCCTCCTCCTTCCCCACAGCCTCACCATTACCTCCAAGATGTCCCTGGAGCAGGAGCTCCACTGGTGATGTTGCTCCCCAGATAGTCGGTCTCAACTGCTCTCTCAGCCTAGACAGCTGAGCTCTAAAATGGCCACCATCATCAGCTGCCAGCTGCCTGCTCCAGCCCTTGAAGTGATGGAGCACTGAAGCTGCTCTGTCACACAGAGCTAATTAAAAGGTTCGGTTTCTTCTACAAATTTAGCCTCTTTCTGTTCATAAAATATTAATGGAAGATCTTCTGTATTTTAATCAGACTCTTTTTTGTTGTTTGTTTGCTTAGTAATCTATAGATGGATCGATTCTTTACTTGTGACCGGTCAAAAAAGTCACATAGTATTTTTTGTTCTCTGAACACATTAAAATAAATTATTTTTACATTTTATGGAAGTTTTTATCAGCATCTACAAGTAGTCACTAGTGTGCATTGTACTTGTACATATGAAAGCAACCAGTTTTAAATGTCAGGCTGCAATTTTTAAATTTAGATTTTGGAAATAAAAATATTAATGTGAATTAATATGAAAACCTGGATTGTTGTCTATTAGTTACCATCCCACTTCATCATCACATCAAATTATGCTGAGGGGAAACCAGCACGGGTTCGTGGCAGGTAGATCGTGCCTGACCAATCTAGTCTCTTTTTATGACCAGGTCACAAAACGCCTCAACGCAGGAGGAGGGGTGGATGTCGTATACTTGGACTTCAGGAAGGCCTTTGACACGGTATCCCACCCCATACTGGTGAACAAGTTAAGGGGCTGTGACTTGGATTACTGCACAGTCCGGTGGGTGGAGAATTGGCTGGAGGGTCGCACCCAGAGAGTTGTGGTGGATGGGTCGGTTTTGACCTGGAAGAGTGTGGGCCGTGGGGTCCCGCAGGGCTCGGTGCTTGGACCGATACGCTTTAATGTCTTCATCAGCGACTTGGACGAGGGGGTGAAATGTACTCTGTCCAAGTTTGCAGATGACACTAAGCTATGGGGCGAAGTGGACACGCCGGAGGGCAGGGAGCAGCTGCAAGTAGACCTGGACAGGTTAGACAAGTGGGCAGAAAACAACAGAATGCAGTTCAACAAGGAGAAATGCAAAGTGCTGCATCTAGGGAGGAAAAATGTCCAGCACACCTACAGCCTAGGAAATGACCTGCTGGGTGGCACGGAAGTGGAAAGAGATCTTGGAGTCCTAGTGGACTCCAAGATGAACATGAGTCGGCAGTGTGACGAAACCATCAGAAAAGCCAATGGCACTTTATCGTGCATCAGCAGATGCATGACAAATAGGTCCAAGGAGGTGATACTTCCCCTCTATCGGGCGCTGGTCAGACCGCAGCTGGAGTACTGCGTGCAATTCTGGGCGCCGCACTTCAAGAAGGATGCGGATAACCTGGAGAGGGTCCAGAGAAGGGCCACTCGTATGGTTAAGGGCCTGCAGGCCAAGCCCTACGAGGAGAGACTAGAGAAACTGGACCTTTTCAGCCTCCGCAAGAGAAGGTTGAGAGGCGACCTGGTGGCTGCCTATAAGTTCGTCAGGGGGGCACAGAAGGGAATTGGTGAGTATTTATTCACCAAGGCGCCCCCGGGGGTTACAAGAAATAATGGCCACAAGCTAGAAGAGAGCAGATTTAGATTGGATATTAGGAGGAACTTCTTCACAGTTCGAGTGGCCAAGGTCTGGAACGGGCTCCCAAGGGAGGTGGTGCTCTCCCCTACCCTGGGGGTATTCAAGAGAAGGTTGGATGTGTATCTAGCTGGGGTAATGTAGGCCCAGCACTCTTTCCTGCTTATGCAGGGGGTCGGACTCGATGATCCATTGAGGTCCCTTCCGACCCTAGCATCTATGAATCTATGAATCTATGAAAGGGCTGATGATGGGCTCTCCGATTTATCCCAAAGTATTTTCACACAGGTGAATTTACTATTCTCAGATAAGATAAATATAACTGTTTAGTTTATAATTCTGAATGAGAGTCAGCTGAAGCTGCAGCACATCTAAGTATTTTCCTTTTAGTGATAAAAAAATATGAATGCAGATAAGAGAACATAAGCACATACATTTTAATTTCATGCATGCATAGTATTACAGAAAGACCCCTGAATGCATTCTTCCAAACAATTTTAACAAAGCATTCTTCAGTAGAGAACTCATTTCAACACATGCATAAAATGTATACATGTATCGGGCAAAACCAGGTTATTATAAGAGGAAACTCATACCTTATTATTAGAGAGTGAATGTAAGAATAAAAAATGGGACCTGTGCCTTTCAGGTAGATTATGCTGAGGCCAGAAGAGGCAGGCCGAGGTTATATAAGCCTGCTCCAGGACAAAGCAGACAATGCAGGACAAAGGTATTCTCTGGAGTTCAACAGAGGCTGAGCTACAAACAGTAAGTAGGCCCAAGAGGGCTGTCGGTGGGATAAACCAGCTGGATTTGAGTAAAAGCTTGGATGGGGCCAGGGAAAACACTTCCAGCTGAAACTGACTGTTTTTTATTTTTCTGAGGAAGGGGAGTTTTTGGCCAAAGGGCAGCTAAAAGGGGCAAAGGGATGTTATGCATATTATAGTTCTGGGCTATTGTGAATTAGCCTGGGAGAAGTGCTGACTGGGCTAAGAGCCCTGCAGAATTGAGATGAGGGGGGCAGCATGCCCTACTGGAACTGATTAGGGGCAGTGCACCCTATTGAAATGCTTGGTGAGCCAGATAAACTGGCCTGGAGTAAGGAATCAGAGAAGCTGGCTGGGCAGACAGTCCTTGAGAGACTAGGAGTGAATGAAATGAGGTCTACCAACCACAGGGGCAGCCTGATAATGAGAACAGGGCGCCTAACACTGCCACCAGACTGAACTGAGGATCTCCTCCCTAATTAGAATTGCCATCAAGATGTGGCAGATGAAAAGCAATTAGGCACTTTTGGAAGTTGGGAAGGTAAGCACATGAGGGCTGAGTGCCAAGAGGTAGCAGACCACACTGAGACCCCCTTGGGCCTACTAGTTATCTACCAGTAGATCAATGATAGTTTCTGGAATAAAATGAACTTTCAAATGTGATACATCAAAGATCGTACAAGACAATCTGGAAATGTTTTTTTCAAGTTGGAGGTCTACAGACAGCTGTGCACGTGCAAAAATTTGCATGAAAGTAAATAAACAATTCCTCTTGTTACCCTCATTGGATATGAAAGAGGGAAACTTAGGACTAAACAGTGGCTAAAGTTGAAGAAGTACATTTACTAATAAGTCCCTTATTTCTGTTTTGCACACAGGCCTCACATCAAATCAAAACAAAAGGTGAAAACATAGGACGTCATTACTTGGTGGTGGCAGCGACCCCTCATGGTCAAGGATCATCACTTCCATGGGTCGAGTAAAGAATTATAAATGAGTCCGTTCGTGGCTAAGAAGGCTAATCCTAGAGCTGCAGACTCTGACAAATACCACAGGTAGTGGTTAAAGGGAGAGTCAAATCACAGACTTCTCAGTCTTCTTTCCTTTTCTTCCATTTCTGTTGTTTTTCTACCTCCAGGGCAAGATGGTTTTCTTCAAAGTAAGAGGTGCCTTCTCTCACAAACCTTTGTCATGCAGCCCTGTTTTGGCTAGTTTTCCCCAATTTGTAGTGTCAGTGCCACACTTCTTAATGTTTGCCTTGAGAGTGTCCTTGTCCTTGAAGTGTTTCCTTTGGCTCCCTGCATGTCCTTTGTCCTTGGCTGAGTTGGGAGTATAGCAGTTGTTTTGGTACACATACATCAGACAGTGCCCTGTCCACCACAGTTGATGCTGATTAATCAACATTTCCACACTGGTGTTATTAGCATCAGTAAAGACACTGGCCAATCCTCTCACTTTATGACAAGGATCTTCCAGAGGTAGCCTCCCCCATGATGGCATTCCAGGCTTTTCAGGTGGTCCCTGTAGGTCACCCAAGCTTCATAGCCATAGAGAAGATTTGGGATTACCGTAGCAGACAAACTGTGTTATGCTAAGGCTCTTAGCATAACTTTAGACCTTTCCAGAACTAAGCAATTAAATTGTACAGTGTGCCTTATAAGGCAATGGGAAAAGTGAGTGCTGTGATTGGTATGGTGGACAAACCAGGTACAGCAGTTTCCCTAAAAGGAAAGAAAACCAAAAACAGAATAGGATTGGGACACCTTATCTAAAAAGGTGAGATAAGGAACTAGAGGACTGGACAATTTGGGGTGAGAAATTTACAAAACTAGTGGATAAACAAAGGGACAGTGTGTGTTGTGTTGCCACCCTGGAGAGATAGAAGCAACCTTGAAATCCTTGTTTGAACAATAAGGATTCCAGAAACTAACATCCCACACACCCAGCAGAGGATCTGAGGCTGGTGCCACTGAAGGTTGCTGCTATAATATCTAAAGGAACCACATGTCAGGCCGTATTATAGGGAAGAAACCTGTAGCAAATCCTAGGGATTACTATTAAAGTTCACTTGATAACATATCAGACGAGGGGCCATGTCAATCCTTGGGGTCTCTGGTGAAAGGAATCCTAGTGGCAACAATTACCACAGCCTTATAGAGTTGGAACTTTGTTTGAGTCCTGATGTCATGATCATTGAACACGCAATGATTCAGTCTTCTGAAGGCATTGGATCCTATACTGGATCTCCTCATTGACGCTCACCTTCTTTGAGAAATACCTGCTGAAGTATGTAAAGTGTTCAACATTCTTCAGCTCCTGGCTGTCGATGAAGATCTTTGCTAGGGGGCCTGATTGGCCCATGTACGCTGGTGAAGCACCTTTGTTTTTCCAATATTAAGAGTCAGTCCCAGGCACTGGTATGCTTGAGAGAAGCAGCTAAGGGTCATCTGTAGGTCCTCCTCAGCATGTGCAAGGACAACACAATCATCGGCATACTGCAGTTCTACCAGTGTGGATGCCATGTGGCAGCTGGTCATGGATGAGCATGTTGATGACCACAAGAAAGACGGAAAACAAAACTGGTATGATCATAAGCCCTGTTTGACGCCAGTTCAAATGGCAAAGGACTCCATAGCAGAGCCACTGCATAACTTGGAGGCAGTTATCTGGTCATGAAGGAGTCTTAGGATGGTGATAAATTTCCCTGGGCAGCCAAATTTCGATAAGATTTTCCATAGAGCCTCACGGATAACAGAGTCAAAGGACATATGCAAATCAATAAAGGCCATATACAGTTCCTGGTATTCTTGGCATTTTTCCTCGATCTGCCGGGCTGCAAAAATCACGTCCATGGTGCCTCTTGATGGTCCGAAGCCTCACTGAGACTCAGGAAGGATTTCCTCAGTGAGAGGAAGCAGTCAGTTCAGAAGAATTTGAGCAAGGATCGTCTCGGCAATGGAGAGGAGGGCAATACCTCAGTAGTTTCCTGAGTCAGATTGGTCTCCCTTTTTTAAAATGGTGACCATTATTGGTCAGTGGGAATTTCCTCAGTATTCCAGATTTTAAGAAACAGTGTGTAGAGCTTGTTGGTCATAGTTTCCCTGTCAACTTTGAAGGTCTCAGCTGGTATGCCATCAGGGCCAGATGCATTGTTGTTCTTCATCTGTCTTGCTGCCTGGTGGACTTCTTCAGAGGTTGGTGGACTGACAAGTGCTTCCCTTTCTGGATGCTGCAGGATTGATTCAATGGTTTCATCAGTCACTGTCAATTCTCAGTTCAGGAGCTTTTGGTAGTGCTTCCTCCAGCAGTTTTTGATGGACTTGTCTTTGAGGGGTGCATACTGCCATCTTCAGATCCAAGCAGGGTGACTCCACAAGAGCTAGGTCTATACACTGCCTTGGCTGCACTGAAGAAGCTCCACATGCCATGACTGTCAACAGATTGTTGGATTTATTTTGCCTTCTCTTTCCACCATTTGTTTTTGACAAAGGTTGCAGACATAGGACATTATTACTACAAAATAATTTACCTGAGTTTTCATCCTTAGTAAATTTAACCTGTAGTAAGCAACCCACACACACACACACACACACACACACACACACAACCAGTGGTCCAAAGCCCAGCTGCTTTATGTAGATGCTATTACAGTGCCTGGCCACTAGATGATGGGAATCTGGTTTATACAGGGCACACCTACACGTTCATTAATGCACCATAGTTAGACTGCATTAAGTTTAGTACTTGTATGACCAAGTATTAAATTGATGGGCAGTAACTGGTGCTACTGAGCAGTAGCACCGGTGCATGGCTTTTTAGTGACACTAGTTGCTCAGTAGCCTAATACTACTGTACAGTAGCATATTAACACGGTTTTTGCCCTGCAAGCTACTGAGCAGTAAAACTAGGCTACTGCAGAGTTAGCATCTTGTGTAGACACAGCCACTGAGCAAGTTGCTACATGAGTGAAACTGACAATAGTTGCAGACACTAGCAGATACATGACACTTACACCCACGTAATTCTCTCCAGTGTAAAATTACTTCTGAAGATGCCAGAAAAATCAATACTGAATTTCCTCCAGAGGGAGTGCTGTATGTTATGTGCCCACACCACTTTTCCAAAATATATTGAGAATACTCTGCAGTAAATATAGCCCCTACTGCAACAAAAAAGACACACAAATTCCCAATATTGTTTTTCAGTGAGGCTCACTCTCTCATAAACGTCAGCATTATACTTGACCTAAGCCTTGAAGCCTACTTCTATATTTCTAATGGTTAAAGCAGGGATTTTCAACCTTTTTTTAAATAAGTATACCCCTTCTGACTCAGTTCCAGCTCCTGTGCCCCCTTATATTTTTTTCTTGTTTTTTTAAGGGAAGGGAGGGGCAGATTGAGGCCCCCATAGTGAGGGAGGGAGTGGGGCTGGGACAGGCACTGCACAGCTGGGAGGGGGTGCAGGATGGACTGTGAGGGGCTTGTTCAGGGGGTGGTGGGGGCAGCTCCTGTTGCTACGCACACTCTGAGAGGGCATGGGGGGCATATGCCTGCAAATCTTTGTGTGGGGTAGGGTGGGCTGCCCCAGCAGTGGGGGAGGAAGTGGGGCTGGGGCAAGGACTGCCCAGCCAGCGCGGGGTGTGGGACTGAGCCACACAGTGGGAAGAGAGGTCGCTCCCACTGCTATGTGCACCCTTGGGAGGGCATGGGGGGACATGTGCCCCTGGATCTGCACGCAGAGGGGGCGGACTGAGCCTAGGACAGCACCAGGCTCTTCCTGGCGGGGGCTGGGGAGAATTCTGAAGTAGCTTCAGCCTTCCCCTCCCCTCCCCAAAACCCTCTCCCATAGGCTCCCGCAGTGAAGGAGGCAGTGGGGCAAGGGCAGGCGCTGCATGCAGGACAGAGCCATAAATGGCTTATCCAGAGGGCATGGGGAAGTGGATCCTGCCACTGTGCACACCCTGAAAGGGCATGGTGGGGACATTTGCTCCCAGATCTGTGTGCAGGGCGTGTTGGGGCCGGGCCCAGGCCAGACTGCACTCAGGGCAGGTAGTGGTGGCACTTGAAGGGGGACTACAGGAGGGGCTGCAGCCTCTCCAGAATTCACTGTAGCCTCCCGCCCCAATCCTCTTCCAGTACCACCATCACCCACCCCGAGTGCTGCATGACCCAACTCCCCAGCTGGGAACAGCCTTGTGCAGCCCCAGTCTGCCCCATGCTGAGCCAGGGGCAAACACGCCCCATGCTCTCCCAGGTGTACACATAATGATGGTGCTGAGAGGGCAAGCCAAGTGGGAGGGGGCTCACACACAGCAGCCACTGCCACCACAACCACCCCCTTAGCTATGCACAGAGCCACTTTACCGTGGTCAGTCACATATGTGGCTCCATTGGCCACTGATGGGCCTCACACCCAACCAATCACACGCTGCTGGGGACAGGCACAGAGCACACTTCCTCCCCCACCATTCAGACCCTTGCAGCTCTGTGAGAAGGGCATGGCTGCAGAGCTTCCTCGCCATCAGTTATTGGCTGAGGGCAGTGGCCCAGCGGCCAATCAAGAGAACAAGCTGGGATGGAGGGTGGAAAGGTGCCGCGATGTGTTATGTGGGGCTGGCAGCACCCAGCACACCCCTCCCCCAAGTAAGAAATGAAGTGTGGGAACGTGCCAGGAGAGATGCCACTGCTGCGCCCTGGGGCGCACTCTATTCCCACCTGTGCTCTGTCCCCACTCACCCACCTGTGTGTATCCCCTTCAACCTTTCTAAGTACCTCTAGGGGTACACGTACCCCCAGCTGACAACCCCTGGGTTAAAGCATTCAGTTGGGAGTGGAAGATATGAATTCTGTTCCCTGCCCTTTTGGATCACAAACTGAATGAATCAACAATGTGATGCTGCCGCAACAAAAATGCCCATGCAATTTTGGGATGCATTAGAGAAGCATTGTATACAAGACACAGGAGGTAACAGTAACATTTTAAAAAGGATGTGGAGATGTTAGAGAGAGTTCAGAGGCAGGCAACAAAGATGATAAAAAGCAGGGCTGTGCAAAGCTTCAAGTGCTGATTCAATTCAGAGGAGATTTGGCCCAATTTGGTGACTGAATCTCCGAATCCAAATCGAATCGGGAGACCAAAAACAAGGTCCAAATCAATTCAGAAAAGATTCAAAGAGATTCAGAGATTCAAACATTCCCCACTCACCACCACAGGGAGCTGGACCCAGACTCTGCACCGGTAAGTGGCAGGCTGGAGGAGGGGGGAGGGGACCATGGGGTCCCCAAGCCCCCATGAGTGCCCCCAACTCCTGCCCACTCTCCCAGCCCCATCAAAGGCTTCCCCGCCTGGCCACTACATCCCGGCTCTTAAAAAAAAAAAAAAAAAAAGCCCCGCACTCACCCAGCTCCTCCCAGGCAGGGGGGGGCAATCCCTGCTGCCCCGCACTGCATGCGGGGCTCTATCATGAGCCCCCATCCCCGCCTGCTCTCCCAGCCCTGTCAATGGCTGCCCCACCTGGTCCCAGCATCCCAGCTCTTAAAAAGCCCCACACTCACTGGCTGCTGCAGCGGCTGTCTGGGCTTCTGGGGGCTCATGGCAGTGGGGAGGCTCATGCAGCATAGGGTGGGGGGGCAGCAGGGATCATGCCCCCACCTGGCAGGAGCCGGTGATCACGGGGCTTTAAAAATTAAAGAAAAGAGCCGGAACACTGGGGCCAGGTGGGGCAGCCATTGATGGGGCTAGGATCGCGGGCAGGGAGTGGGGCCTGTTTGATTCAGAGATTCACCTAATTCGGCAGCAGCTGAATCTCCGAATCAAATTTGCCTGAATCAATTTGGGACAGTAATTCAAATCACCAAATCAAGTCATTTCCCCCTGAATCGGCCAAATCCAAAGTGAATATAAACCGCTTTGCACAGGCCTAATAAAAGGATTTGGAAAGCAAATCATATGAGGAGAAGCTGAAGGAGCTAAGCATGTTCAGCTTGCAGAAAAGGTGTTATGAGGGGACATGATAACAGTCTTCATATACTTGAAGGCCTGCCATAAAGAACAAGGAAAGCACCTTTTCTCTCTTGCTGCAGGGAGAAGGACACAGACCAATGGCTTAAAGTTGCAGCAAAATAAGTTTAGATTGGATATCTGGAAAAACTTCTTCACTATCAGAACAGTGAAACAGACTGCCTAGGGAAGCTGTGGACTCTCCATCAGTGGAGGTGTTCAAGAACAGGTTGGACAGTCACTCGTCGGGGATAAACTATGTTATACTATAGATATTTCCTGTTCCTTTGGGCTTTGCTTTTCTTTGCTGCTTTGCTGGTTTCCCCCCTTCTGCTATATGTGTTAGGGTGTTTTTAAGCTTCCTCAGAGGCATTGGGTTTTGGCTACTGTCAAGCCTGGGGACTTTGACTGGGGTATGCCAATGCTCCTGCTGAGACCAAAGCTAGAAGTTATTGGCTAGCATGTCTTGCTCCTCCTCTCAGGGTCAGACCAATCGCCATATTTCAGGTCAGGAAGAAATTTTACCCCATGGTCAGATTGGTACAGTTTGTGGGGTTTTTTGCCTTCTTCTGTAGTGAGGGGGCATGGTCCTCTACCTGGGATCCCTGGAGCATAACACTTCAAAGAAGCAGGGCATTGGCTGCCATGGTTCCACCACTTTACCTGCGGCAGGTTAGAGTGTTAGGTCTGTGTTATGTCAGGGTTGACAGTAGTCTTATGTAGAGTTTAGATTACAGGTTGTAGAAGATGGTTTGGATAGGGATGATTCTATCTTAGACAGGGTGTTAGATTAGATGCCCTCTGGAGGTTCCTTCCAGCCCTACTTCTCTATGATTCTCCTCAGCACTAGCTAGTTCTGTGCTGAAGAACTGCATCCAGTTCTGGGCATATTTTAAGACGGATGCAGAAAAACTGGAGGTGGTTCAAAGAAAAGCAGTTAAGATAAAGGTTGAGAAAATTGGGTATATTTAGCTTGGAGAGAGGAGATTAAAAGAGACAGGATAACAGTTTTCAAATATTTGAAAGGCAGCCATAAAGACTACAAAGAAAAATTACTCTCCTTGTCCAAAAAGGACAGGACAAAAGGTAATGAATTTAAACTACAACAAAGGGATATAGGTAGTAGCCGTGTTGGTCTACGGACATAGTCAGACAAGATTTTTTGGGGTAACTCTGTTATCTTTTATTAGATAAACTATCTGAGTTGGTCTAATAAAAGATATCAGAGTTACCCCAAAGAACTACAGCAAGAGGGTTTAGATTAAACCTTAGAAAAAACTCCCTAACTATAAAACCAGTAGTACAATGGAACAAGCTGCCTAGAGAAGTTATAGGATACTCATTACTGGAGGTTTTCAAGATGAAGCTGAATAGGCATCTAAGGATTTTGAAATGGAAAATCCTGCATCTGTGCAGGGGGATGGAATAGGAAACTTGATGTCCCTTCCAATTCCAAGAATCTAAGATTCAAGTTAAAAGCAAAGAAAAAAATACATAACAAATAATGGTCTAAACCTCTAAAAACCAGTATGTTCTGAGGTATTCAGAACACACACAAAAAAAAACCCCTTAGTTTCTGTCTGTCTACTGGCAGCCTGAAATTTACTGCTTTCATGTAAGGAAGAAGTAGAAAGAACAGGGGTATTGTTGTGCTACCTGTAAATCAATTTTCCTGTATTCCATAAAACTTCAAGAAAGTTGAGATTAGTATTTCAATGGGAGTTGTAAGGTTTCTTAGGAGGCAAATATCATTCTAAGACATAACTAGAAAGGAGGGTGATTTCTACACTCTTATTTTGGTTAGGCCTTAGTTGGAGTACTTCAGTTTTGGGCCCTGCACTTCAAGAAGGATAGATAGAGTCCAAGAGAGTGCAACAAAAATGGCAAGAGACTAGAAAAATGACCCAGCAAGAAAAAAACTGAAGGAATTTGGGTTTTTCTCTAGAAAAGTGAAGACTGAAGTAGACATCACAATCTTTGCATATAGTTAAATATTTGTTTTACATATGTAAATGTTTTAATGAAAAGTATAGCGATAAATTGTCCTCTGAATCCACTGAGATTAAGCTGATTACTTCTTGCTCTATTTCTAACAAAAAAGATTTATGTCAGACATCAGGAAAAAGTTTCTAACTAGAAGAACAGGTGAGCACTGGAACAAGGCTACCTACAGAAGTACTGTAACTTTCTTCATTGGAAGTGTATGAGAATAAGTCAATCACCTGTTTGGAGGGTCTTAGTATACTATTCCCATCTCAGGCCCCATCCAGCCCCACATTTCTATGGTTTTCTAGTGGAGCCAAACTGTTATCTGAGAGCAGACAAAATTAATGCAAAAAAAGACTGTTCTGCCAGGAGATATTACAACCTTTAAAATTACACAACATAAATAGCCTTATAAAAACTTAGAGATGAAGTACAAATCAGGAAGGAATAAAGAAGTTTTTATGCAAACTATTTTAATTTCCCCCTTTTCAAATTTCCCAAAGTAATAAATATACCCTATTACATACTGTGCTGGTGCCATCTTAACCCTAAGAAGGCGATGCTTAGCATAACAACCGGGTAATGCTGAAAACCCAACCCTGTTTTGCTTCATGAGTGGATGTACTTTCCAAGATTTTTAACAGACAAAAGGCTGCTCTTTAAAGAGTACAACTATTCATTCTGTATGGTTATTTTTTTCCATCAAATATTGCAATTTAACACACAAAAAACCCAGTAAAATTAACTGCATAAAACAGAATTGTACATACCTTGTTTCTGACACAACAAGTATATGGCACTCCACATGCCAATGGCCCTGGTGCAGAACAATCATGGTATTGATTCTTTGTCCAGTCTTTATAATCCTCTCCACCACAACACTTGAACTTTAAAAATAAAAATAAATAAATCCCGTCTTGACATACACTCCTTTTCTAATACTTGAAAAATAAATAAGAGTATCAAGATTAACCTAATGGTAATATTAACAACATTTAGGGTAACTGTGTTCCTCCATTATTTGCTAAACTAGTAAAGTAACAGACACCAAGTCCACTTGTGTTTTCTTGACAGACTGTTGGTCTTTGTTTGGACACAGAGACATTTTTTTTCTTTGCTGGATTTTAAGCTAGTCATTTTGGATCTGCCTCTTTAAAAGAACAAGCTTGAAATCAAGTTGTACAAAGAAAAAAAAGTCAATATTTTTTTACTAATAGGCTGACTGATCCTCAAAACCAATACTTTAAATGTACATTATTCCATTTAACTAAAAGCAGTCACCTAGCACTGTTTATGAAGAAAAGTATAAGTTAATTTAACATTAAAATTCACAATCACTGTGAATATACATAACTAATGTGAGAACACACTTTTAAAGGATCTGAACTAAAATAACAAGATTTCCTAATGGTTAGTTTTAGGAAAATCTTTCCATGTTAACTTTGGTTTCAGAGACAGACCAACATTTCCATAGCAATGTTATAAAACTTATCTTCTATAGCCAAGTTTTTAAAAATGTTGTTATGGTCATTGACATCTATGCCACATACAGGCCCCATTAGCACACTTAAAAATATTTTCTGTTTCTTCTACAGTCACTAAAGTGCACATGAGAATTTTTAACTAACGCTATAAATATTTCAACACAGCAGCTTTTAAAAAGGGCTATGACTCAACTACATATGTTATTAAGTAATGTTCAGCTGTGACCAGTGCAATCTCTAAATTTAATTACAGGTATTTTTTTCAGCAAGTGTTTCAGTTTAAATAAATGCCTTACTAAAAGAAGCTGCTTAATCTAAATACTACATACCCTTCATAAGGGGACATTCAGGGGCTGAAATCTTTACATTGTCTTCAGTAGGTTTAGAGTGGGCTCTTAGGGCCACAAGTATGGAGGAGTTCAATTTACACTCCATCTATCATTTAAATGTAAGCTGGAACTCCATAGGGGCCCTGCCAAAGTCCAGAGATGACACAGGACAACCTATTCCACTGGTAATGGGAGTTGGACTAACACACCAAAAGACTATAGCTGCTTGGAGACAAAAACTATAAAAAAACAACTGCGTTTTACCTTAAACTTGGAGCATTTCTGCACCTACAAGAGTCAATATGTTAGTTGGACCTGGCTCGCCCAATGTCTGTATAGATCAGACACTTTAGTGGGGCTTTTTTGGCACCTTTATCTAATAGCTGATTGTATCACATATTAGATAAAAGCAGCAAAAGGCCCCACTGAAGCACCCAATCTATACAGACACGCTGCTTCATTCGGTAAAGCTCAGTTTTCTTTTTTTTTTTTAAATGTCTGCAAGCAGCCTATATGATTAAATCCTCCTGGACATGACTTCCCAAGAGACAATCTAGTAAGGCCAACAGGCACTCCCAGGTGGGAGAGTGCCACTGTCTCCCACGCCGAACACAGCGCAGCCCAACCCCACCATCAGGAAGAAACCAGTGCAGCCCCAATTAGATAATTAGACAACAGGTGCACTCCCAGGTGGCAGAAGAGAAGCAGGCCAGCCACTGCAAATAGTTGTATATAAGTTTCTGTATGTAACAGAGCACGAGCGGGCAAAATGCGACCTGCAGGCCAGATGCACCCTGCCAGGCCATTCTATCCAGCCTGCAGGGCCCCTAAAAAATTTAGAAAATTAATACATATCTGCCCCTAGCTGCCTTTCATGCAGCCCTCAATGGCTTGCTGAAACTCAGTAAGTGGCCCTCCGCCTGAAATAACTGTCCACTCCTGTAATAGAGTGTTCTATATCATAACCTTCCAGATACTCTAGAATATACTCCAAAACAATTTATTACCAAGGATGACAATGAGGATGTTACCACCTCTTCCATTCTGAGACTGCTTTTAGTTTAACGATTTTCAGGAAAAACAAACCTCCTTTTGAACAAAATCCATTATGTTTTTGAAGTCCAGGTCATCATAGTAATTTTGAATTCCTCTTCGGATATTTTCATTTAAAAAGTCAATTGTCTAGAGGACAAAGGAAAATAAAGATTTATCACTTATTACATATTCTATGACAAGTCAAAAAAGAATCAAGCTCTAATGATAGCTTGAGCTTGTCAGTGAACACAAACCTAATACAAATAAACATTGCATTTGTAGAAGTCATTCATAGCATCATAGAAGTAGGGCCGGAAGGGACCTTATAGATCTTCAAGTCCGACCCCCCTGCCAGGGCAGGAGAAAAAACACAAAAAAAAACCTGGGCTCAAATGATCCCAGCTAGGTAGGCATCAAGCCTGCTCTTAAAGACCCCCAGGGTAGGAGCCAGCACCACTTCCCTTGGAAGTTGGTTCCAGATCCTAGCCGCCCTGACTGTGAAGTAGTTCTTACAGATGTCTAATCTAAACCTACTCTCCAACAACTTGTGGCCATTATTCCTTGTTATGCCAGGGGGCGCTAGGGGAAACAAGGTCTCTCCCAAACCCTTCTGGTCCCCCCTAGTGAGTTTATAGACGGTCACCAGGTCCCCCCACAGCCTTCTCTTGTGAAGGCTGAACAGGTTCAGGTCCCGCAGTCTCTCATTGTAGGGTCTGCCCTGTAGTCCCCGGATCATTCGGGTGGCCCACCTCTGCACCTTCTCAATGTTGTCCACATCCCTCCTGAAGTGCAGTGCCCAGAACTGGACACAGTACTCCAGCTGTGGCCTGACCAATGCTGCACAGAGGGGGAGGATCACCTCCTTCGACCTGCTCAAGATGCATCTGTGGATGCATGACAAGGTCCGGTTAGCCCTGCCAACCGTGACCTCACATTGTCAGCCCATGTTCATCTTGAAGTCAATAATGACTCCAAGATCCCTTTCTGCCTCCATGCTCTCAAGAAGGGAGTTTCCCATCTTATAAGTGTACTGATGGTTACTACTGCCCAAGTGCAGCACCCTGCACTTGTCAGTGTTGAAGCGCATCCTGTTTTTGCTAGCCCACCCCTGTAACCTATCCAAGTCTTGCTGCAGTCTTTCCCTCCCTACTAGTGGGCTCACCTCACCCCAAATTTTGGTATCATCAGTGAATTTAAACAGGGTGCTTTTCACCCCATTGTCCAAATCGCTGATAAAGAGACTGAACATAAATAACTTGTCCCCCAATCCTGCACAGAATGTCACACCTCCTTTCTTTTAAGCACAAAACCAGTCCCATTGACCTTCCCCTTTAACATTAATCACGTGTGTGTTTTTAGAAGATCTTAATATTTATTAGAATGCAGTGACATCTAACACATACCTCTCTTGACTACACAGCTCCCATTCAGCCTCTCCTGCCATGGCTGTGTCCTGATCATCAACAACCTGGCAGTTACTACTCTGGCAGAGTTGTGCTATCTTGGAGCTGTCAATGACTCCATTCAAAAGGCTCCAGTAAGCTGTCCTTTACCTGCTACCCACCAACAAGGGGTGTCAGGACCTGACTGACCTGGCAAACAGGGTGACTGTCTCTGCCCATAAACGCTTCAGCATCTTCTCTTTGCTGATGATCCCTTTTCCTGGAAATGGCTAGTCTCTGCTTTCCTGTGTCAAGTAGAAGACCTCAAACACAATCAAGAACTCTTCCTCTTGGATCCTGATGGCCTTGGTCAGGATGCCCTCCCGCCTTCTAGTGCAACCTTGCATCTTCAGAAACTCTCCCAAACAGAACACACCACCAGGCCCAAACCAAGCTAACGTCCTCACTCACCAGCACAGATATAACCTGTCCCCAGCCAACCACAACTTTCTGCTCCTCTCTCAAGCAGGTCTCCCACTCAGACTCCCCTGTTTGCTAGTTCTGGGATCATTGGCTTTTTCTGCATTCATTGATTTGTCCTTGTGTGTTGGCTTAAGACAGAATGTTGTAGGCAACTCTGAACTTCCAAGCAGTTGTATGGATTTATGTGGTACAAGTCATATGACTCTGACTCACAGAATTATAACTTTCAGTGTTTGTCCTGGCAATGTAGGTTAGATTACTGTTCAGGGAATAAAATTAAAAGCAAGAGGTGACTGATGCTGTCAGCCCCTCAGAAACTGGCAATTAAGGTACTGGCAAAAGTGGACATCAGCCCATCTGTGTTAGAGAAAAAGGACAGATGTTCGTGGAGGCACAGACAATTAGACAATGCTACCAGCTCTCCTAACCTTATCTTAAATCTCATCATATTTGGTGTTTTCCTAAAAATTTAAGCTTAGAAAACTATCAGGTATTGATCAGTCCCCTGAAGGATGAGGAGACTACATACATGCTGCAGAACCTAAAGTGGGTGATCATCTTGCAACGCATTTCTTCCAGCCGGAGAACTAGAACAAGATGGGAGGTAGTTAGCCTGTTGTTCCCATAGCCTCACATTCATTTAAAACAGGGGTGGGCAAAATGGCCAATCTGGCTGAAAGCCAGACTCCATTTCCCAGCAGCCCCTGCCCACATGGCTTGGTCCAGTCTCCGTGGAGACCCCAGCCACACCTGGGCATGAGAGCTCAGGCTGGGGTTGCCTTGGAGACAAGCCGCCATGCTGGCAGCACACACAGCAGAGCAGCACAGGGGGCTGCTCCGGAGCCACTGCCCCAGCTCCTTGCAGCAGTGACAGCCTGGTCTGGAGCCGGGGCAGAGACACAATCCCCTGCTTGCGTGCCCCAGCATGGCTGCACCTGGTCTCCATGACAACCCCAGTCTGAATTTTCCTGCAGTTGCAGCTGGGGTCTCCATGGAGACCAAGCCAAGCCATGCGGGCAGGGCAGCTGGGAAATGGAGTCCAGGGCCGACAAGATCCAGCCCACAAGCCAGACTTTGCCCATCCCCGATTTAAACCTTTGTCGCTCTCTGCCACTATACAAGAGACACCTAGTATTAGGAGGTCATGCGCCTAAAGAAGCATAAGGTACAACAATCCTATGCAATGAAGAACAAGTACCGCACATGCGCTTTGAAACTAGATCATATTCAGAAACTGATCAATCCCTTTGATTGTGTCTGCCCCAGAGAATTAAGGGGAAAAATCTGGAAATGGGAATACATAGTTTCATAGTTATAGTTTCATAGTTGGTAGGGTTGGAAGGGACCTGAGCAGATCATCGAGTCCGACCCCCTGCCATGGCAGGAAAGAGTACTGGGGTCAAACGACCCCAGCAAGGTGTTCATCTACCCTCCTCTTAAAGACTCCCAGGGTAGGAGCCAGCACCACTTCTCTTGGAAGTTGGTTCCAGATCCTAGCCGCCCTGACAGTGAAGTAGCGTCTCCTGATGTCTAGCCTGAATCTACCCTCTGCCAGTTTGTGACTGTTATTTCTAGTCACTCCTGGTAGTGCTTGGGGGAACAGGGACTCCCTCAGTGCCTGCTGGTCCCCTCTCACTAGTTTGTAACAGGCCACTAGATCCCCCCTCAGCCTTCTCTTTTGGAGGCTGAACAGGTTCAGGTCCCATAGCCTCTCCTCGTAGGGCCTGCCCTGCTGCCCCCTGATCATGCGAGTGGCCCTCCTCTAGACCCTCTCCATGTTGTCCACATCCCTCCTGAAGTGCGGCACCCAGAACTGGATGCAGTACTCCAGCTGCGGCCTGACCAGTGCCACATAGAGGGGGAGAATCACCTCCTTGGACCTGCTCGAGATGCATCTGTGGATGCATGACAAGGTGTGGTTGGCCTTCCTGAATACATCCCCACACTGCCGGCCCATGTTCATCTTGGCATCAACGATGACACCAAGATCCTTTTCGGCCTCTGTACTGATAAGAAGGGAATTCCCCAGCCT